>NW_027507791.1:48924174-49524174 GCF_037356315.1 Lithobates pipiens
TCCGTTTCGAATGGAGTAGAGAAGGTTTAGAACCCCTGTCAGGTTTTAATCGCTGTCCATGTCCCCATTGGGTATATAGCACCCCCTGTAGGGGACCTGGTGACCATCGTTTGTGATGGAAAATCCGATGACATGGGATGGCATTGTGCAGGTGACAGGTTCTCTTTAAGAAGATTTCAGGGGTCACTTGATTAGCTTTAACTGTACTTGATTAGCTTCTTCCCCGGTCAGAGCCGCCGGAGATTGAAACCTGTGAACCTGGAAGGGCTCAGAATTGAGGTAAGTGAATGAGATCCATTGATGAGCTCCAGTACAACAGAGAAGTTTGCTAAAAATTCTTGCAAATTATATAACTGACCAGGATTTTTTTATTTTTTTTATTTTTTTTTATTAAAAGTGGAGTTACACTTTAAATTTGTGATGATGTGCACAAAAATCAACACTGCCATCTAGTGGTGAGTTTGTTTTACCGCACAAATCTTCTGCTACACAATACTGGAAGAACATCAGTGATCATATTCTGCCACCCAGTGGTGACACCACATTACTGCATACAATCGAGGCTATAATAGACATTATAATACTGAGTGTATTTTGCCATCTAGTGGTAAGTTGCAGACACTACATGGTGCTTCTTGTACTGTAGCTTCCGATCATCTTCATCAGTGTTGGTCCACTTTTTTTTGACACATGGGGCCTTAAGTGTGGCCCCTGACATCACCATAGGGACACACATAATATTCAGTAAATGTAATGCTACAGATAGCTGTCAGACACTGCAGACATAATACATGAGATGATCAGAGACTGTGGAGCAGTGGCGGAACTACCGCCATAGCGACCCACGTGGGCGCTATGGGGCCCACAGCCGAGTAGGTGCCCGTGAGTGGGCGGCAGGTGGGCTGCCGAGCTGCCCGTCTGCTCGGCGCTCGTACAATCACACTGGGCGGACGGGAAGCTGCCAGCTGGGAGGCTCATGGGTGGACTGGCCAATCAGTGGCTGGAGGAGCAGAGAGTTGACATCATCTCTCACCACCCGGCGCCCGCCCTGCATCCTGGCAGTTCCGCCCTCACTCAATGTGCAGGTAGCAGAGAGATTACATCATCTGGGACACAGGAAGAGACAATCCCCATTCCCCACCTTAGCAGGAAAGTGACAATCTGCAACTTGTGCCAGGTGTCATGGCTGGTGGACAATCCACAACTTGTGGCAGGTGACATTGCAAGTGGACAATTTGCAACGGGTGGCAAGTGACGTGGCAAGTGAACAATTTGAAACGTGTAGGAGGTGACGTGGCAAGTTACAATCCACAGCGTGTGGCAGGTGACGTGGCAAGTGGACAATTTGCAACGGGTGGCAAGTGACGTGGCAAGTGGACAATTTGAAACGTTTAGGAGGTGACGTGGCAAGTTACAATCCACAGCGTGTGGCAGGTGACGTGGCAAGTGGACAATTTGCAACGGGTGGCAAGTGACGTGGCAAGTGACAATCCGCAACGTGTAGGAGGTGACGTGGCAAGTAGACAATTTGAAACGTGTAGGAGGTGACGTGGCAAGTCCAAGTATACTTCCTCACATCACCCCCATAATATTGGCACTTCCACCTTCTTTTAATTCTGAGTTGAAGATGCCGTGCTCCAGGTCTATAGCGGTGCACAGATTGCGGCCGCCCGTGCGCCGGCATGCTAATAGTAAATGGGGAATTGCGCTGTGTTACAGACGCAAATCCTTTGTGAATATACGAAAACGGGAGTTGCGCATCGCCGTGTGCGCCGCAACTCATGGAGCAAACCTTTTCTAAATCAGCCCCTGTGTCTCTTTTCTGTGCAGCTGATTGGAGCCATAGGCTCTAATAGGCGTCAATAAAGGTGACCTGTGAGCGCCATGCGGGGCACTCAGCTGTGAATATTCGCTTTCCTAACACTAAACCGCCTCTCCGCCAATCAGGTGCTCCGATCTGTTACCCATTACCTTATTGCCTGAAAGGACAGGTGCTGTGATTGGATGCCTATCAGGTATCCAATCATAGCAGAGGATGGGAAGAAAGGACGGGAGAAGACATCGAGGAGCTGTCCCACCGAGTCAGGGTAAGTGCAGACGGCGGACAGGGGGCACAGTGGCAGCAATTGATGGGCACAGGGGCTGCGTATCATGGCACAGTGGCAGCAATTGATGGGCACAGTGGCTGCGTTTGATGGGCACAGTGGCAGCATTTGATGGCACAGTGGCTGCGTTTGATAGGCACAGGGGCGGCAATTGATGGGCACAGTGGCTGCATTTGATGGCACAGTGGCGGCATTTGATGGCACAGTGGTGGCAATTGATGGGCACAGTGGCAGCAATTGATGGGCACAGTGGCTGCGTTTGATGGTACAGGGGCTGCATTTTATGGTACAGTGGCTGCAATTGATGAACACAGTGGCTGCAATTGATGGGCACAGTGGCTGCATTTGATGGCACAGTGGCTGTGTTTGATAGGCACAGTAGCGGCAATTGATGGGCACAGTGGCTGCGCTTGATGGCACAGTGGCGGCATTTGATGGCACAGTGGCAGCAATTGATGGGCACAGTGGCTGCGTTTGATGGTACAGTGGCGGCAATTCATGGGCAGAGTGGCTGCATTTGATGGGCACAATGGCTGCGATTGATGGGCACAGTGATGGTAATTGATGGGCACAGTGGCTGCATTTGATGATACAGTGGCGGCAATTGATGGGCACAGTGGCTGCGTTTGATGACGCAGTGGGGGCAATTGACGGCACAGTGGCGGCAATTGACAAGCACAGAGGCTGCATTTGATGGAACTGTGGCTGCATTTGATGGGCACAGTGGCTGCGTTTGATGACGCAGTGGCAGTAATTGATGGGCACAGTGGCTGCGTTTGATGGCACAGTGATGGTAATTGATGGGCACAGTGGCTGTGTTTGATGGCACATTGGCGGCAATTGATGGGCACAGTGGCTGCGTTTGATGGCACAGTGGCTGCAATTGATGGGCACAGTGAGGCTGCAATTGATGGTACAGTAAGGCTGCAATTGACAGTACAGTGAGGCTGCAATTGATGGTACAGTGAGGCTGCAATTGACAGTACAGTGAGGCTGCAATTGATGGGCACAGTGGCTGTGTTTGATGGCACAGTGGCGGTAATTGATGGGCACAGTGGCTGCATTTGATGGGCACAATGGCTGCGATTGATGAGCACAGTGATGGTAATTGATGGGCACAGTGGCTGCGTTTGATGGTACAGTGGCTGCGTTTGATGGTACAGTGGCTGCGTTTGATGACGCAGTGGCGGTAATTGATGGGCACAGTGGCTGCGTTTGATGGCACAGTGGCAGTAATTGATGGGCACAGTGGCTGTGTTTGATGGCACAGTGGCGGTAATTGATGGGCACAGTGGCTGTGTTTGATGGCACAGTGGCTGCAATTGATGGGCACAGTGAGGCTGCAATTGATGGGCACAGTGAGGCTGCAATTGACAGTACAGTGAGGCTACAATTGATGGGCACAGTGGCTGTGTTTGATGGCACAGTGGCAGTAATTGATGGGCACAGTGGCTGCGTTTGATGGGCACGTGGCTGCAATTGATGGGCACAGTGAGGCTTCAATTGATGGGCACAGTGAGGCTTCAATTGATGGGCACAGTGAGGCTGCAATTGATGGGCACAGTGAGGCTGCAATTGATGGGTTTTTTTTTTTAATAATTTTTCACCTTTTTTGCGCCCTCCCCAAAAAATTTTTTAGCACCAGCCGCCACTGGTAACACTGTATCTCTTTCTCTGTGCAGTTCAATGATTATTAATAATGAATTTCTTTCTCAGCGCAGCCTAACGCTGGCAAACACTGTATCTCCTCCTCTGTGCACAGAGATGGAAGCACAGTGCTGGAGAAGTTTGCCATGTTGATGACATAATCAGAAACCGTGCCGGTTAGCCGCAGATATCAGTGGCAATGTGGTCGTGGGACTCGGAGCGCGCACAGCTGCGTGCCCGCTAGTTCACAGCCGAAACAAACTACCATTCGAAAGCGCAGATCGACCTGAAACGTTAGTTATAGAAAGGCAAAGTAATAAATCAGAAAATGTCATTTGCTAATAATGTTTCGCGGTAAACGTCTCATTTTGGGGTGAAAAAAAAAAAAGCATTTCTGCGATGGCCGGGAATCGAACCCGGGTCAACTGCTTGGAAGGCAGCTATGCTCACCACTATACCACCATCGCTCACATGAGCCTGCTGCTATCTGCAGACAGTCAATACAGCCCACCCCCCTCATGTCTGCCGCGACTCTGCAACCTGATCCATCAGAATGTATAATACGGCGATGTAGAGGAGTCATCCCAGGATCATCGACCTTCCTAGGGAACGCCAAACGATCCCTCCGGGGGGCTTCTGAGACATTCCTCATGACGACTCTGCAGAACAGAACGCGTCGGCTGTAATACCTCGAGGCCAGAATAATCCTTCCAGCTGGTGATTTCCCGCACATCTCCCGATCCTTACTGCAAAAAGATGAGAGCCTGGCAGACCCATGATATGTAATCTATTCATAATATTCTTCTTTGAGTCTCTGCAGAACAGGGAAAAGGTTTAAAGCCCAAATAAATGCCCAACACGGGATCTGATTGGCTCCTTGTACTGCTTTTCCTTCCCCCAGTCTGAGCTCTGCTGTACAGGGACTGCAAACGGCTGGAACCCGGGTCACACTCTGGTTTTTTTTTTCTGCTTGTATGATAAAAAAAAAAAAAAAAAATGTATCCGAATTTCCAAATTAGAATAGTACCAAATTTAAAAGAATCCGACAAAATTCGGACGAAATTCAAATTCGAATTGTTTTAGAGTACTTTTCGAATCCGAATAGTTTTCAAATTCGGATCGGAAAACTTTTGAATCCAAATAGTTTTCAAATTTGAATGCAAAAACATTTCAAAATTCGAAATTCGTACCAAATTTAAAGGAATCTGAAATAACGAGAAAAAAAAATTCAGACCAAATTCAAATAGTTTTCGAATTCGAATTCAAAAACGTTTCAAATTTGAGTGGTTTTCCAATTTCTATTCTATTCCTTTATTTTCTATTCTATTTTATTATCTTTGGAAATTGGAAAACTTTTTGAATCCGAAAACATTCCGAATTCAATTCGAAAACGTTTTGGATCGTTTTGAAAACGTTTTAAATAGTTTCGAAAACCTTTCGAATTGATTCGAAAATGAATAAACTAAACAAATTCCGAACACAAATTAAACAAATGAAAATAATTTAACCAAATGAATTTATGTAAATAACAAATCGAAAGGAAACTAAACTATTTTTTTTGTTCTGGACACATCTAGTTCCCTGTAGACATGTGCGATTCGTTTTGGTCCGAATTAAAATTCGGACGAATTGTCGTTATTCGTAAATTTGGATTTCTGAATAGTGATGGACGAACTTCCGACGGGACGTTTCGCGAACGCGAAATGCGAACGGACCCAAACGTTCGCGAAACCGACCGTTCGCCGCGGGCCCCATTGACTTCAATGGGAGGCGAACTTTGCAAACCTTCATGTCGAATTTGCGGCCACGTGGTAATTATTAGGGGGTAAAACGTAGTCCCACCATCTGGACAATGACATAATACATGTATGAGGTGAATTTGGGATCGATAACTACAAGCATTTTTATTTTATTTGGGAAATTGTTCTAACAATTCAGGACTATGGAGCTAATGAAGGCAATGGAGGAGAGGGAAGGTCAGGGACCAGGGTAGGCAAAGAAGAGGGTGCAGGAGATGATCACCAGCAGCGTGACATACCGGAATGACACATGCACCGTGATAGAGGCATCTGACAGCAGCACCGTAATACAGAGCACTGACAGCAGCACCGTGACATACAGCGCTGACAGCAGCACCGTGACATACAGCGCTGACAGCAGCACCGTGACATACAGCGCTGACAGCAGCACCGTGACATACAGCGCTGACAGCAGCACCGTGACATACAGCGCTGACAGCAGCACCGTGACATACAGCGCTGACAGCAGCACCGTGACATACAGCGCTGACAGCAGCACCGTGACATACAGCGCTGACAGCAGCACCGTGACATACAGCGCTGACAGCAGCACCGTGACATACAGCGCTGACAGCAGCACCGTGACATACAGCACTGACAGCAGCACCGTAAGCAGCCCCAGGAGGAAGTCAGCACAGCACAGGGATGGTGTGATCCCCTCATAATAAGAACCCCCAGGAGGAAGTCAGCACAGCACAGGGATAGTGTGATCCCTTCATAATAAGAACCCCCAGGAGGAAGTCAGCACAGCACAGGGATATCATAAGCAGCCCCAGTAGAAATATGACACCGCTCAACCTCTTCAAAGAGGAGGGTAGGGGCATATAGTACGGTGTGCTTTTTTGGGTCAAGGAAGTGAGCCAAATGAATTAAGAAGGTCTGTGTGCTTGATTAAAAAAATAGTTTATAGACATATACATGGTCTACTGGTCACATGTGTTGAATTCCTCCGAGATCCATGCCTCATTCATTTTTAGAAATGTGAGGTAGTTAACACTGTGGTGAGCTAGGCGAGTACGCTTATCGGTCACAATCCCCCCTGCTGCGCTGAACGTCCTTTCGGACAGGACACTGGATGAGGGGCAAGCCAACAGTTCGATTGCAAATTGGGCAAGCTCTGGCCAGAGGTCAAGCCTGCCCACCCAGTAGTCTAGGGGTTCATCACTCCTCAGAGCGTCCACATCGGCCGTTAACCCAATGTAGTCGGACACCTGACGGTCTAGGCGTTCCCTGATGCTGGATCCGGATGACACCTGTCGATGGGTCGGCTGAAAGAATGACCTCATATCCGAAGTCACCAACACATCTTCAAACCGGCCTCTTCTTGCAGGCGCTGTTGGATTGGTACCCGCAAATCCTTCTCTGGGAGTGGGAATTGCTCCTCTGCCAGCGCACGCAAAAGCAGAATGCAGCATTTCTCGAAGCAAGGCCTGGAAGTGCTGCATTCTGACAGCCCTCTGCGACGGCGGTAACATTTCCGCCATTTTGTGTTTGTACCGGGGGTCTAAGTACGTTGCCACCCAGTACTGGTCCTTGACCCTCATGCTTTTTATACGGGGGTCCCTATTAAAACACTGGAGCATGAAGGCCCCCATTTGCACTAAAGTGGAAGCGGTGTGGTGGCCTGGCTCCTGCTCATCATCCAGGATAATGTCGTCCTCTTCATTCTCCTCTCCCCATCCTCGCACAACAGGGATCCCAGAAAGGTTTAAAGCATGCTCTTCTTGCTCCTGCTCATCCGCCCCGGCACCATCCTCCTCTGACTCCTCATCAGACTCCTGTTGTTGACTTGTCTCAGATAGAGTAGCCCCCCCTGGGAATTCATCCAGCATTGCGACTTCCTCATCTTCCCGCTCCTGCTCCTCCACAGCCTGATCAATGACACGACGCAATGCACGCTCCAGAAAGAAGGCATAAGGTACCATGTCACTGATGGCGCCATGGCTGCGACTGACCAGTTTGGTGATCTCCTCAAATGGCCGCAGAAGTCTGCATGTGTCGCGCATGAGCAGCCACTGGCGCGGTGAAAAAAAACCCAGCTCCCCAGAACCGTTTCTTTCGCAGAGTTCATACAGGTAGACGTTAACTGCACGTTTCTGCTGGAGCAGCCTATCAAGCATATAGAAGGTTGAGTTCCATCGCGTCGGGCAATCGCAAATAAGACGTCTGACCGGCAGATGGTGTCGCCGCTGAATGTCAGCAAGGCGAGCCATGGCCGTGTAAGATCTTCTGAAATGGGCCGAGATTTTCCTTGCCTGCCGCAAGATGTCCTGGACCCCAGGGTATTTGACAAGGAATCGCTGCACGACCAAGTTTAAGACGTGTGCCATGCACGGCACGTGCGTGATTTTGCCCTGTTTCAATGCGCTAAGCAGATTGGCACCGTTGTCACACACCACTTTACCAACTGTCAAATTGAGCGGTGTTAGCCACTCATCTGCCTGTGAACGCAAAGCTGAAAGGAGTGCCGGGCCAGTGTGGCTCTTTGCTTCCAGGCACAACAGACGCAGCACGGCATGGCAACGTCTCACCTGGCATGTGGAATAGGTTCTGGGGAGCTTGGGCGGTGCAGTGGAAGAGACGCTAGCAGCGGAAAAGGAGGAGGCAGCTGAGGAGGAGAGGGAGGAGGATGGAGTAGGAGGAGGAGAAGAAGAGTCAGGCCTGCATGCAATCCGTGGCGGTAAAACCAAATCTACACGGGTGCCACGGGTTACATGCTTGACGGCCGTCAGAAGGTTCACCCAGTGGGCAGTAAAACTGATATACCTTCCCTGCCCGTGTTTGCTAGACCACGTGTCTGTGGTCAGATGTATCTTGGCACCGACACTGTGTGCCAGAGATACATTCACTTGCCGCTGAACATGGCCATATAGCTCTGGGATGCCCTTCTCTGAGAAATACTTCCTTCCTGGGACCTTCCATTGTGGTGTTCCAATGGCCACAAATTTGCGAAAGGCCTCCGAGTCCACCAGTTTATATGGCAGTAGTTGGCGGGCTATGAGTTCTGACAAGCCAGCCGCCAACCGTTGGGCAAGAGGGTTATCCGGCATCATCATTTTTTTACGCTCAAACATTAGGCCCACGGAAGCCTGCCTTTTTGCAGAAAAATGTGAGCTTGGCGTGATGGAAGGTGGAGTGGAGGACAATTGTGAGGAGAGAGGAGAAGGAGAAGTAGAAGACGAGGCTGGACGGTGAGAGCCTGCAGTGTGGCTTTGTGTGTTCCGTTGCTCCCACTGGGCTCGGTGATGGCTGCTCATGTGCCTTCTTAAGGCGGTCGTCCCTAGGTGAGTATTGGGCTTACCGCGACTAACGCGTTGACTGCAAAGATTGCAGATGGCAACGCTATTGTCAGCAGCGGACACGTTAAAAAAAGCCCACACTGCGGAGCCATGTGCCGGTGTCCTGGGAGCGCCAGATGTGACCGTACATGGTCGATGACTCGCTCCTGATACATTTGCAGTCTGCTTTGTCCCTGCTGTGCAATGTAAGTCATTGCTGCTTCTCCTCCCTATCTGCTGGTCCATATCTCCCTCTGAACTCCCCTCCTCTTCCTCTCTTGTGGGCACCCACGTGACATCACTAGACACGTCATCATCAACGTCACCTTCCCCACCGCTATAAGTAGAGATCTCGGAGTAGGCAGCAACACCGGGGACCAACCTCCTCCTTGGGCTGATCTGGGTACTGGCGTCAGACTGCTGAGTAGCGCTTGTTGCTACCTCCTCTTCCTGATCCAATACCAAGAGTGGCTGCGCATCAGAAATGTCCTCTTGATATGGATCGGAAAATAATTCCAGTGACTCAAGCGGAAGGTATGTGGTGGTGGTGGTGGTGGTCGTGTTGTTGGTGGTAGTGTCTTTGGGGGTGCACATAGCAGAGAGTGAAGAAGAGGGTGCAGATCGAGAGGATGAGGAGGGTGCAGAAGAGTAAGGCTGAGCGAGCCACTCAACCAAGTCTGGTGCATCCTTTAAAGTAATTGAACGCACCTTCTGCAACTTCCCACTTTGGCTCAAGCCTGTTGCTCCTGCCCTACCCCTACCACCCCTGCGGAAGGGCCTGCCTCTTCCTCTGCATGTCATTTTTTAAATGACCCTGTGACAAAACTCTTAGTCCCTATACCGCTGAAGGACTGCTGCAGTATAGGTGAGCGGTCAGCAGTGGTGCACGTCAACCCTATCTATTGTGGACCTATAGCGGTCCTTACAGAACAGCAGACTGTACCGCACTCAAGCCTATGTACCGTAGCACCCTATACCAAGTTACCAGTCCTTATAAGAACTTTTGTGGACCAAGCAGGTTGTGTATTAGTGTTTAGCAGACTGTACGTCAGTCCCTATACCGCTGAAGGACTGCTGCAGTATAGGGCAGCGGTCAGCAGTGGTGCACGTCAACCCTATCTATTGTGGACCGATAGCGGTCCTTACAGAACAGCAGACTGTATCGCACTCAAGCCTATGTACCGTAGCACCCTATACCAAGTTACCAGTCCTTATAAGAACTTTTGTGGACCAAGCAGGTTGTGTATTAGTGTTTAGCAGACTGTACGTCAGTCCCTATACCGCTGAAGGACTGCTGCAGTATAGGGCAGCGGTCAGCAGTGGTGCACGTCAACCCTATCTATTGTGGACCGATAGCGGTCCTTACAGAACAGCAGACTGTATCGCACTCAAGCCTATGTACCGTAGCACCCTATACCAAGTTACCAGTCCTTATAAGAACTTTTGTGGACCAAGCAGGTTGTGTATTAGTGTTTAGCAGACTGTACGTCAGTCCCTATACCGCTGAAGGACTGCTGCAGTATAGGGCAGCGGTCAGCAGTGGTGCACGTCAACCCTATCTATTGTGGACCGATAGCGGTCCTTACAGAACAGCAGACTGTACCGCACTCAAGCCTATGTACCGTAGCACCCTATACCAAGTTACCAGTCCTTATAAGAACTTTTGTGGAACAAGCAGGTTGTGTGTTAGTGATTAGCAGACTGTACGTCAGTCCCTATACCGCTGAAGGACTGCTGCAGTATAGGTGAGCGGTCAGCAGTGGTGCACGTCAACCCTATCTATTGTGGACCGATAGCGGTCCTTACAGAACAGCAGACTGTACCGCACTCAAGCCTATGTACCGTAGCACCCTATACCAAGTTACCAGTCCTTATAAGAACTTTTGTGGACCAAGCAGGTTGTGTATTAGTGTTTAGCAGACTGTACGTCAGTCCCTATACCGCTGAAGGACTGCTGCAGTATAGGGCAGCGGTCAGCAGTGGTGCACGTCAACCCTATCTATTGTGGACCGATAGCGGTCCTTACAGAACAGCAGACTGTACCGCACTCAAGCCTATGTACCGTAGCACCCTATACCAAGTTACCAGTCCTTATAAGAACTTTTGTGGAACAAGCAGGTTGTGTGTTAGTGATTAGCAGACTGTACGTCAGTCCCTATACCGCTGAAGGACTGCTGCAGTATAGGTGAGCGGTCAGCAGTGGTGCACGTCAACCCTATCTATTGTGGACCGATAGCGGTCCTTACAGAACAGCAGACTGTACCGCACTCAAGCCTATGTACCGTAGCACCCTATACCAAGTTACCAGTCCTTATAAGAACTTTTGTGGACCAAGCAGGTTGTGTATTAGTGTTTAGCAGACTGTACGTCAGTCCCTATACCGCTGAAGGACTGCTGCAGTATAGGGCAGCGGTCAGCAGTGGTGCACGTCAACCCTATCTATTGTGGACCGATAGCGGTCCTTACAGAACAGCAGACTGTACCGCACTCAAGCCTATGTACCGTAGCACCCTATACCAAGTTACCAGTCCTTATAAGAACTTTTGTGGAACAAGCAGGTTGTGTGTTAGTGATTAGCAGACTGTACGTCAGTCCCTATACCGCTGAAGGACTGCTGCAGTATAGGTGAGCGGTCAGCAGTGGTGCACGTCAACCCTATCTATTGTGGACCGATAGCGGTCCTTACAGAACAGCAGACTGTACCGCACTCAAGCCTATGTACCGTAGCACCCTATACCAAGTTACCAGTCCTTATAAGAACTTTTGTGGACCAAGCAGGTTGTGTATTAGTGTTTAGCAGACTGTACGTCAGTCCCTATACCGCTGAAGGACTGCTGCAGTATAGGGCAGCGGTCAGCAGTGGTGCACGTCAACCCTATCTATTGTGGACCGATAGCGGTCCTTACAGAACAGCAGACTGTACCGCACTCAAGCCTATGTACCGTAGCACCCTATACCAAGTTACCAGTCCTTATAAGAACTTTTGTGGACCAAGCAGGTTGTGTATTAGTGTTTAGCAGACTGTACGTCAGTCCCTATACCGCTGAAGGACTGCTGCAGTATAGGGCAGCGGTCAGCAGTGGTGCACGTCAACCCTATCTATTGTGGACCGATAGCGGTCCTTACAGAACAGCAGACTGTACCGCACTCAAGCCTATGTACCGTAGCACCCCATACCAAGTTACCAGTCCTTATAAGAACTTTTGTGGAACAAGCAGGTTGTGTGTTAGTGATTAGCAGACTGTACGTCAGTCCCTATACCGCTGAAGGACTGCTGCAGTATAGGTGAGCGGTCAGCAGTGGTGCACGTCAACCCTATCTATTGTGGACCGATAGCGGTCCTTACAGAACAGCAGACTGTACCGCACTCAAGCCTATGTACCGTAGCACCCTATACCAAGTTACCAGTCCTTATAAGAACTTTTGTGGACCAAGCAGGTTGTGTATTAGTGTTTAGCAGACTGTACGTCAGTCCCTATACCGCTGAAGGACTGCTGCAGTATAGGGCAGCGGTCAGCAGTGGTGCACGTCAACCCTATCTATTGTGGACCGATAGCGGTCCTTACAGAACAGCAGACTGTACCGCACTCAAGCCTATGTACCGTAGCACCCTATACCAAGTTACCAGTCCTTATAAGAACTTTTGTGGAACAAGCAGGTTGTGTGTTAGTGATTAGCAGACTGTACGTCAGTCCCTATACCGCTGAAGGACTGCTGCAGTATAGGGCAGCGGTCAGCAGTGGTGCACGTCAACCCTATCTATTGTGGACCGATAGCGGTCCTTACAGAACAGCAGACTGTACCGCACTCAAGCCTATGTACCGTAGCACCCTATACCAAGTTACCAGTCCTTATAAGAACTTTTGTGGAACAAGTGAGTTGTGAATGTTTAGCAGACTGCAGCAGAAGGGCAGCAGTCAAGTATAATATCCTTTCTATATTTGGAAGAAAGAATATTATACATGTACAAGCCTATTACTGTACCACTGATACCAGTCCTGAAAAGAACCTTTGTGGAACTAATAATAACAGCAAGTCTTTAAAATTACCCTCACTGCCTGACAACACTGCTTCCTTCCTGTCCCTATACAAATTGGCAAAAAAAGAGAACGATTAGTGGTTACTGGAACAGCTCTTTTGTGGACCTTGATAGTAACAGCTAATGATGATGATGATGATGATGATGATGAAAGACTAATCTGGCTGTCCCTGTAGCATACACCGTCCTTTCCCTTTCTCTAAACTAACAAAAGACACTCAGGCTGCTGCAAGAATCAGCAGCACAGCAAACCTATCAACACCTAACACCTATACCAGTCCTGAAAAGAACTTTTGTGTACCAAATAGCTAGTGGTTTATCTCTCCCTACTCCACACAGGAACCTGTCCCTATCTTAACAGAAGAAAGAATGTAAAATGGCCACCGGATCGGGTGTATTTATAGGTTAGGGGGAATGTACAAGTGTCCATGTGCTGTCATGTCTCAATTGGCTGTCCTGTATCACATGATAAACGTGTCACCAAAGGTTAAAGTTCTTGTATACATTAAACACGTAAGTCCGCCGCGGCGAACGACGGAAAAAGGCGTTCGAACGTGCGGACCGCGAATGTCGGAAATTCGCCGCGAAACGACCGCCGGGCGAACCGTTCGGCCATCACTATTTCTGAATTAGAATAGTACCAAATTTGAAGGAATCCAAAATAACAAAAAAATAATAATTTCGGACGAAATTCGGATTCAAATCATTTTCAAATACTTTTCGAATCCGAGCAGTTTTCAAATTCGAATTCCAAAACTTTTTGAATCCAAATTATTTTCAAATTCAAATTCAAAAACTTTTTAAATTCAAATTGTTTTTCAATTTCCATATTCTATTCTATTCCTTTATTTTTCTCTTCTATTTTATTCTCTATGGAAATTGGAAAACTTTTCGAAATCTAAAACGTTTTGAATTCAAAAAACGTTTTGAATCGTTTCTAAAACATTTCAAATCGTTTGGAAAAAGAATAAATTAAACTAATTTTGAAAACGAATTAAACAAATGAAACAAATTTAATTAAATTAATTTATGCAAATAACAAATCAAAACTAAACTAAACTAAACTATTTTTTTTAGTTCTGGACATATCTTGTCCTCTGAAGACATGTGCAGTTCCTTTTGGTCCGAATTAAAATTCGGACGAATTGTCATTATTCGTAAATTTGGATTTCCGAATTAGAATAGTACCAAATTTGAAGGAATCCAAAATAACAAAAAAAAAAATTCGGACGAAATTCGGATTCAAATCGTTTTCAAATACTTTTCAAATCCGAGCAGTTTTCAAATTCGAATTCCAAAACTTTTTGAATCCAAATTATTTTCAAATTCAAATTCAAAAACTTTTCAAATTCGAATTGTTTTCCAATTTCCATATTCTATTCTATTCCTTTATTTTCTCTTCTATTTTATTCTCTATGGAAATTGGAAAACTTTTCGAAATCGAAAACATTTTGAATCGTTTCTAAAACATTTCAAATCGTTTGGAAAAAGAATAAACTAAGCTAATTTTGAAAACGAATTAAACAAATGAAACTAATTTAATTAAATTAATTTATGCAAATAACAAATCAAAACTAAACTAAACTAAACAATTTTTTTTAGTTCTGGACATATCTTGTCCTTTGAAGACATGTGCAGTTCCTTTTGGTCCGAATTAAAATTCGGACGAATTGTCGTTATTCGTAAATTTGGATTTCCGAATTAGAATAGTACCAAATTTGAAGGAATTTGAAGGAATCCAAAATAATAAATTCGGATTCAAATCGTTTTCAAATACTTTTCGAATCTGAGCAGTTTTCAAATTCGAATTCCAAAACTTTTCGAATACAAATGTTTTTCAAATTCGAATTCAAAAACTTTTCAAATTCGAATTCAAAAACTTTTCAAATTCTGATTCAAAAACTTTTCAAATTCTGATTCAAAAACTTTTCAAATTCGAATTCAAAAACTTTTCAAATTCGAATTCAAAAACTTTTCAAATTCGAATCGTCTTCCAATTTCCAAAGAGAGTAAAATAGAATGGAAAATAAAGGAATAGAATATTCTATTGAATTTTATTCTCTTTGGAAATGATTTGAAAACGTTTCGAGTCGATTCGAAAATGAATAAACAAAACGAATTGCGAAAACGAATTAAATGAATTAAACTAATTTAGCTAAATGAATTTACGTAAATAACACATTTTTTGGTTCTGGACATGCCTAGACCCGTGTAAACCTGTGCAATTTGTTTTGTTCTGAATTAGTTTTTTTAACTAATTTTTACAAAATCGTTAATTCAGAAATATCCAAATTAACGAAAGCTTCTTTAACAAATTTTTCTGAATATTTGTAAATTCAGAAATGTGTTGATTTGTAAATTAAGAATGCGAAAATCTTAAAAGCCCAAAATTCGAAAATCCGAATTAACAAATAACTAATAATAACTATTAAATTATAGGTATTGGAATTTCCTTTCAAATTTGGCTATTAGTGAACGTAACAAATACAAATGTATCCGAATTTAAGAATTATTCGAAATAACGAATGCCGAATCTAAACAAATGGAACGTAATAATTAATAATAATAATAATAATAATAATAAAAGCTTTTTATTACTATTATTATTTATTATTAATTTGTTCCATTTGCTTAGATGAGGCATTCGCTATTTCAAATAATTTGTAACTTCGGATAAATTCAAACCCGAACACTTTAGCTGCCCGGGACACCTTTGAGTGCCCCAAGAAGAGTAATATTGTGGTGCTTATAGTGTGACGCATCGAACAGTGGGCGTGGCCAAATTGATTTTACTGACATCATCACCCTGCTCCCCAGTGTTGCCAAACCTGGCGGCTCCCTGGCGGCAATAGATTTGTGTGTGACTATCTTGGTTACTTCGGGAGCCACAGCCCAGTCCGATGAATTTGTCCGGGTTTCAATCCGCCTGGAACCCGGACACATGATTCAAACCCCGGACCGAATCACGGACAGGTGGCAACCATAGTAGTCCGGCTCGTCAACAGTTGCTCTCCCCTGGCCCTTCTTTCGTCTTCTGGGGGGTGTTTTCTGCCTCACCCCCCCCCCACGGTTGAGATTACCTGATTCAGGCCATCGTTAAAACCCACTTAGGAGCTGTGATTATCTTGTGGGTTGTGGAAACCGGTCATTCCTTTTCATTTCCAACAATCACAAAGGGGTTTCATATACTAACAGATGTTTCATTCCTCCAATTTTATTAGTATACACGACCATTTGACTCCTGACGATTGGTTACAAGCCATGAAACGCGTCGAGTTTCCAACTAAAGGGTGCCCAAACTATGATCAGTATCATTTATCGTTTAATCAATTGATCGTGGGAATTAGCATTATATTATCTGTGTTCTCATTTATTGATCCTTGTATTAACTGTATCAATTATGTTCATCGTTTGATTATTTTTGCATTGACTGTACCAACCAAGGGTGCCTTGGCGGGGCTCTGTGGCTTACGCATGCATTTGCAAATGTGTGCAGACTAAACCCCTGTTTTTAACGCATATTGTTAGACAGGTTAATTGGTTGTCTGTGGGCTGGTGGTAAGCAAAGCTTGGTTTTTTCCTCGGTTTATCCTTGGGTTTGTTTGTATCCATTGGTTAACTATATTACATATTTTTATAGGAATATCATTATGTAAATCTTTTATGATTACACTATTCAGTATATATTAATTAATTAATTTATTCTTATGTATTGTTCAATATTTTTATTTTTATTATGTACTAATTTACCAAAAAAATATATATATATATATAATAAAGCTAGGGAGTCAGGGAGGGGGGAAATTATGTAAAAAAACAAAAAAGTACTATTATCTTACAAAAAAATACTATTATCTAATATATATATTTATTATTACATATCATTGTATATTTAAAGTATGTATTATTTATTCTTATATATTATTAAAATATTATTTATTTATATTTTTTATACTTATTATTATGTACTATATATATATATATATATATATATATATATATATATATATATATATATATATATATATATATATATATATATATATATATATATATATATAAAATTGATGTTGCTTCAATATATATATATATATATATATATATATATATATTTTTTTTTTTTTTATATAATTTTATTTTGAGATATTTTTTATTTTTTTTAGATAATAGTATTATTTGTTTAAATAATAGTATTTAATTTTTTTGATAATAGTGATATAATTATATATAATTATATATATATATATATATCATAGTTGCCAACTGTCCCGAATTTCACGGGACATTCCCGGGATTAGGACATTTGTCCTGAATTAATTTTGTCCCGGGAAATTCGGCCACCATTTTTAAGAAGACCAGAAGTTGGTCTACACCTGTGGCGCCGCCCACCCCCGCTGCTAGTGTGTGTTTGTGTCAGTGTAAAGGGCGGTGGGCGGCGCCACAGTTAAATGTCTGCGCACGGCAACGGATGTCGGCGGCCAGTGACAGTCATGGTATGTGGATGTCGGGGGCCAGTCTGTGAATGTGGGGGCCAGTCTGTGGATGTGGGGGCCAGTCTGTGGATGTCGGGGGCCAGTCTGTGGATGTCGGGGGCCAGTCTGTGAATGTGGGGGCCAGTCTGTGGATGTCGGGGGCCAGTCTGTGGATGTCGGGGGCCAGTCTGTGAATGTGGGGGCCAGTCTGTGGATGTCGGGGGCCAGTCTGTGGATGTCGGGGGCCAGTCTGTGAATGTGGGGGCCAGTCTGTGGATGTCGGGGGCCAGTCTGTGAATGTGGGGGACAGTCTGTGGATGTCGGGGGCCAGTCTTTGGATGTGGGGGGCCAGTCTTTGGATGTGGGGGGCCAGTCTTTGGATGTGGGGGGCCAGTCTGTGGATGTCGGGGGCCAGTCTGTGGATGTGGGGGGCCAGTCTGTGGATGTGGGGGACCAGTCTGTGGATGTCGGGGGCCAGTTGTATGTCGGGGGCCAGACTGTGGATGTTGGGGGCCAGTAGTATGTTGGGGCCAGTCTGGAGATGTGGGGGCAGGTCTGTGCAGGATGTGGGGGGGTCTGTGGATGTGGGGGGGCGGTCTGGAGATGTGGGGGCCAGTCTGTGAATGTGGGGGCCAGTCTGTGAATGTCGGGGGCCAGTCTGTGAATGTGGGGGCCAGTCTGTGAATGTCGGGGGCCAGTCTGTGAATGTGAGGGCCAGTCTGTGGATGTCGGGGGCCAGTCTGTGGATGTGGGGGGCCAGTTTGTGGATGTTGAGGGCCAGTCTGTGGATGTCGGGGGCCAGTGGTATGTGGGGGGCCAGTCTGTGGATGTGGGGGACCAGTCTGTGGATGTGGGGGGCCAGTCTGTGGATGTCGAGGGCCAGTCTGTGGATGTCGGGGGCCAGTGGTATGTGGGGGGCCAGTCTGTGGATGTGGGGGACCAGTCTGTGGATGTCGGGGGCCAGTTGTATGTCGGGGGCCAGTCTGGAGATGTGGGGGCAGGTCTGTGCAGGATGTGGGGGGTTCTGTGGATGTGGGGGGGCGGTCTGGAGATGTGGGGGCCAGTCTGGAGTATGTGGGGGGGCGGTCTGTGGATGTCAGGGGAGCACCAGATGTAAGGAGGGGCTCCGCTGATGGACACAGATGTGAGGAAGGTACCTCTGATGGGGCACCTGATGTAAGGACAGACTCCGCTTGGGACACCTGATGGCATCTGGTGGCAGGCATCGTGGCTAGTGACGCGCTCAGGGCTCCCACTGATTCTGCATTATGGTGAGTTGAATGATTTCATTTCATATTACAATGTAATAATAGAAATAATGCACTTCAATCATCCTGACACCATAACAATCATGGCGCCGGGATGATTGAAGCGCCAACACCAGGTAATTGGAGTATCTTTATCTGCTGATTGTGAAACTCTGGAAAACACATATTACTATTGTGGTGTAGGATCGGGGGGCTGCTGTCCCTCCTTTCCCTCTCCATCCCGCATTCATCTCAGACTCTAACCACACCCCTTTGAGCCACGTCCCATGTAAGCCACACCCACTATTTTACGTAAACCACGCCCATTTTTCACTGCGGCGCCCGCATTTTTACCTTTTCCTATGCCACACCTATGAACGCATGCCTCGCCCCCTAATTATACCACAACTCCGCCTACTGCCAAAAAAGTGTCCCGAATTTTTTTTTTACAATGTTGGCAACTATGATATATATATATTTTTTATATTATATTATATTTATTATATTAATATATATATATATATATATATATATATATATATATATATATATTTTTTTTTTTTTTTTTACACAATTTCCCCCTCCCCCCAGCCGCCATCTTCAATCCTCAGGTCACTGTGCTGTGGCTCTCCAGCATCACGTGACCTGATCCCCTGTCCGTCCCCAGTGTTGGGCGCTGTTCATCCTCGGCAATTTTCGGCATCTGGCGGACACTATCGGATGGGGGACCTTATATGATAGGACACCTGCTGGTGTGGAGATACGAAGGGAGTGGGCGTGGTTTGGGTGGCTGACAGGCGCGACTAAGATGACAGGGTGTAATACTGGATAAGGAATGCGGGCGTGGCTGAGGCGCTTGAGGGGCGTGACTTACCGAAGGTATATATAATATGACATATGAAGAGGAGATAAGAAGTGTGGGCGTGGCTTCGGTGGCTGAACGGCGACTAAGCAAAGAGGGTGTGTAGAGCGAAGAGAGGACAGTGCAGGAATGAGGGCGTGGTTTAGGCGTTAAAAGGGCGTAACTAGGTATGTTACGACAAGAGGACCTCCAGGGATGAGGGCGTGGTTTCTGTGGCTGAGGGGGGCGACTAGGACTGCAAGGTGCAAAGAAGCGATAAACATTGTGGGCGTGGTTACCATAGTTTAGTAAGGGGCGTGACTAAGTAAAGAGGGCGTAAGAGAAGTGAGGACGGTGTCCGGTGTCTTGTCAATTAGGGTCCTCCATCAGATGCTGTCCTCTGCGTACTGCGCATGCGCAGTACACAGGAGCACAGATTCCGAAAATTGCCGAGGACGAACGGCGCCTGCGCCGTGAGTCCAGGTTCTATCCCCACTATCCAAGTGGACATAGAGTTAGAATAAAAAAGAGCCGAGCGCAGCGAGGCCGAGCCCGAAGCGTGGCGAGCGAAGCTCGCCCGCGAGGGGCCCTCTAAAATTCTAAACCCTATGTCCGCTTGGATAGTGGGGCTACCTCCTCCACTCACGGCGCAGGCGCCGTTCAGCTTCGGAGATTTTCCGAAGCTTCGTCTGCTCCGTACTGCGCATGCGCAGTACGGAACGGACACATATCGATGGCCGGACTCTATTAGGCAGAACACCGGATAACGGATAAGGAAGGCGGGCGTGGTTTCGGTGGCTGAGGGGCGCGACTAAGCAAGAGGGTATAAGGAGACGGGAAGGCGGCTATGGGCGTAACTAAGGCGTGATTATAACAGATAGTAAGTGTGGGCGTGGCTGAAGGGCGCGGCTAAGAGAGCAGAATGTAATGTGCATGGAGAGAGTAGGCGTGGTTGGGGCGGGTTAGGGGCGTGTCCGTGCTTCCAGAGAGTTCGGAGAGAAATTAAAGGTACAGGCGGGCGGTGATCGGTGTGTGTGCAGCGGGGACATCGCCGGGGGGACCGAAAGACGATCAGATCGGGCGACAGGTGAGTGGGGAGCCGTGCCTGATCGTCCATACACTGTGCAATCATTATCTGCCGCCTTATGGAGGATTGCAGGCAGATGTGTGGGAGGGAAAGTTCTGGAATCCAGTGTAGGGGCTGCAGCTGCTGGGAACTCATCGATATCCGATATATGATCGATACCAGCTTCACCTCCTCCACTGTAATACAATGTATACATACTTCAGATACAGCGATAGATACAATGTATACACCAATACCGATCAATGACCACACACTGATCAATACCGATCAATACTGACCTTACATTGATCAATACCGACCACACATTGATCAATACTATCCACACACCGATCAATGCCGACCACACACCGATCAATACTTTCCATACACTGATCAATACTGACCACACACTGATCGATACTGATCAATACTGACCACACACTAAACCAATACTCTCCACACACTAAACCAATACTCTCCACACACTGATCAATACTCTACTTACACTGATCTATACTGACCACACACTGATCGATACTGATCAATACTGACCACACACTAAACCAATACTCTCCACACACTAAACCAATACTCTCCACACACTGATCAATACTCTACTTACACTGATCTATACTGACCACACACTGATCGATACTGATCAATACCGACCACACACCGATCAATGCCGACCACACACTGATCTATACTTTCCATACACTGATCAATACTGACCACACACTGATCGATACTGATCAATACCGACCACACACTAAACCAATACTCTCCACACACTGATCAATACTCTACTTACACTGATCTATACTGACCACACACTGATCAATACTGATCAATACCGACCACACACTGATCAATACCGACCACACACTGATCAATACCGACCACACACTGATCAATACTCTCATTACACTGATCAATACTGAACACACACAGGATACAATGTATCTCTTCTGCTCACCATACATTTGTAGATCCTGGTTGGTCAATTCCATGAGATTATTGGGTGAAGCAGCTTCAATAAATCTTATTGGCTGAGCTTCATATTATTACTCTGATAAAGCTCAAACTGACCACCAGATCAAAATCTCGCAGTGTGTGGTCAGCCTACGGATACAACTGAGCAACCGATCTGGATAGGGAAGTGTGTTTTATCTAGGAAAGATGTTGTGATTGATTAGGACAGAACAAATATTGGTCGGTGATCAGCATTTGTCCCCCTCCAAGATACTGACCCTCCACAACCGACTGTTCTCTAACACTGGCCATACACTCTACAATCTAATTGTACAATCTCCTCTTAGAATCACCAAAACGATGTAATGTGAGGACAATCCCAGACAGTCCATTTAGATGGTATCCAATCAGACCATCCCTTACACTGCATGGTTGATAGTAGAGCTGAAGAAGAATCACCAGCGCCATCTAGTGGCCATAATGCATTTTTTAAAATTGCCTTATTTTGTCTAATATGATCATTTCCTCCGATCATCGGCGCCATCTAGTGGCCGTAATGCAGGATTTTCCTTATTTTTTTGTCCTAATGTTATAATTTCCTCCTGATTGTCAGCGCCTTGTAGTGGCAGTAGAAGCTGCAGCAAGCCTCTATTTTCATTAGGAGGGCCATGTCAAACCTCGGCAGAGAGGCCGCTGCCTCCACTCCAAAAAATGACATGGCACAAGCAGGCCGTATCTCAGCAGCTTCAGGCCGTATTCTAATATACTGAACATCTTCTTCAGTTACATTTCACCCCTCAACATATTCCCAAAGTCCCAAAAATATTTGTAAGGTGTGATTGATAAAAGAATTGCGATCACGCTGGGGCGTGTACAGAGTAGACGCTCGCTCTTCAGAATCGCAGCATAAAGCTAAAGGAAACCAAAGTCAGGGCTGTCACTATGGAAAAGTTACCGTGGTGGACCAATGGTGAGAGGCAGGAGGTGACGGGAGGCGGGTCAGAGCTCTGACTTCAGTAACTAAAGTCAGTATTTGTATATTGGAGTGTCCGTGTGATCTGCAGTTATGTGATATATTACTGCTGGGCATCTCTAGGGACACTCTGCTCTCTAGTGATTGGATAGGCTGCATTCTCAGTGATGTCGCCGCTCGCTAGTGATTGGATAGGCTGCATTCTCAGTGATGTCACCGCTCTCTAGTGATTGGATAGGCTGCATTCTCAGTGATGTCACCGCTCTCTAGTGATTGGATAGGCTGCATTCTCAGTGATGTCACCGATCGCTAGTGTTTGAAAAGGGCGGAATTCTCAGTGATGTCACCGCTCGCTAGTGATTGGATAGGCTGCATTCTCAGGCTGTCGCTATGAAACATTATCATGGTGGACCAATGGGGAGAGGCAGGAGGTGATGGGGGGGCGGGTCAGAGCTCTGACTTCGGTAACTAAAGTCAGTATTTGTATATTGGAGTGTCCGTGTGATCTGCAGTTATGTGATATTAATGCTGGGCATCTCTAGGGACACTCCACTCTCTAATGATTGGATAGGCTGTATTCTCAGTGATGTCACCGCTCTCTAGTGATTGGATCGACTGCATTCTCAGGCTGTCTCTATGAAACATTACCATGATGGACCAATGGGGAGAGGCAGCAGATGACAGGGGGGGGCGGGTCAGATCTCTGACTTCAGTAACTAAAGTCAGGATTTGTGTATTGGAGTGTCCGTGTGATCTGCAGTTATGTGATATTAATGCTGGGCATCTCTAGGGACACGCCGCTCTCTAATGTATGGAGGTTACATTCTCAGTGATGTCACTGGTGTCTAGTGATTGGATAGGCTGCATTCTCAGTGATGTCACCACCGCTCTCTAGTGACATCACAGAGAATGCAGCCTATCCATTCACTAGAGAGCACTGACCTCACCGAGGATGTGATGTCACAGGTAAATGTGTAGGCTTTACAAGATTTAAGGAAATGGCTTAGCAGTTCTTTTCAGTAAAAATTATTTATTTTTTCCTGCAGAAAATGGTCAGAGAAACGGCATATTATGACATCTTGGGTGTTTCGCCGAGGGCTTCCTTTGACGAGATAAAGCGGGCGTTCAGACGACTGGCTCTAAAGTACCACCCCGACAAGAACCCCAACGCAGGTGAAAAGGTAAGTATGCTGCTTTTAAAATCCTACTATATAAAAATTTCCCTTTTTTTTTTTAAAGAAGACCTAATGTACCTACCTGTCCTTCCACCCAAGCTATTGATCATGGTTGTCTTTGAGAACTACGATGCCAAGGAATTGGGTTCATCCATGAGTT
This sequence comes from Lithobates pipiens, assembly GCF_037356315.1. Classification (NCBI taxonomy): domain Eukaryota; kingdom Metazoa; phylum Chordata; class Amphibia; order Anura; family Ranidae; genus Lithobates; species Lithobates pipiens. The sequence continues at coordinate 48,947,949 of NW_027507791.1, forward strand.
GGGTTCCTGGTCCCTCAGGGAGCTCTGTGGTTCCTTCCACCAGTTCTAGATGACTACATGACACAGAAGGAACCACATGACTCCTTGAGGGACCAGGAACCTAACCCCTGGACGTGCTGGATGAACCCAATTCTCCGGGACTGTAGTCCTTGAAGATGGCTAACATTGACCACTTGGGTGATGGGAGAAGTAAGATGTGTCGCAAGCAAAAACTTTTTTTTAGTTTAAACAGATCTCCAAAGCATATGAAGTCCTCTCCGACGCTAGCAAGAGGGAGCTGTACGACCGAGGTGGGGAATCGGCCATTAACGGGAATGGCTCCTTCCAAAGAGGGACATGTAGCTCACCTATGGACATCTTCGATCTCTTCTTCGGAACCCGATCCAGAAGTCGGTCTAGAGGAGAGAGAAAAGGTGAGAATCTGGAGGGTGAAACACACACACACACACACACACACACACACACACACACACACACACACACACACACACACACACACACACACACACACACACACAAAAATGTTTTTCATAGCGTTCTTTCATACACCTATCATTATAACCAGAGACTAATGGGTCCCTTTTTATAGTAGACTTTTTCGGTCAGCTGTCACAAATAATACTGCAATTTGTCTAATATACTTATTTCCTATGATCATCAGCTCCATCTAGTGGCCATAATGTGGAATTTCCCAGAAATGAAAACACATTATGGCCACTAGATGGAGTTGTAGGGGGGAAAAAAAACATTTTAGGCAAAATCTAGGATTATTTGTGACAGCTGATTCAAAGCTTGAGACATTCACACACTGAATGTTTTATATGAAAAAGGACCCTTTATTGTTGCAATGCATAGACTGGCCATGCTCTACCTACCTTGGGGTATGGTTTATAATCCTGCTATTGCCCCAGTACAGTGGACAACCCTGCTGTATGAATAAACTATTTAATAAACCATAAAAAAAAGTAATAAACCATTTAAGTATGGCAAAGGATTCCCAGAGGGTAATGGGTTGCATAAAAAGACAAGCGGCTCACTTTGCAGTTTCCATTGTCTAATTGAAACCTCAAATGCAGCATAGGGGAGGTGCCAACAGCTTAGACGATTCATTGAGTTCAGTTACCAACTGGCTCCATCTGCTGGCTGGATAAAGAAGTACATCAAATTAATAGGCATTTAATAAGTATTTTAAAATCTTCCTGGCTAAAGGAAAAAAAAATTCTCAGGTTCAGACATGCCCGGCTAAGCCACATGTAGACCCTTTTTCTTCTTTTTGCAGGCCTTGACCAGTTTAAAGTTGAACTCTAGGCATGTAAAAAAAAAAGAAAACACAAACCTATGCATGTATTTATTAATACTTATAGGTAAAAAAAAAATAATCAGCACACCAGGGTTTTTATTTATTTTATTTTTATTTTATTTATTAATATGTCATTAAATGTAAGTATCTAAATACTACTTGGTGTCAGCCGTTTGCCGCCTCTGTGCTGCAGAGCTCAGACTGATTGAGGTAGAAGCAGCCAACCTGTTCATGTGCTGACAGGGAGCACGCTAACAGGAGGAGAGAGCAAAATGATGGAGAGAAACTCATCACCGTGCTGCTCCTCCTTTCATTGTCCAGTCACAGGGTAGGGGGCGGATCCATGAGGGTTTGAGCTCTGAGGAAGTGGGTTCAATTATGCTGGTCGTCCCTTCACTGGAAACACTTGAACTTGGTCATTTGCGGTGTAGCTGTATACTTTTGGCTATATAGTGTATAAAGTCTGTTTGGAGATCTTAATACAGCAGAGCAGTTGAGGTTAGCCAGGTAAAGGTGCACAGGAGGTACAGATGCCCGTGCTATAATATATATATATATATATATATATATATATATATATATATATATATATATATATATATATATATATATATATATATATATATATATATATATATATATATTAATAAATAATATTGTAACCCTCTCTTATTTAGGAAAGACAGTCACTCACTGCCTCTCGGTTTCTCTGGAAGACCTATACAACGGGGCCACAAGGAAACTGTCTATTCAGAAGAATGTCATCTGCCTGAAGTGTAAAGGTAAGTGCTTCAGAGGGAACATTTTATTAAAGTCAAACCCCCTCCTGAGCAATTCATCATGGACTCCTGGGACAATTTCTCCTTTCTGGTGTCAGTCACTGACTACCCCTAGCTGTATGTAGAAATGCACTTAATGGATAAGTATATGATTATATCTTTAAAAAAAAAAAAAAAAATTGCCCCCAGTCCCCTGGTCCTCTCTTAACTTTTGCCAGCAAGTGAGCAATCAGGTTTCCATTAAAATGGAATCACCGGGCCTTCATCTTCATCTTGGAGCATTCATCCTGTAGCCCCATAGGCTGAAATTGATTCTCATCATTTTATTATTAAAATATATATATTATTATTTATATTAATATATATTTTTTATTATTTAAAGGTCTTTCTTTTCTTTTATTTCTTTTTCTTTCCTTTCTTTCCTTTCTTTCCTTTCTTTCCTTTCTTTCCTTTCTTTCTTTCTTTCTTTCTTTCTTTCCTTTCTTTCTTTCTTTCTCCATTTTAAGTATGGCAAAGGATTCCCAGAGGGCAATGGGTTACCTAACAAGACAAGCGGCTCCCATTGTCTATTTGAAACCTACAATTCAGTGTAGGGGAGATGCAATTAGCGGGCCTCCAGCTGTTGCAGAACTACAAGTCCCATCATGCCTCGGCCTCTGGGTGTCATGCTTGTGGCTGTCAGAGTCTTACTATGCCTCATGGGACTTGTAGTTCTGCAACAGCTGGAGGTCCGCTAATTGCATATCCCCGGCTTAGATGATTCATTGAGTTCAATTGCCAACTGACTCCATCTGCTGGCTGGATATAGAACTACATCAAATTTAATGGGCATTTTAATAGGTATCTTAAAATCTTCCTGGCTAAATAAAAAAAAATATATATATTTTTTTTTATCTTTAGTGAATATAAATTCAAACTCCGTATGCATTAACTTTTTTTTTTATTATTTTTTTTTATTTTTATTTTTAATGCTTCTTCTCTCGGCAGGGTCCGGCGCTCGGCAGGGATCGGAAGTGCGGTGCCGCAGGTGTCAGGGGACGGGCGTGGAGGTGCGTGTCTTGGGTCGGATTCCAGGGGTGGTGCACTCCATCCAGAGTACCTGTTCGGACTGCAAAGGCCAGGGCGAATGCATAAAGACGCGTGATCGGTGCCTCTACTGCGATGGGCGGAAGGTGGTGCGGGAGAAGAAAATCTTGACAGTCCACATAGACAAAGGTTGGCATTCTCATCTGCAACTCTTCTCTACAATAAAATGGAGCTCCAATTTTATTAGGCCTTGAGTTGTTCTGTAAGATCCTGAACCTCAGCCCAACAGAACACTTTATCATATGGTAAATGACAATGTCAAAAAACCTGGTCCGTTCAAATTGGTTGAAGACCAGAATCATAGTGTTGGCCTTCCCGATATTCCCTAGTGGTCATTCAATGTAATTTAAAGCCATGACACTGATGCAAATCCTGGTGCCTTATTCTGGAATGTTGTAGATACTTCGTAGATTCTCCAAGACACTTCTTCAGATCTCATGAGTGTCAGGAAGATACCCCAACATTTATATCCACACTGATAACACCTTAAGCTAATCCCCATGGAATGTGCCAAGACAGTTGTTGTTTGTCTAAGTAGAGGATAGGAGGTGTGAAAGTTGTGGAAGCTCCCTGTCCTGGTTACCTAATCCCATCCTGGGTGCCAGGTAGCCTGCACATGTGTTGGTCATTCTATTCACATGGCTGAATCTGTGAACTTGAGGGCAGGGGCAAGCTGCGGTATGTCATCCAACCTGAAGGTGGCACCATGATGCTCTTTCAGGTTGACACGAGTCTGGTGAGAATGTCTCCCTTCTTGGGGAGGACGGTGATCCTAGTGGATACTGAAATCGCACAAAAATTTGGCAACCATCTTGATGAAGGCCCATATAAATATAGGGGCTGACATCATGTGGAGGGCCTAGTGAGGCAAAAGGTAGGGTAAGAGGTAGTTGGGGAAAGTGAAGGTGCAGGGAGAAGTTTTGGATGAACGGGGACATGGGTATTTCCATTGTATGGGACTGTTGTACCCTAATAATTGTCTATTGTGTATTGTTTGTTGTCTTCCACAATGAAAAAACAGTGGCAAGTCACCCGGTCTCATGATTCTTCCAAAAGTTCAAGAATACCTCCTAGGCCCCTAATGCCAAATTGCTGGGAGATTATAAAACGGTGGTATTATAAGTAGAAGAGAGATGGTGGTGAAGGCCTCTATCCCATCTAGGTTCCAGTTGGACGTAGATGGCCCCTTTTTGCCATTTGTTCCAGTTGGGACGTATATGGCCCCTTTTTTCCCCATTTGTTCCAGTTGGCCATAGATGGCCTCTTTTTTTTTTTTTTTTTTTTTTGCTGCTTTTACCAGTTGGATGTAGATGGCCTCTTGCTGCTTGTACCAGTTGGACGTAGATGGCCTCTTGCTGCTTGTACCAGTTGGAGGCAGATGGCCTCTTGCTGCTTGTACCAGTTGGACGCAGATGGCCTCTTGCTGCTTGTACCAGTTGGACGCAGATGGCCTCTTGCTGCTTGTACCAGTTGGACGCAGATGGCCTCTTGCTGCTTGTACCAGTTGGACGCAGATGGCCTCTTGCTGCTTGTACCAGTTGGACGCAGATGGCCTCTTGCTGCTTGTACCAGTTGGACGCAGATGGCCTCTTGCTGCTTGTACCAGTCGGACGCAGATGGCCTCTTGCTGCTTGTTCCAGTCGGACGCAGATGGCCTCTTGCTGCTTGTACCAGTTGGACGCAGATGGCCTCTTGCTGCTTGTACCAGTTGGACGCAGATGGCCTCTTGCTGCTTGTACCAGTTGGACGCAGATGGCCTCTTGCTGCTTGTACCAGTTGGACGCAGATGGCCTCTTGCTGCTTGTTCCAGTCGGACGCAGATGGCCTCTTGCTGCTTGTTCCAGTCGGACGCAGATGGCCTCTTGCTGCTTGTTCCAGTCGGACGCAGATGGCCTCTTGCTGCTTGTTCCAGTCGGACGCAGATGGCCTCTTGCTGCTTGGTCCAGTCGGACGCAGATGGCCTCTTGCTGCTTGGTCCAGTCGGACGCAGATGGCCTCTTGCTGCTTGGTCCAGTCGGACGCAGATGGCCTCTTGCTGCTTGGTCCAGTCGGACGCAGATGGCCTCTTGCTGCTTGGTCCAGTCGGACGCAGATGGCCTCTTGCTGCTTGGTCCAGTCGGACGCAGATGGCCTCTTGCTGCTTGGTCCAGTCGGACGCAGATGGCCTCTTGCTGCTTGGTCCAGTCGGACGCAGATGGCCTCTTGCTGCTTGGTCCAGTCGGACGCAGATGGCCTCTTGCTGCTTGGTCCAGTCGGACGCAGATGGCCTCTTGCTGCTTGGTCCAGTCGGACGCAGATGGCCTCTTGCTGCTTGGTCCAGTCGGACGCAGATGGCCTCTTGCTGCTTGGTCCAGTCGGACGCAGATGGCCTCTTGCTGCTTGGTCCAGTCGGACGCAGATGGCCTCTTGCTGCTTGGTCCAGTCGGACGCAGATGGCCTCTTGCTGCTTGGTCCAGTCGGACGCAGATGGCCTCTTGCAGACTAGTTGTCATTTGTTAAACTCTTTTGGTGTAGGTAGTGCAGTGTAGTATGGAATACGAAGATGTACATTGGGGAGATGTAGCAACCTCTCAACAAATAAATGGCTCAACAAAGGAGGGAAGGTTCTACAGGTCAAGACTAAGCAGTCCTTTTGAGGATGGTGAGGTTCACATTTTTGACAGAGAGGACAACTGGTTTATAAGACTAAGGACATCAACATTAAACTTGAAAGTCCATCTCTAAATGGGTTGTTGCCTTTGTGGCCATCTGTGTTCCACATATAATGCCATTTTAGCATCTATACTCCGGCAGCAGTTTACACCTTCGGCCATGTGACTTGACAGTGGATTAACGCCTATGCAGACTTCTTGACACCAAGAATGGGATTATGTAACTAGAACAAAGTTCCTCTTGTGGATATTAATGTTGGGGGTATCTTCCTGACTCTCATCAGAACAGATGTGACCTGGAGAGTCTACGAAACATGTTCAACATTATCGAACAAGGCCAGTTGAATGTGAAAAACTACTACTAGCTATGATCAGTTTGCATATTTTTATTTTTATTTTTTTTGGCGGGTGCAGGTTTACTTTTAAGGCTCGATCCCTGGCTGTAGTATTCAATGGGGGTCCATTGGTTTCTCACTGCATTTTTTTGTTTCTGCATTTATTCCAACGTAGCTCCTTCTGTGTCCTCCACGCGACCAGTGCTTGAGTGACAACACTCAGGGTTACGTTTATATGTGAGATCCTACAAGATGGCTTGACCTTGTATGGATGGAGATTCTGGTGGGTGGTCTTCACACAAACACGAGCATTGGCTCTCTAAACAAGAAACTAAAGACTAATTTAATTTGTGGACAAGTTACATGGCACTTTTAGGCCGCGTACACACGCGGGGACTGTTCGCTCAACTTTGTCCGCTGAACAGTGTTTTTCGGCGGACAGTCCGCTCGTGTGTGGGCTTTCAGCGGACAGTTTCAGCGGACAGTCTGCTGAACAAAGTTTTTCGGAAATTCCGAAAAACTGTCCGCTGAAACTTTGTTTCAGCGAACAGTCCCCCCGTGTGTAGGCTTGTTCGTCAAACTAAGTTCCGCGCATGCTCAGAAAGGATTTACACGCCGAAGTTTGCATTGCAGTGTATAGGACGTTGTTTTCTAGTCCCGTCGTACGTGCCGTTCACGTCATCGCGCACGGTTTCAGTGGACTGTTCGTTCGTCGTGTGTGGGCAAGTCCGTCCATGCTAATTTTGAGCGGACTGTCCGCTGAAACTGTTTGACGGACAAAGTTGAGCGAACAGTCCCCGCGTGTGTACGCGGCCTTAGAGTCTATAGACCAGCCTTTCTCAATGGTTTTTACCCCAGAGCAACCCCCTAAAATAGTTTTTGTGTCTCGGGAACCCTTACTAAAACCAATTTATTGGGGGCCAGTGGGAAGAATGCCTCTTACATTGGTGGCCAGTGGGAAGAATGCCTCTTACATTGGTGGCCAGTGGGAAGAATGCCTCTTACATTGGTGGCCAGTGGGAAGAATGCCTCTTACATTGGTGGCCAGTGGGAAAAATGCCTCTTACATTGGTGGCCAGTGGGAAAAATGCCCCTTACATTAGTGGGAAGAATTCCCCTTACATTGGTGGCCAGTGGGAAGAATCCTCCTTTCAGTGGTGGTCCGAATGCCACCCTTACAGACAACTAAAAGAACCACTGATGTCATGCTTCTGGCTTTGACAAGTAGTGTTTTGACCTGGAACTATCTAGGCACCATCAGAAGGGAGGTCAGTCAGCCGAAGCTCAAGGAACCCCCTAGCAACCTCTGGAGGAATTCTAGGGTTCCATGGAACCCTGGTTGAGAAAGGCTGATATAGATCCTGGGTGGCAGCCAAAACAATGTCTTTGTAACTTGGGAGAGAATCCTCATTATCCCAAAGGCGATTTGGTCCCTAGTGGGAACTGATCCAAGGAGCACAGATCTGCAAGGTCTCCTTGCTAACCAGTTAGCCACTGTGCTGTCCACATCCAGAGGACGTTTGATGTTTTCATCTGCAGCTGTCTTGCATGTTATGGTATCCTTTTTCTAAAGGACTTGCCTGTAAAATGAAATGGCGTCTTTTCTTTCCAGGTATGAAGAACAGACAGAAGATGATATTTCACGGCGAAGGGGATCAGTCTCCGGGCCTGCAGCCTGGTGACATCATCATCGTCTTGAAGCAGAAAGAACATCCGGTGTTTCAGAGGAAGGACAACGATCTGGTCATGAAGCTGGAGATCTCTCTCGCTGATGCCCTCTGTGGCTGTAAGCAGAAAGTCCAGACGCTGGACGGCAGGACCATCCTCATAACATCACAGCCAGGTGCTGAGTCCTTTTTAGTGTTTCTTGTAGTGTTATTGCACTTGGGGTGTGGTGGGGTAGGCTCAGTAGACCATCCCCACTTCCCTTTTTCTGGCCTGGGATGGAATTCCATAGAGAAGATTCCTTGGTGCACAAAACCTCCATCCAGTTGGTCAGTCCAGCAAAAGTCTTTAAGGGCATCCAATCACAAGGTCCAAGTGATCATAAGTGGTTGTGTAGTGTTGGTCTATTTTGTGCCTTGGCTTGGTAAATATTTGCTCTGGTAAACGGAATGTGATAGGAAGAAAATGTTACAGCTGTCTCTAGAACAGACGAAGGGAAATTTTTCTTCTGTGAACATCTATTGAGGCGACAACTAAGAGAATTTCCTCTTCCTGTTGTGTCTCTGGGACATACAGGGACACAGACCCAAAACACCTTCACCCAAAGTTAGAAAAGTTTTGGTTTCAAATATACTTTTAGATGCCACACGTTTGCAGTTGTGTGTTTTTTTATTTTTTTTTTATTTTTTTGGGGTAACAAAAGTGTTGCCTCCATTTATCTGTGCATCTTCTAATTTTACAATGATAGGATCGAGCCGGCTCCGCCGTGACATCAATTAGTGCAGATCTTTATTGGCTAAAAAATAGGGTACGGCAGTAGCATGCTATTCTGTTTTAGACAAAAAGCTTTATTCATAGCATTTCTCAACGCGTTTCGGCTAAAAAGCCTTACTCCTAGCATTGCTAGGAGTAAGGCTTTTTAGCTGAAACATGTTATAGCCAATAAAGATTTTCACAAATGGATGTCACTGAGTAGCTGGCTTAATCTTATTACATCTTTTATTGGAGGGTGGAGGCACTTGAGCCAGAGCACCGGTTCCCGGCCACAAGAAGCTGTATGCGGTTGAGCGGGGTGTTTTGTTTCTTTGCACTTTATAATTTTACACTTTTTTTTTTTTTATATTTAGGGGAGGTGATCAGACCTGATGAAACAAAGTGTATTCTGAAAGCGGGGATGCCCAAGTACCGCGATCCCTTGGAGAAGGGGAACCTCATCATCCAGTTCAAGGTATCATATAGGGGTGCAACGGATCAAAAAACTCACGGATCGGATCGTTCCTCGGATCCGAGTCACGGATCGGATTATTTTTCGGATCAGCAAATAATAATTGAATTTGCAAAAAACCTGTGAAATTTCCACCACCATATAGTCCCCACTGTAATATACATCTCCCCCACTGTAATATTGGCTGGGAACGGCAGGGTATGGCAGAGTATTGGCAGGGTATGGAGGGATGGCCGTGACTGCAATTTGTCACTGAGCAGCGCTGTGGGCACTACAGATCCAGTCCACAGCGCTGCTGCCATCCGATCTCTCCCCTCCACTATACAGATCGGTACACAGAGGGGAGAGAGGAACCAGCATCATCATGACGCCAGTTTGTTTACAAGTGATCGCTCTGTCATTTGACGGGTGCACTAAGATGGCTGCCGCTCCGAAACTAGGCCGATGCCGTGGCCTTTCCTAAGGCCGAGACCGCTTCAAAATTGCACACGCTCGTGGAATGGCGCCAAACGCTCGTACTTAAAAATCCCCATAGGCGAGACTTTAATATTTTTACAGGTTACCTGTTTAGCGTCGCAGAGGAGGTCTAGTGCTAGAATTATTGCTCTCGCTCTAACGTTCGCGGTGATGCCTCACATGGGGGATTTGAACGTCGTTTACATATGTGGGCGTGACTTGCGTTCGCTTCTGCGAGTGAACGCGCGGGGACAGGGGCGCTTTTAAAATGTAAAAAAAAAAACTATTATCTTTTTATTTTTTATTTTTTTTGCTAGTTTTAATGCTTTTTTATTTAATTTTTTTATCACTTTTATTCCTATTACAAGGAATGTAAACATCTCTTGTAACAGGAATAGTTGGTGACAGGTCCTCAGATCTCGCCTCTAGGCTGGGAAGGCTGAAAAAAAAAAAAAAAAAAAAATCTTGGCTTCCCAGCTGAGGCGGCGACATTTTTTCAAATGCAGAGGCCGGGGCGTGACATCATAACATCGCGCCTGGCCTCCAAACAATCATAGAGACTCCGGGGACCATCTGGGCCGCTGGAAATCTCTATGGTCAGCATCCAGCCTGGTCGGTTCCTACACCGGTTAATCGAGTGGGGCGCCCCCTCCTGCCGCCCAATAAGAACGATCCAGCGGCTGAACAGCCGCTATGATTGTTCTTATGGTTAAGGGAATCGCTGGCTCTTTAATAAGATATCTGAAGGATTACTGTAACTGCACCCATCATTCAGATACCACCACTCAAAGTCAATGACGTTGGGTGGGCAGGAAGCGGTGGTTAAATAAAAAGGCTCTTGTCTCCCAATTTTTCAGACCAGTCCCATACGTTGGCAACCCATTCCTAGTAAACGAGCGGCCTTAAAGTTGAATTCCGGGGAAAAAATGTAAAACTTGCTTACCCGCCCCCTTCAAGTTCTGCAAGGGTTAAATGCTTGCTTTTGTCTAGGGCAGGGTTTCCCAACTGGGTGCTCTTTGGGTTCCTCTGGGGTGCTGCCCACAGAATCCAGTTTGCCCTGGACCAGCATCATGACTTGCCATGGTGCAGGTGAGCTGGTCATCGGCGCCGTTATAGCCAGTGATGCTCTAGGGCAACACGCACAGCTTACTTTGCTGCTATGGTATTAACGGGCGGTCTGCCCTCACCATGGCAATGCATTACTCTGATCCAGGGCAGGTAGCATGCAGGGCCTTCACCTCTCGCCATCTGCCTGGCTTCTGGAGCCAACAGGTAGGTGCTATGATGTAAAAAAGGGGAGACTTTGATGTAATGAGAGGACTCTGTGATGGGTGGACTCTATGGTGATGGGGTTACTTTGCCATGGGGTACGCTCTCATGGGGGGTACTCTTTCATGAAGGTATTCCCATGACTAAGCTCTGTGGGTGCGACGAAACGCATGGGGGAGGGGGCCTGTACCCCTGTACGTTTCATCGGGCTGGACAGTTTTTTTTTTTTTTTATTTATTTTTTTTTTGATGTGTGGCTCCCAGGACCTCTTTTTGGTCTTCAATAGTCTCTCATGGTAGTACTCTTATGTGATGGGGGCTCTCATTTATGGGGAACCTCTGGTGTAAAGAGGGGCTTCCAATGTGAAGTTAACTTCATCAAGGTGGTTGTGCGCATAATCTCAAGCTCAGGTTTACTATTGATAAGCAACATCAAATGTATAACTTTTTTTATTTTATTTACTTATTTATTTTTTAGGTAATTTTCCCCAAACCTGGCTGGATTCCCACTGACCGTCTGCAAGAGCTTCAAGAGATATTCCCATCTAAATCAAAGCCAAACTTGCCCGATAATACAGAAGACGTCAACCTAACAGATTACGACCCACATGAGGACCAGAGAGACCAACACAGAAGGGAGGTCTATGAAGAAGATAATGACTCCTACCACCCTATGCAGTGCCAAACCTCCTAAGCAAAGGCCTCGTCACCAACCATTTTGATGGATCTGTTTTGGGAATCTCAACAAGGGTCTCGTCTTCTATGTGGCCAATAGTTTACTGTCTCAGCTTGTGGTGGCACACCAACTCATCTGGAGACCTCAAGTGTCTTCTCGTCTTCTATGTGGCCAAAATAGTTACCACCTCAGCTTTTGGTGGATAACCACCTCATCTGCCCTAATTGGGTGTGATGTCTACTGGGACCTTGGCTCATAGTCTTCCAGGTAAACCACCCCCCCCCCGGACTTGGGTAGGACTCGTCTATATTCCTCTTGGAGATAAGTATGACTTGGCCAACAGCCGCAGACCCTTTTTCAAGTCTTAACCCCCACCACTTTCCATGAAGAGCTGAAAATTTTCAGCTGGTGCTACCACCTCCGATGATCTCAGCCCAGATTTGGTGCTGCAGTGGTCAAGTGACACATGTGTCTGTAGATAGAAGCCGCGATCTGCAATCAGTGGCACTTTTGCGTGAACCATGGACTCAAATAACCAATTGTGTATCTCACGCAAGGCAATGATGGAACACCTTACAGACTACGCAACGCAGTCCTCTGCCTCTAATCCAATAGCACAGCCTCGTGTTTTTTTTTTTTTTTTTTTTTTTTATATATTTCAATGGATTAACACATTCCACTTTTTTCTTTTTTCCTGTTTGTCTTTCGGGACAATCTATTGAGCCTCAGATGCTGAGAACAATCTCCTAACTGTCTACCTTGACCCCTAAATGTCTGTTTTTTGCATTGGTCGTCCTGTTATCAACACCAACGATTATGTGTCACGTCTTATCTGCTGACGTTACAGGACAGGGCGCTGCTCCCGTGCACTGCCACCTGCTGTTTCTTTTGGGTATTACTCTGTGAAGTGCAATAGTGCTGATTCTGCACAAAACAAGGGACCTCTCAGATAATGAGCGATTGAAGTACTAAGTTAACTCTACCCATTTTGGTATTGATCAATGCCTCATTTTTCTCAATGTGAATAGATATCTTATTAAATGGTATTTTGACTTATTAATATGTCTTTTTATTTTTTTTGTATCTGAATAAATCTTATCCCATTAGGGAAAAAGACAAAATTAAGGGACTTTACTGGTACCAAGGGACAACAAAAGTTATTAAGATTCATACTTTAAATTTTTTGTAAAATAAATAAATAATTTAAAAAAAAATCAAGTTTTTTATTTTATATTTTTATTATTTTTTTTATTTTATTTTTTATATCTAATCTATAATTTTGCGTTGGTTGCAAAAAGAACCCTGTATGTTTGTTTTTGTTTTTTAATTCAACCAAAGAACAAAATATATTCAAAACCTGCATCCTTTAGAACCCTCAACTTACAACTGGCCTAGAAGAAGGTGAAAATCCCTATAAAGCATGCTCCAATATACACTATATTGTCAAAAAGTATTGTGACACACACATGAACTTTAACCACTTCAGCCCCGGACCAATTGTCAGCCTAAGGACCAGAGGTCTTTTTACAATTTCGCACTGCACTGCTTTAACTGGTAATTGCGCGGTCATGCAATGTTGTACCCAAACGAAATTTGCGTCCTTTTTCTTCCCACAAATAGAGCTTTCTTTTGATGGTATTTGATTGCCTCTGCGATTTTTTTTTTTTTTTTTTTTTTTTTTTTTTTTTTTTTTTTTGCGATATAAATCGAAAAAGAACGAAAATTTCGAGGAAAAAAATATATTTTCTACTTTTTGTTATAAGAAAAATCGAATAAACTCAATTTTAGTCATACATTTAGGGCAAAATTTATTCAGCCACATGTCTCTAGTAAAAAAAAAATGTCAATAAGTGTATATTTATTGGTTTGCGTAAAAGTTATAGCGTCTACAAACTAGAGTACATTTTCTGGAATTTACACAGCTTTTAATTTGACTGCCTATCTCATTTCTTGAGGTGCTAAAATGGCAGGGCAGTACAAACCCCCCCCCCCCCCCCCCCCAAATGACCCCATTTTGGAAAGTAGACACCCCAAGGAAATTGCTGAGGGGCATGTTGAGCCCATTGAATATTTTTTTTTTTTTTTTGTCCCAAGTGATTGAATAATGACACAAAAAAAAAGTTTACAAAAAGTTGTCACTAAATGATATATTGCTCACACATGCCATAGTTATATGTGGAATTGCACCCCAAAATATATTCTGCTGCTTCTCCTGAGTACGGGGATACCACATATGTGGGACTTTTTGGGAGTCTAGCCGCTTACGGGACCCCGAAAACCAATCACTGCCTTCAGGATTTCTAAGGGTGCAAATTTTTGATTTCACTCCTCACTACCTATCACAGTTTCGAAGGCCATAAAATGCCAAAATGGCACAAAACACCCCCCAAATGACCCCATTTTGGAAAGTAGACACCCCAAGCTATTTACTGAGAGGCATGTTGAGTCCATGAAATATTTTATATTTTGCAGGAATTTTACAATTTTTTTTTTTTTTTTTTTTTTTTTTTTTGCACAAAGTTGTCACTAAATGATATATTGCTCACACATGCTATGGGCATAAGTGAAATTGCACCCTAAAATAAATTCTGCTGCTTCTCCCGAGTACGGGGATACCACATGTGGGGGACTTTTTGGGAGCCTAGCCGCGTACGGGACCCCGAAAACCAAGCACTGCCTTCCGGATTTAAATATAAAACGCTACCAAAAAAACTGTTAGCGATCGGGGGGGGGGGGGGGGGGTTTGTGTACCTACATGTCAGTGTAGTGTTGCTGCACTTACTTTCTCTGTTCTCCTCGCAGTCCGGTCAAAAAGACCGCCCCGAGGAGAATGACATCACTTCCTCCCTGCCTGTGTTTACTATACACAGCCGTGGAAGCTTCTCATTCGCCAGGAGCGATCGAGAGGGGATGGCCAGAAACCAACGGCCATCCCCTCATCTCGGATCGCTCCTGCAGCAAAACGGACCGCCGCATCCAGCGGGAGGGGGGTCCGATCGAACCCCCCCACCCGCTGGAAGGCGAGCACGTACATGTACGTGCTTGTGCCTGTCGGTGCCATTGCACCAACGTACATTGCCATGCGGCGGTCCTTAAGTGGTTAATGGCCTCCCAGTCTTAGTCCGTAGGGTTCAATATTGGGTTGACCCGCCCTTTGCAGCTATAACAGCTCCAACTCTTCTGGGAAGGCCGTCCACAAGGTTTAGGAGTGTGTCTATGGGAATGTATAACCATTCTTCTAGAAGACCATGTGTGAGGTCAGGCACTGATGTTGGACGAGAAGGCCTGGCTCACAGTCTCCAGTCTAATTTATCCCAAAGGTGTTCTATCGGGTTGAGGTCAGGACTCAACTCCGGTGCAGGCCAGTCAAGTTTTGGTATTAAAGTTTAGGAACTCCACCCTTAGGCCACTTTCACATGGACAATCCGTTCAGGTCCGCCTGTCAGTTTTTTTTTTTTTTTTTTTTTTTTTTTTTTTTAGGTGGACCTGAACGAACGCTCCATAGAAGTCTATGGAGGGACGGATGTCAGTGGTGACGTGTCCGCTGACATCCGACCCGCTCCGATCCGAAAAAGTGTGCCCTATTTTTCCATCCGCCGTCAGATCGGGTGACGACGGACTCTAAGATTTCCCCCATAGAGGAGAGCGGCGCTCTGACGGGGTCCGTCCCTGCACACAGAGTGCAGAGACCTACCTGTCATCTTTCTGCTCAGTGGGGATCGACAGAGCTATCCCCCCCCCCCCCCCGCTGAGCAGAGCGGGCTCTGTACACGGACACATCCGAAGTGAAGGAGCCCTTTCTATCAAAAATAACATTTTTAAATCTTAAGACCCCTTTCACACTGCGGGCATTTTTCGGGCGCTATAGCGCCTGAAAAAAGCGTCTTTCACACTGGAGCGGGGTGCTGGCAGGGCATCACAAAAAGTCCTCCCAGCAGCTTATTTGGAGCGGTGAACTCACCGCTGCTCCCGTTTGAAATCAATGGGGCAGCATTACGATACCGCCGGCAAAACGCCGCTCCGGATTTAACCCCTTTTCGGCCGCTAGCGCTGCTAAAACGACAGTGAAGCGGCACTAAAAATAGCGACGCTTTACCGCTGACGCCCTCCACGGCTGTATGAAAGGGCTCTAAAATGTATCCCTGTATATCGGTAAAAAAAAAAAAATATACTAGTGTCATGCGCAGACACTCCGCAGGGATCTTTCCCAGAAGACATGCGCAGAACAAAAAAAAAAAAATTTATGTAAATAACGAATTGAGTTTGTCTTCGGAATTCGATTCATTTATTGAAACTCAATTCGACCAAATGGGGAAAATTCTAATCAATTCGGAATCCAATTTTTTTTTTTTTTCTATTCAAATTTTGGAAGATGGTTGTATTCTTTATTATATTGTGTGTGTTTGTTTTTTGTTTTTTTATTCTATTCTTTTATTTTCTATTATATTCGAATTTCTAATTTTGGAGGAAGGTTATAGTCTGTCTGTCTGTTTATTTTATTCTATTGTGTTTGTGTGTGGTGGTGTGTGTTTTTTTTTTTTTTCTATTCTTTATTTTCTATTCAAACTTATTCTATTCTAATTTCGAAGGAAGGTTATTTCTGTTCTATTTTTTTTTTTTTTTTTTCTATTTTATTCTTTTCTATTTTCATTATCAATTCTATTTGAAATTCGAAATTCTGGAAGATGGTTATATTCTATTCTTTTCTATTATTTCATTATCAATTCTATTCTTTTCTCTTCTATTGGAATTCTGGAAGATGGTTATATTCTTTCTATTCTATTATTTTCCATTATTTCGTTATCGCTTCTATTCTATTCTAAATTTTTGAATTCTGGAAGATGGCTATTTTCTTTCTATTTTATTCTATTTGTGTTTTTTTTTTATTCTATTCTTTTCTATTATTTAATTTTCAATGCTATTCTAATCTATTTTTTGCTATTCAGATTTATTCTATTCAAATTTCCAATTTTGGAAGAAGTTTATGTTCTATTTTTTTTTTTTTTTTCTATTTTATTGTTCTTGTATTTTCTATTCTATTTTGTTTGATTTTTTTACTCTATTCTCTTTTTTTTTTTTTTTTTTTTTTTATCCTATCCCTTTTATTTTTCTATTCTTTTTCCCACATTCTTTTATTTTGTATTCTGTTCTGCTTTACTCTAATCTATTATAGTCTATTCTTTTATATATTTATTTTCTATTCTATTTTTTTATTCTCTTCTGAAATCCGCATTCAATTCGAAAAGTATTCGAATTTGATTAGGAAACCGATTCAATTTGAATTTCGTCCGAATTTTTTCATTTTTGTTGTTTCGGATTCGTTTACATTTGTTACTATCGTAATTTAGAAATTCGGATACATCCGAATAATGAAAAATGTGTTCTGGATTTCGTTTTTTGGAACGAGCTACACGTTTAATTTTCCAGGTCTTTGGGATCTGGCAGGGCCCTGTAGCGTGTCTCTGCTTGTGCTGGACCTCTTTACATGCGTAGACTGAGGGCCCCGTCATTAAATTGGCTGACATCCAAGTCGTTTCTGCGATTGCGGGATTTCTTTCAAATCTCTGCCTTTCTGGGATAAGTGATGTCGAAATCCAAGGAGGCGGGAATCCCGCAACGAACCCCAGAGAGGCCTGCGGGGTACGTCATTCCTCCCTAGGTGATAATGACGACCCCGAACTGTAGGGGGGGGGGGATTTTAAATATTTTTGTTAATTATTATTATTTTTTTATTCTGTTATAGGGAGGAGGTGGGGGAGGGGAACATAAAAAAAAAAGGTGAAGGTCTGCATTAAATACACTTTAACAAACTATAATAATTTGATAGTTGGATACATATCCAGCCCTATATTGAAGACCATCCTATAGAAAGAAACTATTCCACATTTTCACAGCTCTAGCTATACAGAAGCCTTTCTGTATGTAGAAGTTTAAACCTTTATTTTCCCCTTCTGGTGGAAATAATGCCTGCATGTCTTTTACCTTCCCTGGTTACTCCTCATGAAACCCTCTTCTTCTAAACCCCAGGTCATCCTGGTCCTGGTCCTGCCCCCCCCCCCAGCCTGTGACTGGACAGTGAAAGGAGAAGCTGCACAGTCATGAACGCCTCTCTCTGCCAATAGATGTCCTCGGTGAGCTGGGTTGGATGACACTCAGCATAACTCAACCAACTGTCTCTGCAATCTGGCTTTCGAGGACTCAACTTCAGCCTGTGACTGGACAGTGAAAGGAGAAGCAGCACAATGATAAACCCATCCCTCTGTCACCCTGCAGGAATTCCATGTTTTGGGCATACGTCCCTAAATTAGTATCACTTATTACAGCATTCTGATGCTAGGTATTTCAGGCTGTCAGAGATTTTGATATGCTGCTGGCAACGTGGCTTGATGCTGCATTTGTGCCTCCCCCGCAGCCTGCAAACACGGGGATGTGCCGTACGTGGGCCCAAATACTAATGTGCATGAAGCCTAATACCTCAGCAATGGTAGCTGCCCTTGATTATAATAGCAACACATCATTCCTTTTTTGTCCCAAAGTTTGTTTTCTATATAAAGTAACATATTACATGCATTTTAATATACCAACCACTAGAGGTCAGCAGAACATAATCAAAGATAACACTCAGCATTCCAGCTTTGTATCATTTGTGTGGCTTGTAATAAACGAGATGACCACCAGAGGTCAGCAGAACATTTCACAAAGATTACACTCGGCATTCAATCATTGTATCATTGGTGTGAATTGTAATATACTAAATGACCACTAGAGGTCAGCAGAACTTAATCAAAGGAAACACTCAGCATTAGTTTTTGTATAATTTGTGGGGCTTGTAATAAACAAATTGACCACCAGAGGTCAGGAGAACATAATACAAAAATTACACTCAGCATTCCATCATTGTATCATTTGTACCTATTGTAATAAACTAAACGAGCACTAGAGGCCAGCAGAACACAATCAAAGGTAACACTCAGCGTTCCATCATGTGTGTGGCTTGTAATAAACTAAATGACCACTAGAGGTCAGCAGAACATAATACAAAGATTACACTCGGCATTCAATCAGCGTATCATTGATGTGAGTTGCAATATAATCACTAGAGGTCAGCAAAACATAATCAAAGGTAACACTCAGCATTGCATTATTATACAATTTATGTGGATTGTAATATACTAAATGACCACTAGAGGTCAGCAGATTAGAAGAACACCATTACAGCTCCTACATTGGGCATTCAGATAAGAATCTTTGAAGTGACCACCAGAGGTCAGCATAACATAATACAAAATTACAATCAGCATTCCATCATTATATCATGTGTGTGGATTGTAATATACTAAATGATTACCAGAGGTCAGCAAAACATAATGCAAAGATTGCACTCAGCATTCCATTATTGTATCATGGGTGTGTGTTGTAATATACTAAATGACCACCAGAGGTCAGCAGAACAAAATATAAAGATTAGACTCAGTATTCCATCATTTTATCATTTGTGTGGATTGTAATACACTAAATGACCACCAGAGGTCAGCAGAACATAATACAAAGATTAGACTCGGTATTCCATCATTTTATCATTTGTGTTGGTTGTAATAACCGAAATGACCACCAGAGGTCAGCAGAACATTTCACAAAGATTACACTCAGCATTCAATCATTGTATCATTGGTGTGAATTGTAATATACTAAATGACCACTAGAGGTCAGCAGAACATAATCAAAGGTAACACTTAGCATTCCATTATTATATACTTCAATGCAAACAAGAGGAAGAGATCAAACCATAATGCCCCGTACACACGTTCCGATTATCGTAAGACCGATCGTTCACATTTTGTTGTATACAACTAAGATTGAATACAACAGTGCAAAATGTGTGTAAGACTTTTGTCGTACGATTCTGGAAAAATCTTCCGTTGTGCGTAGCTACGTATTTTAAATGATGTCAAAAACGTGTGACCTGTGTGTCCTTCTGGTTTATTTTCATGTTTCCGATCATGCGTGGTGTTTGTCTAATGACTTTTATCAGACGCATACTGTACTGACTACACGACTGTCGTACGATGGGCTGTCATCCGACCAAAGTTTTCCTGTTTGTTCCTTCGGATTTAGTTGGACGGACTGTCGTGATTGGCTGTCGAAAGCTGCGTACTAACGATCAGATTATCGAACGATCTGTCCGAAAGCGACTTTTGTGGTCCGATAATCGGAACGTGTGTACGGGGCATAAGACAACACATCCCCAATCTTAAGAATTAAAAAAAAAAAAAAAAACAAGGCTAAGAGGTAACAAATCTCTGGACTTTTAATGGTGTCAAATGTAGAGGTCTAACCACCATGGGTAAAAAATATAAGAATTTGTATTGCAAAATAGTAAAAATATGAGAGAAAAACCACAATAATACATCCATAACAGAGGATAAATTAAACAAGCATGTGTGTACAAGGCGCTACCACTCTCGACATGTTTCACTACTAAATGACCACCAGAGGTCAGCAAAACATAATACAAAGATTGGACACAGTATGCCATCATTTTTATTACAGCTGTGTATTGTAATATACTAAATGACCACCAGAGGTCAGCAGAACATAATACAAAGATTATACACAGTATGCCATCATTTTATCACTGATATGTATTGTAATATACTAAATGACCACCAGAGGGCAGCAAAACAATACAAAGATTTAACACAGTATGCCATCATTTTATCATTTGTGTGGATTGTAATATACTAAATGACAACCAGAGGTCAGCAGAACATAATACAAAGATTAGACACAGTATGCTATCATTTTTATCACTGCTGTGTATTGTAATATACTAAATGACCACCAGAGGTCAGCAAAACATAATACAAAGATTGGACACAGTATGCCATCATTTTTATCACTGCTGTGTATTGTAATATACTAAATGACCACCAGAGGTCAGCAAAACAATACAAAGATTAAACACAGTATGCCATCATTTTATCATTTGTGTGCATTGTAATATACTAAATGACCACCAGAGGTCAGCAAAACAATACAAAGATTGAACACAGTATGCCATCATTTTATCATTTGTGTGCATTGTAATATACTAAATGACCACCAGAGGTCAGCAAAACATAATATAAAGATTGGACACAGTATGACATCATTTTATCATTTGTGTGGATTGTAATATACTAAATGACCACCAGAGGTCAGCAGAACATAATACAAAGATTAGACACAGTATGCCATCATTTTATCACTGGTGTGTATTGTAATATACTAAATGACCACCAGAGGTCAGCAGAACATAATACAAAGATTAGACACAGTATGCCATCATTTTTATCACTGCTGTGTATTGTAATATACTAAATGACCACCAGAGGTCAGCAGAATATAATACAAAGATTGGACACAGTATGCCATCATTTTATCATTTGTGTGGATTGTAATATACTAAATGACCACCAGAGGTCAGCAGAACATAATACAAAGATTAGACACAGTATGCCATCATTTTTATCACTGCTGTGTATTGTAATATACTAAAGGACCACCAGAGGTGAGCAGAACATAATACAAAGATTGGACACAGTATGCCATCATTTTATCATTTGTGTGGATTGTGATATACTAAATGACCACCAGAGGTCAGCAAAACATAATGCAAAGATTGCACTCAGCATTTCATTATTGTATCACTGGTGTGAAGTCAGCAAATTAGAAGAACACGATTATGGCTCCTACACTGGGCATTCAGATAAGAATTTTTGAAGTGACCACCAGAGGTCAGCAGAACATAATACAAAATTACAATCAGCATTCCATCATTGTACCATTTGTGTGGATTGTAATATACTAAATGACCACCAGAGGTCAGCAGAACATAATACAAAGATTAGACTCGGTAGTCTACTTGTTATGCCCGCTTGTACTCTCCAGCAGGGGGCACATGTGTCAGGGTGTCAACTCCGGAGCACAGTTGGGAGACAACAACAGAGTGTTGTCACCCTGTAACAGGAAGCGCCCAAAGAAGGACTTTCATGGCAGGATTACCAGGGATTGTTTTAACAAAAGCCCCAAGGGAGCAGACTTCAACATTTAAAAATTTATTTTTTTGCCTCACACAATAGGGGTTTCCTGGAAATGCACGCAGTTTTCTGCCCCCCTACATTAGGTCCATGGGGCCAAAACCACATGAATCTTCTCCAAAGTAGTTCACGTACTTTTTCGAGCTTCACGGAAAGGCGGCAAATGACACAACGCCCAGGTGTGACGAAGCTGCTGAGAAGAACGGGATTCATTGTTTGGAGCATTGCTGAGCTTCAGCGGGGAACCTGCAACCAACCCCCCCCCCCCCCCCCCGGAGTGAACAGGCTGAGAATTGCGGGATTTATCGCTTAGAACGTTGTTGAGGTTTTCTGCTCAACGTGCGCAACGAAAAAAAAAACGCTCTGAGGACCTGAGCTGCATTACACAGTTTACTGCCCCATTCATCCACAAGGGGGCGATATTTATCTATTTTCGGGCTGCATGTTTGTGTAATATACTAATTGTGCAGCTCGGAATTTCAGTCATTCAAACAAATGATGCTTTGTGACTTTTCCTGGTACCCATAGCTGAGTTCTCTTGAACTATGAATATATATATATATACTCTTCTAGGAAAATCCAGTATTAAACATGCTGGGGAATGTTTAACCGCATTTCTTATAATTAGATTGCACATTTGCAGGGGTGAAGACGGGCCACACTCAGAAGCAAGTCAAATCCTTTTAGGTGCCTTAGATTTGCTTCCGAGATGCTTCAAGCCATACCTGCTGCTTCAAGCTGCTTCTGAGTTGCTTAAAGCTGCTTCATCATGCATTTGAGTTGCTCCAAGCTACTACAACTGAGTTACTTTGAACTGCTTCTGAGTTGCTTCAAGCCACGTCTGATGCTTCAAGCTGCCTTTGAGTTGCTTCAAGCTGCTCACAAGTTGCTTCAAGGCGCATTTGAGTTGCTTCAAGCCATGTCTGATATTTCAAGCTGCGTCTGAGTTGCTTCAAACTGCCTCTTAGTTGCTTCAAGCTGCTCACAAATTGCTTCAAGCTGCATCTGAGTTGCTTAAAGCTGCTTCTGAGTTGCTTCAACCCATGTCTGTTGCTTCAAGCTGCTTCAGAGTTGCTGCAAGCTGCTTCACAGTAGCTTCATCATGCTTTTGAGTTGCTTCAAGCTGCACGTCAGTTGCTTTGAAATGCTTCTGAGTTGCTTCAAGCCAAGTCTTTTGCTTCAGGCTGCTCCTGAGTTGCTTCAAGCTTCCTCTGAGTTGCTTCAAGCTGCTTCAAAGTAGCTTCATCATGCTTTTGAGTTGTTTCAAGCTGCCTCTGAGTTGCTTCTAGCGGCTTCTGAATTGCTTTATGCTGCCCCTGAGTTGCTACAAGCTGCATCTGAGTTGCTTCAAGCCATGTGTGATGCTTCAAGCTGCTTCTGGGTTGCTTCAAGCTGCTCACAAACTGCCTCAAGCTGCATCTGAGTTGCTTCAACCCATGTCCGTTGCTTCAAGCTGCTTCTGAGTTGCTTCAAATCTGCTTCAGAGTTGCTGCAAGCTGCTTCAAAGTAGCTTCATCATGCTTTTGAGTTGTTTCAAGCTGCATCTGAGTTGCTTTAAACTGCTTCTGAGTTGCTTCAAGCCATGTGTGA
Source organism: Lithobates pipiens (assembly GCF_037356315.1). NCBI lineage: Eukaryota > Metazoa > Chordata > Amphibia > Anura > Ranidae > Lithobates > Lithobates pipiens. Next base: position 48,971,059 of record NW_027507791.1, read on the forward strand.
TTCTTCAAGCTGCTTCTGAGTTGCTTCAAACTGCCTCTGAGTTTCTTCAAGCTGCTCACAAACTGCCTCAAGCTGCATCTGAGTTGCTTCAACCCATGTCCGTTGCTTCAAGCTGCTTCTGAGTTGCTTCAAATCTGCTTCTGAGTTGCTGCAAGCTGCTTCTAAATTGCTTTATGCTGCCTCTGAGTTGCTCCAAGCTGCAACTGAGTTGCTTTAAACTGCTTCTGAGTTGTTTCAAGCCATGTCTGATGCTTCAAGCCACCTTTGAGTTGCTTCAAGCTGCTCACAAGTTGCTTCAAGATGCTTCCAAGTTGCTTCAAACTGCCTCTGAGTTCCTACAAGGTGCATCCGAGTTGCTTCAAGCCATGTCTGATGCTTCAAGTTGCATCCGAGTTGCTTCAAGCTGCATCTGAGTTGCTTCAAATCTGCTTCTGAGTTGCTGCAAGCTGCTTCTAAATTGCTTTATGCTGCCTCTGAGTTGCTCCAAGCTGCAACTGAGTTGCTTTAAACTGCTTCTGAGTTGTTTCAAGCCATGTCTGATGCTTCAAGCCACCTTTGAGTTGCTTCAAGCTGCTCACAAGTTGCTTCAAGATGCTTCCAAGTTGCTTCAAACTGCCTCTGAGTTCCTACAAGGTGCATCCGAGTTGCTTCAAGCCATGTCTGATGCTTCAAGTTGCATCCGAGTTGCTTCAAGCTGCATCTGAGTTGCTTCAAATCTGCTTCTGAGTTGCTGCAAGCTGCTTCTAAATTGCTTTATGCTGCCTCTGAGTTGCTCCAAGCTGCAACTGAGTTGCTTTAAACTGCTTCTGAGTTGTTTCAAGCCACGTCTGATGCTTCAAGCCACCTTTGAGTTGCTTCAAGCTGCTCACAAGTTGCTTCAAGATGCTTCCAAGTTGCTTCAAACTGCCTCTGAGTTCCTACAAGGTGCATCCGAGTTGCTTCAAGCTGCTTCTGAGTTGCTTCAACCCATGTCTGTTGCTTCAAGCTGCTTCAGAGTTGTTGCAAGCTGCTTCACAGTAGCTTCATCATGCTTTTGAGTTGCTTCAAGCTGCATGTGAGTTGCTTTGAAATGCCTCTGAGTTGCTGCTAGCTGCTTCTGAATTGCTTTATGCTGCATCTGAGTTGCTCCAAACTACATTTGAGTTGCTTTAAACTGCTTCTGAGTTACTTCAAGCCACGTCTGATGCTTCAAGCCGCCTTTGAGTTGCTTCAAGCTGCTCTCAAGTTGCTTCAAACTGCCTCTGAGTTCCTTCAAGGTGCTTCTGAGTTGCTTTAAACTGCCTCTAAGCCCCTGTACACACGGTCGGAGATTCCGACAACCAAATCCATCTGATTTTGTCCGTCGGATTTTGTCCGAAACTGTTGCATACACACGGTCGGACAAAGTTGTCGGAAAATCAGATCGTTCAGAACGTGATGACGTTATTTCGTTACGACAGGACTACGTTCAGGCTAGTAGCCAATAGCTTTGGTGTAGGAATTTGATCTGAGCATGCGTGGCACTTTGTCCGATCGGAATTCTCTACACATGATCGGAGTATGTCCGATCGGAGCATTTTGTGGGAAAATATTTCCGGCAAGTTGGAAAATTTGGTCCGACGGATATTCCGACGGAAACAGTCCGATGCAGACCACACCACAAGGCTGGTGCAAGGATCGTTGACACCCTAGGCGAAACCTAATTTTGCCGCCCCCCCCCCCCCCCCCCCCGGCTGCGCACATGACTCCACCTTACCCTGCCCTTGCTACACGTGACCTATCTGACCCCTACACACATAAACTAATCCACCTGACTCCTACTTCCTGCACTACTCACATCACACTGACCCCTACACTGACCTACCTGATAATTACACCGACCTACCTGGCACCTACACTAACCCACCTGACACCTACACTGCCAATTACACTGACACTGACCATCACACTGACACATCACACTGACACATCACACTGACACATCACACTGACACATCACACTGACACATACACTGACACATACACTGACACATCACACTGACACATCACACTGACACATACGCTGATACATCACACTGACACATCACACTGACACATCACACTGACACATCACACTGACACATCACACTGACACTGGCACATACACATACCCTGACACATACGCTGACACATCACACTGACACATACGCTGACACATCACACTGACACATCACACTGACACATCACACTGACACATCACACTGACACATCACACTGACACTGGCACATGCACATACCCTGACACATACGCTGACACATCACACTGACACATACACTGACACATCACACTGACACATACACTGACACATCACTAGGGTGGCCACATTTCCAAGCTGCCATTCAGGGACACCCCAACCCCACCCCCCCCCTTCACAAAAAAGATGTACATCACGGGGTCCCCTTAGTCTGCCTGTAAAGTGGCGAATCTGTAGCATGCATAAAACATGCTGCAGCAAAAATTTAATTTCTAAAGAAAAGAAGTAAGTCAAATCACATTTAAATTGACTCACAGTTGCAATTGCCAACACCCGGCTATTGAAAAAAAAAATGGTGTGGGGACCCCCCCCCCAAAATCCATACCAGACCCTTATCTGAGCAAGGACGCCAAGGGTCTGGTATAGAATGGGGGGAGGCCCACACCGTTTAAAAAAAAAAATCCTTTTACAAGATTTTTTTTTTTTTATTATTACCGTATTATTATTATTACTCAGCTGTCATTGGGGAAGCCCATTGACGACTTCCCGGCCCCGCTCCTTAACAACTGCATATTACTGCGCCCTGATTGGGCAAAGCTCTGCCCAATTGAGGTGCAGAGTGGCTGTGTCAGTTTCATTCTGGGACACTGTATTGTCCCGGAATGAAGGTGCCTGGGACCCAGGACAGACCTGCAAAATGTGGGACTGTCCCGGGCAATCCGGGACATGTGGTCACCCGACACATCACACTGACACATACACTGACACATCACACTGACACATCACACTGACACATCACACTGACACATCACACTGACACATCACACTGACACATCACACTGACACATCACACAGACACATCACACTGACATTGACACATACACTGGCACTGACACATACACTGGCTCTGACACTGGCACTGGCACATACACTGGCACTGACACATACACTGACACTGACACATACACTGACCCTGGCACATACACTGGCACTGACACTGGCACTGACACATACACTGGCACTGACACATACACTGGCACTGACACTGGCACTGACACATACACTGGCACTGACACATACACTGACACATACACTGGCACTGACACATACACTGACACATACACTGGCACTGACACATACACTGACACTGGCACTGACACATACACTGGCACTGACACATACACTGACACTGGTACTGACACATACACTGACACACATCACACTGACCTACATGACTCCTACTTCCTGCATTACTCACACACAAACCCCCTCCATACAGCTCAATGTAAATCGGGGAGGATCCATCCTCCTCCTTACCTCTGCTCTTTGATGCTGCCTTCAGCGACCATCATCCGGGCCTCTCCGACTCCTCCGCACTGGGTGTGCAGAATTGTTCAGGAGTCCACGCCAGCGCCGTCCACCCACTCCGCCTCCACGATGTCCCCGCCGGGACCAGGCCAGCGCCGTCCACCCCGCTCCACGATGTCCCAGCCGGGCAGGAGGTCAGCTGACCGACCTCTCAATGCTCCCATCTCCACCGAGCCCCGCCCCTCCGCTGCACTCACACAGACACACAGCGCCGCTCCAGAGGGACAGGCTGGAGCAAAGGAGTCCCGGAGCGGTGCTGTGAGATAAACCCGTGTGAGCACAGTGGGGCGCTCAGCGGGAAACATGGGGGATTGGTGGCGCCGGCGGCACACCACAGGGGGGGGGGGGGCGAGAGATCAGGAGAGGAGCTCACACTGGACAGAGGCCGTGGTTGCGCCCTAGGTGGTAGTGCGCCCTAGGCGGCTGCCTACTTCGCCTAGTGGTAGCACCGGCCCTGACCACACACAGTCGGAATATCCGACAAAACGCTCCGATCGGACACATTCCCGTCGGAATCTCCGATCGTGTGTACAAGGGCTAAGTTGCTTCAAGCTGCTCGCAAATTGCTTCAAGCTGCACCTGAGTTGCTTAAAGCTGCTTCTGAGTTGCTGCAAGTTGCTTAAGAGTAGCTTCATCATGCCTTTGAGTTGCTTCAAGCTGCCTCTGAGTTGCTTTAAACTGCCTCTTAGGCCGCGTACACACGCGCGGACTGTTCGCCCAACTTTGTCCGCTGAACAGTGTTTGGGCGGACAGTCCGCTCGTGTGTGGGCTTTCAGCGGACAGTTTCAGCGGACAGTTGGACGGACAAGGTTTTTCGGAAATTCCGAAAAACTGTCCGCTGAAACCTTGTTTGAGCGAACAGTCCGCCCGTGTGTAGGCTTGTTCGTCAAACAAAGTTGCGCGCATGCTCAGAAAGGATTTTCACGCCGAAAGCTATAATGCAGTGTATAGGACGTCGTATTTTTCGTCCCGTCGTACGTGCCGTTCACGTCATCGCGCACGGTTTCAGCAAACTGTTCGTTCGTCGTGTGTGGGCATGTCCGTCCATGCTAATTTTGAGCGGACTGTTTGCCGAAACTGTTGGACGGACAAAGTTGGGCGAACAGTCCGCGCGTGTGTACGCGGCCTTAGTCTCTTCAAGCTGCATTTGAGTTGCTTCAACCCATGTCTGTTGCTTCTAGTTGCCTCTGAGTTGCCTCAAGCTACATCTGGGTTGTTTTTGATGCTTTTAAACTGAGAGCCTCATTTGCTCTCTAAAGAGTGATCTGCATTTGGATCGCTCCTCAGAGAGCATTAGAGAGGCGGAAAGGAGGTGTTGTATCGCCTACTCACTGCCTGCTTTAACCCCCTAAATACCGCACGGCACAACCGCACGTGGTTACGGGACAGTTCCAGTGCAGTCCACCGCTGCCGCCGAGCGCAAGAACTCCTGCCTCGGTCACCCACCAAGGCTGCTACCTCTGCAACAAAAGAGGGAGCGGTTGAAAAGAGGTAAAAATGCAGCCCAACTATGAGATTTTACCACCCCACACCCAATTACAAATGTAAATGAGCCCTTAATGTCCATTTTTGGATAGAGTGATGAAGGTTTGATCAGGTTTTTATTGCAACCCGTTGGGGGATACAACTCATTTTCTGTCCTGGGGACACAGACAAATGTGTGATGGGGTGAGGAAGCCTGGGGGGGGGGGGGGGGGGCTGGAGACGGGAAACAAGGGGAATATCCCTAATGGGGACAGCCGTAAAAACCTGACAGGGGTTCCAACCCCCCTTTTTTTAAAGGGACTACAGTTTTTTTTTATAGTTGGGAGGATGGCCGTGCCGGTTCGGCAGGAAATAATAAATAGGAAACAACTGAGATCAGATCCAGCGGGGTTTTGCGGTCGGTTTCCGGAGTCCCCCTTTAGCCAGAGGTGTCAGGTCATTCCGGGGCACCCAGCACACAATGGTAGCCGAAGCTCGCTCGTCTCCTGACATCCGTTCCCTGAACTTTAAGCGCAAACAATCGCCCCCTCTCCCCCCCTCCCCCAATGATAAGGAGACACCGGTGTTGTCCCCAGGAATTATCGGGCCAGAGAAGGGCCCCATTATTCTGTGCAGAAACCGGACACCTCCCTCGCGGCCCCCGACCACAGAATAGATGCTTAAGGCTGTAGACGGCCCCCCGGGTCCCCGGTGCGCCGCGTCTATCACTGGAATCGCGAGAGCCTTTTGTTTTCGGTTATCCGAATGACAGCTTTTATGAGGTCGGCTTTCCTTTGTGGGGGCCCGGAGACAACGTTGGCGGCCCTACTGTGCCCTTTTTGTTGTATATGATCGGCACAACAAGACGCCGAGAGCGCCAGTTTTGCAAGAAAAAAAAAAGTAACTCGTGTAAAAAATTTCCTTGCATCGCTATCTTTAGCAATCAGTTGTTTTGTTTTCTTTTACGAAGGGCCACATGAGGCGATTATGCCGGGCGAGAGAACCAGTTCGCCTTTTGGAGTCTCGGATGCCGTATCTTACCCACCAGCGATAGGGCGATATCGCACGTGTGGGAGGGACTCCATAATAACATGCAATCCTGACCCAGACAAGTCATTCTCCTTAGCATGTCATCCCTACAGGCATATATATGGCAACAAGAAAAATTCGACAGCAAAAATCGACATTTCTGCAGGCAGCAGTGCCACCAAATATGACCCATTTAGGCAAATGGTGTCATGCAGCAACCGCATCCTGTATTTACAGGATAAAAACAGGCAGTGAGGATGATACATATTGCCTCCTCACTGCCTGTCAGGGGCGGACTGACCATTGGGCCACTCGGGCACTGCCCGAGGGCCCCATGCCACTAGGGTGCCCCATCAGGGTTGCCAGCCTCAGTAAAACCAGGGAGAGTATGTAAAATAATAATAATAAATAATTGCTACATAAAGATGGCCTAGGCTATAAGAAGATTGCAGAGACCCTGAAACTGAGCTGCAGCACGGTGGCCAAGACCATACATCTGTTAAACAGGAAAGGTTCCCCTCAGAACAGGCCTCGCCATGGCCCACCAAAGAAGTTGAGGTCACGTGCTCAGCGTCATATCCAGAGGTTGTCTTTGGGAAATAGACGTATGAGTGCTGCCAGCATTGCTGCAGAGGTTGAAGGGGAGGGGGGGTCAGCCTGTCAGTGCTCAGACCATACGCCGCACGCTGCATCAAATTAGTCTGCATGGCTGTCATCCCAGAAGGAAGCCTCTTCTAAAGTTGATGCACAAGAAAGCCCGCAAACAGTTTGCTGAAGACAAGCAGACTAAGGACATGGATTACTGGAACCATGTCCTGTGGTCTGATGAGACCAAGATAAATGTATTTGGTGTCAGATGGTGACAAGCGTGTGTGGGGGCAACCAGGTGAGGAGGATAAAGACAAGTGTGTCTTGCCTACAGTCAAGCATGGTGGTGGGGGTGTCATGGTCTGGGGCTGCATGAGTGCTGCCGGCACTGGGGGGCTACAGATCATTGAGGGAACCATGAATGCCAACATGTACTGTGACATACTGAAGCAGAGCATGATCCCCTCCCTTCAGAGACTGGGCCACAGGGCAGTATTCCAACATGATAACCACCCCAAACACACCTCCAAGATGACCACTGCCTTGGTAAAGAAGCTGAGGGTAAAGTTGATGGACTGGCAAAGCATGTCTCCAGACCTAAACCCTATTGATCATCTATGAGACACCCTCAAACGGAAGGTGGAGGAGCGCAAGGTCTCTAACATCCACCAGCTCCGTGATGTCATCATGGAGGAGGGGAAGAGGACTCCAGTGGTGATCTGTGAAGCTCTGGTGAACTCCATGCCCAAGAGGGTTAAGGCAGTGCTGGAAAATAATGGCGGCCACACAAAATATTGACACTTTGGGCCCAATTTGGACATTTTCACTTAGGGGTGTACTCACTTTTGTTGCCAGCGGTTTAGACATTAATGGCTGTGTGTTGAGTTATTTTGAGGGGACAGGAAATTTACACTGTTATACAAGCTGTACACTCACTACTTTACATTGTAGACAAGTGTCATTTCTTCAGTGTTGTCACATGAAAAGATAGAAGAAAATATTTACAAAAATCTGAGGGGTGTACTCACTTTTGTGCGATACTGTATATAAAATATATAAGTTTCACGTTTTTAATTGAATTATCCCGGCGAACACACGACCGTTTTTTTCCGTCAGAATAAACTCTAAAGCCCCGTACACACGAGCGGACTTTTCAACATCCAAAGTCTGACGGAATGATTCCGGCACACTATTCGATCGTGTGTGGGCTGCAACGGACTTTTGATTCGCAAAAGTCTGACAGACTTTAGAAAATGGAACATGCTTCAAATTGTTCCGACGGAACTCCGCTGGACCCAGTTCCTACCGAAAAATTCGCTCGTGTGTATGCTATTCCGACGGAACTAAAACCGACGCTAGGGCAGCTATTGGCTACTGGATATGAACTTCCTTATTCGAGTCCAGTCGTACGTCATCACGTTCGAATCCGTCGGAGTTTGGTGTGATTGTGTGTGGCCAAGTCCGTTCATTCGGAAAGTCCATCAGAACTCTGTCGGAACTCCGGCAGAACTCCGGCAGAACTCCTTCGGAAGTCTGTCGGACATAAGTCCTGTCGTGTGTACGCGGCATAAGCCCTAGTACACACGGTCGGACATTCCGATGGAAAATGTCCGATCGGTCCGTGTTGTCGGATAATCCGACAGTGTGTGGGCTCCATCGGACTGTTTCCGTCAGAATATCTGACCGACAAAGTTTTAGAGCTGGGCTATAAAATTTTCCAACAACATGATCCGATCGGACTTTGTCCAATTGTTCGTAGAGAATTCTGATTGGACAAAGTGCCACGCATGCTCAGCTCTAATTCCTAGACCAAAGCTATTGGCTACTAGCCTGAACGTGGTCCCTTCGCTACGAAATAACGTCATCACGTTACCAACGATCGGATTTTCCGACAACTTTGTCCAGCCGTGTGTATGCAACACCAGTTTCGGCCAAAATCCGTCAGAATGTCCGACCGTATGTACAAAGGCTTACGTTTTTTCCGAGCGAGTTCCGCTGAAACGGTCTTGCCTCCACGCGATCACACCAAAGTCCGATCGTCAAGAACGCGGTGACGTACAACACGTACGACGGGACTAGAAAAGGAAGTTGAATAGCCAGTAGCCAATGGCTGCCCTTGCGTCGTTTTTGGTCCATCGCAACAGACGAACATTTTTCCTGATAGGAATTGATTCCGTCGGTAAAGATTTAAAACATGTTTTATTTCTAGGTCCATAAGAATTTTCGAGGAAAAAAAAAAAGTCAGATGAAGCCCACACACGATCGGAATATCCGAGGAAATGATTCCGTCTGACTTTTTCTGCCATATAGTACGACCGTGTGTACACGGCATTGCTGAAATAAATGAACTTTTTGATGATATTCTAATTTTATAAGTATGTGTATATAAAAAAAAAAATAATAATTAAGAAACAAATATATATAGTAAAATAAATATTTATTCCATCATTTTAAATAAATGAGAACGTTTGAAACAAAAATAAAATAAAATTGTCTCTCAGTCGCTTCTCTTTCCAACCTTCAGCGGGGATCTCAGTAATCCGATAAATCCGGAGGTAAACACTGCCTTGCATCTCATTTGGCAACAGTTTACATAACACCGGCTCAAGCATAATCCTCCCCTTATCACAAACTTCCCATGGGGTTGACTAAACCCATTTAGTGTGTAATTAAAGATACACCTGTTAATGAGATAACGCATTTAAGTTCCTAGGGCCTAGTAAAGATGGCCGAACCATGTGCCCTGCAGCTCTCATGGGCGCCCCACACTGGCAGAAGCCTAGGCACTGTAATTGATTCTCTGGGGGGGATTAGTGGAAATGAAATGAACCCCCCTGGGCCAGATCCCGGGCCCCCCCCACTGTCAAAGGGGCTTAATGACTCCTATTCAAACCCAATGCAAATCAGCTTAATTTGTGAGACACTGCTCTCCTAATTGAGGAAACCCTGCTAGTAATTATCTCATTAACTGATAAAGATCCCCCAGGGAAGGTCAGCAGGGGAAACTCCATTCCTCATGAGAAAACCAACAAATGTTTTACATGCTTTAGGTTCCTTAACTGGACTTAAAGGTTCACTCCACCTAGGACTGATAGATCGGGGTGCAGTGGGTGCTGGGGAGATGGTTGGACAATATCTTCTTTCCCTAGAGGACTTTATTGGTGGGACGTCCATCCTGATTTTCCCAGTCTGCACACTTGTTGTGCCTATTAAAAGGGTTCCCACCATCACTGCTGAACTTTGAAGGCCCGGACCCACTAAACGGGGTAACCAGCTCTCAAGGGATGGTCAGACAGTTTCTTCTTTCCCTAGAGGACTTTATTGGTGGGACGTCCCCTCTGATTTTCCCAGTCTGCACACTTGTTGTGCCCATTAAAGGGGTTCCCACCATCACTGATTAACTTTGAAGGCCCGAACCCATGGGGGACACTAAACGGGGTCACCAGATCTCAAGGGATGGTCAGACAGTTTCTTCTTGCCCTAGAGGACTTTATTGGTGGGATGTCCACCCTGATTTTCCCAGTCTGCACACTTGTTGTGCCTATTAAAAGGGTTCCCACCATCTCTGTTGAACTTTGAAGGCCTGGACCCATGGGGGACACTAAACGGGGTCACCAGATCTCAAGGGATGGTCAGACAGTTTCTTCTTTCCCTAGAGGACTTTATTGGTGGGACGTCCACTGATTTTCCCAGTCTGCACACTTGTTGTGCCCATTAAAGGGGTTCCCACCATCACTGATTAACTTTGAAGGCCCGAACCCATGGGGGACACTAAACGGGGTCACCAGATCTCAAGGGATGGTCAGACAGTTTCTTCTTTCCCTAGAGGACTTTATTGGTGGGACGTCCCCTCTGATTTTCCCAGTCTGCACACTTGTTGTGCCCATTAAAGGGGTTCCCACCATCACTGATGAACTTTGAAGGCCCGAACCCATGGGGGACATTAAACGGGGTCACCAGATCTCAAGGGATGGTCAGACAGTTTCTTCTTGACCTAGAGGACTTTATTGGTGGGATGTCCGACCTGATTTTCCCAGTCTGCACACTTGTTGTGCCTATTAAAGGGGTTTCCCACCATCACTGCTGAACTTTGAAGGCCCAGACCCATGGGGGACCTTAAAACGGGGTCACCAGATCTCATCCAATGGCCTCCACACTCACCAGATCTCATCCAATGGCCTCCACACTCACCAGATCTCATCCAATAGAGCACCTTTGGGATGTGGTTGAATGGGAGGTTCCCATCATGGATGTGCAGCCAATAAATCTGCAGCAACTCCGTGCTATCGTGTCACTATGGACCAAAATCTCTGAGGAACGTTTCCAACACCTTGTTGAATCTATGCCACGAAGAATGAAGGCAGTTCTGAAGGCCAAAGGGGGTCCAACCTGGTACTAGCAAGGTGGACCTCATAAAGTGTCCAGTGAGTGTACATTATAACCTCCATAGATACAGTACAGTGAGTGAGCATTGTCACCCTAGCACAGGAATTGTGTTACTGGCAGGATCACCAGGTGAAAATGATAAGAAGAAAAAAAAAAGTCTGCGGGTTCAATCACACTTTTTGCATTGTGAAAACCCGTGTGTTAATGTGCATTTCCACAATGCATGGCAATGCACCTGTTCTGTGTGCGGTTCATTGTGACGCCATTCATTGTAAGTGAGACCCCAGCACACTGTATAGTAGAGTGCAAAGCACAATGCAGTACAATGCACATATGCATATGCATTGCGACATATGGCCAAAAAAGGGTCAAGTGCGTTACTTCATCTGACATAGTGTAATGGTAGCCCATTGATAATATATGGTCTGTCTTACCATAACAAGCATACTGTAACGTACCACAATGGATCACCTAAATGTGAATGGGCATTGAAAAAAAGAAAACAAATGCAGGCTCCTCATCTAAGGACTGCTACGCTGCAATATATTACATTTTCAGGGTGGGTTAGAGACCTTTAGGCATATTGGGCATATAGGGTGCACAGCTCAGAACACAGAAGCCCCTCGAAGTCCACCTGTCCTGCACGTAAATCACAGAACCCCAGCGCCACATGGTAAAGCGTTCGGCTTTATTGGAGCGTCAATATAAAGTTATTGTTGGGGCAACTCTGGAGAATTTCACAGCTCCTTTTTTTCCTAAGGGCTTCTGGGAACAGCTGTGTCATAAAGAATTGTTTGTGCAATCCGTGCCTCCTGCCAAACGCCCTCCGAGGTCAGACAGAGGGGACGTGAGTCACAGCGACCAGCACACATCCCCATCAGAGTTTTTGATGATCTTATCAAAGCGTGTTAAAGTTTTAATAACTTTGATCCTATGCGTAGGGTGATATATGGACATGGGGGGGGGGGGGGGGAGGTTGGTGGCCATGTATCGTCATTACATATGCAATTTCTACTTCTTGCTTAGTAGAGAATAGATGAGGAACTTCTGAAAAGTCGTAATCAGTAAGGAACTTCTGAAAAGTTGTGATCAATTAGGAACTTCTGAAAAGTCAAGATCAGTGAGGAACCTTTGAAAAGTCATGATCAATGAGAAACTTCTGAAAAGTTGTGGTCAAAGAGGAACTTCTGAAAAGTCATGATCAACGAGGGGCTTCTGAAAAGTCACGATCAATGAAGAACTTCTGAAAAGTCGTGATCAGTGAGGAACTGAAAAGTCGAGATCAATTATGTTTCAGCTGAACTTTTTAAAAAATTCAGATACCCCTAAAAATTTGGAATTTCTGCTTTGAAACTCAATGGGAATTCAAACTTGTGATCAATGAGGAACTTCTGAAAAGTCGTGATCAATGAGGAACTTCTGAAAAGTCATGATCAATGAAGGCCTTCTGAAAAGTCGTGATCATTGAGGAATTTCTGAAAAGTCGTCATCAGTGAGGAACTTCTGAAAAGTCGAGATCAATCATGGTTCATCCGAACCTTTTTAAAAACTCAGATACCCCTGAAATTTTGACTTTCTGATTTGAAAGTCAATGGGAATTCAAACTTGTGATCAATGAGGAACTTCTGAAAAGTCATGATCAATGAGGAACTTCTGAAAAGTTGTGAGGGCCCTAATATAGAAGGGTGGGACCTAGTGGGACTGGCAGTCCAGCTAAGGGTGCCCAGACAATAGCAAGATCAGGAAACAGAATGGTTTGGAAAACCTCCTAAAAGCCTGATGAGATGTTGGGTCAAAAATTAGCCCGAGTCCTTTCCTTTAAAAACTCACGCAGGGGATAAGGTAGTTGTTAAGCCAACATAATAAAAACATGCCATCCCCTCTGTAACATAATGTTATGTGTCCCTGTGCCTGTGTTATATAAAAAAGTTGTACTTACTGTATATATCAGAGTGTCTCCCGGCGCTCCCATGACTCCTCGGCTCTCTCCTCTGCCTGGCTGACAGCTATAGCGGGCGGGGCTGAGCCCTCCCATTGGCATCAGCTGGGGAGGAGGGCAGGAGAGGAGCAGAGAGCCGAGGAGTCACGTGAGTTTCAGTAGACACTCTGATATAGGTACAGATCGGCAGCTTTTTTATATAACACATAACGTTATGTTACAGAGGGGATGGCATGTTTTCATGGTAGTAATGATAGCAGCAGAAAGGGAGGTGGCGGGCACTGACACAGGAGCAGACAGGCGGGGGGAGGACACAGAAGGACAGAGCATGGCTGCGGATGATGGAGGCACGTAAACTGACCACAGCGTCAGGGCTCAGCAGCCACGATAAACCGTGGTCAGTTTTCAGAGGGGAGATATAACCAAGCAGGTTCAGCCATGTTTTTTAGGTCATACAGGGGGCCAAATTACACAGCAAAAGCACTGTGCTATATAACATGCTTAAAGGGAACAGGATTTTTTTTTTTTTTAGGGTAACAAACACTAGGGTAGGACCTAGTGGGACCGGCAATAGCAGGAGCAGGGACAGCCTGTAGAGCAGCCTTTGGCCCCTTTCTCCTAGAAGCCTTTTGGGGATTTGAACTACCAAAAAACAACACTGAAATTCTGATTTATCTTGGGATACCCACGTCATCCAAATTACGAGATCAACTCATCTGCTTAGTAATTGTATCATTATGTCTGGGGTTCCACTTTAAAGCAAACCTGTCAGCCTTTTTAAACTTTGAGAAGTAAGGTGTCATGCACACATAAATCTCTTGGCGCTTTCCCACACCAGAGGAATCGTTGGTTCCACCTACAGCCACCCACACAAGTGAATCCGTAGTCGTATTTGTGTAAATGGCTTCTGCGTTTGTGTTTACCTGCACTTCTGCAGAAGCCATCGGTATTTACACAAGTATGGTCACATACAACAATCCCCTTATATCGGTGGCTGAATGTTGCAGCTGAGGTTCCCTGGGTGCAGGAAAGTGCCGGAAATGTTACCCTTTCAGCAGGTAAACGTTACTGTACATGAGGCCTAATGCCGCATACACACGATCGGACTTTCCGTCAACAAAACCGTGGATTTTTGTTTGAGTTTGATGTTGGCCAACAATTCCCAACGTGGGAACGTGGTGACGTACAAGATGTACAACAAGCCTAGAAAAAGGAAGTTCAATAGCCAGTGCCGCTCCTTCTGCTTGATTCCAATCATGCGTGAACTTTTGTGCGACGGACTTGTGTACACACGATTGGACTTTCCGACAACAACGTTTTGTTGGCGGAAAATTTGAGAACCTGCTAGCAAACATTTGTTTGCGTAAAGTCCGACAGCAAATGTTCGATGGAGCATACACACAGTCAGACTTTCCGCCAACAAGCTCACATCCAACATTTTCCGTTGGAAAATCCGATCGTGTGTACGCGGCATTAGGGTAATCTTCTAGCCTTACAGATGCCTACTACCTTTGTTAGCCAGAAAAACTCTTTGGTTGGAGTTCTATATTCCATAGGGATGGTTATCAACATACCCAATGGGCAAGTGACCACCAAAACTTGGACATTCTTCTTCCCACTAACGACCAATGTTGGAACATTCTTCTTTCCACTGACGACCAATTCTGGGACATTCTTCTTCCACTAACAACCAGTGCTGGGACAGTCTTCCTCCCACTGACCACCAATTCTTGGATATTCTTCCCTCTAATAACCACCAATGCCACAACATTATTCTTTCCATTGACCACCAGCGCCAGAACATTCATTCTCCCACTGATGACCAATGCTGGGACATTCTTCCGTCCACTGACGACCAACGCTAGGACATTCTTCCTCCCCATGACTACCAATGCTGGGACCTTGCCCTTCCCAGAGATGAACAATGCTGGGACATTCTTCCTCCCACTGGCCAACCAGGCCAGAACATTCTTCCCCCTACTAACCACCAATTCCACAACATTATTTCTCCAAGTGACCATCAATGCCAGAACATTTTTCTACCTACTTACTACCAATGCCGGAACATTGTTTCTCCTGCTGATGACCAATGCTGGGACATTATTCCTCCCGCTGACCGACCAGTCCAGAATGTTCATGCTTCTACCACCAATGCCACATTATTCCTCCCACTGACAACCAACACAAGAACATTCTTCCCCCTAGCAACCACAAATGCTGGGACATCCTCTCTACCGCTGATGACCAATGCGGGGGCAATATTCCTTCCAATGACCAACCAGTCCAGAACATATATCCCCCTACCGACCATCAATGCCTGGAAAATTTTCCTCCTACTGACCACAATGTCAAGGCTTTATTCCTTGCACTGACCACTGATGCCAGGGCATTCTGCCCCCCAACTGACCACTCATGCCAGGATATTCTTCCTTCAACTGACCACTGACAAAGGCACATTTTTCCTCCCATAGTCATAGCCCACTGACACCAATGGCAGAGCTTCTTTTCTTCCCACTGGCACCTAATCCAAGGCTTCTTTTCCTCCCACTGACACCAATTCCAAGGCTTCTTTTCCTTTCTTCCACTGACCACCGTGCCAGGGGATTTTTTCGTCCCACTGCATGGATGATGGAAAACTCTAAGGCCGCGTACACACGGGCGGACTGTTCGCCCAACTTTGTCCGTCAAACAGTTTCAGAAAACAGTCCGCTCAAAATTAGCATGGACGGACATGGCCACACACGACGAACGAACAGTTTGCTGAAACCGTGCGCGATGACGTGAACGGCACGTACGACGGGACGAAAAATACGATGTCCTATACACTGCATTATAACTTTCGGCGTGAAAATCCTTTCTGAGCATGCGCGCAACTTTGTTTGACGAACAAGCCTACACACGAGCGGACTGTTCGCTGAAACAAGGTTTCAGCGGACAGTTTTACGGAATTTCCGAAAAACCTTGTTCGTCAAACTGTCCGCTGAAACTGTCCGCTGAAAGCCCACACACGAGCGGACTGTCCGCCCAAACACTGTTCAGCGGACAAAGTTGGGCGAACAGTCCGCCCGTGTGTACGCGGCCTAAGTGAAATATGAGGGCTGCCACTGTTGACCACTATGTGAAAATTCTATTTGTTTGGCTGTTATACTAATCCTCTGGCTTCAATGTTTGCAAAATCACTTACCTAGAACAAGACCACAAACAAAGGAAGTCAGAGTAATATAAGAAGTTCTTCAGGATCATAATCTGGATTTGGAGGTTCACCATCATGACAGCCAAGCAACTGGCATTTGCAGAATTTGTTGCCATCAATAGTTAGACTCCACATTTCTCCCAGGAAACGATTTAGTGAAAGAATTTTCAAAAATATACAGTGTACATTTTTTTTTTTCAATTCTAGCGTGTCAATTGTATACGTGCATCTGGCAGTGGGCAGTGATGGCTCATTAGCAGATACGCGGCGGCATTTGAGTGAGCCGGTCTCTGCCAGAGCGCTGTAACTGCCATTTGCCTGCCACTAAGCATTAGCAGAATGTGACTCAGCCATTGATCAAAGCTCACCCGCTCTTTTGTGGGTCTAACGCTGATCCTGGATAATCTGCTTAGAGCCCTCGTTCACTTTGTGACCCGAAAAGCCTGTTAGCTTCTTCCCGTCTCCCAGACTGAGAAGCGATCAATATCGTGCAAAGCTAACCACAGACATAAGACGATGCTCGCCCCCACCCTCGTGAAAGGTCCATGAGCCGTAAGGACCTTACTCCCCAAACAGGTCAAGTGTATCCAAAACTGATTTTTTATTTTTTTAAATTTTGACCCCTGCCAGGTTTTTATTGCTGTCTGTGTCTCCATTGGTGAGATCCAGCCTCTGAATTTTACCAGATGACCACTAAAAATGGGACTTGGGAATCTAGATTGCTACAGTTGTCACTAGAATAGGAATAAAGGGGAGATACTCTAGTGGGGACAACTGTTTCGATAACGACTGTCTAAGGGAAGATTTCCCTCACTTGCTGTTGTGACTCACTGGGGCATAGATATGGGATGGAGGGGAAATTAGGTGGTACAAACCTTCTCTTAGAGCATCCACGACATAGCACCTGGGAACTAGAACTGACATTCCTCCACAGCTGAGGGAGGCTGTAGAATAAGCGTTGGTGACTGATTGATTGCAATCTACCCATCAATTGCAGCCTTGTGTTGGGTAGCTCATAACTCTGCCATGCCAACAACTCCTGACCCTGCCCACACAGTTGGGTCCTCCCCCATCCACTGTAAGTCCCTTTGCCCACACACCCACATCCCTAAACCATGCAACAAGCTATAGGGTGAGTGTTCAGGAGCACCCAGTACAAAAGTTCATGGCAGTTAAGGAGTTTAAGTCCAAATCTTATCTTTGTTGACCAAGAGAAGCCACCACGTTTTGGGGGAAATGCCTCCTCCTACATCATGCATTAAGCAAGCTAGTCTCATCCACCTTGATGAGGTGATGATCTCTCCAACCTGGTTTTGGAGAAACGTGGGAGAAGGCCAGGTCAGAATGGGTGATCTTGCAGATCCAGCAGTAGGTGGCACAAAAATTCTGCATTGTTGACCTATATCAGCTCACCCTCCACTTGAGAGAGTGGCCCATTGTGCAGCCTGGATACACCTTCACCATAGCTGCTCCCCAGTTTTCTGTCTGTGGCTCCAAAACTCCAATACTACTGAGTGCCAGACAGGGGCACAGCCATGGTGAAGGTAAACTACTCCTCCAGGCTGCATACTGGGCCACTCTGTCAAGTGGATGGTAAGCTGATATAGGTCAACAATGCTGAATTTTTGCACCACTTACTACTGTAGCTCCAAGATCACTCATTTCAACCTGGCCCCCTTCTACGTTTCTCCAGACCCCAGTAAGGCCCGGGTACAGGGCCATCTTTAATATTGATTGGACCCGCGGCAAAACTTTTCTTGGGGCCCCCCCATGCAGTTTTGCTCTCCACCTTCTCTAC
Source organism: Lithobates pipiens (assembly GCF_037356315.1). Lineage (NCBI taxonomy): Eukaryota > Metazoa > Chordata > Amphibia > Anura > Ranidae > Lithobates > Lithobates pipiens. The sequence goes on from NW_027507791.1 coordinate 48,989,037, forward strand.
AATAAATAGCAGCTAGACTCAAAATCAGTTTACTGAATCAGATCAGGCAGCTATTGCTATTGGTTGCCAGAGGTTACAGTGTATCATTACCACTCGCTGACTGGTTACTAGAGGTTACAGCACACATTAAGGCTCACTGATTAGTTGCTAGAGGTTACAGCACAGGATTTCTGCTTGTTGATTGGCTGCTAGAGATTACTGTGGATATGACCTCAGGGGGGCAAGAAATACAGTACATATCAATGCCACCGGCCGCCACTATTTACAAATGAATGCCACTGCTATTTACATATGGTAATTTACATGTAAACACAGTCATCTGTACACAACAAAAGGGCAGAGCTGGGCAGCATTAGTAGCAGCACTTCACACTGAGATATCGGACACAGCACAGGACTAAAAGCTCAAGGGACGAGGGAATTTAAACCAGGATAGTTGGCAAGTATGAGGCAGCTGCTTGGGCCCCACAACAATGACTGGGCCCAGGGCAGCTGCCCCTTTTGCCCTGCCTTAAAAACGGCCCTGCCCGAGTAGAGAGGTCATTACCTCATGGTGGTAGATAAGACTATCTTGCTTGATGCATGGTATGGGGAGAAGCATTTCCCCCAAAACACAATAGCTTCTCTTAATCAATAAGGATACATATTTGGATTTAAACTCTTTAAGTGACAAGCTCATGAACGTTTGGTTTGGGCGCTCCTCAAAACTCATCATATAAATTGATGCATTTGGGGCATTCTGAACCCCCCAGAAAAAAAATATCTATGCCCCTGGTGTCTCGAGATAGGAAGTGAATGGTACATAGACGTGTGGACAAAGGGACTTGCAGTGGGGACCCAACTTTGCAGTGGGCAGGGTCGGGAGTTGTTGGCACGGTAGGGTTATGAGCAACCAATCAACCAGTTGCCAACCTTCTTCCTACAGCCTCCCTCAGCTGCGGAGGAGTGTCAGCTCCTGAACCCCCCCCCCCCCAGGAAAAAATATCTATGCCCCTGGTGTCTCGAGATAGGAAGTGAAGGGAAATCTCCCTAATGGGACATAGACGTGTGTGTGTGGGCAAAGCAACTTGCAGTGGAGGGTGGAGGACCCAACTGTGTGCGGTAGGCAGGGTCAGGAGATGTCGGCATGGCAGGATTTTGAGCTACCCAACATATGACTGCAATCGATGGGTAGATTGCAACCAATCAGTTGCCAACCCTCATCCTATGGCCTCCCTTAGCTGAGGTGGAGTGCCAGCCGTAGTGCCCAGCTCCTGTGCCATGGGCGCTCTACAAGAAGGTTTGGACCACCTAATTTCCTCCTCCATCCATAGGTGTTATGAACTTTTGTACTGGGCGTTCCTCAACCCTATAGATTGATGCATGGCCTGCGCCATTCTGATTAACCCCAGGAAAAAAATATTGATGCCCCCGGTGTCTTGAACTAGGAACTGAATGGGATGTGTGTAGTAAAAAGGACTTGCAGTGGAGGATGGAGGACCCAACTGTGCAGTGAGCAGGGCCAGGAGTTGTTGGCGCGGTAGGGTTATGAGCAACCCAACACATGGCTGCAATTGATTGGTAGATTGCAATCAACCAGTTGCCAACCTTTTTCCTATGACCTCCCTCAGTTGTGGAAGAGTGTCAGCTCCTGAACCCCCCCCCCCCCCCCCAGGAAAAAATATCTATGCCCCTGGTGTCTTGAGCTAGGAGGTGAAGGGAAATCTCCCTAATGGGACATACAGTAGACGTGTGTGTGGGCAAAGCAGATTGAAGTGGTGCGTGGAGGACCTAAGTGTGTACAGTGGGCATGGTCATGAGAAGTTGGCATGGCAGGGTTTTGAGCTACCCAACACATGGCTGCGTTTGACGGGTAGATTGCAATCAACCAGTTGCCAACCCTCATCCTATGGCCTCCCTCGGCTGTGGTGGAGTGTCAGCTCTAATGCCCAGCTTCCGTGGCGTGGACGTGTTATGGGAAGGTTTGGACCACCTAATTTCCCCCTACATCCTTTAGCATCATGAACTCTTGTACTGGTCGCTCCTCAACACTCACCGTATAGCTTGATGCATGGTTTGGGGCATTTTAAACCCCCCAGAAAAAAAAAATATCTCCTGTATCTCCTTGGTGTCTCGAAATAAGAAGTTGCCAAAATGATTTGGCGTTCTATATTTTATCCAAAACTAAGAAAAAAAGTGTTGGCTTTAGATATACCTTAACCAATTTATATTGTTTGAAACTCTTTAGAAAACTCTGGTTTTCTAAATTCCAAGCTATCATTCTAAACACAGCAATTTTTGGTGGGACAATAGGTGTTTTGGGAACCACATAGAGAGTCGTTAGTACAGCGCTGGTATTGTGCGTCCGGGATAAGTGAGTGATGAATTTTTAATGGCGCGCCATCAATCAGAGCTTTAGATGTCCTGATCCTCTCTATAGGGGTTACTAGACCTGTATGAGTGATGGTGGTGGAATTTTTCTCTACACTCAGGATGCATCCTTTCCTTTTACCCATTATCCTCCCAAATCCTCCCCCACCCCACCTCTGTGAATGGACTTTTCCTATGTAAAACAGTCTCTTCAGCATAACTATGGCCCCAGCTATTGGAATGGAGATACCATATTGAATTAGCTGTCTTCATGGCATTGAGGGAGGCAGCAGGGGGGATATTAAGATGGGGATGGTTAAGGGGGAGCCAGACCTTGCCTGCTTTTAACTTATAAAAATAGTCAGCTGCATTGGACCACCTTAAATCATATCGCCAAACCCAATTGCTCATATAAGCTTTCCCATGTTAATGTCATTTCAAAATGTTGTGGTACAATATGTTTTATTACATTTTCGAGAAAGAATAACAAAAGTTAAATAAATAAGCAGCATAGTCTGTTAAACCATTATAGTACAAGTAAAATACAAAAGGAATGATAAGTTAAGGCATTGAAGGTAATAATAATTTCAAAATTTTGAAGGACTCACTCACACCAACCCCCCATTGGGCTGTGTTGGGCAGCATTGTCCAACACAATACCAACACTTAGCCCTTGTACACACGGTCCGACATTCTGCCAACCAAATCCGTTGGATTATGTCCGACGGATTTTGTCCGACGGATTGTGTCCGAAACTGTTGCATATACACGGTCGGACCAAGTTGTCGGAAAATCCGATCGTTCAGAACGTGATGACGTTATTTTGTTACGACGGGACTACATTCACGCTAGTAGCCAATAGCTTTGGTGTAGGAGTTTGTTCTGAGCATGCGTGGCACTTTGTCCGATCGGAATTCTCTACACATGATCGGAGTATGTGCGATCGGACCAGTTTGTCGGAAAATATTTCCAACAAGTTGGAAAATTGGGTCCGACGGATATTCCGACGGAAACAGTTCGTTGCATACCACACACAGTTGGATTATCCGACAAAACTGTCCGATAGGACACACGTGTGTACAAGGGCTTAGACAAGCCAATTCGCCTTATATCCTGTTGCTTCGGTTCACGCTATTGTGTGGTTAAAAAAAAGATTAGGTCCTGTTGCATTTTCCGACGTGCTATAATGCATCCCAATCAGGGCTGGTGCTACCACTAGGCAAACTACCACCTGTTGCCTAGGGCGCCTGGCCACTGATGTTCCTTCTCTCTTCTCTCTGCAGCAAGCAACTAAGTCTCAGCATCAGCAGGCAGTCGCCGCTCCATTCGCACATAGTGTCAGAGACGTCGCGGTGGCGGAGGACTGCATCTGTGTCCCGACTCCCGAATGAGACAAAATACAGGAGGCTTCCGCAAGCGCTCCTTAAAAGAGGGAGTCTTTCTTTGAGTCTGGAGTCAATGAAGATGGAAAATGTGATCAACTTCTCCAGCTCAGTGGGTATATCTCGGGCTGCTATCTCATCCTTAGAGACCATGAGAAAAAGCAGCCACGAGGGCCTCATTGTTCCAAGCAACCTCTGCTGCCAGAGTACGGAATTCAATTGCATAATCGGCTACAGTTTTTGTACTCTGTTTGATGGACATGAGGCACTTGGCAGCAGAAGTGGAGCGTGCGGGAACGTCAAATACCCTTTTAAAGGAAGCCACAAACTCAGTGTAACTCGACAACAGGTTTTTGCGCCTCCCATAGAGGGTTTTCCCAGGCCAAGGCTCTCTCAGAAAGCAAAGATATCACGAAACTTACTTTGCTTCTGTCCGGGGGAAACGCCTGGGGCAGCATCTCAAAGTATATCTCAACCTGGTTGAGGAACCCTCTGCATTGGGCTGGATCGCCCCCAAATCGATGGGGAAGTGGAGCGGAACCAGACATACCTCTTATAGAGGTAATACTCGAGGCGGGTGCCTGCACAGAGACTGGAGCAGCAGCAGGGACGGCCTGCAACACAGGATGTACCGGAGCAGCCACAGTGGGAGATTCCAGGTGAGCCGTGTGACTCAGGAGCGTTTGTAATGCCAAGGCAAACTGATCCATACGGTGATCCTGCTCATCCAATCTGGAAAAAAATATTACCAACAAGTGGATTGGCTGCATCTTCTGAATTCATGGCCTTCGCCTACTGTCAGAAACCATGAATTAGACCAAGACAGAAGTACAGTTAAATCTCACTTGTTTAATAATAATAATAATAAAAAAAGGTAAACAGAGTAAACATAGTCAAAACATAGCCAGAGTTCAGGAACCAAAACGGATAGTCAAACAAGCCAAAACGTCAGGGAGCCAGAAATGAGCGTAGTAGAAAAGCAAGCAGGATCTGGAGCCAGAAGGAATGTCAGCCAAGCAAGTCTTTAACAGGAACACAGGAGAGCGTCTCTAGAGATGTGACAAAGGCGAAGGCAGAGATCATCTGGGCTGGATGGCTTAAGTAGGCAGGATATCATCAACAGGTGAGTCACTGTGGAAAGATAGGAGCTGGCAATTAGCCGACAGCTGAGTGGCCAGCTCGGAGAAGGAAGGGTTGAGCCCAGCCCTGACAATATGGTATCCTTCCAATTGCACATCTCGTGCATGCCCTAGGGGCAGCCTAGCAGCACGATCTGTGATCCGCTGTGTCCTCAAGACAAGGCGGAACACATATCATTGTACCATGCCGCTGTGCGCAGCCCTGGTACCATGTGATCCCATGTCAGTTGTAAACAATGGCTTTCATTCATAGCCACTGTGTACTATTGTAATGATCTCTGTGACTGGTCACAGTGATCACCTGGTAAAGGGCCAATCACAGCAAACCTGTACCATGTAATAGCAGTGGCCAATCACAATAGTATACAATGGAACATGAATGGATGCCATTCACAGAGTAAAAATGATTAACACTGTTAGGGTCCTTTCACACGGGGCGGATCAGTTCTGATCCGCCCCGTGGATGTCCGTTTGCTCAGCGGGGATCACTCCGCCGATCCCCGCTGAGCAGGGAGATGACAGCTCCGTCTCTGCACACTGCGCAGGGACGGACCTGTCACAGCGCCGCTCTCCCCTATGGGAGATCGGATGACGACGGACCGCAGTGCCCGTCGTCATCCGATCCGATCCACAGACGGATGGAAAAATAGCTTTTTCCTCCGTCACACTTTTTCGGATCGGAGCGGGTCGGATGTCAGCGGACATGTCACCGCTGACATCCGACGCTCCATAGAGCTCTATGGAGCACCCGTTCAGGTCCGCCTGAAAAACTGACAGGCGGGCCTGAACGGATCGTCAGTGTGAAAGGGGCCTAAAAAGCTGAACACTATGGTACTACTCTGGTAACAGTATATATAAAAAATAATGTTTTCGATTTCCAAAAAATTGTGACAAACAAAATACAACTTCAAAAAAGTCACCATGCCTTTTACTTTTACCTTGTGGTGTCTACTTTCCAAAAAGTGGGAATTTGTTGCGTATTAGTACTGTCCTGGCATTTTAGGGCCTCGAGAAATGAGATATGTCATAAGTATATCAAGATTATTGATCAATTTTCAAATATATATACCATAGTTCATAGACTCTATAACTTACACACAGGCTAAATAATATACACTGATTTGGGTTATTTTTTTTACCAAAGATATGCAGCAGACTACGTTTTGGTCTAAATTTATGAAAAAAAGATTATTTATTTGCAAAATTGTATAACAGAAACTAAGAAAAAAAATTTTTGTTTTTTTTCAAAGTTTTGATTTTTATTTTCTTCTATATAGCAAAAAGTTAAAAAAACACAGTGATGATTAAATACCACTAAAGAATGTTCTATTTGTGTTAAAAAAAAATTACATACATTTTATTGGGGTAAAGTGTTGCATGACTGAGTAATTGGCATTCAAACTTTGACAGTGCTTGAAACTTAAAACTAGACCGGGCAGGAAGGGGGTGAAAGTGTCCGCTACTGAAATGGTTAAAATATATGGGAACAGAAATCATGTTCAGGGTTAGAATTTCATTTGTTCGAGAAAAATTTCTATCTGTTTTTCAAATTGAAAAAAAAAATTAAACTTACATAGTTGCATAGATATTCTGGTTGAAAAAAGACACGTCCATCGATTTCAATCAATAAAGGTGAAAAAAATATATATATGTTAAAAAAAATAAAACTATAATAAAAAAATATATAAAAAAAAAAAAAAAAAATCTTAACCCTTGTACACACGGTCGGAGATTCCGACAACCAAATCTGTCAGATTTTGTCCGACGGATTTTGTCCGAAACGGTTGCATACACACGGTCGGACGAAGTTGTCGGAAAATCCGATCGTTCAGAATGTGATGACGTTATTTCGTTACGACGGGACTACGTTCAGGCTAGTAGCCAATAGCTTTGATGTAGGAATTTGATCTGAGCATGCGTGGCACTTTGTCCGATCGGAATTCTCTACACATGATCGGAGTATGTCCGATCGGAGCATTTTGTTGGAAAATATTTTCTGCAAGTTGGAAAATTTGGTCCGACGGATATTCAGACGGAAACAGTCCGATGGAGACCACACGCAGTTGGAAAATCCGACAAAATGCTCCGATCGGAACACATTCCGTTGGAATCTCCGATCGTGTGTACAAGGGCTACCAGTTAGGAAATCAAACAAACATTCCAAAACCAAAACTTTCCCAATGAAATTCTTCTGGTGTATGGCCAGCTTAACCTATTACCCTAGTTGTTTGTATTAGGGGGTTTACAGCCCCATTTTGTACCCTTGCTTACCCTCAATAAAAGTGAAAAAAATATATATCCTATTTTTAAAAAAAATCTATAATAATAAAAAAAAAAATCAATAGTAAAAAAAAAAAATCTTAACCCCACTAACTATTAGGAAATCAAACAAACATTCCAAAACTTTACCAATTAAATAATTCTGGTGTATGGCCAGCTTAACCTATTACCCTAGTTGTTTGTATTAGGGGGGTTTACAGCCCCATTTTGTACCCTTGCTTACCCTCAATAAAAGTGAAAAAAATATATATCCCAATTTAAAAAAAAAAAAATCAATAATAATAATAATAAAAAAAAAATCAATAGTAAAAAATAAATCTTAACCCCACTAACCATTAGGAAATCAAACAAACATTCCAAAACTTTACCAATTAAATGATTCTGGTGTATGGCCAGCTTAACCTATTACCCTAGTTGTTTGTATTAGGGTGTTTACAGCCCCATTTTGTACCCTTGCTTACCTCAATAAAAGTGAAAAAAATATATATCCTATTTAAAAAAAAATCTATAATAATAATAAAAAAAAATCAATAGTAAAAAAAAAAATCTTAACCCCACTAACTATTAGGAAATCAAACAAACATTCCAAAACCAAAACTTTCCCAATGAAATTCTTCTGTTGTATGGCCAGCTTAACCTATTACCCTCGTTGTTTGTATTAGGGGGGTTTACAGCCCCATTTTGTACCCTTGCTTACCATAAATAAAAGTGAAAAAAATATATATCCTAATAAAAAAAATCAATAATAAAAAAAATAAAAATAAAAAAAAATCTTAACCCCACTAATCATTAGGAAATCAAACAAACATTCCAAAAGCAAAAATTTTCCAATGAAATTCTTATGCTGTATGGCCAGCTTAATTTATTACCCTAGTTGTTTGTATTAGGGGGTTTAGAGGCCCTTTTTGTACCCTTGCTTACCCTAAATAAAAGTGAAAAAAATATATATCCTAATTAAAAAAAAAAAAAAACAATAATAATAATAATAAAAAAAAAAATCAATAGTAAAAAAAAAATCTTAACCCCACTAACCATTAGGAAATCAAACAAACATTCCAAAACCAAAACTTTCCCAATGAAATTCTTCTGTTGTATGGCCAGCTTAACCTATTACCCTAGTTGTTTGTATTAGGGGGGTTTACAGCCCCTTTTGTGCCCGTGCTGTGGAAGCGGCAGCACCTGTCCGCCATACTTTGAGTTCTGAACACTTAGTCACCCGGTAATAAATAGTGACACATCCTTGACCTAGAGACAGCAGGAGAGGCCAGACCTGAAGGTGGTCCCCTTCACATAAAACTCCAGTGCGGACAGTCTCCTAGTGGTCTCGGCCTTAAAAAAAAAAAAAAAAACATTCCTCAAATGCATCGTATTTCTCCTGTACAAACTGTCTGACATTAATGAGTTTTCCTTCTGACAGAATCTGCAGTTTACTGGCACCCTTTGACCCTGGAGGAGGCCTACGTATCCTCACCAACAGTGAGGTCCATCTTGAGAAGACCAGCCCAGGCCCTACTATTTGAACAAGATGGATTCCTCATACAGAAGGTGTTTTCTTGTCAAAGAGAACGCAAAAGTGAGAAAATATTGGAGGTAATTGATAGCAATTACAATTTTATTTTAATAAGCTCTTAAAATAAAATTGTAATTGCTATCAATTACCTCCAATATTTTCTCACTTTTGCGTTCTCTTTGACAAGAAAACACCTTCTGTCTGTTCTTTCCCTGATTTTTTGTGCAGGCAAATTGAATAAGTACCCGTTGCCAAACTAAAATATAAAAAAAACGTAAGCCACACTCCAAAACGTATCTCTTCTTTCTGTGTATAAAAATTGTAGAAAAAAAATAAAACGACGTACATTGATGTCTCCACCCAAAACCAACCTACCTTGATGTGTTTCAGCACTGCTGGCCTGCTCATAAGGACAGGGGACTTCCTGCAGTGCCGAAATGTGTCAAGAATGATTGGTTTTTGGGTGGAGACATCAGTGTATACAGTCTTTTTTTTGGCAATAATAATGGCCACTTTAATAAACACAGAAGGAAGAGCTAAGTTTAAGCCCTTGTACACACGGTCGGACATTCCGACGGAAAATGTCCGATCGGACAGCGTTGTCGGATAATCCGACTGTGTGTGGGCTCCATCAGACTGTTTCCGTCGGAGTATCCGACGGACCAAGTTTTCCAGCTTGGCTATAAAACTTTCCGACAACATGATCCGATCGGACCTTGTCCGATCATGTGTAGAGAATTCCGATCGGACAAAGTGCCACGCATGCTCAGATCAAATTCCTACATCAAAGCTATTGGCTACTAGCCTGAACGTAGTCCCGTCGTCATCATGTTCTGAACGATCGGATTTTCCGACAACTTTGTCCGACCGTGTGTATGCAACAGTTTCGGACAAAATCCGTCGGACAAAATCCGACGGATTTGGTTGTCGGAATGTCCGACCGTGTGTACAAGGGCTTAGAGTGGAGACAGGCTGTGGTAGCAGGCACCCGGGTTGTCTGTGTTAGATGAAAGTAGCAAGCCTGGAGTGGAGCCATGGGTTGGGGTATGTACGTTGTCACACTAATCCCTAAAATTTCCTATAAGCTAAGCTTTAACACATCAATTCTCAGTCAGGGTTCCATCGAACGGTAGGGTTCCTCCGGAGATTTCTAGGGTCCTTTGAGCTGGGGCTGATTGGCCTCCTATCTGATGGTGCCTTCATAGTTCCAAGTCTGGAGCAGAGCCATGGGTTCATGTATGTACATTGTCAAATTAATCCCTAAAAATTCCTATAAGCTTTAACACATCCATTCTCATTCAGGGTTCCCTCGAACCGTAGGGTTCTTCCAGCGATTGCAAGGGGTCCCTTGAGTGCCGGCTGATTGGCCTCCTATCTGATGGTGGCATTCTGACCACCACTGTAAGGGCTCTTTCACATTGGCAGCCAGGTGGTGGTAAAAGTAGGTGGTTGATCCATGGTTTTACCACCCTAAGGCCGCCAATCTAAACAACAATGTAGTTGCCCACGGCTGTCCTTAGGTAAAATAAGACAATGAGAAGGCAACATATTGTCACCTTACTGCCTGGTCAATGCCCTCTGAAAAGTGGTTCTTCACTCATTAAACATAAGCATTTTTAACAGTGCAACTTATATCAGATTGCCCTTGATACCTCTAAAGTCCATTTTGCTTTGCATATACACATATTACCAAAAGTATTGGGACACCTGCCTTTACACGCACATGAACTTTAATGGCATCCCAGTCTTAGTCTGGAGGGTTCAATATTGAGTTGGCCCACCCCTTTTGACAAAAATCAGATGCTCGGTCATCCAACAATCAGACCATGGGTACGAGGCTTTAGTCCGTAGGGTTCAATATTGAGTTGGCCCACCCCTTGCAGCTACAACAGTACAACTCTTCTGGGAAGGCTGTCCACGAGGTTTAGGAGATGTGTCTATGGGAATGTTTGACCATTCTTCCAGAAACCCATTTGTGAGGTCAGGCACTGATGTTGGGCAAGAAGGTCTGACTCACAGTCTCCACTCTAATTCATCCCAAAAGTATTCTTTCGGGTTGAGGTCTGAACTCTGTGCAGGCCAATCAATTTCCTCCACCCCAAACTCACTCATCCATGTCTTTATGGAGCTTGCTTTGTGCACTGGTCCAAATCATTTGGTGGAGGGGGGATTATGGTGTGGGGTTGTTTTTCAGGGGTTGCACTTGGCCTCTTAGTTCCAGTGAAGGGAACTCCTAAGCCCTTGTACACACGGTCAGACATTTCCAACAACCAAATCCGTCGGATTTTGTCCGACGGATTTTGTCCGAAACTGTTGCATACACACGGTCAGACAAAGTTCTCGGAAAATCCGATCGTTCAAAACGTGATGACGTTATTTTGCTACGTTCAGGCTAGTAGCCAATAGCTTTGGTGTAGGAATTTGATCTGAGCATGCGTGTCACTTTGTCTGATCGGAATTCTCTACACATGATCGGACAAGGTCTGATCGGATCATGTTGTTGGAAAGTTTTATAGCCAAGCTGGAAAACTTGGTCCGTCGGATATTCCGACGGAAACAGTCCGATGGAGCCCAAACACAGTCAGATTATCCGACAATACGGTCCGATCTGACATTTTCCGTCAGAATGTCCGACCGTGTGTACAAGGCCTAAGGCATCAGCATACCAAGACATTTTGGGCAAGCTCCATAAAGACATGGATGAGCGAGTTTGGGGTGGAGGAATTTGACTGGGCTGCACAGTGTCCTGACCTCAACCTGATAGAACACCTTTGGGATGAATTAGAATGGAGACTACGAGCCAGGCCTTCCCATCCACATTAGTGCCTAACCTCACAAATGCGCTTCTGGAAGAATGGTCAAACATTCCCATAGACACACTCCTAAACCTTGTGGACGGCCTTCCCAGAAGAGTTAAAGCTGTTACAGTTGCAGAGGGTGGACCAACTCAATACTGAACCCTGCAGACGAAGACTGGGGAGCCACTTAAGTTCATGTGCGTGTAAAGGTAGGCATCCCAATACTTTTGGTAATATAGTGTATGTATTTATATAATCAAATAACCCTAGGAGATCATACCAAGGGGTTCATGCACTTTCTGTTATAGCGTGACAACCCTCTGTCCCTATTTCCCAATTTTGCTCCTGCGTTGTCACTCTGTCGAATGGACCTCTGGTGCCGTAACCAGGTGCGCCCAGGGTAAGGATGGTTGTTTTCAACACAGGCTGTTGTCACCCTCAGAAAACCTGTCCTGAGAAATGCCCAGCAGTCATCTCTGGAGTGCACGTAGAGACTAGAAGTGTCTGAAAAGAAGCTGCAGGAGATGCCAAAAGTATAAAAAAATCGAAAGTAAATATTTTATAAAAAAAAAAAAAAAAATGGCAGTTGGTAATGACACACCATGCTTCACCAAACAATGTCATACAGTTAGGGTTTACATCTGCTTTAGCAAGCTTGTATAATTCTGTTCCCAAAACAACATATTCCCCTTTAATCTGCTTGCCCCCTCCATGTTATTATTACCAAATCTCGTACATGTTGTGACCCCACGGTGCTCCGTCTATTCTTAGACCCGTATAAATAAAGTTATTACGCGCTAATCCTGTGCATTAAACCTCATGATTCAAATAAACCCAACTTTAATCTCCGCGATTCAAAGGGACCTCTCTAAACTTTTGATAGAAGGAGACTGTTTGGACACACTTTCACGGCTCAGGCTGATGGATGGTGGGAGGTGGAGGAGGAAAAAAGGGTTAGGACAAATCATGTAATAATGAGGGCTGAAAGGCGGGGTGGGGGCATTTGCTGAACATAAGAGTCCAGAGGATCCAAGAGGAATGAGGCCTCCTCGGCCTTTGACCCGGCTGTCAGTGATAAAGTGGGTGCTAATACAATTCTCACATGGCTGCCAGAACTCAGAGGAAAAAGAAGACATACGTGGAAGTTTTGTCCTTGGAGATGAAAGGAGGCGCAGCGTCTGACGGGCCCGGGATCTGGTTGGTGTGGGCCTCCTTGGTCTGGCTGGGCAACGGTGAGGATTAGTCACGTCAATCGCTGTGGTCAACTTGTGAGGAGACACCAAGTCTGGGCCTTTCCTAATCCAAATGAAGCTTTATTAATTAGCTTTGGCTTCTTCGGTCAATAGGTCCGGTGCTGGGTTGGCCAAACTTCAACTAGAGTGGATATGGCTGAATGCAAACTTTCTGAAGAGTGGGCAACTAAATTGAACCTTGAGATGGGGCTGGGACTGGTAGAAGCAATTGTCAGATACTGCATATACAAAAGCTGCCTAGTTATGGTGGCCTTGCTTCAAGTGGTGGGATATTCATTATATCCATGTAGCTAGCAAAATGTCTTCCCCCCACCGGGGGACGACAGTGATTATTGCTAGCAACTATAGCAGCTTCTAGTGATAATCGTAAGAGAATCCGTCAGGCTGGTTGTACCCAAGTTGATTGATTGATTGATTTTCTATCGAGATTCAAACCATGTATCGGCCTAAGGACTGATATATTTGGATTTCCAGATTCTACAACAATCGGTGGGGCATTCACTCTGTGCTTCTTAACATTTGACTTTCTCCCATGGTTCTCCCTGAGGCCTCCTGGTGTAAATGAGCCTAAAGGAATTCCGAATGATTTTTTTGTTCAAAAATCGCACATTTGAATAATCGTTCGATATTCGGTCATTAGTGGGGCCAATTTTCGTGCGGAATTTGAGTGATCATTACGGAAATTTTTTGAAAGTCAAACAAATTCCTAAACAATGATGGGATAAATAAATATAATCAAAAAAGAAATGTGTATGAGCTGTGACCTGGAAAAAAGAGAAGATTCCCTGCCACAAATTTTCTTTTCTGTAACAACTAGAGGTGAAATTGACTGCTTGGTTGGTCGAATTTCCAAATCAGTGGTGGCACCATTGGATTACAAAACGCATGAAGTTTGGATTTTTGATCGACAAATCATTTGGAATTTGACCCATGTATGCATTTGGCAGCCCCAATATGATGCGATTATCTTTCCTGTAACCCCAGGTTAATTGATTCCCTCATCAACACAACCTCCCCCAGTCCTATTGTTTCAGTCAGTAGGGAAAGCAGTGGGCCTTCCCCACCGCAGAATAGGTGGGGAATGTCTCTAGCATTGATTGAACAAAAAAATCTCTACAGGCTGGTTGTACTGAAGTCGATCATTAGCTCAACTTCAGTACAACCAGCCTGCCCATAGATGGGCCACTACATCAAATCCTTGCTCTTTAGGAAGTAGGTGATACAGCGGAACAGTGCCAACTTTCTTTAGGCATTATCCAAGTTCAACGAGAAGCCTTAGCCAGAACATTGTGCTCCATGAATTAGACCTCATCCCATGATATTGGCTTAAAATAGTCTAAGCCCTTGTACACACGGTCAGAGATTCCGACAGAATGTGTCCTATCGGACCGTTTTGTCGGATATTCCGACTATGTGTGGTCTGCATCCGACTGTTTCCGTCGGAATATCCAACGGACCAAGTTTTCCAACTTGCTGGTAAAATTTTACGACAAAATGCTCCTATCGGACATACTCCGATCATGTGTAGCCTAATCCGACGGACAAAGTGCCACGCATGCTCAGATCAAATTCCTACACCAAAGCTATTGGCTACTAGCCTGAACGTAGTCCCGTCTAACGAAATAACGCCATAACGTTATGTACTTGGATTTTCCGACAACTTAGTCCGACAGTGTGTATGCAACATCACTTCCGGACCTCTTCCGGAATTAATCCGTCGGAATTACTCCGACGGATTTGGTAGTCGGAATCTCCGACCATATGTACAAGGGCTAAGATCCATTGCCTCATAGCCATAGTCTTTAGGAATTAGGTGGTAACCCTGTATGAAATCTAAAGAAAAATGGCCCTGTCTTTCTGGAAAGAAAAGCCTTAGCCAGAACATTGAGCTCCATGAAGTAGATCTCATCCTATGATATTGGACTAAAATAGCCTAAAATCCAGTGCTTATAGCCATACTCTTTAGGAAGTAGGCGGTAACTCTGCATGAAACCTAAAGAAAGATGGCCATGTCCTTCTGAAAAGAAAAGCCTTAGCCAGAGCATTGATCTTCAGGAAGTAGGTAGTGACCCTGGAGGAGGCCTAAAGAAAGATGGCCCTGTCCTTCTGGAAAGAAAAGCGTTAGCCAGGACATTGTGCTCCATGAATTAGAACTCATCCCATGATATTGGAATAAAATGGCCTAAAATCCAGTCCCTCATACTGTATTTATACTCTTCAGGAAGTAGGTGATAACCCTGGATGATGCCCTCAACATCTCTAGTTATAAGTCCACTTCGAATGGCTGTTCAGATAATTTTGTGGAAACAATGTGGACATATTAAGGTTAGATATGTTATTATTTTACCTAATCTTTTCTTCCAGCCTGCAAAAAAATCCTAGATTTGATAAATTGGTCCAAATAGAGCATTGCACCTGCCATATTATTACAGAAAGGTCCTACAAGACCCTATACATATTTTCACAGTTGTCTATGTCTATATGGCAATCAATGCACAAATATTAATATATTTGAGATTTAGAGATAGGACAAGACCACAATAATGACTCCTAGGAAGATTTTCTGTTATCCAAGTTGTTACAGTAAGCACGTCCACCAATTAATCATCCTTGGTATCTTCAAGCTTCCCTCCCATGGTACCCCTTTCATCCTGTTGTTCTGGAAATGTAAAGAATGAGACTGATTCAACACACAGCCGTTCCGATAAAAAGACATCTGGCCACCGAAGCTCTTTTATTACCGCAGAAAAAGATGCTTTAGACCCCAGGGCCTTGTGTGTCTGTGAGAACCTTGACTATGCTTTGTCAAACCCAACTCCATTTTCATATTGGACCTCAACGTTATCCATCACGCAGAGGAAAATGCCTGTGTATGGGAGGTTTACTTAAGCTATTAATAATTAAACGTTCCCATTCACGTGGACAGGAAGCATTCAAGCATTCCTGTTTCTCCCCATTTGGCCATTTTTTTTTTTTGTTGCCGATCCTTCATGTTCAGTTGGCTGACTTTCTTTTGGAGGAAGTATTGAACAGATGAGAAGAAGACAGTGGCTAATTTTTCATGTTCCTGTCACCATCCTTAACCCCTGGCAGCATGGGGAGAGGAACAGTTTGTCTACTGTTAAGGACTTGAATTAAACATTCCAAAAGGTCAAAAGGGCCTGGAGCTTTGGGTTTGATGCTTAACTAGGTTGGCTTAACAGGGCGTCAGAAACCTGCTCTAGTTGTCAAGAGTCTCAATGATCATACTACATTGGTCACTAAAGATACTCACTATAACTCTGGCCAAAACTTTTTTTTGCAAAGAGTAAAGATGGACATACATGGTTAGACTTTCATTCAAACGTTCATTGAAAGGAATCCATCAAAATTGAGCTCTTGTCATCATTGACTCAACTAATTTCATTCGAAAGCCTTTCAAATTTCATCCATACCTGCTATTTGAATAGAATTCCAAATGTATTTGTAGGTGGTGTGCGGCGTGTTTCATAGTTTCATAGTTAGTAAGGTTGAATAAAGACAACAGTCCATCCAGTTCAACCTGTGAGTGTCTACAGTTGTCCCTATCCCTGTACATTGCACACTCACATTGGTCCCTACCCTCAAGGAGCCCACAATCCAAGGTCCCCATTCATATACTAGGGCCAATTTTGGACAGAAGCCAATTAACCTACCTGCATGTCTTTGGATTGTGGGAGGAAACCCATGCAGGCACAGGGAGAACATGCAAACTCCAGGCAGGTAGTGTTGTGGTTGGGATTTGAACCAGCGACCCTTTTTACTGCTAGGTGAGAGTGCTACCCACTACACCACTGTGCCGCCCCACTGTGCTGCCCCAATTGTGGCGGCAATAACACACAGTCCAAGAGGGATATAAAGAGCTTGTATTAAAGTAATACAGAAACACTTCACAAGAAACCCAGTGGGAGGACAGCCCAACTGGGAGACTCACGGGTCCCAACAGCATGTAGAGGGCAGGTTTCAGTCTAACTGACAGCGCCTGTTAGGAGGGGGAGAATGCACGCCAAGCCTGCCAGCCAGTGCCTTAAAGCGGGATTCCGCTGCTTTTTTTTTTTCCTTACCTGTGTCACAGATGGGCGATTGCTACCGTCGGTTAGCATCCACGATCGGCGTTTTTTTGACCCCCGGCGCGACGATTCTTTTGCTTCGGATACGTTTTAAAAAAGTACTCAGGCATTTTCCATTTTAAGTGTGGGTGTCTGAAGCCCACAGGCATTTACTTCCTCTATTCTATGACGCTCGGCTCCCAGCATGCTCCGGTGGTAATGGCAGATACAGCTGCCTGCCCACTTTAAAAATGGCAATTTCAGACACGCCCTCGTCACGTGACCGGCATCCTCCCGAAATCTCACGAGATTTCGCAATTTCATTGTCCCCCATGGATTCTTGGGAAATAGCTTAGAAATTTCCCAGGGACCATTGCGAGGATGATAACCACGCCTACTTCCACGGGAGGACAGCCCGGAAGTCAGCACAAACATCTGAAATATAAGGTAAGTAATGGTGCGCGGTACTATGGTGAAGAATCTAGTTAGAACAGGTTTAATATATTCAATAGGTACTCAAAAGATTAGAAGATAAATGTAATATCGTCTCCACTACAGGTAATAAATGGAACGTAGAAAAAGAAAAGACAATATATGTATATAAAAAATATAAAAAATATATATATATGTATATATAGTGAGGGACCCTCACTCCTATGCGTAGTAGTATTTTGAGTGGTGGACAAATGGATAAGAAAAACAATTAATGATAAATAAGACTGGTGGTCCCAATGCGATTTTTTTGGTAGCAGAGTTGCATAAAGTGGCAGTGCTGAATATAAAGAAGGTCCGTGAAAATAACTACTACTGTATTTGTTTCAGTGACTAAAGTACTATACATAAAATAGTGGACGAAATAAAAAATATATAAAGTGAATCACCATGCGATTTGTTAAAAATGACGAAAAACGCATACAAAGTGCTAATGCTGAACAATAAATAGATCTGAAAAGAAAATCTGCTAAGTCAAAGTATATGTGTAACAGTGTACAAAAGTAATCATTAGCTAGATAAGGCAAAAGATGTAAGTAATGCTTGCCTTGTGACTAAAGAAATCGCATATGGTGTTAAAGCCAAGGGAGGGTTAAGCAAAGTGACTGTGCGTGTGTCTTTATACCATAGACTTAAATATCGGTGCAGTGCACTAAATTGAATCATACAATCAAAGAAAATAAATCAAATTGTTGAATCAAAACAAAAACGCATAAACGATCCAAGTGTTGGTGAGAGGGAAACAACCCTCTGGGAATAGTCCAAAACAGAAGGAAAAAGGTGCACAGTGTTTGAAGCTATAAAAAATATAAAAAACAACAATGGAACAGTAATCCTAGTTAAAATTGTCCATTCAGCTGGTGCAACAACAAGTGGCGATTAGCCCAAAATCGCATGTAACAAGACAGTCGCCTGCAATGCTGGTGCTTAAAATATATGTGCACTATAAGGTAGAGATTTAAACAGTGATAATGGTGATGGTGGATATCTCCCACGTTGTCCTGTGTAATCAGAATATGGGTGTCCCCTTACCTTACAGCTGTAAGGTAACAGCATATGGTATATGTATCCTCAGGGTTCCTGGTGGTCCTTATCCCTCGAGGTCCTATTCACATGTCCCCGGGTCCTGGCGTCTCCTGCTTACTGTGCCGTATTGGGCTCTGTAAGTGGTCCCTCAGCGGTACTTCAGCGTGGGGGGGGGAATTGGTGGTATACCTCGGCAGTTTTATGCAAGGGGTTAAACAGATAAGGAGGAAGGGAGCCCCATAGTATAGTATTTTTCAACAGTATTGAAATTTATTTATAAAAACAGCTTTGGTACTCACAAACAGACAGAGTTTTTGTATGGTGTATAAACGAGCCTCGAGCTCGATTGCGTCACTTCCGGTAGCGTCCGGAAGTGACGCAATCGAGCTCGAGGCTCGTTTATACACCATACAAAAACTCTGTCTGTTTGTGAGTACCAAAGCTGTTTTTATAAATAAATTTCAATACTGTTGAAAAATACTATACTATGGGGCTCCCTTCCTCCTTATCTGTTTAACCCCTTGCATAAAACTGCCGAGGTATACCACCAATTCCCCCCCCCACGCTGAAGTACCGCTGAGGGACCACTTACAGAGCCCAATACGGCACAGTAAGCAGGAGACGCCAGGACCCGGGGACACGTGAATAGGACCTCGAGGGATAAGGACCACCAGGAACCCTGAGGATACATATACCATATGCTGTTACCTTACAGCTGTAAGGTAAGGGGACACCCATATTCTGATTACACAGGACAACGTGGGAGATATCCACCATCACCATTATCACTGTTTAAATCTCTACCTTATAGTGCACATATATTTTAAGCACCAGCATTGCAGGCGACTGTCTTGTTACATGCGATTTTGGGCTAATCGCCACTTGTTGTTGCACCAGCTGAATGGACAATTTTAACTAGGATTACTGTTCCATTGTTGTTTTTTATATTTTTTATAGCTTCAAACACTGTGCACCTTTTTCCTTCTGTTTTGGATTATTCCCAGAGGGTTGTTTCCCTCTCACCAACACTTGGATCGTTTATGCGTTTTTGTTTTGATTCAACAATTTGATTTATTTTCTTTGATTGTATGATTCAATTTAGTGCACTGCACCGATATTTAAGTCTATGGTATAAAGACACACGCACAGTCACTTTGCTTAACCCTCCCTTGGCTTTAACACCATATGCGATTTCTTTAGTCACAAGGCAAGCATTACTTACATCTTTTGCCTTATCTAGCTAATGATTACTTTTGTACACTGTTACACATATACTTTGACTTAGCAGATTTTCTTTTCAGATCTATTTATTGTTCAGCATTAGCACTTTGTATGCGTTTTTCGTCATTTTTAACAAATCGCATGGTGATTCACTTTATATATTTTTTATTTCGTCCACTATTTTATGTATAGTACTTTAGTCACTGAAACAAATACAGTAGTAGTTATTTTCACGGACCTTCTTTATATTCAGCACTGCCACTTTATGCAACTCTGCTACCAAAAAAATCGCATTGGGACCACCAGTCTTATTTATCATTAATTGTTTTTCTTATCCATTTGTCCACCACTCAAAATACTACTACGCATAGGAGTGAGGGTCCCTCACTATATATACATATATATATATTTTTTATATACATATATTGTCTTTTCTTTTTCTACGTTCCATTTATTACCTGTAGTGGAGACGATATTACATTTATCTTCTAATCTTTTGAGTACCTATTGAATATATTAAACCTGTTCTAACTAGATTCTTCACCATAGTACCGCGCACCACTACCTTTTTACCTTTTGTCTTCTCCAATTGGGGTTCAAGTACCCCATTTCAGTGTGTGCAGCGGTGCAACAATTAGATTACTCTTTGATTAGGCGCAGGAATATTCTCTTTTATAAGGTAAGTAATGAATATTTTTTTTTTCAGGGTTCATTTAGGTAAGTATGCTATCATGTGCTTTTAATAATATGAAGTTAAATTTTTAGGTACAAAACCGCTTTAAATAGGCTCTTCCTGTCCAAAGATGGCTGCTAGGGTCAACAACATCCAATCAGATAGCTTCCCCAGTGACCCAGGGAACTATAGAAGAACCATGTTCCTCTGGACTTACTCTCCAACTGTAATAATGCCTTTGCGGATGAGCGCCACATACAATGGTGAAAGTAGACCCTGCCTACATATTGGGCAGTTTTTTTTGTGCTTTAGAACATGCGCCTTGCAATTTGTATTATTTTTCCCAAATTCACAGTTAGCATTTCGTTCATTCTAGAAAAACAAATTTCCAATCCCGCTCCTTTGAATTTTTCCATTACTGCAGTCCAAAAAGAAATTGACTCCTCTTACTACTAGAAAATTGAACCTCCCATAACAGGCACAGGTTCAGATTTGTAAACCCAGCACAGGGATGGTGGGTTTACAAAATTTCTGTGCAGGGATGGTGGGAATCTCTCATAATAGGCACAGCAGGTATTCAGCTATGGGAACTCGGCGCAAATATGGTGGGTACCCCTCATAATGGGCACAGTAGGTGTGAAGACGGGGTAACAGTGCAGGGATGGTAGAAGCTCCTCATATACAGACCCGGAACTCAGAACATGGATAGTGGGAACCCCTCATAATAGGCACAGCAGGTGTGAAGATAAAGGAGCCCCTTATAATGGGCACAACAGGTGGGCAGAGATGGTGGGAACCCTCATAATGGGCACAACAGGTTTTTATTTTATTTTTTAAGCTAATACTTGCTTTTACCTTTTTTCTTTCTTTGTTACATCACAGTACCCCTGATCTCTTCATGCCTACATGCATTGCAGCAATGGCTTAATGGCATTTCACATGGTTGGTTTCCTGAAGGTGACAACAGTGAACCATGTTTGCTAAAATGGCTGCTTGTAGTCTCCGTTGGAAAGCACATGTGATTGTAAGACAACGGTGAAGCACAATTGGGAAACATGGACAGAGCATTGTCACCCTATAACAGGAAGTGCCTAAGAACCTCCATGGCAGGATCACCAGGGTTTTTTTTTTTTTTGTAAAAAGCGGCAGATCAGAAAATATAAAAAAATGAATTTCATAATGACATTAATGGTAAATGGTAAATGAGATTTAATGTTCAGCTTTACATCTACTGTAATACTTTTGCTAGTCATTTATATAATGCAGTGCAATGGAGCTGATATATACAAGGGTGAAGAATGCAAATAGCTCAAATGCTCACAGTGATATAGCAATAAGAAGATACAATAGACACAGAGCTCTCTGCCCTTATTAGTTTACAATGTAGATGGGAAATTTGCACTCTAGACAGACAATTTAAACAATAAAAGTTTGTAATAATTGGCTTATGACAGCTACATAAACTAATCAGATGCTGCACCCACCAACTGACAGCCAACGGCCTCACCCAGCACTGTGAATGAGAAGCATCAAAGACACCTTCCGGGTTTCCATGAAACCTAGCCCCAATCTCCATGTTTCTCTACCAGAGAGCAATTAGGTCATAGAAATGAATTGCCAAAAGGTGGTACCCGTTCTACCAGCCAGACAATGAATAAGGCAACCAGGGATGGGCCCGAGGGCTTGTATTTATGCCAATATGCCAATCATCAATGTAAAACCCATGAATCATTTTACAGCCCTTTCAAGTACTCATTAAGCGGTAAGATGATATAAACTGAGAAGTATTTTGGAATATTGTTTTTGCCATTACTGGGCAGGTTTACAAAAAGTTCCCACCAAGATCATAAAGGGTAACTCAACTGGTGATTCTACTAATAAAACACTTACAGTCCTAGGGTGACAACAATCCATAATGGTACCATATGCAGGGGCGGACTGACCATTTGGCCACTCGGGCACTGCCCGAGGGCCCCGGACCTCTAGGGGGCCCCATCAGGGTTGCCAGCAGGGCGAACTGACCATTTGGCCACTCGGGCACTGCCCGAGGGCCCCGGACCACTAGGGGGCCCCATCAGGGTTGCCAGCCTCAGTAAAACCAGGGACAGTATGTAAAAATCAGTTTTTTTTTACATCTGTCTCTGAAATGTCTCTTACCGACATCCTTTTGGTCTAAAAATCCTGAGATTATAGCTGCCCCGCCTCTCCAGTACTTTCTCAGCCAATAGAAACATGTTTGTGTATACTGTGTGTACATGTATGTATATAATCTCTGATTGTATACTGTGTGTGTGTGTATACTGTATGCCCCCATAATCTCGGATTGCCTGGGGGCCCCATAATCTCCTATTGCCCGGGGGCCCCATAATCTCCTATTGCCCGGGGGCCCCATGAGTTGTCAGTCCGCCCCTGACCATATCTATTTAGGGACAGCATTGTCACCCTAGGACAAGACCCCCTTCCCATCACCTTGTAAGTAGGGATGAGCTTGGGTTCGATGTGAATCTAGAAGTTAGGTGTTATTGTTGGCTTTTGACATTGACCCAATATGGCCATGTGCCCATATTGGGGCAGGTTATTGCCATTAATGGGTGGCTTTAAAAGGTTTCCCACCAAGATCTTAAAGGTTATCTAAACCCAAGAACTCAACTGGTGATCCTGCTAACAAAGCACTTCCTGTCCTAGGGTGACAACGCTCCATAATGGTACTGTTATTATGTAGGAGTGCCATGGTCACCCTAGGACAAGACCTCCTCTCCATCACCTCGTACATAGGATTGAGCTTGGGTTCGATGCGACCCTAGGAGTTAGGTGTTATTGTTGGCTTTTGACGTTGACCCAATATAGCTATGTGCACATATTGGGGCAGGTTATTGCCATTAATGGGTGGGTTTAAAAGGTTTCCCACCAAGATCTTAAAGGTTATCTAAACCCAAGAACTCAACTGGTGATCCTGCTAATAAAACACTTCCTGTCCTAGGGTGACAACGCTCTATAATGGTACTGTAATTATGTAGGAGTTCCGTGGTCCCTTGGCCAAGCACGAATCTATCCATTGTATATAGGGATGTGGCGTGGAGAGAGGGAG
Source organism: Lithobates pipiens (assembly GCF_037356315.1). NCBI lineage: Eukaryota > Metazoa > Chordata > Amphibia > Anura > Ranidae > Lithobates > Lithobates pipiens. Next base: position 49,012,314 of record NW_027507791.1, read on the forward strand.
CTGAGCCAGGGCACCCCTAATGGATGGGCCGCCACTGATTAATACTCATCCAACCAGTAGGAGCAGCATTGTCGCCCTAGGACAGGACCCCCTCCCCCTTCCTCATCTCTGTAAAACAGAAGGTAGAGGTTCTGAGATTCACAGAGATAACCTGAATATGATTGATAAGTAGGAATGAGCTTGGGTTCACTGCAAACTTGGGCGTTAGGTGTTAAAGCGGAGGTCCACCCTAAAGTGGACCTTCCGCTCATTGGAACCCTCCCCCCCTCCGGCGCCACAATTGGCACCTTTCAGGGGGGAGGGGGGTGCAGGTACCTGTACAGTACAGGTATCTGCACCCACTTCCGCCGTAGATTCTGCAGAAGGTACGCCCCTTTCCGTAGAATCTACGCCCCTTTCCGAAGGTCCCCCGCTGCCTGCTGGGAAACACATGGATCCCAGAGACAGCGGGGACCATCCTTATTGCGCAGCATGACTGGCGCATGCGCAGTAGGGAACCGGGAAATGAAGCCGAAAGGCTCCATTTCCTGATTCCCATACCCAAGATGGCGGCGGCAGCACCCGAGAGACGATTGAGAGATCAGGTTCAGGTGCCGACATCGCGGGCGCGCTGGGCGGGTAAGTGTCATCATTTTAAAAGTCAGCAGCTGCAGTATTTGTAGCTGCTGGCTTTTAAAAAAAAACGGCGGTCTCCCGGTGGACTCCTGCTTTAATTCTGGGCCAATGAGCTGTAGGTGAGATATTCATAGTTACATAATAGGTAAGGTTGAATAAAGACAATAGTTAGGGTTGCCACCTTTCCTTCAAGACAAACCCAAACACTTTAGCAGCCAGGGACAACTTTGGGTGCCCCAAGGAGAGTAGTAATGTGGTGCGCATAGCATGCCGCAGTGAACAGCAGCTGTGGCCAATTTGCTATTGACATCATCACCCTGCTCCCCAATGATGCCAAACCTGCCCCCAGACAGCCGCCCGCAGCTCCCGGATGGCAACAGATTTGTGTGTAACTATCTTGGTTACTTGAGGAGCCACAGCCCCGTCTGAGCAATGTGTCCGGGTTTCAGTCTTCCTGAAACCCGGACACATGATTCAAAACCCGAACTGTCTGGGTGAATCCTGGACAGGTGGCAAACCTAACAATAGTCCATCCAGTTCAACCTGTGTAGGTGCACGTGTATCAGTATCTATAATCAGGGCCGGTGCTAGACTATGTTTTTGAGTCTACAACACCACAGGGGGCAGCAAAGCAGGACCGAACCGACCTCAGTGAACTTTATGAGAAGGTTATATAATAAAGTATAGGTACAGTGCCTTGCTAAAGTATTCACCCCCCCCTTGGCATTTTTCTTGTTTTGTTTCACAACCTGGAATTAACATGGATTGTTTGAGAATTGCATCACTTAATTTACACAACATGTCCACAACTTTGAAGATTTTTTTTTTATTATTGTGAAGCAAACAACAAATAGGACAAAATAAAAGAAAAAGTAAATGTGCATAACTATTCACCCTCCTAAAGTCAATACTTTGTAGAGCCGCCTTTAGCAGCTATCACAGCTCCAAGTCACTTTGGATAAGTCTCTATGAGTCTTGCCACATCTCACCACTGGGATTTTTGCCCATTCCTCCTGGCAAAACTGCTCCAGCTCCTTCAAGTTGGATGGTTGCGCTTGTGAAGAGCAATCTTCAAGTCTGACCACAGATTTTCTATTGGATTGAGGTCTGGGCTTTGACTAGGCCATTCCAACACATTTACATGTTTCTCCTTAAACCACTCAAGTGTTGCTTTATCAGTGTGTTTGGGGTCGTTGTCCTGCTGGAAGGTGAACCTCCGTTCTAGCCTCAAATCACACACAGAGTGGTGCAGGTTTTGCGCAAGAATATCCCTGTATTTAGCACCATCCATCTTTCCCTCAACTCTGACCAGTTTCTCAGTCCCGACTGCTGAAAAACATCCCCACAGCATGATGCTGCCACCACCATGTTTCACAGTGGGGATGGTGTTCTTTGGGTGATGTGATGTGTTGGGTTTGCGCCAGACATAGCGTTTTCTTTGATGGCCAAAAAGTTCAATTTTAGTCTCATCAGATTAGAGCACCTTCCTCCATACATTTTGGGAGTCTCCCACATGCCTTTTCGCAAACTCAAAACGTACCATTTTGTCGAAAGTAATGTCTTTCTTCTGGCCACTCTGCCATAAAGCCCAACTTTATGGAGTGTACGGCTTATTGTCATCCTATGTACAGATACTCCAGTCTCTGCTGTGGAACTCTGCAGCTCCTCCAGGGTTACCTTAGGTCTCTGTGCTGCCTCTCTAATTAATACCCTCCTTGCCCAGTCCGTGAGTTTTGGTGTGTCGGCCGTCTCTTGGCAGGTTTGCTGTTGTGCCAAATTCTTTCCATTTGGTTATGATAGATTTGATGGTGCCCCTAGGGATCATCAGAGATTTGGATATTTTTTTATAACCTAACCCTGACTTGTACTTCTCAACAACATTGTCCGTTACTTGTTTGGAGAATTCCTTGGTCTTCATGGCAGTGTTTGGTTAGTGGTGCCTCTTGCTTAGGTGTTGCAGCCTCTGGGGCCTTTCAAAAAGGTGTGTCTATGTAATGACAGATCACGTGACACTTAGATTGCACACAGGTGGACATCATTTCACTAATTATGTGACTTCTGAAGGTAATTGGTTGCACAGAGCTTTTTATGGGCTTCATAACAAAGGGGGTGAATACCAATTATACATGCCAATTATCAGTTTTTTATTTCTGAAAAATAGTTTTATGTATATATTTTTCTAATTTTACTTCCCCAGCTTAGACTATTGTGTTCTGATCCATCACATAGAATTCAGATTAAATAAACATTGAACTAAAGGCTGTAATGCAGTGATTCTCAACCAGGGTTCCTCCAAAGGTTGCTAGGGGTTCCTTCATCATTGGGCAATTACTGCCTCTTAGATAAGGTCCCACCGACACCATTGATCTTTTTTAGCTATCTGTAAGGGGGTAATTCTTCCCAATGACCACAAGTGTAAGCCCTTGTACACACGGTCGGACATTCCGACAACCAAATCCGTCTGATTTTTTTCCAACGGATTTTGTCCGAAACTGTTGCATAGACACGGTCGGACAAAGTTATCGGGAAATCAAACGTGATGACGTTATTTCGTTACGACGGGAAGTAGCCAATAGCTTTGGTTTAGGAATTTGATCTGAGAATGCGTGGCACTTTGTCCGATCGGAATTCTCTACACATGATCGGACAAAGTCCGATCGGATCATGTTGTCGGAAAATTTTACCGACAAGTTGGAAAACTTGGTCCGTCGGATACTCCGACGGAAACAGTCCGATGGAGACCACACACAGTCGGAATATCCGACAAAACGGTCCGATCGGACACATTCCGTCGGAATCTCCGACCGTGTGTACAAGGGCTTAGAAGTAATCTTCCCATTGACCATCACACTAATGTATCATGAGTTGTAGATTTCTCATTTTTAGAAGGGGTTCCTCGAGACCGGAGAACTATTTTAAGGGTTCCTCTGTGTTGAAAAGGTTGAGAAAGGCTGCTGTAATGTAACAAAATAGGAAGAAAGCCAAGGGGGAGGGGGGGGGGGGGGTGAATGCTTTTGCAAGGCACTGTATGTATATACAAGGCTTGGGTGGAGAGAAATATATAGAAAAATATGAGTATAATGATGGTGACTTACAGGGACTTACAGGGAGGGTATATATCTGTGTAAAAAAGGACAAAATTAGACCAATATAGATATGTAAATGGCCAGCTGGATTGCATCCACCCACTTCCACTTTCACTAGAAGTAATAACATAATAAAAAAACAAAAATAAAAAAATCTCTATGGGCTATACATGTAAGTCAAAGATAGTAAAGGGTATACACATTGGCTTAAGTCGGAGGTGGAGATAGCAGTTCAGCATAAATACTTACCAGGATCAGAGAGACATCAGAGAGACATGATATAGCTGAGCATCAAGAGACGACCAATCCAAGAGCAGGGTCAAATAGCTGCAGCTAGAGGGGCCAATAGCTGCACAGGTGGGGGGAGGGCCCAGAGGGTCCCCACCTGAGCTGAGGACACGACGCATGGCCTCGCCCAGGGGCGTAATATCGTGCCACGTTGTCAGCCCACTGATGCACAAGGGTGGCCTTGAGCAGGACTGGCACAAAGCCGGCCTGGAGAGTTGGCTACGGTCGTAGATAGGATTGAGCCCAAGACCTTCAAGGCCAGGAAGCATAACTTTCAACTTTGGGGCCGTGTCAGACCGCCCCAAAGCATCCCAGTCTTAAGCCTCGTACACACGATCCGACTGTTGGCCAACCGAGCGTCTGATTTTTGTCTTAAGGGCGTGTGCCAGGATCTTGTCTTGTATACGAATGGTAAACAATTGCCGTGCAACAAACACGAACGTAGTGACGTCACTACGAGGAATTTTAGCTCTTGAGCGCCACCCTTTGGGCCCCTTCTGCTAATTTCGTGTTTGGTGAGCATAGATTCTGAGCATGCGTGTTTCTACTTTCAACTTTTGTGTGACGGATTTGTGTACTGACCATCAGAAAATCTGACATCGAACCATTGTCCGCCAAAAATTCACTAGCCTGTCATCCAACATTTGTTGGCCGAAAGTTGGAATCTGGGCCCATAACCCCGAGTCTCTGCAGGAGTCCCCAAGGGGAGGGGAGGCTCTCTGGGGACCCTGATGCAAGTGGGAGGCTCACTGGGGACCGTGATTTTAAGGGGGAAGCTCTCTGGGGACCCTGATTGAAGGGGGAGGCTCTCTGGGGACTCTGATGTAAGGGGGAGGCTCTCTGGGGACCCTGATGTAAGGGTGACTCTCTGGGGACCCTAATGTAAGTGGGGGGCTCTCTGGGGATACACACACACACACGTATATTACTGTATATACATGTATATACCCGCCCAAGTGTATGACTTTCTTTACTACGCTGCTATGGGCTCTAGCCCCAGATCATTTGTAGACCTATCAACTCCCCTGGTGGGAACTCTTTTAAACCTGTGCGACAATGCCAATATCTTGCCCCAGTATAGGCACAAGGCCATATTCGTTCAATGCCATGCAATCTCCAGCCCGCTGCTCATTGGCTTAGCAATGACAGCTAAATTCTGGGTTCAGGCTGAAACCAAGCCTGGACCTATATGTCAATGAGATTGGCCATATCACTGACCTAATATGGCCAAGTGCCCATAACGAGGCAATGATGTTGCAAGTGTGTTGCTTCAGCTGCAGGGCAACGAATCTCCAGCCCACAATTCAATGGCCCATCAAGGACAGCCAACTTCTGGTTTCAGAATGAAGCCAAGCCCGAACCCATAGGTCAATGATGTTGGCCATATCATTGACCTATTGTAATGTGGCCATGTGCCCATAATGAGGCAATGATGTTACAAGTATCTCTGCCCCTTTGTGTTGCATTAACTGCAGGGCATCGAATTTCCACCCCACAGTTCATTGGCCCAGAAATGACAGCTAACTTCTGGGCTCAGACCGAAGCCAAGCTCGAAGCCAATCTCGAACCCAAGCTCGAACCCAAGCTCATCACTACTAATAAGGTAAATGCAGCAAAGGTGACTTGTCGTCAGCTCATTACAGGTAGTTGCACACTCACTGGATTTCTTGCAGGATCAACAAGTTTCTTTTTGTATCAAACAGATATAACGAAACACTTTCAATGCTATAGTAAGAAAAGTAAAGTAAGAAAAGTCTAAAGTTAGGGCTTACATATACTTTTAACTGTATCTAAAGGCAAAACTTTTGCTTTACTTTTGGATAGAGGGGATTAGAACCCCTGTCATGGTTTTATCGTTGTGCCTATGCTTGGGAGATTTACCCTCTCAATTTATTCGTGTGACTAACCTGGAGGACAGTGTGTTTTTTTTTTTTTTTTTTTACAAATACTGTATATGTCGTTTTAATGCACAAAACGAATAAAAATTTAACTTTAAACTAATCAGGATAAGATTCTACTACCGAATAAAAAACAACAAAAAAAAAAAACAGGCGATGCTAATTGAATTAAATATGGAGACGGTTGGTCTGGGGGATAATGTAATCTCTAAAGAATGTATGTATCTAGGGGGGGTTTGTGTAACATAGTCTGTCTCTGGCATTTCGCAATCTCCCCTCCCAGCGTACAGCTTCTTACAGGTGAGCTCGTCCTGTCCTCATACAGCACGTAAAAGCGAAGACGACGCTTTTGTTCACCTAAAAAGTACTTTTTACAATAGTGAGTCACTGACCTGGAATGAGTGTGTGAATATCAGGTATACCAACACTGGCCGCGTGCTTGTTCTAACTGTTGAAGCTGGATGCAACCAGGTATTTAGCATTTTCAGACGGTTAGCAATAGTAACCTACATACCGTTTTTCTCTCCTGAAAGGTTTTCTTAAATTTTTTTTTAAACATACCTTTGTGCTATGTGGAGCAAAGTAAAAAAAAAAACGAAAACACTAATCACTAGCCAAGTGTTTTCATCCATCATCAGTACCCGACCTCTTAAATGGTGGTCAGCTACATGGTTTGACCAGTTTGGCGTTGAGGAAATCAAGTGTCCTGCACAGAGCCCTGACCTTGACCCTACTGAACACCTTTGGGATGAACTGGAATGCCAATCACAAGGCAGGACTTTTCATCCCTCAGTACCTTACCGCACAAATGGTGGCCAGCGCCATAATGTCATGGGTTCACCATTTTGGTATGGAAGAACTTAAATGACCTGCACAGAGCCCTGATCTCAACCCTACTGAACACCTTTGGGATGAATTGGAGCAACAGTTGTAAGTTAGGTCTTCCCATCCAACACCATTACCTGACCTCTCAAATAGTGGCCAGCACCACAAAGACATGGTTTGACCAATTGGTGTGGAGGAGCTCAAGTGCCTTGCATAGAGTCCTGAAAAAGGCTTGGTTCTCAAAATGCAGTTTCTGGTTCAGTTCCATAGGTGATTATCTGTATTTTGGAGACTTGAGGTTATCCACACCAGGATGGATGCTGTATTTAATGCTGTTCTTTCAAGTACCCTTGACAGGACCGTCTTTAATATTGATTGGACCCCGGGCAAAAAAAAATTTGGGGACCCCCTACCATGCAATTTCACTCTCCACCTGCTCTGAGACATACAATAAATAGCAGCTAGACTTAAAATCAGTTTACTGTATCAGGTCAGGCAGCAATTGTGATTGGTTGCCAGAGGTTACAGCATATCATTACTGCTTACTTACTGGTTGCTAGAAGTTACAGCACACATTACAGCTCACTGATTAGTTGCTAGAGGTTACAGCAAATGATTTCTGCTTGTTAATTAGTTGCTAGAGATTACTGTACAGTAATACTGCTTAGTGATTGCTAGAGGTTACAGCACATCATCTTCTCACTGCAGGGGAGCATGATATACATATGCATGCCACCTTTATTTACATATCAATGCAGATCACCACAGCTATATGCTTAGTAATGCCGCTGCTATATACATATGAATGCCAGTTATTTACATGTAAACACAGGGTCTGCAGGTGAGTCATCTATACACAACAACAGGGCTAAAACTTCAAGGGACAAGGAAATTTAAACCAGGATAGTTGGCAAGTATGAGACAGCTGCTTTGGGCCCCACAACAATGACAGGGCCCAGGGCAGCTGCCCCTTTTGCCCTGCCTTAAAGACAGCCCTGACCCCTGAGTGTAATTGAAGTAATTTTTACAATAACTTTTTATGAATGCATTGCAGGAGACCAGAGTGGTCTGTTTTTGTCTTTTTTTTAGCTTGGCATCCTTACTTACAAAACAAGACTACTGGTCCTGCATTGTAGGTGATGATGTCAGAGTTGATCAATGGGCGGTGCACCAAAGAGAGATAGCTTAGAGCAGTGATTCTCAACCAAGGTTCCGTGGAACCCTAGGGTTCCTCCAGAGGTTGCTAGGGGTTCCTTCAGCATTGGGCAATTTCTGCCTCTCAGATAAGTTCCCACTGACACCATTGATCTTTTTTAGCTATCTGTAAGGAGGTAAATCTTCCCAATGACCACAAGTGTAAGGACCATTCTTCCCACTGACCATCACACTAATGTATCATGAGTTGTAGACTTCTAATTTTTAGCAGGGGTTCCCTGAGCCCGCAAGACTATTTCAAGGGTTCCTCTGTGTTGAAAAGGTTGAGAAAGGCTGGCTTAGAGGGACTGGTCGAATAGAAAGGAGTTAAGGATAAGGTAAGTAAAACTACTTTTTAAAGCATTTTCTGACTGGATAAGGTGGAAAGGTGGGGCGGTGACACAAAAATGCTTTCAATGGTATATTGATTGACCAAAAGGGAACAAAGAACAAAAGTTCATTGTTAGGATTTACATACCCTTTCATGCCCTTTAACTTTGAATGGACTATTTAGCTAGACTTCACCTTTATTATAGACTTTCCTTTATTATACCATATATATATTTTTTTATCTAACAACATAAGCGGTCTCAATCCCTTCAATATGGAGTCGTCGTCAACGTATCTTCTAGAATCTTCAAGTCTTTTTTTCTCATGACCCCCTTTTATCCTCTGGGAACATCGCCTGGAAAGAAAGACAGTCGTTTAATACTTCGCTAAGCCCCGCTAATGATTATTTAATGCCGGGACTTTCTCTTTGATGCGCAATGCGTGAGCCGCAGGCCTGTGCCGCTTTGAAGTTGCAGGCGGCAAGCCGACTTTCTACCAGAGGGAATTAGTGCCGGCTTATAAGTGAACGCTGAGGATTTGATCCTGCGCTAAAATCTAATTATCTCGGCCGGTGCTGTTGCTCTTCGGATCTCGAATTTGACTTTCTATAATGGGAAACGTCTTATTTGTTAGTTATGGTTTAGACTAGGGGCCTGGTAAATCTTTTCAAAACTTTTCCTGCCCCAATAGTGAAAGAAAAAGTTTATACTTAATAAAATTATAGGGATGTAAAATATGTAATAAAATTCTGGAAGGCTCTGACTGGGGCTGGGTGTCACTGTTAAGTCATGGGGGTTGTGGAGGGGGTTAGGGGACTTTGGAGCAGCCTTGGTGGCCTTGTAGGGAATGCGGTTTCTGTAGGAAGCTGGGGGTCTCTCCAGGAGGTTGGGGACTTTGTAGGGACACTGTGGAAGACTGATGCAGGGGTTGGGGGACACTGTGGGAGTTTGAGGGACAGTGTGGGACATTGTTGGAGGTTGGGTGCATATTGGGGGTCACTGCAGGGTGCTAAGGGGTAAGTGGCACTGTGGGAGGTTGGGGGCAATGTGGTGGCTGAGGGGTACTGCTTTCCACCATAGATGGTTTGGAAGCTCTATGGGAGCTGGGAGGCACTGTGGGAATTTGGGGGATCTGCAGTTGCCTGGAATCCCGCGTGGAAGGAGGCCATGGCCTGGCAGCTCGGTGGTTGAGAAACAATGGTTTAGGGTGCACTCCAGTCAGTGAGTAACAATAAGGCCTTGAAATACATAGAGGGAGTTAAAAAGTACCTACTCCGCCCTTTGACACCATTTCTGTTCATTATCCTATGCTGGGCATCTGGACGCTGCATGCTCCTTGCTGTCACATGTACAAAAAGGTTGATGTGTCATATTGCAAGTACTAAAAGTTTCTCACAGCCATCCTGAGTTTAAAGCTGAACTCCAGCATTTCCTTCAGTCTTGCACAGTTGTACAGGTTCTTCTCCTCCACTGAATGGCTTTTTCTGATTTCAGCGCACACTGTAAGCTTCTCACAATGTGCATTGGAAGCTGCAGCAAGTCAGATCCCACCTCATTTCTGATCTGCAGGACATTCAAGATAATCTAACCCTTTCCTTCCCAGTTTAACTGTCTCTGGCCCACCCCTTTCATTTCTTTGATTTCAGTTCTTTCAATCATGGAGGTTCGGCAATATATGTGGGCATTATCTAGACGGTCTACATTCAAATGAAGCCTGCCTGGGAATTCTCACTTCTCCAGACTGACATGCAAATATCAAAATGCTTTGATTTGGAGGGTAACTCCTCCAAAGAGCCAACCCATTACTTATATTAGGATTGAGGGCTCTTGAGAAGGGTACTGAGGGAGAGAGCTGTGCAGCAGTTCCATGGTACAGAGCCACTTGGATTGGATCTGTACACTCTCTCTGTGAACTGAGTCAACTAATCACAGCTTCGTTCACTGCCGTTAAAAGGATTGTAAACCCTCATGTTTTTTTCACCTTAATGTATCAAATTGCTGAAATACAATGCCCAGAGAATTGTGTCTGCCCCCCACCCAGCTTCAGTCCCCATTCACACCTAATGCCTTGTACACACGGTCGGACATTCCAACCACAAAATTCGTCTGATTTTTTCAGACGGATTTTGTCCAAAACTGGTGTTGCATACACACGGTCGGACAAAGTTGACGGAAAATCCGATCGTTCGGAACGTGATGACGTTCATTCGTTACGACTAGACATGTGCATTTCGTTTCGTTCCGATTCGAAATTCAGACGAATTTTCATTATTCGGACATTCGGATGCATCTGAATTACCGAATTACAATGCTAACGAATTCAACTGAATTCGGCCGAAATTCGACTCAATACCGGATTCAAAATGATTTCAACCGCATTCGAAATGATTTCAACATGATTCGACATTATTTCAACCGCATTCGAAAATATTTTGTGACCCGACTTTAGGGCCATGTATCTCGGGGTAACTTAGTGCTAGAAACTCCAAATTTGGATATGTTATAGTGCTAGTACTATTGTGTTTGCATACCAAATTTGGGGTTTCTAGCTATAAGTGACCCCGAGATATGTGGCCCCAAAATCGGGTCGCAAAATGTAATTCTCTGCTGCAAAAAAGTGCTTGACATTTTGTGACCCGAATTTGGGGCCACGTATCTCGGGATCACTTGGTGCTAGAAACTCCAAATTTGGTATGCAAACACAATAGTACTAGCTCTACAACTTTGGAGTTTCTAGCACCAAGTGACCCCGAGATACATGGCTCTAAAGTCGAGTCACAAAATATTTTCGAATGCGGTTGAAATAATGTCGAATCATGTTGAAATCATTTCGAATGTGGCCGATTTTTCGAATTCGGTAGAAAACTAAACGAAATCCGAAAACGAATTTAAGGAAGTTAACGAATATAATTAAACGAAATTATTGAATTAACGAATTAAAACAAAACAAAACTAAACAAATTTTTTCCTTTTGCACATGTCTAGTTACGACGGGACTACATTGAGGCCAGTAGCCTATAGCTTCGGTCTCGTAATTTGATCTGAGCATGCGCGGCACTTTGTCCGATCGGAATTCTCTACAAACGATTGGAAGAAGTCTGATCTGATTTTTTTATCAGAAAATTTGAGATCCTGCTCTCAAATTTTTTTTCCATTGGAATTTCAGACGGAAAAAGTCAGAAAGAGCCCACACACGATCGGATTTTCCGACAATATAATCCGATCGGACCTTTTCCGTCGGAATTTCCGACCGTGTGTACAGGGCATTAGTGTTTTGACGTGTGATTTTGAAAGAGCGACAAAGCTCAATTTGAAGAATTCCATTATTCTCAATGAGCCCGTTCACACCTGAGCGATGTGTCACTTGCCACCTGTAGCTTGAAAAACAGCGTTAGCTTAGTTGAGTAAAATCATGCCATTTTAAATTGGTCCCATAGACTTTATTGAGAGCATCTGAAAAGTGCATGTTTTTTTCGGGCACTCCCATTTAAAAGTCTAAGGGGAAAAAATGTGTGCAATTCTGCTCCTGTACTACAGGTCATGTGTAAAATGCACATAGCAACATTCATAAAAATGCTTCTAACTCTTCTTGCTACACTCAGACTCAAGCATGAATGGGTCTGGAGAACATTGGGAAGAAATAAAATAAAACTGAGGCCCTAGACTCGAAATTGTCTTCTTTCACAGACAGGTTGATGGTGGCTCTTGCCAACTTGACCTTGGCTGCTTGGAGAACACAAAGTGGGAGGATAATCCCACTGAATGGGAACATCCCAGCTTGAGAAGTTTGGGTGAACAGAGGGAATAGAGCACCAAATGGCCAAGTCAAAGCTCCATATTTCTTTATTCTTGACAGCGTAGCACCAATTAGTAGAAATACAGTTGCCAATGCATTTTGGGGCCAAAGAATGCCCTTTCACCAGGGCTTGGGGCTAGGTTGCTAGAGTTGCTACAGTGCCTTGCGAAAGTATTCGGCCCCCTTGAACTTTTCAACCTTTTGCCACATTTCAGGCTTCAAACATAAAGATATAAAATTTTAATTTTTTGTGAAGAATCACCAACAAGTGGGACACAATTGGGAAGTGGAACGAAATCTATTGGATAATTTAAACTTTTTTAGCAAATTAAAAACTGAAAAGTGGTGCGTGCAAAATTATTCGGCCCCTTTACTTTCAGTGCAGCAAACTCACTCCAGAAGTTCAGCGAGGATCTCTGAATGATCCAATGTTGTCCTAAATGACTGATGGTGATAAATAGAATCCACCTGTGTGTAATCAAGACTCTGTATAAATGCACCTGCTCTGTGATAGTCTCAGGGTTCTTTTAAAAGCGCAGAGAGCATCATGAAGACCAAGGAACACACCAGGCAGGTCCGTAATACTGTTGTGGAGAAGTTTAAAGCCGGATTTGGATACAAAAAGATTTTCCAAGCTTTAAACATCCCAAGGAGCACTGTGCAAGCGATCATTTTAAAATGGAAGGAGTATCAGACAACTGGAAATCTACCAAGACCTGGCCATCCCTCTAAACTTTCAGCTCAGACAAGGAGAAGACTGATCAGAGATGCAGCCAAGAGGCCCATAATCACTCTGGATGAACTGCAGAGAACTACAGCTGAGGTGGGAGAGTCTGTCCATAGGACAACAATCAGTCGTACACTGCACAAATCTGGCCTTTATGGAAGAGTGGCAAGAAGAAAGCCATTTCTCAAAGATATCCATAAAAAGTCTCGTCTAAAGTTTGCCACAAGCCACATGGGAGACACACTAAACATGTGGAAGAAGGTGCTCTGGTCAGATGAAACCAAAATCAAACTTTTTGCCCACAATGCAAAATTATATGTTTAGCGTAAAAGCAACACAGCTCATCACCCTCAACACACCATCCCCACTGTCAAACATGGTGGTGGCAGCATCATGGTTTGGGCCTGCTTTTCTTCAGCAGGGACAGGGAAGATGGTTAAAATTGAAGGGAAGATGGATGCAGCCAAATACAGGACCATTCTGGATGAAAACATGTTGGAGTCTGCAAAAGACCTGAAACTGGGACGGAGATTTATCTTCCAACAAGACAATGGTCCCAAACATACAGCAAAATCTACAAAGGAATGGTTCACAAATAAACGTATCCAGGTGTTAGAATGGCCAAGTCAAAGTCCAGACCTGAATCCAATCGAGAATCTGTGGAAAGAGCTGAAAACTGCTGTTCACAAACGCTCTCCATCCAACCTCACTGAGCTCCAGCTGTTTTGCAAGGAAGAATGGGCAAGAATTTCAGTCTCTCGATGTGCAAAACTGATAGAGACATACCCCAAGCGACTTGCAGCTGTAATCGCAGCAAAAGGTGGCTCTACAAAGTATTAACGCAAGGGGGCCGAATAATTTTGCACGCCCCACTTTTCATTTTTTTATTAGTTAAAAAAGTTTCAAAAATCCAATAGATTTCGTTCCACTTCACAATTGTGTCCCACTTGTTGGTGATTCTTCACAAAAAATAAAAATGTTATATCTTTATGTTTGAAGCCTGAAATGTGGCAAAAGGTTGAAAAGTTCAAGGGGGCCGAATACTTTCGCAAGGCACTGTATATGGATTGTAGTGAAATCCCTGGAATGGGGATCTTTATCTGGAAATGGGCAAATGTAAAGACATCTTTGGTGGTGTAATGGCATTTCCAGTTTAAGATAACTGGGAGACATTATAAGTCTGTATGTGCCCCTATCACTAGTGACAGATTGTTGACAGTCACAATCAGTAGAAATACAGTTTCCAACATGTTTTGAGGGCCAAAGAATCGCCTTTCATCGGGGCTTGTTCTTGTGCTAAAGTTCCTATACGGATTGTGGTGAAATCACCTGGAAGGGGAACTTGATCTTTAAATAGGCAAATGTAAAGAGCTCATTGGCGCTGTAATGGCATTGCCAGTTATTATTGGGAGGCATTATAAGCCTGTGTCTGCTCCATCACCAGTAAAAACGATTACAAGGTTAGGAGACAGAAAAGCCAAGAATATATATATTTTTTTTAATGATCTCACATGGTTGGAGGACTCTTTTCCAAGATATGGAGCTTCCCATAGAGCAAGTGGTTTTGTTTCACAAAAAGGGTTATACTTTATATATAAATTTTTTTATTTTATGTAGGAGCTGGAGCACACAAAGGTTAGTAGGAACACCCATAATTCGGACAGGAACGGAGTTGGATGTCAGGATGTTCTCATTGTACCCAAGACGTATTAAATTCCAGGGACCAACACCACCAATATAGATAATCCGACTCCACTCTTTTATGCAGTGATCCTTTAATTACAGCTGGTAGATAAGCCTATTGATTTCGTTGTGCTCCTAGCCACTGCTTCTTACCTCCTGGTAGAACTTTCCGAGGGTATTCTTTATGTAGTGCCAACCCCTGTAAGGGCATTGAATTTGTCCTGCATTCTCTCCCCAAGCCTGTGTAATGGCAGCTAGGTACACCATGACAGTCAATCCTTTGGCTCAATGAACAGTCCAGGGCAGGGAGTCTCCAAGCTTTCTAAACAAAAGGCCAGTTTACTGTCCTTCAGACTTTATGGAGGCCAGACTGTGGCCAGTGGGAGTACAAAATGTCCTGGCGTCAGTGGGAGTGAACAATGCTAAATCTTTAGCGGAAGGAATGGTGCCCCATCATTGGTGTCAGTGGGAGGAATGGTACCCCATCATTAGCGTCAGTTGGAGGAATAGTGCCCCATCACTGGTGTCAGTGGGAGGAATAGTACCCCATCATTGGTGTCAATGGGAGGAAAAATGTCCCATCACTGGTGTCCCTAGGAGGAACAGTGGCCCATCATTGATGTCAGTGGGAGTAATAGTGCTCCATCATTGGTGTCAGTGGGGGAATAGTTCCCCATTGTTGGTGTTGTGGGAGGATTAGTAGCCCATCATTGGTGTCTGTGGGTTTAGGGTTCCCATTATTGGTATCAGTGAGAGGAATACTCCTACATTGTTGGTGTCAGTGGCAAAAGTTTTGCCCCCATAATTGGTATCAATAGGAGGAATAGTGCCCAAAGGGCTGGATAAAGGAATGCAAAGGGCCACATCTGGCCCCCGGGCTGCAGTTTGGAGACCACTGGTGTAGGAGTTGCTTTTCCTGAAATGTATTGCTGAATAAACTTGGATAGAGCATAGGGAGCTGTGGCATATGCCACTCTGAGCTCTAAAGAGTGATGAGAGTACACTATTCCCTTTGGAACCCCTTCTTAGGACAGTCCTCTTTAGTAATGGCCCAAAAATTAGAAGGGTCAGCAGTCGTTCAGGCTGAGAACCTTTCCTCCCAGACAAGAACAAGGAAGCGCCAAGCCCCAGGCTATTTATGGACTCCCCCAGCCATCTTCTGGGCACACTCCTCCAGGGATTGGCTGAGACAACATATATATTCAGTTTGCTGATTTGCCTTTCCAGACCATTACATTCTGGAATCTTCCTGGAAGGCAGAGGGAAACAATTAAATCTGCAACCAGTGGAGCCAAGAACAGCCCAAAGCAACCACAAACTGTTCCACTGTTTACAGTGGAGCCAAAAAGAACTTGATCTACCTAGCTTTCCTATCAACCTATCTAGGTGGGTACTACATTTAGAAATAATGCCCAAGGGTAGCCCAACTGATACAACTGATGGCTCTCCTCCAAGACTTTCCACTATCCCCACCCTTTCATGGAGGTTTCTGGACTCCCACACAACACCAACACCAAAAAGACATATTTTTGACAATTGTTCTTTTTATTTAAAAAAAACAAAACACATATTGACAAATAAATACAGAAGGACGCATATGCTAAAAAAAAATGAGAGCGATGTGAGAAATTTCTACCTCAGGACAGAAAGCTTCGTTAGTTAGCAGGACTACATTCTTTAGCTATATGTTTACATAGAAAAATGTATAAAATGTCTGAAGCTGGTCTAATAAAAAAAAAAAAGAGCAAATTAACGGCCTTATTTATCAAAGTGTCTAAAAATAAAAGATTGCCGACTAGTTGATCTTTTTGCTTTTCAGGGCGGTTTAGAAAATGAGAGCGGAAAGGCTGATCTGATTGGCTGTAAGGAGAAAAGCAAACAAGTACTGTGCAAGCTTCAAGTTGGTCTGGATGGAGCTTACACGGGGCTATAGACCCTCACTGTCCCCCATGTGACAGTTTGTGGGCCTGGTGAATGGCTGCTGAGACATCAAGGAAGGAAGGAGAGAGAGACACACATGTTCCCCGATGCTAGGAAGTATTTTAGTGGGGCAGGGAAGCATATTAGGGTTGAAATACACTTTTTCACTGTGGCACAGTACTGAGCGTGTTAACGTGGACTTTGCTATAACACATGTTAACACATTTTATGTGCATTAGCACTTTGCATTGCCATTCATTTTGAATGGCAGCCCAATGCACTAAGGCAACATAGTGTCAACACAAGTGTTTCAGCGCACCACTAAGTGCACTACTGTTTATTGTGGTGTGCTGCATTGCAAAAAAAAAAATATTTTTGCCATTTTGGTGCATTGCCGGTTATTTAATGGGCTGCCTAATGCATGAAAAAAAGGTGCATTAACTTAAGCAACGCACCAGAACTCCAAGGTTTGAATGGGCCCTAAAGATAAGTGTAAGCAGCAAGTGGGCAGGGGTTATAGGTGACCTGTGTACAGGTTCATTTTAAAGTAGAAATCCAACATTTTTCCACCTTGTTTTTACTGTTTATAAGTAGAAGATGAGAACACCATTCCATTGAGGTGTCACTGCGTTTCTGCAGTCCAGAGGTTTCCCTTAATCAAGGGCGGAATGTGTTAGATTTGGACTCAGGACTGAAAAAAATTATTGTTCAGAAGGAAGAACTTATCAAAGTCTAATCAAAGTCTAAAACGTGTCCATTCCAGTTTGGTGGCATGTTTTTACTGCTGTCTGTGTCTCCTTTCAGGAAACTTCATCTCACTTTCTGACTTGGCAAATGGCATGCCCTGGGACAGGAAGTTAAGCAAATCTTGGTCTAATGCCGTGTACACATGGTCGGACTTTCCGGTCGAAAAAAGTCAGCCAGAATCATTTCATCGGATATTTCGATCATGTGTGGGCTTCATCTGACTTTTTTTTTTTTTTTTTTTTTATTCTGACGGACCTAGAAATAGAGCATGTTTTTAATGTTCCCTATTGGGAAAACCGTTCGTCTGTATGCTGTTCCGACGGACCAAAGGTGACGCAACTACAGCTATTGGCTACTGGCTATTGAACTTCCTTTTTCTAGTTCCGTCCTACGTCACCGCGTTCCAAACGATCAGACTTTGGTGTGATCGTGTGTAGGCAAGTCCGTTTCAGCGAAACTCCGTCGGAAAAAACGGTCGCGTGTACGCGGCATAACTCTTCTCCAACCCAATTCAAAATGCAAAAGTTATGGTTAGCTGTCTACGTAAACCCTTTGCTGCATCAAGTGGTTGAACCAATCATATCCATTTGTGTCTACAAATATGAGGTGCCAGTGAATTCTGATTTGGAAAATATGCCTAAAAGGGCGATACAACTCATACCATTCTGCAGCATTATGAAGCTTTGTCGCAACCCTTGCTTAAAACATACATGTGGAAAATTCTCTAGAGATACAATCTTAATTATGTGCCTGTGGGTCTTCTAGAAAATTCCAAAGACAAAAGTAAAAAATAAATCTGAAAAACACAACACAAGGCTAAAGGCAGCCTTTAAAAAAATTCTACTTTGAAGTCTGTTTTTTTTCTCCCAATTCCTTTTTCAGCTATATATTAGTATGAATGCTAATTAATCATGTCTTAACCGCGTTTTATTTTTGAATGCCTACTAACCTGCCTTCATCATCTTTCTAGTCAACTATCAATGTACTGCTTTTGTTGTGACGCATCTAGTTTGACTGCTCATCTTAAAATGGTTCATAGAACGAGATGGACGTACATTCAAGATGGCTGAATGAAACCGCTTTCTAGAGCTTCACATTTAAAATAGGTTCATGGAACGCATACATTCCCCATCCAAGTGCTTCCTACATGGCGAGTGCTTTGGTTTTTGTGTAATTCTATACATAAAATTGACTATCATTTTGGAAAAATGAAAGTCATCAACTGCCCATAAATATTCAGAAATTAGTAAATCTTGACAACTCACCTTCCAAAACCAATAATTCTAAATCTGGCCATAAATGAATCCCACCCTCGACTAAGTTAAGCTCTGCCCAAACATGTCCATTGTTGGGCAAAGACACACTTAGTTCTTCTGGGGTCCAAAAATCAGTCTTATCAAAATAGGGACGGTTGGGAACAAAGGTTTGTGAGCAAGGCTAGTGAATTCCACTTAACACATTCTAAAAAACAAATTCTCAGCTTCATCTTATTACTTCAGATATTGCCCCCCCCCCCCCCCTCCCTCCATTCACAGTCATTACAAGATTGCCTGGTTTGGGCATCAATGTCAAATGAACAAAGTCTTTGAGGCTAGATAAGAAAGTGGTCATCTCCGACGTCTTCCAAAAAGAACCACCCAAGGGATTTGGCCATTTTAGGATGAGCATGGGCTTGCTGTAATCTCTGCTTTAGAAGAAATGTTTTTTTTTTTTTTCTTAAATTCAGAAGATGGGCTGTACAAGGCCAAAGTTTCTTTCTGAGGTTTCAGGGGTTTATTCTCTGATGTAGATCCGTTTGCAGACCACGTCGTCAGCTATCATGAACTGAAACAATACAATAAGTGAAAACATTATACTTCTATACTATGATCACCAAAATTATTGTGCATATCATCAGTTCTTTTTTACTTTAAAGGCAAAGCATAGAGTATTGTCAGTGAGTGCATATTTTGGGTTATTGTGGTGTCTACTAAAGTGAAATTGCCCTTTAAGGAACCCCCACTCCATGGTGAAATACTTACCTTCTCCCAAGACCTTCACTGTGTGACGCTTACACGGGCAAGCAAAAGCCCTGGTCTAGTCCTCTACCTACCCTGTTTCCCCTAAAATAAGACCTAGCGTGATTGTCGACGGTGGCTGCAATATAAGCCCTACCCCCCAAATAAGCCCTAGTTAAAGTCCTTCTATGTCTAATTCTCAGGGTAGAGCTTATTTTTGGGGAAAGAGGGTGGGGTTTATTTGGGGGGTAGGGCTTATATTGCAGCCATCACCGACACTCATGCTAGGTCTTATTTTAGGGGAAACAGGGTAGCACCCCAGTCATACCTATGGATGGTTTGTACTCATGGTGGCCTCTTGCCATTCTGTATAAACTATCCATATGAATTAATGTGGCTACTGCATGCATGAGCACTAGAAAGAGGACCTGGCTGTGGGGCTCTTAATAGGGCCACACAGTGAAGATCTAGGAAGTGGGGAGCTGAATACACTATATTACAAATAATATTGGGACGCCTGCCTTTACACGCACATGAACTTTAATGGCATCCCAGTCTTAGTCCGTAGGGTTCAATATTGAGTTGGCCCATCCTTTGCAGCTAAAACAGATGCAACTCTTCTGGGAAGGCCGTCTACAAGGTTTAGGAGTGTGTCTATGGGAATGTTTGACCATTCTTTCAGAAGCGCATTTGTAAGTTCAGGCACTGATGTGGATGAGCAAGTTTGGGGTGGAGGAACTTCAGTGGCCTGCTCAGAGTCCTGACCTCAACCCAATAGAACACCTTCTAATTTTGGTAATATAGTGTACTTCACTATATGGGCTGCACTGCAGGGGGTGAAGGTTTAATTGACCACTTCCCGCCTGGCCTATAGCAGATTGACGGCCGGGAAGTGGTTCTGTTATCCTGACTGGGCGTCACATGGGCATCAGATAACATGCTGGCGCACACCATAACATAGGCGGCGCGCAGCTCGGCGATCGCTAGTGCGGGGTGTCAGTCTGACACGTGATCAGCTGTGACCAATGAGATGTGCCCATGAGCTGCCAATCAGTACCCAACAGCTGTCAGTCAGTGCCCCCTCAATAAAGACTCTCAGTGCCAACCACAGTGCCAATCAGTGCCCACCACAGTGCCAATTAGAGCCCACCACAGTGCCAATCAGTGCCCAACAGTAACACCTGTCAGTACCTCATCATCAGTGCTGCCCATCAGTGCCATCTGTAAGTGCCAACCAGTGCCGCCTATCAGTGCCAATCAGTGCCACCTATCAGTGCCCATCAGTGCCACCAGTCAATGGCCATCAGTGCCGCCTGTCAGTGCCCATTAGTGCATATAGATATATATAGATATATAGATATATATTTTGATGCCCATGTCTCATTTAGGATATTTTCCTTTGTTTCCTATCCCAGAGACTGAGACACAAATCATCCCAAAATAAGAGAAAAGCCCCTCTTAAGCCAGCCATGGATCGAAGGATCGAAGTTTTCGAAGAGTCGATCCATGTATGGGCAGGCTGATTGTACCCAAGTCAATCCATCAATCGACTTGGGTACAACCAGCCTGTCAGATTTTTTTTACATTCGATTACTGTCGGCACCTATAGCAGCTAGCATTAATCATTGTGTTCTTCCCCCAGCTGGCAGAACACAATACCGCTGCAGGAGGCCTTCCCCCATCAACACTGAGTGTGTCGATTGGGGGAATCAAGCAATTTTTTATTTTTTTTTCCATCCATGGTGGAAGCAAAGAAAATCAAATCAACTATGGGCTGCCTTAGCTGTCACGGGAACAGGGGTCCCTATTATACGGGTTTCTCCTTACCTCCTGTTTAAGTAAAAAATTTTAAATTTAGGGATTTTCCCGCAATTTTCTGTCCTGGTGAGAAATATAAAATCGCAGGAGTTCTAATCCTGCTCAACCATCCAAAATTAGAGTAAAATAAATTGGTATGAAATATTTTTTTTATGTGCCAGATTTTTACAATTTCCCCAACAGAAGAACTCTGTTTGACTTGCACTTCTATCGGTCAGCGCATATTTAATTAAAATGTAATTGCTGTATAAGTAAATAAGCATTGTATATAAGTTCTGAAGTTGGATTCAGAAATGCATGTTTTCTTGGGAAAGTGCTAAGATCCATAGACAGGTTATCTTACCAGGATGAGTTCCCCATCGTTGGTCAGCTCTCTGGACCAGGAGGTCTTGGGTCCGTCACCTTTCAGAAGTCGCTGCTCACATACCATTTTGTTCTCACTCTCCCATTTGGCCAGGCTCTGAATAGACACAAAGAGAAAAAACAAAAAAATCAGGCACTTCATTAAATAACAAACAGACTCTCCAGACAAGGACACTTCAAACCAAAAGAGCCATCCATCACGAAGAGGAGACAGCAGCCTCCTCCTGGAAACATATCTTTGAGGAATCTAACACCCTCCATTCAATCCTTTCTTTTAGATTTCCCTGAGTTAGCAGCTTTCAGACTGGAAGAAAGTGACAGGGATTGAGGGAGGATGGATCACCTATGGACAACTGAAATTTAAGAATGGTTGACCATTTAGGATAGAATTGTCGTAGACTTTCTCCTCTGCTGATCGGCCTTTGTCTTTTTTTTTAGGTCAACATACAACCATTTGGACACTGAATAGCCAGAATGGAAGTTGAGATCAAGAGGGCCACAATGACATGTACACACATCGCACATCGCCCTTATTTGAACGCTACTATTAAGTTCTCCAACATCTGAGTGTCCAGCATTTGCCTAGGATCATGGTGGAAGGTCAAATCTATGGCAGATCCTACAACCAGGATGGAGAAGTGGAACCAGAATGCATATAACCACGGTACACCAGCTTCAAAAATAGTCTTTAGCTTGGATATGAAGATTAAAGTGTACCTGTTACTTTGCTGCCTATGCCCAGTTTGCATTTGTTCTTCCAAAACGTAGGCCTTGGGATTAGCCGCTCAGGCACCCAGTGCTCCATCATAGGAGGAAGGCAGGGAAGAGACACATGTTTCCCTGTACTTGGGAATCTCACTTTGCTATAGCGGGCGCGCTAAGTGGGGCTATTAAGTAAACCTGTTACTTTAAGTCAGATTTTCACAAATAAATTTCAGGTCTCAGGGAACCCCTAGTAAGATTAATCCATGGGGTTCAGAGCAGGGCTGGACTGGGAAAAAAATTTGGCCCTGGACTTCATCCAGACCAGGCCACTTTAATTTTGCGAACCCGCACAAAAACAGTATATATATATATATATATATATATATATATATATATATATATATATATATATATATATATATATATACCGTTGGGGAGTGGGGTGGAGGATACAGAGGGACAGCGTGGGTGGTGGAGGACACAGGGGGACACTGTGGGGAGGGGGGGGGGGTTGGAGGACACAGTTGGACACTGTGGGCAGCGGAGGACACAGGGGGACACAGTGATAGGTGGAGGACATAGTGGAGGTGGAGGACACAGGGGGACACTGTGGGGGGTCGAGGACACAGTGAGGGGTAGAGGACAGAGGGGGACAGCGTTGGGTGGAACAGGAGAGTATCATGGGGCCTCCTGTGATCCTGTTGGAGCCATTACTTTGACAGGCTGTCACTCAAAGTGGCCTATTGAGCCATCGGCCCACCAGGAAACTCCCAGTAGTCCCAATGGCCAGTACATGCCTGGTTCAGAGGGAAACTATCTCTTCCATTGGTGGTGGTAAGTGGGAAGAACTTGTTATATTAAGTCAGCTTTTTGGAACCTGTTTACCCCATATCAGCAGCACAGTGGTGTAGTGGTTAGCACTCTCACCTAGCAGTAAAAGGGGTCGCTAGTTCAAATCCCAACCACTACACCACCTGCCTGGAGTTTGCATGTTCTCCCTGTGCCTGCGTGGGATTCCTCTGGGTACTCCAGTTTCCTCCCACACTCCAAAGACATGCAGGTAGGTTAATTGGCTTCTGTCCAAAAAAATAATAATTGGCCCTAGTATATGAATGTGGACCTTGGATTATGGGCTCTATTGAGGGTAGCGACTGATGTGAGTGTGCAATGTACAGGGATAGGGACAATTGTAGACACTCACTCAGGTTGAACTGGATGGACTGATGTCTTTATTCAACCTTACCAGCTATGTAACTATGTACCCTTGAAATTATTTTCAGATCTCAGGGAACCCCTAGTAAGATTAATCCATGGGGTTCAGAGGGAAACTATCTCTTCCATTGGTGGTGGTAAGTGGGAAGAACTTGTTATATTAAGTCAGCTTTTTGGAACCTGTTTACCCCAGAGGAACCCTTGAAATAATTTTCAGATCTCAGGGAACCCCTAGTAAGATTAATCCATGGGGTTCAGAGGGAAACTATCCCTTCCATTGGTGGTGGTAAGTGGGAAGAACTTGTTATGTTAAGTCAGCTTTTTGGAACCTGTTTACCCCAGAGGAACCCTTGAAATAATTTTCAGATCTCAGGGAACCCCTAGTAAGATTAATCCATGGGGTTCAGAGGGAAACTATCTCTTCCATTGGTGGTGGTAAGTGGGAAGAACTTGTTATATTAAGTCAGCTTTTTGGAACCTGTTTACACCATTTTGGCAGCATAGTGGTGTAGTGGTTAGCACTCTCACCTAGCAGTAAAAAGGGTCACTGGTTCAAATCCCAACCACGACACCACCTGCCTGGAGTTTGCATGTTCTCCCTGTGCCTGCGTAGGTTTCCTCTGGGTACTCCAGTTTCCTCCCACACTCCAAAGACATGCAGGTAGGTTAATTGGCTTCTGTCCAAAAAAAAATAATTGGCCCTAGTATATGAATGTGGACCTTGGATTATGGGCTCTATTGAGGGTAGCGACTGATGTGAGTGTGCAATGTACAGGGATAGGGACAATTGTAGACACTCACTCAGGTTGAACTGGATGGACTGATGTCTTTATTCAACCTTACCAGCTATGTAACTATGTACCCTTGAAATTATTTTCAGATCTCAGGGAACCCCTAGTAAGATTAATCCATGGGGTTCAGAGGGAAACTATCTCTTCCATTGGTGGTGGTAAGTGGGAAGAACTTGTTATATTAAGTCAGCTTTTTGGAACCTGTTTACCCCAGAGGAACCTTTGAAATAATTTTCAGATCTCAGGGAACCCCTAGTAAGATTAATCCATGGGGTTAAGAGGGAAACTATCTCTTCCATTGGTGGTGGTAAGTGGGAAGAACTTGTTATATTAAGTCAGCTTTTTGGAACCTGTTTACCCCAGAGGAACCTTTGAAATAATTTTCAGATCTCAGGGAACCCCTAGTAAGATTAATCCATGGGGTTAAGAGGGAAACTATCTCTTCCATTGGTGGTGGTAAGTGGGAAGAACTTGTTATATTAAGTCAGCTTTTTGGAACCGGTTTACCCCAGAGGAACCCTTGAAATAATTTTCAGATTTCAGGGATCCCCTAGTTAGATTAGTCCATGGGGTTAATTGGGAAAATACCCCTTCCATTGGTGGTGGTAAGTTGGAAGAATACCTCCCTTACAGTAGTGGTCAAAATGACACCCTTGCAATCCTACTGATGGCTCTGCCAAGGGGCTTTGGACCTGGAACTATGAAGGCAGCAACATATGGTAGGTCAGTTAGCCACAGCTCAATGAAGCCCTAGCAGCCTTTCACAGAACCCTGGTTGAGAATGACTGCTTTAGATATACCGTAATTGGAGTCTGTCTATAAACCTCAATTTATTTTATTTATTAAAATGCAAGAAATCCAGAATATTCACATTATCAACAAGTTGCTAACATGTTTCGGCAGAAACTCAACCCATAGCTTCTGATAAAACGCATTCATCTTGTTAGGTCTGTAGACACTGGACTTCTCGAACTTTAATCAATAAATTAATTTAAAAGTCATAGATGGACTCCAGCCATTGTGTTTACTTGAACTATATGGGAGGCTAAAAGGAGCTTTGCTGTTGAGACCGATGTTCCTCAACTCCCAACGATACGGAGGTATTGTCAAACCTTGTGTGTTTGTCAAACCTTTTACTTTGCCCTGCATTTTTCCGTGACGTTCAGTCTCAGTGACAGGAAAGTCTCCAGTTAGAAGTTCTATCCCTTCTAATGCCGCGTACACACAACCAGACTTTTCAACATCAAAGGTCAGACGGAACGATTCCGGCGGACCATTCGATTGTGTGTGGGCTGCAGCGGACTTTTGATTTACAAAAATCTGACAGACTTTAGAAATGGAACATGTTTCAATTTTTTCCGCCGGAACTCAGCCGGACCCAGTTCATACAGAGAAATCCGCTCCTGTGTATGCTAGTCCGACGGACAAAAACCGATGCGAGGGCAGCTATTGGCTACTGGCTATGAACTTCCGTATTCTAGTCCGGTCGTACTTCATCACGTTCGAATCCGTCGGACTTTGGTGTGATTGTGTGTGGCCAAGTCCGTTCATTTGGAAAGTCCATTCAGAACTCCGCCGAAAGTCAGTCGGAAAGACCGTCGGACCTAGTCCCTCGAAAAGTCCGGTCGTGTGTACGCGGGCATTAGGCGATCAAAAAAAGGTTTGTCTGGAGGCTGAAGCTAGGCTTTAAAGTGTATCCAAAGCCAAAACATTTTTTCTGTAGTTTTGTATAGAGTGGTA
Source organism: Lithobates pipiens (assembly GCF_037356315.1). Lineage (NCBI taxonomy): Eukaryota > Metazoa > Chordata > Amphibia > Anura > Ranidae > Lithobates > Lithobates pipiens. The sequence continues at coordinate 49,038,048 of NW_027507791.1, forward strand.
AGGAGTTAGAACCTCCTTCAGATTTTTATTGCTTTTTGTCTCCCAGTTAGAAAGATTTACTCTGTTTGTTCTGACCTTTGTCACCAGGACAGGAAGTAATGCAAAATGAAAATTTTTGAGTTGTCACTAGGATTGAAAGAGAGAGAAGCTCTTTGCCCCTGTACACACGGTCGGAGATTTCGACAACCAAATCCGTCGGATTGTGCCCGTCGGATCTTGTCCGAAACTGTTGCATACACACGGCCGGACTAAGTTGTCGAAAAATCCGATCATTCAGAACTTGATGATGTAATTTAGTTACGATGGGACTACCTTCAGGCTAGTAGCCAATAGCTTTGATGTAGGAATTTGATCTGAGCATGCGTGGCACTTGGTGCGATCAAAATTCTCTACACATGATCGGAGTATGTCCGATCGAACCAGTTGGTCGGGAAATATTTCCAACAAGTTGGAAAATTGGGTCCGACGGATATTCAGACGGAATCAGTCCGATGCATACCACACACAGTCGGATTATCCGACAACACGGTCCGATAGGACACATTCTGACGGATTCTCCGACCGTGTGTACAAGGGCTTTCAGTTGGGTACACGTGTTCCAGAGACAAATGTTTAAAGCGGGCCATACACTGATTGAAATTCACCCGGTCCCCGCTTGACTTGCCGAATTTCGATCAGTGTATGGCTGTCCCTGCTCCTCAGAATTTGATCATTTAATCAACTACTGTCAGAGGGACATGCTGGAAATTTTTTCTTGATCAGCGGCTGCCGCCAACGAACAAAAAAAAAACTAACCATCTATGGCTGGCGTAAGAGGAAACTTCTTCACTTTGGAGATTTTTTTTTTCTTACTTCCTTTTGTGTTTACAGGAAATTAAGGCAAATCCCCCCCAATGGGACCCATTCAGCAAAAAACAGGGGTTTTATCTATTCCCTACTCCAAAATGATAAAAAGTTTAGGCTTTAGATGTTTTGGAATTCACCCCAATGATTTTCTGTACAGTGTCTCTGCCGTCTTTGTAATCAGATGAAAAAATCTCCAGCACAAAAAAAAACAAAAAACAAACACGATTTGTGCAGATTATTCGGCACAGAAGGAGCGCACGTAAGAAGAGGCAGTGAAGCAAGTCTTGCCGGCCCCCGTCTGATGAGGCCAAAGAGTCAGATATCGGGTAATGAGATCAGAATCATGGCTGAGTTGAGAAAGCAGAGCGTGTGACCCGTTCCAGACTTGTCATGCTTCAGGGAGCTCTTCGTCGCCTTTTGTGAAGGATGGCACCGTGCCACATGCCGCCTGGGGCCCTTTATTAAAACGCGATGAATCATATTTTGTCTGATGTTTTCTGGGATCTCATATTCGTCCCCAACACATAATCGGTGACCTCAGTGAGATGAGATTCTTCGGAGTGCACTTATTCTCAACAATTTTCTAGGCCGCACTTTATTCTTCCTTTTTGTCTGCTATTTACAGACAGCGGATTGAAGGAAGACGCAGGCAAACGCAGTATATAGTGGTTTGGTTTTCAAACTTTTAATATATGTGTTGCCAAAACGTTTCTTTTTTTTCGTTTTGGATGGAGTAGGGAAGGGTTAAAACCCCTATAAATTTTAACAGGAAGTGCAAGGAAACCTCTACAAAGATATGAGGATATTCTGTCAGCTGCACACCATTCCCAGTCAAAAGCTCACCAAATAAAAGCAGCCTCAGCTCGCTCCATCCAAACCATGCACCCAACCTGTTTCGTCCCTCCCCTGGGGCTTAATCATGGGGTTGGGGGTGTCCCGGTGGCCAAAAAGCGTTCTGCGTAGGAAATGACAAGCCCTCCAAACCTGCAACCACTTTCAGGGTCTTCATAAGTGGTATGAAAGTAACGGAACAACTATGAAGACCCTAGAAAAAAAGGGGTCGGGACTTTAAATGAGGTGTCTATATTTTAATATCCTCTATATTTGTCAGGGCTGGGCTCAGCCCCTTCCTTCTCTGGGCTGGCTGCTCAGCTGTGGGCTAATTGCCAGCTCCTATCTCTCCACAGTTACTCAGCTGTTGATGATATCCTGCTCGTCAGTCCTGCCTACTTAAGCCGTTCAGCCCAGTGGATCTCTGCCTTCACCTTGGTCAACATCACAGAGACTATCTCCTGCATTCCCATTTAAAGACCTTCTTTGCTGACATCCCTTCTGGCTCCAGATCCTGCTTGCTGTTTCACTACTTTGATCCCTGACTTCTGGCTTGGCTGACTATCAGTCTGATTTTATGGTTTCTGACAATATTCCAGTTATGGGTCTTTCAAATCTTTTTTTTGCTTTGGGAACAATGGTCACCAGGAAAAAAAAAAAAAGAAGGGGTGAGGCCATCTAGCAGGGATACAGATGGCAAATGAATCTTGAAACCAAATAACAGAGAGCCAAATGTTCTTTATTGCCCATGATACTTTGATAACAAGAAGACAAACTGTAGCCAATGTGTTTCTAAAGAGCAAAACCATTCTATATCCTTTGGCCTGGTGTTCCTTCCTCTAATACATGTTTTTTTCTTCTAGCTAAACTCAGGTCATTTCCTGACTAACCACCAGTGGTGGCCCGTCCATTAGGGGCGCCCCCTCTATCCACGGCCGCCACCCGCTCCAGCTTCTAGCGATGCGGAGATAGATGCAATGCTATGCTCTATCTATCGCCGCCGCCACCCATTATTCATGCGTCCAGCCCCTTTCAGGACGCCGGGTGCCTGAATTACAGCGGCCATGGGGGTGTTTTTTTTTGAAGCACCTGATTAGAGCCATAGGCTCTAATAGGCTTCAAAATAGGGTGGGCTTGTGGTGCAGAGCATTGCGCTACAAGCCCACCCAGGTGTTACAACAGCAAATGAATATATCGCTGTTGCAACACTGATCCTCCTCCTGGCCAATCGGGAAGCTGGTACCCGTCACCTGATTGGCTGAAAGGACAGGTGATCCTATTGGACACCTAGGAGTAGGGGAGGAGAGGAACGGTGGAAGCAAGGAGGAGGACAAGACACAGGAGCCACTACCCAATGCCCGCCACAGCCTGATGTCCGCTGATGCCCCCATCCCTGCTTCTCCTTGATGTCCATCCCTGCCCATTGCCTGGATGGGGTAACTGTCAGACAGCGAGCGGGGAGGCCGTCTTTGAGGTGCCGCGTGCGGGGGGTTGGTTGTTTGCCGCCCCCCAAAGAAAAAAACCACGAACCGCCACTGGTGCCCACCCCCAATGGGTTCCCCAAAACTAAGCATCTCTTGTCCCTTACAGGATGTGGCAACAATGTAATAATGTGTCAGCAATGTAAATTGGATACTATTTAAGAAATTCTTGATGGAAAATCTTTGTTAAAGTAGAAACAGTCCGGTCTTGAAGGAAGTCAATTGGAAAAGTTATAGTAGTGTTGGCGCACAACAAGAACACATAAACCACCAACGCGTTTCGGCACAACGCTCCTTCGAGTCTTAAAATATTTGATGGGCTTAAACACAGGACTCAGCTTGGGTTTATTAAAAAAAAAAAAAAAAATTAGATAGAAATATCTTGGAAAAGGTAGCGCATTTGCCGGCGTATAAGACGACCTTTTACATGTAAAAAAATTGGCCAAAAAGCAGGGGTCGTCTTATATGCCGGGTCAGCCCCTCGGATGCCTGCTTGGTGTTCGGTAATACTGTATGTAGCTTCGGCTACATACAGTATATACCGTTGAGCCAATCCTGGTGAGCGATGTATTCAAATGAATACAGAGCCTGCTCGGATTGGAGTAACCGCCTCTGTAGCCTGCTCGGATTGGCTTGGAGAATCAGAGAGGCACGGGCTGATGATGTTACAGCCTCTGCCAATCCAAGCAGGCTTTGTATTCATTAATAGAATACATCGCTCACCGTGATTGGCTCCAGCAAATGCAGGAAGAAGGAAGAAATATGAAGCCTCGGAAGCCTCGAAAGCCGGGGTCGTCTTATACGGTAAGTACGGTTTTAAAAGCGTTTTTGTCCTGTAAGATTAGAGGGTCGTCTTATATGCCGGGTTGCCTTATACACCGGCAAATACGGTAATGGAGAAATCCAAAATGTTATGGTTGTCTCCCGAGCAGGTGGGTCAGCCTACCAACGGGGACACCTGTTCTGGTGATAAGAGGGAATATTCTTTCAATGTGGGGAAATTCACACCCACTTCCTGTTTGTCCCCAGAACAGGAAGTGAAAGAAATTTCCCCACTGATAGGGAATAAACCACTGCTCACTCTATCCAAAACCTAAAAAATAAAAATAAAGTTGGCTATAGATCCACTTTTGAGTTCCCTGTAATTAGCCGCTACACAGTCCATTATTCCAAATGAAGCTTGGATATTTCCAAAGGAGACACCATCACCCCTTCTCCAGTTTCCAAAAAATAAAATAAAGGACCCGAATGGCTTCCTTGAACAGCCTTGCAGCCAAAAATCACTTGTACGTTCACTGTGCTTATGTATTTCATCGGGCACAGTCTCAAGCCGGTGCCGAATTTCATCATGGCAAGGTTTCAACATAACCTCACTTTACCCAACCACAAATTGCTTCATCCGGAACCTTCCCGTACAAGTGCTGAAGCTGGCTTTTGATAAATATCCCACCAAGTCCCGAGGAAAACCCCCAAATGCACAGTAGACGCGGGGACATGAGAGGCGTGAAGATTTAAATTTCCGCTTTCTCATACCTTGCAGAAAGGAAACCGTTTAATGCTTTTAAACCGCAAGGCTAGCAGATCGCTCGAGAGGCCTAAACCAAGGAACCGGGATGGGGGGGTGGGGGGTGGTGAACCGTGTAAACCAACACGTGTTAAATAAATAGCGCTATGAGTCATTAGCCTAGACGGAGAAGTCGAATCAGCTTTTTTTTTTTTTTGCTTGCTCGTCACTTGTCTTTTAATACGTCGCGAGATCTTCCAGCACGCCATAAAACACGATCGGATTCGGTGGATGAATTAGCAGTTTGGGGATGGCAAGGAAAATTTTTGCTCCTAAAACAGCAAATCTTTTTATTTTTTTTTACATTTTTTTTTATTTCTTTCTCTTTTTTTTTTATCCTTCTGAAAACAATGAGCGCTGTGTTTCGAGCACCTGCGTTCGAGCGTCCCGAAGTCGTTATTTTATGGGTAGGCTTCTGACACTCGCAGGCAAAAAATGAGCGTTGGGATTAAATGGCATATGGTCGGTCATAAAAAAAAAAAAAAAAAAACAACTCGTCTTTTGAAAAATCTCCCCTATCTATATATAAAAAAAATTTTTTTAACAACTTTTGAAAAATTCAGGATGGTGCAAAAGCATGATGGGGAATCGAGGTGCTCCCTGGGATTAAATATCAATTTCGTTCCAAATTGCACAATTTCTAGTAAAGGCATGGACATTAAAAAAAAATTTAAAAAAAATCAGCCAATCAGATGCTCAGATTTTATTTCCCATACCGCACTTTTTAATGAATGGCGATGGGTGTAATGGCGGCCGTAGTCACAGAATCGGGCGATGCGATCTATGCATTATCAATGAGACTTATCCTGGGGTTGATTTACTAAAACTCGAGCGTGCAAAATCTGGGGCGGCTCTGCAAAGAAACCAATCAGCTTCCAGTAAGCCCTTGTACACACGGTCGGAGAATCCGTCGGAATGTGTCCTATCGGACTGTGTCGTCGGATAATCCGACTGTGTGTGGTATGCATCGGACTGATTCCATCGGGAATAGCCGTCGGACCCAATTTTCCAACATGTTGGAAATATTTCCCGACCAACTGGTTCGATCGGACATACTCCGATCATGTGTAGAGAATTTTGATCGGACCAAGTGCCACGCATGCTCAGATCAAATTCCTACATCAAAGCTATTGGCTACTAGCCTGAACGTAGTCCCGTCGTAACGAAATTATGTCATCACGTTCTGAATGATCGGATTTTTCGACAACTTAGTCCGACCGTGTGTATGCAACAGTTTCGGACACAATCCGTCGGACATAATCCGACGGATTTGGTTGTCGAAATCTCCGACCGTGTGTACAGGGGCTAAGGCTCCATGCACACTGGAGCTGAGAAACTGCAGTTTATTGGAGTTTGGGCGTTTTTTGTAAAAGCCCGTAAACTCCACTCTATGTTAGGCTATGTGTCCATGCACACATGGACTTTTTTTTAGCTTTAATGAGCAGTGGAGTTTATTGGCTTTTTTCTGAACACCAGAAATTTGCATTCAAAGTGCCGATTCTTCACCGCCAAAAAACGACAAACGCCGATAAACGCTCATAAACGCTCATAAACGCTTATAAACGCTCATTAACACGCGTTAATTCGTGTTTGGCATTCTATTTTTTCAATGCATTGTGGGAGTTTGGAATGCACTGTGGGATTTTTGGAGTGTCCTCTGTGTATTTTAATTGAAAACGCCAATAAACGCTAATAAACGCTCATAAACGCTAGTACAAAACGCTGTTAAAAGCAAGTTTTTTCAACCAGCGTTTTCTGCCAGCAATCTGGCGTCCAGAAAAAAGCTTTTTTGAGCTTCAGTGTGCATGGAGCCTTAGACCCGTTTCACACTGGGGCGTTTTTCAGGCACTTTAGCGTTAAAAAAAAAGCGCCTGTAAAGCGCTTGAAAGAAGCCTCATCTGCAGTCCCAATGTGAAAGCCCAAGTGCTTTAAGAGCCCTTTCACAATGTCAGCGCCCCGAAAAACGCTCGTAAAGCGCCGCTTAAACTAGCAGCGCTTTACCAGCGTTTTTCGAGCGTTATTGGGGTGCTTTTAACCCCTGCTAGTGGCCAAATAAAGGGTTAAAAGCGGCCACGAAACGCTGCTGTCAATAGCGTTTTTCAGGCGTTTTTCAGGCGTTTTACAGGCGCTTCCCATTGATTTCAATGGGAAGGGGCGCTTTAGGAGCGTTGTATTCACCGCTCCAAAAGTGCTGCAAAGAAGCTGCTTGCAGGACTTTTTTTGACGCCCTGCCAGCGCAGCGCCTCAGTGTGAAAGCACTCGGGGCTTTTACATTGGGATTGCAATTGCGGCTTCTTTCAGGCGCTTTTTTTTAATGCTAAAGCGCATGAAAAACGCCCCAGTGTGAAAGGAATCTCGGTGTGAAAGCACTCGGGCTTTTACATTGGGATTGCAGTTGCGGCTTCTTTCAGGCGCTTTTTTTAACGCTAAAGCGCATGAAAAACGCCTGAAAAACGCCCCAGTGTGAAAAGGGTCTTAAAGTTAAAAGCTGATTGGCTACCATGCACAGTTGCACCAGTTTTAGTAAATCTCCCCACCCACTATGTCATCGATTGGTTCTGTGCATAAACCGATCAGTTTCATCAAAATTATTCTGATTGGTCTGGACAGAATGTGAACTTTGGGAAGTAGGAGCGCTGGACCTTGAAGAGAATTACATACTCACAAACATTGGGAACAACACCCGAAACGTTGTTGTATACATAGTCAGACGTCATCGCCTTACGGCTGGAGTTTTCATTTCATTTGTCTGTCCCTTACAATGTTTGTGAGTGTGTTTTTGCACTTTGTGTTTTTTTTTTTTGATCCTGATGAAAGGGGAGTGCTGAGCCCCCCCCCGAAATCTTTTAAAAGACTATACAAGCTGGTGTGACACGACCATCCTTTCAAAACTTTGGTGGACAGAATGTGAATCCTACGTACATGCTACACCTTCTTATATCAGTCTGCATCTCTTATTTAAATTCACTGGGGTATGGTTCTCTGAAAGGCCTCTCACACAGATAGTTAGGGCCTTTGTGTTATATACTATGTTATGTAGAATAATCACACTATGGTGTCATTCATTTACTATGCATGTCAGCTACTGAACATTAACCCATTCGTTGTATTTTCCTGCAAATGACCTCTCTTCCAGCCAGCATATAGGCTAGGAGGTGCCCGGCACACGGCGGTGCACCTCCAAACTCAATGCCAATGCATGTCTCCAGTGCTGTCACTAGCCTAGGAGACAATTGACCTGTAGGGGGCACCTGTGCTCTCTGCCTGCAACTAAACCCCGGAGATTCATGCTAAATGCCCAGTGTGCATGGAGTCTAAGCCCTTGTACGCACGGTCGGACATTCCGATGGAAAATGTCTGATCGGACCGTGTTGTCGGATAATCCGACAGTGTGTGGGCTCCATCGGACTGTTTCCATCTGAATATCCGACCGACAAAGTTTTAGAGCTGGGCTATAAAATTTTCCGACAACATGATCCGATTGGACTTTGTCCGATCGCTTTTAGAGAATTCCGATCGGACAAAGTGCCACGTATGCTCAGATCAAATTCCTAGACCAAAGCTATTGGCTACTAGCCTGAACGTAGTCCCGCCGTAACGAAATAACGTCATCACGTTACGAACGATCGGATTTTCCGACAACTTTGTCCGACCGTGTGTATGCAACACCAGTTTCGGACAAAATCCGTCAGACAAAATCCGATGGATTTTGTTGTCGGAATGTCCGACCGTGTGTTTACAAGGGCTAATACTGACCAGTTGGTTTGAGAAAGGGGCCCAGCAAAGTGCAAACGCCCTTCTGTCAAGTCCTATTGGCCAATAAAGCCCCATTTCTTTACGATGGGACTACATTCAGGCTAGTAGCCAATAGCTTTGATGTAGGAATTTGATCTGAGCATGCGTGGCACTTTGTCCGATCAAAATTCTCTACACATGATCGGAGTATGTCCGACCGGCCCAGTTGGTCGGGAAATATTTCCAACATGTTGGAAAATTGGGTCCGACGGATATCCCGATGGAATCAGTCCGATGCATACCACACACAGTCGGATTATCCGGCGACAAAACGGTCCGATAGGACACATTCCGACGGATTCTCCGACCGTGTGTGTACAAGGGCTAATGCTGACCAGTTGGTTTGAGAAAGGGGCCTAGCAAAGTGCAAACGCCCTTCTGTCAAGTCCTATTGGCCAATAAAGCCCCATACACACTATCAGATTGTCTGCTGATTTTTTTCCTTCAGGTTTACCAAAACCATGTAGTGGAAGGGCCTGCCTGATTGCATACAAATTGAAACCCCTAAGCCCCTGTACACACGGTCGGAGATTTCGACAACAAAATCCGTTGGATTTTCTCCATCGGATCTTGTCCGAAACTATTGCATACACACGGTTGGACTAAGTTGTTGAAAAATCCGATCTTTCAGAACGTGATGACGTAATTTCGTTACGATGGGACTACATTCAGGCTAGTAGCCAATAGCTTTGATGTAGGAATTTGATCTGAGCATGCGTGGCACTTGGTCCGATTCAAAATTCGCTACACATGATCGGAGTATGTCCGATCGAACCAGTTGGTCGGGAAATATTTCCAACATGTTGGAAAATTGGGTCCGACGGATATTCCGACGGAATCAGTCCGATGCATACCACACACAGTCGGATTACCCGACGACACGGTCCGATAGGACACATTCCGACGGATTCTCCGACCGTGTGTACAAGGGCTAAGATTTGACCTCATATTATATGGTTTTGGTAAATCTGATGGAAAAAATCTGCAGAAAATCTGATAGTGTGTATGGGGCTTAAAGCCCCATACACACTATCAGTTTTTCTGCTGAGTTTTTCCTTCAGATTTACCAAAACCATGTAGTACAAGGGCCTGCCTGATTGCATACACATTGAAACTCCTAAGGTTTGACCTCATATTATATGGTTTTGGTAAATCTGAAGGAAAAACTCACCAGAAAAACTGATAGTGTGTATGGGGCTTTAGGGTCACTCAGAAGAAGCAGAGTGGGCTACCTTCAGTGTGGTAGGAACTTGAGCTGGGCATAGCCACACAAGGACGGTCCACTCTGTACACACAATCCTACTGACTACCATAGTGACCCAGGTACTTTTTTTTTCTTCTGTCGAAACAATAGGCCTAGTGGAGATCTTTACCTTACAAGGACGGCCATCTACAGTCTGTTCTTCAAACTCCTCCCCTATTTTGAAGTTAATTTCTGTGGTTCGGACGGTGGTGAATGTCTTAATGTAGAACGTCTCGTCCTCCTGCTTTATCTCCACTGCCGGTTTCGAGGCGGCGGCTACCGCGATCTTCCTGAGCATTACATTGACTCCTAGGAATGCAAAAGGAGAAAGAACATGAGTTAAAATGACATTGGTTATGACAATGCTGAACATAGACATGGGTTCAATGTTCTCTCAGAAGTGTAGAGTAAAGCTGACCATACACCAGTAGAATTTTGGTAAAAAAAATAAAATAAAAATAAAAACATTTTTTAAATGTTTTCTGAACATTCGTTCAATTTTCTAATAGTTAATGTGGTCAAATCAATGATCGTTTTTTTTGAGGAAGGAGAAGGATGGAAAATTTAATGAATGCACATTGAATTTGAGACATTGGCAGGGCAATTGAACCAAATTTTTAAGGTCTTCATACAAAATTTGTCAAGTCCATAATGGTTCTATCAACTCTTTTTTACGATTTCCTGGAATTTCTGTACAAAGTGAAATTCTACTAGTGTAGGGCAAGCCTAACACTATACATAAATATGAAATTAATATAATTTGAGGAAATTTGTATAAATTATTATAAGAGTTGTGGTGGGCCTCAGCTGTGGAAGATGATGGTGGTCAGGCTTCGGGGGTCACAAAATGTCATCGGGCCAGTCGTCTGGCGGTGGAGTCAGAACACAGATGCTGTTCCTCAGACAGCGAGTTCCATTCGCATTTGTCACCGGCTTTTCTGTCATCGCGCTGAGGGAACCTTACACCATTTACCATGACGGACTCATTCCTGTGACCTCCTCACAGCTGCCTGCAATTAGACTGCGCTCTTCCTGATCACCTCCGACCGAGGCTGATGGGCTTACTTAAAGGAACACTCCATCAAACACAAATGTTTTTCCTTTTATAATGACGGGGGGGGGGGGGGCAAGAGTTGATCTGCTAATTTTAATCTTGGCATTCATCTTGTATCATAATTTTTTCAGAAAAGTCTCACATCTGAGTCCTTGTACACACGGTTGGACATTCTGAAAACCAAATCCGTTGGATTTTGTCCGACGGATTTTGTCCAAAACTGTTGCATACACACGGTCGGACAAAGCTGTCGGAAAATCCGATTGTACATAACGCGATGTCGTTATTTCGTTACGACGGGACTACGTTCAGGCTAGTAGCCAATAGCTTTGGTCTAGGAATTTGATCTGAGCATGCGTGGCACTTTGTCCGTCGGAGTAGGTTTCACATGATCGGAGTATGTCCGATCGGAGTAATGTTGTTGGAAAATTTTATAGACAAGTTGGAAAACTTGGTCTGTCAGATATTCCGACGGAAACAGTCTGATGGAGACCACACACAGTCGGATTATCCAACAATACGGTCCGATCGGACACATTCCGTCGGAATCTCCGTGTGTACAAGGGCTGAGGTTGCAAAAAGGTTGGTAAAGAGTTCCCCGGTCTGACCTCTGACCACTTTCTAATTCTGAATGAGAGGCTAAAGAGTACAGAGTCATGTGACAAGAGGGTAAGGTATAGCAAAGGATGGATCCCATGAAGCCACACATCAATGCAGACCCACTGGTACTGAAATGAATTGCAGTCTCAGCCTGGGCTCCCGCCAGGCCACGCAAGAGGGGTAATGTGCCACACAGATGCACCCCCTGCACAACAGGTTCACTTTACTGGAGGAAACTTAAAGAGGATCTCATCCACTCAGCGAATCCAGCATTGTCCGATCGAATCCGCCGCTCAACAATTCCGGGTCCCACGCCGCCATCGTCTGTGAAGCTCTGGTGTAGTTCTTTGGAGCTCAGCTTTTAATTAAGACATCTTGCCCTGACGTGACAAGTAAGAGACAACATTGTGCAGCTCTCGACCAAAGCAACAATAACCATTACCGTAGCTGGAATTTTCATTGAACCACAACGTTTCACTTTCAGGCGGCGTGCTATGGGAAGAGGTGATGGTGACACGCAGTAGGAGGTGATGATGGCACTAAAGTGCACCTGCATTCCTCCTGTCAGCCTCCAGCATAACTTGATTCTTCAATCTTCGAAAGAAAATCTCAGGGTATTTCAGCAAAAAAAAAATAACTGACATAGCTGTGTCACCTGGAGTGAGCGCACTTGATGAATGGGCAAGGGGCGAGGTGAAGAAATCAGTTTGCAGAAAAAACTAATTTGTTTACTGTTCCATGCCAAAAAACCCATTTGTACAAACTATGTATGAGAACGCCATATTACTAAAAACCTGCCCTAGATATGAGACAAGATTGGTAACTCTTGTGTAATTACAGAAAAGAAAAGAAAAAGAAAGAAAGAAAGAAAGAAAGAAAGAAAGAAAGAAAGAAAGAAAGAAAGAAAGAAAGAAAGAAAGAAAGAAAGAAAAGAAATAAGAAAATAAAGAATGAAAGAAAGAAGAAAAGAAAAAAAGAAAGAAAGAAAAAGAAAAAGAAAAAAAGAAAGAAAAGAAAGAAAGAAAGAAAGAGAGAAAGAGAAGAAGAAGAAAAAGAAAGAAGAAAATAAAGAACGAAAGAAGAAAAGAAAAAAAGAAAGAAAGAAAGAAAGAAAGAAAGAAAGAAAGAAAGAAAAGAAAGAAAGAAAGAAAAGAAAGAAAGAAGAAAAGAAAGAATGAAAGAAAGAAGAAAAAGAAAGAAAAAAAGAAAGAAAGAAAGGAAGAAAGAAAGAAAAGAAAGAAGAAAATAAAGAATGAAAGAAAGAAGGAAAGAAAGAAAGAAAGAAAGAAAGAGAAAATAAAAAAAGAAGAAAAGAAAGAAAGAAAGAGAAAGAAAATAAAAAAATAAAGAATGAAGAAAAGAAAGAAGAAAGGAAAGAAAAGAAGAAAAAGAAAGAAGAAAATAAAGAACGAAAGAAAGAAGAAAAGAAAGAAAGAAAGAAAAAGAAGAAAAGAAAAAAAAGAGAGAAAGAAAGATGTTTGCATTTTTGTTTGTTTTTTTGAAGAGGAGAGGATAAAAAACAAGAGAATAGGATAAAAAATAAAAGTGAAAGACTGGAAGAGAAAGGAAGAGAAGGGAAGGGAAGAGGAAAGGATGTATGTATTTATACATGGTGAATTGGTGATCATATCCCCCCTTAATCTCCTCTTCGAGAGAGAGAATAAATTCAGTTCCTCTAATCTTTCCTCATAGCTGAGCTCCTCCATGCCTCTTATCAGTTTGGTTGCCCTTCTTTGCACTTTCTCCAGTTCCCCCGATATCCTTTTTGAGAACTGGTGCCCAAAACTGAACTGCATATTCCAGATGAGGTCTTACTAATGATTTGTACAGGGGGGGCAAAATTATATTTCTCTCTCTGGAATCCATACCTCTTTTAATACATAAAAGGACTTTGCTCGCTTTGGAAACCCCAGTTTGGCATTGCATGCTATTACTGAGCTTATGATCTACCAAAACCCCCCAGATCCTTCTCCACTATGGATTCCCCCAGTTGTACTCCCCCTAGTATGTATGATGCATGCATATTCTTAGCCCCCAAGTGCATAACTTTACATCATTTTGATGGAGCCTTCTTGCTAAGGTTGGCCTTCAACAATCAATCCCATCCCTGATCTATTGCTTCATAAGATGCTCCAGACAGGGATCCTTCAAAGAGGTTTTTGCCCAAGGCCTTCTTGAAAAGTAGACCCAGTGGGTCAACACAAGGGCCACCCAGTAGCGGGCAACGTATTACTGGCGCCTTCTAGCTTGCGTTTTTGTTTGTTTTTTTGAATAGGAGAGGATAAAAAAGAAGAGGCTAGGATAAAAAATAAAAGTGAAAGACTGGAAGAGAAAGGAAGGGAAGGGAGGAGGAAAGGAAAGGAGAGAAGAAGAAGAAAAAACAGATGGGAAGAGAAAAGAAAAGAAGGGGAGAGGAGAGGAGAGGAGGTGTGAAGAGAAAAGAAAAATATGGGAAGAGAAGAGAAAGAAAGGGAAAAGGAGAGAAGAGGAGCAAATAAAAATAAGTGAAAACATTGGAAGGGAAAAGGAGAGGATTAACAAATGAAGTGAAAAGATGGGAAGAGAAAGGAAAGGAAGAGAAGAGGAAAGGGAGGAATAAAAAAGAAGCAAAAAGAAGGGAAGAGGAGAGGAGAAACTAAATAGAAAAGAAGAGAAGAGGAGAGGATAAAATAAAAGTGAAAAGATGGGATGAGAAGAGAAAAGAAGGGGAGAGGAGAAGAGAGGAACACATGAAAAAGAAGTGAAAAGATGGAAGGAGAAGAGGAGAGGAGAGAAGAGAATAAAAAAGAAACAAAAAGAAGGGAAGAGGAGAGAATAAATAGAAAAGAAGAGGCGAGAAGAGGAGAGGATAAAATAAAAGTGAAAAGATGAGGTTTACTAAATTGACAATAGAATGTTAAACTCTGTACTATTGTGTAAACCACATGTAATGAAACTCAGTTGTAAACCTGTTCTGTCGACATATATGACAATAAAACTTTTGTAAAAGAAAAGTGAAAAGATGGGACCAGAAGAGAAAGGAAGGGGAGAGGAGAAGAAAGGAACGAATGAAAAAGAAGTGAAAAGATGGAAGGAGAAGAGGAGAGGAAAGAGGAGAGAAGAGAATAAAAAAGAAACAAAAAGAAGGGAAGGGGAAAGGAAAGGAGAGAATAAATAGAAAAGAAGAGGCGAGAAGAGGAGAGGATAAAATAAAAGTGAAAAGATGGGACGAGAAGAGAAAGGAAGGGGAGAGGAGAAGAGAGGAACACATGAAAAAGAAGTGAAAAGATGGAAGGAGAAGAGGAGAGGATAAAATAAAAGTGAAAAGATGGGACGAGAAGAGAAAGGAAGGGGAGAGGAGAAAAGAGGAACGAATGAAAAAGAAGTGAAAAGATGGAAGGAGAAGAGGAGAGGAAAGAGGAGAGAAGAGAATAAAAAAGAAACAAAAAGAAGGGAAGAGAAAAGGAAAGGAGAGAATAAATAGAAAAGAAGAGGCGAGAAGAGGCGAGGATAAAATAAAAGTGAAAAGATGGGAGGAGAAGAGAAAGGAAGGGGAGAGGAGAAGAGAGGAACACATGAAAAAGAAGTGAAAAGATGGAAGGAGAAGAGGAGAGGAAAGAGGAGAGAAGAGAATAAAAAAGAAACAAAAAGAAGGGAAGAGGAGAGGAAAGGAGAGAATAAATAGAAAAGAAGAGGCGAGAAGAGGAGAGGATAAAATAAAAGTAGAAAAGATGGGACGAGAAGAGAAAGGAAGGGGAGAGGAGAAGAGAGGAACACATGAAAAAGAAGTGAAAAGATGGAAGGAGAAGAGGAGAGGATAAAATAAAAGAGAAAAGATGGGACGAGAAGAGAAAGGAAGGGGAGAGGAGAAAAGAGGAACACATGAAAAAGAAGTGAAAAGATGGAAGGAGAAGAGGAGAGGAAAGAGGAGAGAAGAGAATAAAAAAGAAACAAAAAGAAGGGAAGAGGAGAGGAAAGGAGAGAATAAATAGAAAAGAAGAGGCGAGAAGAGGAGAGGATAAAATAAAAGTGAAAAGATGGGACAAGAAGAGAAAGGAAGGGGAGAGGAGAAGAGAGGAACACATGAAAAAGAAGTGAAAAGATGGAAGGAGAAGAGGAGAGGATAAAATAAAAGTGAAAAGATGGGACCAGAAGAGAAAGGAAGGGGAGAGGAGAAGAAAGGAACGAATGAAAAAGAAGTGAAAAGATGGAAGGAGAAGAGGAGAGGAAAGAGGAGAGAAGAGAATAAAAAAGAAACAAAAAGAAGGGAAGGGGAAAGGAAAGGAGAGAATAAATAGAAAAGAAGAGGCGAGAAGAGGAGAGGATAAAATAAAAGTGAAAAGATGGGACGAGAAGAGAAAGGAAGGGGAGAGGAGAAGAGAGGAACACATGAAAAAGAAGTGAAAAGATGGAAGGAGAAGAGGAGAGGATAAAATAAAAGTGAAAAGATGGGACGAGAAGAGAAAGGAAGGGGAGAGGAGAAAAGAGGAACGAATGAAAAAGAAGTGAAAAGATGGAAGGAGAAGAGGAGAGGAAAGAGGAGAGAAGAGAATAAAAAAGAAACAAAAAGAAGGGAAGAGAAAAGGAAAGGAGAGAATAAATAGAAAAGAAGAGGCGAGAAGAGGCGAGGATAAAATAAAAGTGAAAAGATGGGAGGAGAAGAGAAAGGAAGGGGAGAGGAGAAGAGAGGAACACATGAAAAAGAAGTGAAAAGATGGAAGGAGAAGAGGAGAGGAAAGAGGAGAGAAGAGAATAAAAAAGAAACAAAAAGAAGGGAAGAGGAGAGGAAAGGAGAGAATAAATAGAAAAGAAGAGGCGAGAAGAGGAGAGGATAAAATAAAAGTAGAAAAGATGGGACGAGAAGAGAAAGGAAGGGGAGAGGAGAAGAGAGGAACACATGAAAAAGAAGTGAAAAGATGGAAGGAGAAGAGGAGAGGATAAAATAAAAGAGAAAAGATGGGACGAGAAGAGAAAGGAAGGGGAGAGGAGAAAAGAGGAACACATGAAAAAGAAGTGAAAAGATGGAAGGAGAAGAGGAGAGGAAAGAGGAGAGAAGAGAATAAAAAAGAAACAAAAAGAAGGGAAGAGGAGAGGAAAGGAGAGAATAAATAGAAAAGAAGAGGCGAGAAGAGGAGAGGATAAAATAAAAGTGAAAAGATGGGACAAGAAGAGAAAGGAAGGGGAGAGGAGAAGAGAGGAACACATGAAAAAGAAGTGAAAAGATGGAAGGAGAAGAGGAGAGGATAAAATAAAAGTGAAAAGATGGGACCAGAAGAGAAAGGAAGGGGAGAGGAGAAGAAAGGAACGAATGAAAAAGAAGTGAAAAGATGGAAGGAGAAGAGGAGAGGAAAGAGGAGAGAAGAGAATAAAAAAGAAACAAAAAGAAGGGAAGAGGAGAGGAAAGGAGAGAATAAATAGAAAAGAAGAGGCGAGAAGAGGAGAGGATAAAATAAAAGTGAAAGGATGGGACGAGAAGAGAAAAGAAGGGGAGAGGAGAAGAGAGGAACACATGAAAAAGAAGTGGAAAGATGGAAGGAGAAGAGGAGAGGGGAAAAAAGAGAAAGGAGAAAGAAAGGGAAGAGGAGAGGAAAGAATAAAAAATGCAAGAAGGGAAGAGGAGAGGAGAGAATAAAAAAGAAGTGAAAAGAAAGGAAGGGGAGAGGAGAGGATAAAAAAGAAGTAAAAAGATAGGAAGATAAGATGAGAGGAGAGAAGAGAAAGAAGGGGAAGAGGAAAGAATAAAAAAAAATGCAAGAAGAGAAGAGGAGAGGAGAGGAAAGAAGAGAGGAGAGAAAAAAAATAGAAAAGATAAGAGGAGAGAAGAGGAGATGATAAAATAAAGTGAAAAGATAGGAAGAGAAGAGAAAGGAAGGGGAGAGGGGAAAAGAGGAACAAATGAAAACAAAGTGAAAAGATGGGAAGAGAAGAGGAGAGGAGAGAATAAAAAAGAAGCCAAAAATATGGGAAGGGGAAGAGGAAGAGAAGAGAAGAAAAGACTAATAAATAAAAATGAGTCAGAAAGAACACAAGAGAAGAGATATACATGGACAGACAGATATAACAAATAAAGAAATAAAAAAGAAGATGGATACAAGAATAGATAGATGGCTGATAGACATGCAAGAAAAGAGATAGATAGATAGATAGATAGATAGATAGATAGATAGATAGATAAATAGATGGATAGATAGATAAATAGATAGATAGATAGATAGATAGATAGATAGATAGATAGATAGATAGATAGATAGATAGATAGATAGATAGATAGATAGATAGATAGATAGATAGCTAAATAGATAGATAGATAGCTAAATAGATAGATAGATAGCTAAATAGATAGATAGATAGCTAAATAGATAGATAGATAGCTAGATAGATAGATAGATAGATAGATAGATAGATAGATAGATAGATAGATAGATAGATAGATAGATAGATAGATAGATAGATAGATAGATAGAAAGATAGATAGATAGATAGATAGATAGATAGATAGATAGATAGATAGATAGATAGATAGATAGATAGAAAGATAGATAGATAGATAGATAGATAGATAGATAGATAGATAGATAGATAGATAGATAGATAGATCATAAGGGTAATGATATAGATAGATTGTAGATAGAATACTAAGCCAGAGATTCTTTGTCGTTTGGTGGTATTTAATTTTTCCGCCTGGCTGCCTGCGCAGATGCTGGACATGCCAGCACAGTACAAATAAAGAAGGATAGTAGAAGTAAAGGTTCGGGTATTCTTGGAAGAGTAACAATAAAGGAATTGTACAGCGTTATGTACAGCAAGCCAAACAAGCTGAGTGTTGAGATGTGATTAGCGCGGGCCACAATGGGGTGACTGGTATATCTTGTGAGGTCTCTACCCTCCCAGGAGGCACGAGGTTACAGCAGACATATGATTTCTCAGAGACAGAAAAGGAGGTCAGGTCTGTAAGAGAGACGAGCATGATCCAAAAAAAAAAAAAAAAAGAGAGAGAGCTGTCATTTTCTCCCATAAAACCTATCTTGTTTGTGATGAATGAATAGAGAATGAGAGCCCTTGTTTGCTCCGGGGTTTGGCTGGCAAACGAAGCAACGCTGGCAAACATTCCATTCATGTTCCTCCCTGCATTTATACAGCATCATATCATCAAATCAAAAACCCATCCTGTCACCTGTGGCCTGCTGTAACCCTTGTCCCTCTCGTTCTGAGGCCTACAGGCATACCATAACTTGGAAACACGGAGGACGTTTTTCAAGAAGTCCCCGTCGCTTAAAAGGGGCTCCTTTAATACGTCTTTGCCCCTGGTCATCCAAAACAATTGGACCCAGTGGGCCAACTCAAGGACCACCAACTAGCAGGCCGGGTTGTGGTGGAATCTTTTAGCTGAGGATGCCCATAAAAAAGTAATCCCATCTCTGACTTGTTGCTCCATAAGACATTCTAGACCGGGCTCCTTTGAAAAGGGGTAAGGAATTAGGCCTTCCAGAAAAGTAGACCCAGTGGGCCAATTCAAGGTCTACCCATTACCAGGCAAGATATTACATGGTTAGTCAGGTTGAAAAAAGTCCATCTTAGTAAAAAAATAAATAAATCATACAATCCCATATACACAATTCTTCACCCACAGTTGATCCAGAGGAAGGTGTAAAAACCCAGCAGAGCATGATCCAATTTACTACAGCAGGGGAAATAATTCCTTCCTGATCCCCCGAGAGGCAATCAGATTTTCCCTGGATCAAGTTTACCTATAAAGATTAGTACTACCCAGTTATATTATATGTTATATTATTATAGTGAGCTGGCCAGAACTACCTCTGGAGGGAGTCTAGTCTACATTTTCACAGCTCTTACTGTGAAGACATCTTTCCATATTTGGAGATGAAATATTTTTTTCCTCTAGACGTAAAGATGTGATGACCTTAAAGTGAATAACTCAACATCCAGTTCACTATATGGAGCTCTTACTGTTTGTATTTATACATGTTGATCATATCCCCCCTTAATCTCCTCTTCTCAAGAGAGAATCAATTCAGTTCCTCTAATCTTTCCTGATAGCTGAGCTCCTCCATGCCTCTTATCAGTTTGGTTGCCCTTCTCTGCACTTTCTCCAGTATCCCGATATCCTTTTTGAGAACTGGTGCCCAAAACTGAACTGCATATTCCAGATGAGGTCTTACTAATGATTTGTACAGGGGGGGCAAAATTATATTTCTCTCTCTGGAGTACATACCTCTCCTAATACAAGAAAGGACTTTGCTCGCTTTGGAAACCGCAGATTGGCATTGCATGTTATTACTGAGCTTATGATCAACCAAACCCCCCAGATCCTTCTCCACTACGGATCCCCCCAGTTGTACTCCCCCTAGCATGTATGATGCATGCATATTCTTAGCCCCCAAGTGCATAACTTTACATAATTTTGATGGAGCCTTCTTGCTAAGGTCGGCCTTCAACAATCAATCCCATCCCTGATCGGTTGCTTCAAAAGATGCTCCAGACAGGGCTCCTTCAAAGAGGTTTTTGCCTAAGACCTTCTTGAAAAGTAGACCCAGTGGGTCAACGCAAGGGCCACCCAGTAGCGGACAACGTAGTGATGGCGCCTTCTAGCTAAGAATTCCCATCAAAAATGAAACCCATCTCTGATGTGCTGCTCCATAAGACAATCTAGACATGGCTCGCCCAAAAAAGGGTGGGGAACCAGGACTTTTAGAAAAGTAGACCCAGTGGGCCAACTCAAGGGCTATCCATTAACAGGCAAATTATTGTTAGAGCCTTCTAGCTAAGGTTGGCCTTTAACAATCCCTCCCATCCCAAATCTTTTTGCTTCATAAGACGTTCCTCTTCAAAGAGGTTTTTGTTAAATGCCTTCCTGAAAAGTAGACCCAGTGGGCTAACTCAAGGGCTATTCATTACCAGGCAATGTAGTGATGGTACCTTCTAGCTGAAGATGGCCATCAGCATTCAATCCCATCCAGGGCAGGACTTAGGTTGGGGGTGGTGGGGGCCCCTGAGCTTGAGTCACTTTCGGGCCCTACCTTCTATACATTACCGTATTTATCGCGTATAACACGCACCCCAAATTTAGGAGGGAATTTTCAGCCTTGCCCCAGTGTCATTTGCAGCCTTGTCATTGCAGTCTTGAAATTTTAAAAATGGCGTCTCGGGGGCCTCTCGGCAGCTCCCGGGTCCATCTCACAGTCCTGAGCAGAGCTGAGAGTAGTCGAGTGTACTCGGCTTGACTCACAGTCACACCCAATCCCTGTGTTATGTCCATCATAGGGCGGGACTGGGCGTGATTGTGAGTGGAGCCGGGCCGAGTACACTCAGCTATGCATCTCTGTGGGGTCCGTGGGGCCCCCTATTGGGCGAGGCCCATGGGCTTGAGCCCAGTCAAGCTCAATGGTAAGTCCAGCCCTGATCCCATCCCATATGAGATTTTCCAGAAGGGGGCTCTTTAAAATAGGTTTTTTCCTCAGGCCTTCCAAAAAAATAGACCCAGCGGGCCAATGCAGGGGTTCAAGGGTACATAGTTACATAGTTAGTAAGGTTGAATAAAGACACCAGTCCATCATGTTTAACCTGAGTGTGTGTCTACAATAGTCCCTATCCCTGTACACTGCATACTCACATCAGTCCCTACCCTCAAGGAGCCCACAATCCAAGGTCCCCATTCATATACAAGGGCCAATTTTGTACAGAAGCCAATTAACCTACCTGTATGTCTTTGGAGGTATGTATCTGAGGTAGCAATGGAGAATTCTAGCTAAGGATGGCCATTATCAGTTGATCCCATCCCTTCCATAGGATGTTCCAGTAAGGACTGCTTCAGTATTTCGGACTGTAGCAGGGAAACAATTGAAATAATGGGATGCCAGTTGGTGATTTAAAGCTAAGCTCTAAAACTGGAGTGTACAGCCATCCATAAGGTGGCTTAGGTAGGTGCCTGTCTGAGGACAGGCAGTGACAAATCTCTAGGTAGGTGCCTCTCCGAGGACAGACTGCTACTGCAAGCTCTGCAATGTTCTTTTGGAGGACCGTGAGGAATCATTTCCTTATCTCAGCCTATAAATTGGCACGGGCACTATGAGAGCTTAGTTTTGTTTTCTCCACAGAAATTGGAATACCTGCCAATTAGTAGCATACCGTAGAACATTCCAAAGACACAATTGCAAATAGATGGGAATATCCATTCTGATAGATCATCTTTACCCCCCAGTTAGGCTGGGCCAGGGGTAAGTACTCCCTGGAATATTGAAGACAGCTGGGATATCATGAAATCATGGGAAGGCAGTTGTTGCAATTAAAAGCTTAGCTACCACAATTGCCACGTTTATGGCCAATGACCATCAAATCATTTTATGGCCTTATATTGTAAAGCGATGCGTAAACTGTTGGCGCCATATAAATCCTGTATAATAATAATAATAAAATAATAATATGAAGATGCCTCACCAACAATAAAAAAAATCTTCTTCAACTGTCTTCTGGAGGGCATGTGCAATCTTCTCCTTGTCTCAGCCAACAAATGGGCATGGGCACTGTGAGAGTTAAGTCTTGTTTTCACCATTTATTGTGAAACAAATGGCAATTAATAACGGGGAGCAATCTGAAGATACAATAGCTATTGTTTGAAATCCCTACGTGGCTAATTGACTACCCCCCCCCCCCCACCCTTCTCAGGCAGGCTTGGTCAGGAAATGTCAGCCAAGGTTACGGAGTGGCCCTCAAACATAAGTACATTCCTCAATGGCCGTAGGCACCCTACATTTTTCAAAGCTCTGTTTAATCCAGACCAAACACGAGCACTTCAAAGGAAGCTATCATCTCGGCCCGGTAAAAATGCCTGAAAGTGTGGAAGAAATCAGAAGGCTATCAAGACTTTCTCTTTTCTTGCATCCCCCGTTGGCTTTGATCTTTCCAGAAGAGGTTTAACACTGAGGTGATAAGCCATAAAGCCATAAAAAGCTCTCAGAGATTTAAGCAGGCCTCTGTGACAATGGAGGAAGCAGTAAAACTTCAAGGGCTGTTTTCTGCCTTGTCAATTGGAGCTCAGGATTGGGATTGTGGTTGGAAAAAAAAAAAATGGAGGGTGGTCCTCCATATTGTTTGATGTAGGGTGACACAATCAAGTGTACAGAGGTTACACGGAGGGTGATGAGGGAGATTGTAATGACCTGGGAGGATTCAGGAGAGGTCAGGCAAACAGACATTTAATGGAGTGGACACCATAAACCAGCGGCTTTCATGTGGTAGAATAATGTTAAAGAGGACCTGTCTTCGGGATGCCCATAGATGGCATATCTGTCAGTGGGAAGGGTGAAGAAACAATCGTTTTTTGTTCCGTTCCAGTTCCAGTGTCGGAGAGGTTGTCCCCATTTCACCACTCCTAACTATCCTAACTGAAGGAATCTGAACAATATGGCCAAATGGGCAGCACAATGGCCATGTAGGCAGGACTCCAGCGGCTTTGCAGTCAACTGACCTGACCACTTACTGTGGAGAGCAAGGCCTGATGTCAATGGGGTAGCGCTTAGGATTGGCCTTAAAAATATCTATCTATCTATCTCTCTATCTATCCATCTATCCACCTTTCCATATAACACCCCTATTAGACCTACCTATCTATCTATCTATCTATCTATCTATCTATCTATCTATCTATCTATCTATCCATCTTTCCATATAACACCTCTATTATATCTATCTATCTCTCTATCTATCCATCTATCCACCTTTCCATATAACACCCCTATTAGACCTATCTATCTATCTATCTATCTATCTATCTATCTATCTATCTATCTATCTATCCACCTTTCCATATAACACCCCTATAAGACCTACCTATCTATCTATCTATCTATCTATCTATCTATCTATCTATCTATCTATCTATCTATCTATCTATCTATCTATTTATCCACCTTTCCATATAACACCTCTATTATATCTATCCATCTATCTATCTATCTATCTATCTATCTATCTATCTATCTATCTATCTATCTATCTATCCATCTATCTATCTATCTATCTATCCACCTTTCCATATAACACCTCTATCATATCTATCTATCTATCTATCTATCTATCTATCTATCTATCTATCTATCTATCTATCTATCTATCTATCCACCTTTCCATATAACACCCCTATTAGACCTACCTATCTATCTATCTATCTATCTATCTATCTATCTATCTATCTATCTATCTATTTATCCACCTTTCCATATAACACCTCTATTATATCTATCTATCTATCCATCTATCCACCTTTCCATATAACACCCCTATTAGACCTACCTATCTATCCATCTATCTATCTATCTATCTATCTATCTATCTATCTATCTATCTATCTATCTATTTATCCACCTTTCCATATAACACCCCTATTAGACCTACCTATCTATCTATCTATCTATCTATCTATCTATCTATCTATCTATCTATCTATCTATCTATCTATCTATCTATCTATTTATCTATCTATCTATCTATCTATCTATCTATCTATCTATCTATCTATCTATCCACCTTTCCATATAACACCCCTATTAGACCTACCTATCTATCTATCTATCTATCTATCTATCTATCTATCTATCTATCTATCTATCTATTTATCCACCTTTCCATATAACACCTCTATTATATCTATCTATCTATCTATCTATCTATCTATCTATCTATCTATCTATCTATCTATCTATCTATCTATCCACCTTTCCATATAACACCCCTATTAGACCTACCTATCTATCTATCTATCTATCTATCTATCTATCTATCTATCTATCTATCTATTTATCCACCTTTCCATATAACACCTCTATTATATCTATCTATCTCTCTATCTATCCATCTATCCACCTTTCCATATAACACCCCTATTAGACCTACCTCTATCTATCTATCTATCTATCTATCTATCTATCTATCTATCTATCTATCTATCTATCTATCTATCTATCTATCTATCTGTCTATCTATCAATCTATCTATCCACCTATCCATATAACACCCCTATTAGACCTATCTATCTTTCTATCTATCTATATATCATCTCTATTAGCCCTTGTACACACGGTCGGAGATTCCGGCGGAATGTGTCCGATCGGACCGTTTTGTCGGATATTCCAACTGTGTGTGGGCTCCATCGGACTGTTTCCGTCAGGGTATCCGACGGACCAAGTTTTCCAACTTGTTGGAAAAATTTTCAGACAAAATGCTCCGATAGGACATACTCCGATCATGTGTAGAGAATTCCAATCGGACAAAGTGCCACGCATGCTCAGATCAAATTCCTACACCAAAGCTATTGGCTACTAGCCTGAACGTAGTCCCATCGTAACGAAATAACGTCACCAGGTCGGATTTTCCGACAACTTTGTCCGACCGTGTGTATGCAACAGTTTCGGACAAAATCCGACGGATTTGGTTATCAGAATCTCCGACCATGTGTACAAGGGCTTAGACTTATCTATCTATCTATCTATCTATCTATCTATCTATCTATCTATCTATCTATCTATCTATCTATCTATCTATCTCTCTCTCTATCTCTCTATCTATCTATCTATCTCTCTATCTATCTATCTATCTATCTCTCTATCTCTCTATCTATCTATCTATCTATCTATCTATCTATCTATCTATCTATCTATCTATCTATCTATCTATCTATCTATCTATCTATCTATCTATCTATCTATCTATCTATCTCTCTATCTATCTATCTATCTATCTATCTATCTATCTATCTATCTATCTATCTATCTATCTATCTCTCTATCTATCTATCTATCTCTCTATCTATCTATCTATCTATCTATCTATCTATCTATCTATCTATCTATCTATCTATCTATCTATCTATCTATCTATCTATCTATCTATCTCACAATGGTTAGCTATATGCATAGCGTATTAATAAGTGGAATACATTCCTCTGATGTAATTAGTAATGGCTCCAGATATATCCACCATGTAAACTTGTAGTTACACGGCACTATTTATATATTCCCATCGGCTGGGGAGATGATAATGTGATATGAGAGTGTTCAGTACGGGAATATCATGTAACCTGATTATCAATCATACAAGCCAACCGATGGAGGAAGGAGATCCAAGTAGATAGATAGATAGATATGGGATGGATAGATAGATAAATAGATTGATAGATAGACCTAATAGAGATGATATATAGATAGATAGATAGATAGATAGATAGATAGATAGATAGATAGATAGATAGATAGATAGGTCTAATAGGGGTGTCATATGGAAAGGTGGATAGATAGATAGATAGATAGATAAATCTAATAGAGATGATATATACATAGGTGGCTCTTTAATTAGGCAAATTAGGCGGTGGCCTAAGGCCTCACTCTCACAGGGGCCTCACGGCTGCCTAATTTGGCCGACCCAGACACGGAGCATCACTTTTTGGGGAATGTCTCTCTCCCTAAGTGGAGATCCTCTCTGCTCCGGTAAATTACCTGCATTGCCAGGACCTTGTGTATCCAGGCTAAATCCTGCTGGAGCAGAGCCAAGTGGCTCCAGTGAATTCCCCAGGGGGGTGCTAATGTGGGCAAATCTGCCCTCAGCGTGATTGGGCTGTTTGGTGTCCAACACACTGCAATCTGAACTCAGTGAGAGATGCTGGCTGCCTCCTCAGCTCTGATGTCTACAGACAGGAAAAGGAGCTGACAAGAGGAGGATCCCTATCCTGCCTGTCAAGCTTCCCCAGCAATGGTGGGACTCCTGTCCTAGCACAGACTCACCCCTGGCTCCATTGTCTCACCCACCACTCATAACTTGCTTGAATTATTTTTTCCATTATGGACGTGAGTGGGGCCTCATGTCTATGTTTTGCCTAGGGCCTCACAAAACCTAGAGCCGCCTCTGGATATATAGATAGATCGATAGATAGATAGGTCTAATAGGGGTGTTATATGGAAAGGTGGATAGATAGATAGATAGATAGATAGATAGATAGATAGATAGATAGATAGATAGCTAAATAGATAGATAGATAGATAGATAGATAGATAGATAGATAGATAGATAGATAGATAGATAGATAGATAGATAGATAGATAGAGAAAGATAGATAGATAGATAGAGATATAGATAGATTGAATGATTGATAGATAGATAGATAGATAGATAGATAGATAGATAGATAGATAGATAGATAGATCAAATAAAGGTGATATATGGAAAGATAGATAGATAGATAGATAGATAGATAGATAGATAGATAGATAGACAGTCCACATAGAACAATAGCGGTGACACACCCGGAGCCTGCGCTCTTTTCTATGTGTAGCTCTGACAGTATCACGTTTCAGACAATGTTCCACAACCCCCACACATAAGGGCTGAGATCTGAGGACAGCGGGGTGATAACACGGAGATAACGGACAGACAGCGATAGCGATGGACAGATTCCATCCTCTGCTGTTTTTTTCAGCTCTGATAGTTTCATGTTTCAGGTACTTTGGAAGCAGACTGAGTTTAGGCAGTTGAGTTCAGAGATGATACATACGGCTTCCGTTCTTCTCTAAACCAATGAGAAATGCAGGCTGGGAGTTTCCTGCGGCCAGCTCCGCCCCTCTTTGTCAGAAGCGACGCTGCAGTGCGCCAAGCCGGAGCTTAGAGGCACTGTGAAAATCCTGCTGAATTTGCCACCATCTAAAGTGACGAAGAAGCGAGCATTTCCAAATGTTTCCTGGAAAGCGTCGATCTTGAAGGTTGACATTGAAACACGAAGCCGGTGTCACCTGCAGGCGCAGTTTATATTTCCATCTCCTGGATCCGGACTTTTTTTAGGATTGCGTTGTGATAAGGCGAGGAAACTGGGAGAGCCAATGACAACACAGCGAGTGTTGGGGGATGGGGAGGGGGGGGGAGGTGGACGGCTGCCAGAGAAGGTGAGCTAGACGGAGACAGAAACCAGAGACAGCGCTGCCACTGCCAGACGGATCAAAGAATTTTCTGTAATAATCTTCTACATATTAAAAAAAAAAAAAAAAAACTTGGCTAATAAACGGCGAGCTAAAATTACCGCCATTCAGAGAGGAAAAATCCTCAGCGGTAGGAGAACATCATCGCCCCTCCCTGAGTTCCTGTAAGCTTCACAAGAGCCTACGGCACGCTAAAGTGGCCTCTCAGTGCATACTATTGCGGGCCACTTTGGCATGCCTTAAGCGCAGTTAAAGGTTGAGGAATCAGAGGCATGAGAACACTATAAAGGCCTCACCCCAGTATTATATAGGGCACCTTAAAACGTACGTAAGGCATGCTAAAGTGAGCTCTCACTCCATAGTATCATTTAGCATACCTTAAGTTTAGGTTCGCATCTATGGGGCTGCGCTTGATGCTTAATGTTTTGCAGTGCATTTTACGTTTTTAAACCCTCGTTTTTTTATGTGTTTTTGTATGCAGTTTTCATGCATTTTGCGTTTTTTTTTTTCTCTTTAAACACACTGTGTATAGCTGGTTGCTAAGGAGGGGGCCGGGAAGCCGGCCGCCATGTCCTTAACAACCGATGAGTCATCAGCTGTCAGCGGGGTTCTCCGCTGACAGCTGAATGCAAAAAAAGAAACTATAACTGGCAAAAAAAAAATGGTATAGTATATAGTATAAATTGCCTGCAGAAAAAAATCGCCTTGGGGTCCCCCCCTCAGGTCTATACCAGGCCTTTTCAGGTCTACTATGGATTTGGAGGGGACATCCCCCACCCCCCCACGTCAAATTATTTTTTTCAAATGGTGTAGGGTCCCCCCCAAATCCATACCGGACCCTTATCAGAGCATGCCACCCGGAAGGTCAGGAAAGGGAGGGGACGAACGAGTGAGCGCCCCCCCCCCCCCCTGAACCATTCCAGGCCGCATTCCCTCAACATGGGGGGATGGGTGCTTTGGCGGGGGGGGCTCAACCCCCTCCCCCCAAAGCACCTTGCCCCCATGATGATGGGGACAGGGGCCTCTTCCCGACAACCCTGGCCGGTTTTTGTCATGGTCTGGGGGCGGGGGGGGGGGGCTTATCGGAATGTGAAAGCACCCCATTAAGAAGGAGGCCCCCAGATCGTGCCCCCTCCCCATGTGGATAGGTATTGGGTTCATTGAACTCCTACCCATTCACCTCAAAACGTCCTTTATTAATAAAATAACTCTGATACATCTTCTCTCGCTTTTGTCTTCTTCCTCTCCCGGAATTTTTTTAAAAAAAAGCCACTCTTCTTCTGTGTCTTCCTCCATTGTGTTGTCGTGGGCTGTGTGGCATCTCTTATCTAGCCATGGGGCGTGGCCAACCGGTGACATCACCCAGAGAGCACGCCCCTTGTGACATCACATATATAAAAGATGCCAGACAGTGGACGACAACACAATGGAGGAAGACAGCCGCAGAAGAAGAGTGGCTTTTTTTTCTGGGTAACCAGCGGCAAGGAAGAAGACAGCAGTGGGAGAGGGCGGCGGTGGGAGAGGGCGGCGGTGGGAGAGGGCAGCGGCGGGAGAGACAGCGGTGGGAGAGGATGGCTGCGGGAGAGACAGCGGTGGGAGAGGACGGCTGCAGGAGAGACAGCGGTGGGAGAGGACGGCTGCGGGAGAGACAGCGGTGGGAGAGGACGGCTGCGGGAGAGACAGCGGTGGGAGAGGACAGCTGCGGGAGAGACAGCGGTGGGAGAGGGCGGTGGCGGGAGAGACAGCGGTGGGAGAGAATGGCTGCGGGTGAGACAGCGGTGGGAGAGGGCGGCTGCGGGAGAGACAGCGGTGGGAGAGGGCAGCTGCGGGAGAGACAGCGGTGGGAGAGGACGGCTGCGGGAGAGACAGCGGTGGGAGAGGACGGCTGCAGAAGAGACAGCGGTGGGAGAGGATGGCTGCGGGAGAGACAGCGGTGGGAGAGGACGGCTGCGGGAGAGACAGCGGTGGGAGAGGACGGCTGCTGGAGAGACAGCGGTGGGAGAGGATGGCTGCGGGAGAGACAGCGGTGGGAGAGGGCGGTGGCGGGAGAGACAGCGGTGGGAGAGGGCGGCGGCGGGAGAGACAGCGGTGGGAGAGAATGGCGGTGGGAGAGACAGCGGTGGGAGAGGACGGCTGCGGGAGAGACAGCGGTGGGAGAGGGCAGCGGCGGTAGAGACAGCGGTGGGAGAGGACGGCTGTGGGAGAGACAGCGGTGGGAGAGGATGGCGGTGAGAGAGACAGCGGTGGGAGAGGACGGCTGCGGGAGAGACAGCGGTGGGAGAGGGCAGCGGCGGTAGAGACAGCGGTGGGAGAGGACGGCTGCGGGAGAGACAGCGGTGGGAGAGGGCAGCGGCGGTAGAGACAGCGGTGGGAGAGGACGGCTGCGGGAGAGACAGCGGTGGGAGAGGACGGCTGCGGGAGAGACAGCGGTGGGAGAGGACAGCTGCGGGAGAGACAGCGGTGGGAGAGGGCGGCGGCGGGAGAGACAGCGCTGGGAGAGAATGGCTGCGGGTGAGACAGCGGTGGGAGAGGGCGGCTGCGGGAGAGACAGCGGTGGGAGAGGGCAGCTGCGGGAGAGACAGCGGTGGGAGAGGACGGCTGCGGGAGAGACAGCGGTGGGAGAGGACGGCTGCAGGAGAGACAGCGGTGGGAGAGGACGGCTGCGGGAGAGACAGCGGTGGGAGAGGACGGCTGCGGGAGAGACAGCGGTGGGAGAGGACGGCTGCTGGAGAGACAGCGGTGGGAGAGGATGGCTGCGGGAGAGACAGCGGTGGGAGAGGGCGGTGGCGGGAGAGACAGCGGTGGGAGAGGGCGGTGGCGGGAGAGACAGCGGTGGGAGAGGGCGGCGGCGGGAGAGACAGCGGTGGGAGAGAATGGCTGCGGGAGAGACAGCGGTGGGAGAGGACGGCTGCGGGAGAGACAGCGGTGGGAGAGGACGGCTGCGGGAAAGACAGCGGTGGGAGAGGATGGCAGTGGGAGAGACAGCGGTGGGAGAGGACGGCTGCGGGAGAGACAGCGGTGGGAGAGGGCAGCGGCGGTAGAGACAGCGGTGGGAGAGGACGGCTGTGGGAGAGACAGCGGTGGGAGAGGATGGCGGTGAGAGAGACAGCGGTGGGAGAGGACGGCTGCGGGAGAGACAGCGGTGGGAGAGGGCAGGGGCGGTAGAGACAGCGGTGGGAGAGGACGGCTGCGGGAGAGACAGCGGTGGGAGAGGATGGCTGCAGGAGAGACAGCGGTGGGAGAGGATGGCTGCAGGAGAGACAGCGGTGGGAGAGGATGGCTGCAGGAGAGACAGCGGTGGGAGAGGATGGCTGCAGGAGAGACAGCGGTGGGAGAGGGCAGCGGCGGTAGAGACAGCGGTGGGAGAGGACGGCTGCAGGAGAGACAGCGGTGGGAGAGGATGGCTGCAGGAGAGACAGCGGTGGGAGAGGATGGCTGCAGGAGAGACAGCGGTGGGAGAGGATGGCTGCAGGAGAGACAGCGGTGGGAGAGGATGGCTGCGGGAGAGACAGCGGTGGGAGAAGATGGCTGCAGGAGAGACAGCGGTGGGAGAGGATGGCTGCAGGAGAGACAGCGGTGGGAGAGGATGGCTGCGGGAGAGACAGCGGTGGGAGAGGATGGCTGCAGGAGAGACAGCGGTGGGAGAGGATGGCTGCGGGAGAGACAGCGGTGGGAGAAGATGGCTGCAGGAGAGACAGCGGTAGGGGGAAATCCATATTAAACCTGACAGGGCTGGTATGTACCTGGGTGGGGACCCCACGCTGTTTTTTTTTGCGTTTTTTTTTCTGCGGGCAATTTTTTTACATTCAGCTGTCAGTGGAGAACCCCGCTGACAGCTGATGACTCATCGGTTGTTAAGGACACAGGGGCTGGCTTCCCGGCCCCCTGCTTAGCAACCACCTATATACACTGCTAAAATAAAAAACGCAAAACACATCAAAAATTGCATCACAAACACAACACTTTTGCATTTCTGATGTGATTCCATTGAAGTTTATTACCCGCAAATCGTGGGAAAAAATATAAGCCAGAGGCACGGGGACACCATAAAGGTCTCACACTGGTTTTGTTTAAGGCACCTTAAAGTGAGCCTAAGGCACGCTAAAGTGGCCTCTCAGTGCATACTATTGTGTGTCACTTTGGCATGCCTTAAGCGCAGTAAAAGCTTGATGAATCATAGCAGGCATTGGAACACTATAAAGGCTTATATAGGGCACCTTAAAGTGAGCTAAAGGCATGCTAAAGTGACCTCTCACTCTATAACAGTGATACCCCAGATGTTTTGGAACTACATTTCCCATGATGCTCCACTACACTGCAGAGTGCTTGAGCATCGTGGGAAATGTAGTTCCAAAACATCTGGGGTGCCAAGGTTGGCCATCACTGCCCTATACTATTGTGTGTCACTTTGACATACCTTAGGTGCAGATACAGCTTGATGAATCAGAGTCATGGGGAATTGGCCTCCCAGTCCAAGCTATTATTATGTGTCACTTTAGCATGCCATAAAAGCCATTACAGCCTGGCGAATCGGATGCATGGGAACCTTGCATCTGATTCGCCAGACTTAAAGTGAGCTTAAAGCATGCTTAAGGCAGCTTAAGGCATGCTAAAGTGACTTTATACTATGGTGTGTCATTTCAGCATGCCTTAAGTGTAATTACAATTTAAACACTCGCCCATTTATTGAGTAAACTGAGACCTGTGATGTGTCAGTTGGGGTACTTTTTTTTAGGGCGCATCCTGCGGTTTTGATGTTCTTCCATTCAATTCCCATAATCCTCTGCACACTAGGGGAAATTTCAAATCAGGCTGACGCCGCACTGGCTGCTCATTAAAACCCATTCCCACCATGCACAGAGCAGCTCACAGCAGCCTCGGGAGACAAGCGGGGATTTCAGTTCATTATAAAACTTCTGGACGAGCTCATAAAATCCATCCCCCCCTCCTGCGGCAGCAGATTCATCAGGAGAACAGACAGAGAACTTAATTAAAATGGAAGGGTTTTCCCCTCTGATAAACGAGCTGTTATTTCTTGCAGCTGGGGATGCGACGCCCCCGACCCCGGCCGTCTCCCTCCTCATACTGCGTCTTGTGCGGAACAATTAAATCCCATTAATTTCGGGGCGGCCGGAGGGGCCCGGCGGTGAAAAATCTCTATTTTCCCTCTCAGCGGGGAATGCGTGTCGAAGCCGTAACTCAAAACAGCCTGCGTGTCTCCAGCTGGCAGCCCTCTGCCCTGGGCCCGGGGCCAACGTTCTGCCAATCGCTCCCCACCGCCCGCTGTCCCATGGAGAAGAAAGTCCGCGCTCTGCACCTGTTCCGTGCCGACTCCGCGACGCACCGCGCAGGGGGGGGTCTTACTTTAACCCCATCGGTGGGGGCGTCCTACACTACGGACCGCACAGGAGCTGAGCTCCGGGCAAATACATACCAGGGAGAGAGGCTTCACCTGCCAAGGGATTTGTATTTCTGTCCATCCAGTCCTGAGATTTACACAGCTCTGCCACACAGCACAGCCCTGCCTGTCAGGGGAGGAAACCCGATTTGTCTCTGCTGCAATTAAGAGACACTTACAGGTCTTCTCCCTTCCCCCCCAACCTGTGACTGGACAATGAAAGGAGAAGCAGTCAGCCCGATGAGCTCATCGCTCTTTCACTCTTCTCTTTCATCCTATCAGCATGCTCCTTGTGCTGATCCTTCTTCTCCTAGTCTGAGCTCTGCTATGCAGGGACTGTAAGAGGCTCATACCAGGCCATATACAATACTATATTATGGTACACTAGATTATGTTATGTTATATTAAATTATTTTATATTATATGATGTTATAATATATTATTTTATATAATATTGTGTTGCATTATATTATACTATACTATACTATATTATATGTTATTATACTACATGTTATGTTATATTATAATATATCATTTTTATATTATGTTATACTATACTAGACTATATTATATCATATTATGTTATTTTATTTTATGCTATATTAAGTTATACTATACTTGACTACATTATATTATATTGTATTATATTATATGATGTTATGTTTTTTATATAATATTATATAATGCTATAAAATGTTACATTATATTATAATCTGTTAAATTCTGGTATACTATTATTATATTATATTATGTTATGTTATGTTATGTTATACTATACTAGACTATTTTATATTATATTATATTGTTTTATTTTATGTTATATTAAGTTATACCATACTTGACTACATTATATTATATTGTATTACAGTATATTATATTATGTTATGTTCTGTTATATAATATTATATAATGCTATAAAAAATTTATTATATTATAGTCTGTAAAATTCTGGTATACTATTATTATTATATATATTATATTATATTATGTTGTAATATATTCATTTAAATGATAGTATGTTATATTGTAATATATTATATTATTTTATATTATATGATGTTATAATATATTATTTTATATAATATTGCATTGCATTATAATATACAATACTATACTATATTATATGTTATTATACTACATGTTATGTTATATTATAATATATTATATTATGTTATACTACACTAGACTATTTGATATTATATTATGTTATTTTATGTTATACTAAGTTATACTATACTTGATTACATTATATTATATTATATGATGTTATGTTTGTTATATAATATTATATAATGCTATAAAATGTTATATTATATTATAATCTGTTAAATTCTGGTATACTATTATATTATATTATATTATATTATACTATACTAGACTATTTTATATTATATTATATTGTTTTATTTTATGTTATATTAAGTTATACTATACTTGAATATATTATATTATATTATATTATACTATACTAGACTATTTTATATTATATTATATTGTTTTATTTTATGTTATATTAAGTTATACTATACTTGAATATATTATATTATATTATATTATGTTATGTCCTGTTATATAATATCATATAATGCTATAAAATTTTATATTATATTACAATCTGTTAAATTCTGGTATACTATTATTATTATTATTATTATATTATATTATGTTGTAATATATTAATTTAAATTATGTTATATTATATTATATTATTTTATATTATATGATGTTATAATATATTATTTTATATAATATTGTGTTGCATTATACTATGCTAGATTGTATTCTATTATAATATATTACATTATAATATTATACTACAGAATGTTATGTTATATTATGTTATAATATATTATATTATATTATGTTATATTATATTAGCTTATGTTATACTATAATATTTTATATAACATTGTGCTGCTTTATACTATACTAGATTATATTATATGATAAAACATTACATTATACTATTATATTATATTATATTAAATTATATTATGTTATACTACAGAATGTTATGTTATATTGCAAAGCGCTTTGAGAAGCCACCTTTAAAGGTGCTGTATAAAATAAAGTTTATTATTATTATTATATTATAATATATTTTTAAATTTACATTATATTACAATATACTATATTATATTATGTTATACTATTATTATTATTATATTATAATTTATTATATTAAAAATCCTCTGGGGAGTGTGGGCGCTCCTCGGGCCCACATACAATAATTGAGCAGATCGAATACATTCAGATATTGCTTATAGAAGTCCCATCACAGCCTCCCAGTCCCACCAATCGGAGTGGACCTGTCAGTAACTTTCCAGGTCTGTATGAATATACATTCCTGACACGTCACAATATTCAGCAACACCATCATTCCCCTGTAAAGCTTATCATTCAAAAGCCATCCTTGAGCACAATCAAGTGACTTTGCCTAGGCTGAGATGGTGTCATCAGTCTGCTGCAGGCAGGAGGGAGCATTTCCTCAGTCTCCCCTCCTCCCCGGGGATCACTCAGACTGCTACCTTGTAGCAAGTCACAAGCTGAGAGGCTGCAGTTAGGGGGCTGATTTGCGTCAGACATTTGTGAACACAGCCGGATTTACACGACCTCTGAGGCCCAGAAAGTAGACGATGACCCCTGGATGATGCCTGAGCAAAGATGGTGCCGTTCTTCTGGAAAGCAGAGCGGATGAATGCAGGTGTTACTTAGCATGCATTTCAGTAAGCCAGAAAAGCCGATAACATGTATTCTATAGGATTCAGGGAATTCCAGATATAAAAAAATGACAGCTGGACGCAGGGGGGGGGGGGGGGGAAGCGCACACTGCAGTAATAAATCCGTACAGTTTGGGTTACGTGACTTTATGCCGCCATAAATCAGGAGACGGCGGCTTTTCCAGGATGATTGCTGGCAGAAAAGCTGCCAACGGCTTCCTCCAGGGAAAGGGGAGCGCTGATGGAAAGGGATACTGCTCGGTGACCGGAGCAATAAAACATGGCCGCCGCCACCCCCCCTCCTCCCCCCTCCTGCGGGGAAGGTGCGAGGCTACAATACAGAGATATCCGAAACGTGATGGACGCGGAGGGGGGGAGGGGGGAGACCTCCTCGGGGGGGGGGGGTTAATGATAGAAATATTCTCCGAAGGAGTCGTGGGAAGGAAGTGTACATTTCCGTATTAAATGCCTCGGCTGATATTTTATTCATGGCGTTCACCCGGGCGCGCTGGCATCGCTTAGGTGGCGGCGAGGAAAACGGACCCGGCTGACCCGGATCGGCGTAAACGGGGCGTGAAGAGACGGGTCGGACATTAGAGCCTGACTGCAGACAAGTTTTTTTAATTTGAGTTCATTTAGTGTGCTTAAGGCATGCTAAAACGGGCTCTCAGCTCATCATTTTAGCATGCCTTAATGCCGGAGCTTAGGCTGCTTATATTTTGCCTTCCCTGGTTCCTTCTTCCTGTCCTCGCCAACAGGCACATTCATTTTTTTTTTTTAAATCTTCCTATTTTTATTGAATGCCTTATTTTACATCTGGTGATGTCATCATTCAGCCTCTGCGCCTCTCTATGCAATAAAGGCAGATCATGACAGGTGGGAGGGGCCAGCAGGGGGCGGTACAAAGCCTCAGTACTCCTCCCAAGAGGAGTCCTGATGCAAGGCAGTGGGAGGAGTTATTCAAAAAGCAGAAAGCCTTGATGACAGTAGAGGGCGCTCTTAGGCAGGCTGTATTTGCATACGGAACGCCCACATGCGATGCTGATCCTGTATGATCCTGTATGATTGGAGGAACTGAAATCTAGTGAAGGAAAAGGGGCGGAGCCAGGGATAATCAGGCTGGGCAGGAAAGGGATAGATGATTAAGCAGTGGGAGGAGTTATGCAAAAGAACAGAATACCATAATGACAGTAGAGGGCGCTCTTAAGCAGGCTGTATTTGCATATGGAACGCTCACATGTGACGCTGATCCTGTATGATTGGAAGAACGGAAATCTAGTGAAGGAAAGGGGCGGAGCCAGGGACAATCAGGCTGGGCAGGAAAGGGATAGATGATTAAGCAGTGGGAGGAGTTATGCAAAAGAACAGAATACCATAATGACAGTAGAGGGCGCTCTTAAGCAGGCTGTATTTGCATATGGAACCCCCTGGGTAACGCCCACATGCGATGCTGAATCTGTATGTTTGGAAGAACTGAAATCTAGTGAAGAAAGGGGGCGGAGCCAGGGACAATCAGGCTGGGCAGGAAAAGGGATAGATGATGCAAGTAGTGGGAGGAGTTATGCAAAAGAGCAGAATACCATGATGACAGTAGAGGGCGCTCTTAAGCAGGCTGTATTTGCATATGGAACGCCCACATATGATGCTGGTCCTGTATGATTGGAAGAACTGAAATCTAGTGAAGGAAAAGGGGCGGAGCCAGGGATAATCAGGCTGGGCAGGAAAGGGATAGATGATTAAGCAGTGGGAGGAGCTATGTAAAAGAACAGAATACCATGATGACAGTAGAGGGCGCTCTTAAGCAGGCTGTATTTGCATATGGAACCCCTTGGGTAGCGCCCACATGCGATGCTGAATCTGTATGATTGGAAAAACTGAAATCTAGTGAAGAAAAGGGGCGGAGCCAGGGACAATCAGGCTGGGCAGGAAAAGGAATAGATGATGCAAGCAGTGGGAGGAGTTATGCAAAAGAGCAGAATACCATGATGGCAGTAGAGGGCGCTCTTAGACTTGCTCCATTTGCATACAGACCGCCCTGGGTAACGCTCCCACCCCCCCATGTGATGCTGAGCCTCTATGATTAAAAGAGCTGAAATCTAATGAAG
This sequence comes from Lithobates pipiens, assembly GCF_037356315.1. NCBI lineage: Eukaryota > Metazoa > Chordata > Amphibia > Anura > Ranidae > Lithobates > Lithobates pipiens. Next base: position 49,075,641 of record NW_027507791.1, read on the forward strand.
GAAAGGGACAGTCAGGCTGGGGAGGAAAGAGCTAGATGACACTGGGCATCCCTCCAGTTAGGAAATGAGACGCACACTGTGAGAAGCTGCTTTCATCTGCATCACGCAGACTGCTGCTGCCCACAAAAAGCCTTTGCAAGTATGACTTTGTGAAAGTCGGTATTTGCATAGGAACAGGCCCCGCCCCTGCCTAGATATAGGTTTCCCAGGACTAGGTGGGACTATATCTGTACCCCCTGGAGACGTTGCTCATTCTGATTGGTATCCCTAACAAGGTCCCTTTAAATAGTCGCTGCACTCAAAAAAAAGGGGATGTTCTTATGGGCGGAGCCGGGTGGGCGGAGTCAGACCCAAGCGTCTATAGCTTGGATACTCCCATGGCGAGAAGCTCCTCGCCATCGTTTTCTGACCACTATGGAGTTTTCAGTTGTCCCCGCCCACCACTGTGTGTCCCAGCTCCTCCCCTTACATTCTCCATAATAAAAATAAAAAATGCAGTAGGAACGGTAGGAAACCCTTATAACACGCAAACCCGGGAATTGGTGTAACTCTCCAGCAACCACCAAACGCTGAATGATCGTTTCAGGGTGGAGTGACCCTTTAAGGGTGAAGGAAAGTAGTAAGGAGCTATGGTGTCCCTATATATTAAAGGATTGCACAGCTCTGAGCTCTTTGCAGATATTCACGTTCTGTTTCAAGAAGCGACTTGCCCTGGAAGGGGGGGGGGGGGGTTGGCAATGTGCGGAACAGACGAGCCATAAAGTGAGATCACAAATAATTTCCCTCGGATCTCCGACTTCGCCAACCCTAGCAATCCTATTAAAACAAAACCTTCCCTCGGCTTTGATATCTGGAGGAGTTTACAGGGAATGTTAAAGCTTCTGAATTTTTCATGAACCTCGTAGATTGGCTGAGATCACTCAAGTCATAATCGTTTTACAGCGTTCTTCCCACTGACCACCAATGTAAGGAACATTCTTCTCACTGATCACCAATGTAAGGAACATTCTTCTCACTGATCACCAATGTAAGGAACATTCTTCTCACTGATCACCAATGTAAGGAACATTCTTCCCACTGACCACCAATGTAAGGAACATTCTTCTCACTGATCACCAATGTAAGGAACATTCTTCTCACTGATCACCAATGTAAGGAACATTCTTCTCACTGATCACCAATGTAAGGGACATTCTTCCCACTGACCACCAATGTAAGGAACGTTCTTCTCATTGATCACCAATGTAAGGAACATTCTTCTCACTGATCACCAATGTAAGGAACATTCTTCTCACTGATCACCAATGTAAGGAACATTCTTCTCACTGATCATCAATGTAAGGAACATTCTTCTCACTGACCACCAATGTAAGGAACGTTCTTCCCACTGACCACCAATGTAAGGAACATTCTTCCCACTGATCACCAATGTAAGGAACATTCTTCTCACTGACCACCAATGTAAGGAACATTCTTCCCACTGATCACCAATGTAAGGAACATTCTTCTCACTGACCACCAATGTAAGGAACATTCTTCTCACTGACCACCAATGTAAGGAACATTCTTCCCACTGATCACCAATGTAAGGAACGTTCTTCCCACTGACCACCAATGTAAGGAACATTCTTCTCACTGATCACCAATGTAAGGAACATTCTTCCCACTGACCACCAATGTAAGGAACATTCTTCCCACTGATCACCAATGTAAGGAACATTCTTCTCACTGATCACCAATGTAAGGAACATTCTTCTCACTGACCACCAATGTAAGGAACATTCTTCCCACTGATCACCAATGTAAGGAACATTCTTCTCACTGACCACCAATGTAAGGGACATTCTTCTCACTGATCACCAATGTAAGGAACATTCTTCCCACTGACCACCAATGTAAGGAACATTCTTCCCACTGATCACCAATGTAAGGAACATTCTTCTCACTGATCACCAATGTAAGGAGCATTCTTCTCACTGACCACCAATGTAAGGAACATTCTTCCCACTGATCACCAATGTAAGGAACATTCTTCTCACTGACCACCAATGTAAGGGACATTCTTCTCACTGACCACCAATGTAAGGAACATTCTTCTCACTGATCACCAATGTAAGGAACATTCTTCCCACTGATCACCAATGTAAGGATCATTCTTCCCACTGATCACCAATGTAAGGAACATTCTTCCCACTGATCACCAATGTAAGGAACATTCTTCCCACTGACCACCAATGTAAGGATCATTCTTCTCACTGACCACCAATGTAAGGATCATTCTTCCCACTGATCACCAATGTAAGGAACATTCTTCCCACTGATCACCAATGTAAGGATCATTCTTCCCACTGATCACCAATGTAAGGATCATTCTTCCCACTGATCACCAATGTAAGGAACATTCTTCTCACTGATCACCAATGTAAGGAACATTCTTCTCACTGACCACCAATGTAAGGAACATTCTTCTCACTGATCACCAATGTAAGGAATATTCTTCTCACTGATCACCAATGTAAGGAACATTCTTCCCACTGATCACCAATGTAAGGAACATTCTTCTCACTGATCACCAATGTAAGGAATATTCTTCTCACTGATCACCAATGTAAGGATCATTCTTCCCACTGATCACCAATGTAAGGAACATTCTTCTCACTGATCACCAATGTAAGGAACATTCTTCTCACTGATCACCAATGTAAGGATCATTCTTCTCACTGATCACCAATGTAAGGAACATTCTTCTCACTGATCACCAATGTAAGGAACATTTTTCTCACTGATCACCAATGTAAGGGACATTCTTCCCACTGATCACCAATGTAAGGAACATTCTTCTCACTGATCACCAATGTAAGGAACATTCTTCCCACTGATCACCAATGTAAGGAACATTCTTCCCACTGATCACCAATGTAAGGATCATTCTTCCCACTGATCACCAATGTAAGGAACATTCTTCCCACTGATCACCAATGTAAGGAACATTCTTCTCACTGATCACCAATGTAAGGAATATTCTTCTCACTGATCACCAATGTAAGGAACATTCTTCCCACTGATCACCAATGTAAGGAACATTCTTCCCACTGATCACCAATGTAAGGATCATTCTTCCCACTGATCACCAATGTAAGGAACATTCTTCTCACTGATCACCAATGTAAGGAACATTCTTCTCACTGATCACCAATGTAAGGAACATTCTTCTCACTGATCACCAATGTAAGGAACATTCTTCTCACTGATCACCAATGTAAGGAACATTCTTCTCACTGATCACCAATGTAAGGATCATTCTTCCCACTGATCACCAATGTAAGGAACATTCTTCTCACTGATCACCAATGTAAGGAACATTCTTCTCACTGATCACCAATGTAAGGAACATTCTTCCCACTGATCACCAATGTAAGGAACATTCTCCTCACTGATCACCAATGTAAGGAACATTCTTCTCACTGACCACCAATGTAAGGAACATTCTTCTCACTGATCACCAATGTAAGGAATATTCTTCTCACTGATCACCAATGTAAGGAACATTCTTCCCACTGATCACCAATGTAAGGAACATTCTTCCCACTGATCACCAATGTAAGGATCATTCTTCCCACTGATCACCAATGTAAGGAACATTCTTCTCACTGATCACCAATGTAAGGAACATTCTTCTCACTGATCACCAATGTAAGGAACATTCTTCTCACTGATCACCAATGTAAGGAACATTCTTCTCACTGATCACCAATGTAAGGAACATTCTTCTCACTGATCACCAGTGTAAGGAACATTCTTCCCACTGATCACCAATGTAAGGAACATTCTTCTCACTGATCACCAATGTAAGGAACATTCTTCCCACTGATCACCAATGTAAGGAACATTCTTCTCACTGATCACCAATGTAAGGAACATTCTTCTCACTGATCACCAATGTAAGGAACATTCTTCTCACTGATCACCAATGTAAGGAACATTCTTCTCACTGATCACCAATGTAAGGAACATTCTTCTCACTGATCACCAATGTAAGGAACATTCTTCTCACTGATCACCAATGTAAGGAGCATTCTTCCCACTGACCACCAATGTAAGGAGCATTCTTCTCACTGATCACCAATGTAAGGAACATTCTTCCCACTGATCACCAATGTAAGGAACATTCTTCTCACTGATCACCAATGTAAGGAACATTCTTCTCACTGATCACCAATGTAAGGAACATTCTTCTCACTGATCACCAATGTAAGGAACATTCTTCCCACTGATCACCAATGTAAGGAACATTCTTCTCACTGATCACCAATGTAAGGAGCATTCTTCTCACTGATCACCAATGTAAGGGACATTCTTCCCACTGATCACCAATGTAAGGAACATTCTTCTCACTGATCACCAATGTAAGGAACATTCTTCTCACTGATCACCAATGTAAGGAACATTCTTCTCACTGATCACCAATGTAAGGAACATTCTTCCCACTGATCACCAATGTAAGGAACATTCTTCTCACTGATCACCAATGTAAGGAGCATTCTTCTCACTGATCACCAATGTAAGGAACATTCTTCCCACTGATCACCAATGTAAGGAACATTCTTCTCACTGATCACCAATGTAAGGAACATTCTTCCCACTGATCACCAATGTAAGGAACATTCTTCTCACTGATCACCAATGTAAGGAACATTCTTCTCACTGACCACCAATGTAAGGAACATTCTTCTCACTGATCACCAATGTAAGGGACATTCTTCTCACTGATCACCAATGTAAGGAGCATTCTTCTCACTGATCACCAATGTAAGGAGCATTCTTCTCACTGATCACCAATGTAAGGAGCATTCTTCTCAATGACCACCAATGTAAGGAACATTCTTCTCACTGACCCCCAATGCAATGGACATTTTTCTAATTACCCCCAATGGACTAATCTTAGAAGAGATTCCTCTTGGGTAAAATTTGACAAAGACTGATCTCTGCTATCGATAGATTAATAGAGAGTCGAACGTGTCCTATGCATGTATATGGAATTTTGAGTTGGACGCCAACACTTTATGCACAAACTATTCTACAAGTCGATCATCTGCAGCTGCCAAACTCTTTGGGAGTTAATTATTTCTTGCCATTGCCGGCTCAGTTGTACATCCCCTATTCAAATCCAAATTACCCTGACAGTGGGGAGGGCAGGCTTGTTATTTGGAATGAATTCGTTACAATGTAACTCATTAGCAATTTAAGAGAGACCTCTTCTCCAGACCAAGTGTACGGGCTGTTTGCATCACAATGCGGGAGGAAGTGTGAGCTCTGTGGGTTTGGAAAGGGGGAAATCTTTCTATAGGAGATCAAGCTGAATATATCCTGAATATAGGCAACAAGTTTAAAAGCTGGATACAAAATATACAATATACTGTATATTTCAAGAGGAAGTGTTTACAGGTACTTTGCAAGCTCATGGGCTGAGGATACCACTAGGAAACAATCTTCAGGAAAATATTAAAGGATAAGTCCACCCGAAAGTGATATCTTAGGTATAGGTGGCGCTTGGTCGGCTTGGTGAGCCATCTCTTGACTTCATATAGGTCTTGGTTAGATATTCCAAAAGTAAGATCTCTATGCTTTAACTCCCAACTTTGTTCCTGTCCACCTGGTGGGTTTAGGGTGTTCCCATCTAAATCTCTCCTCATACTGGGCAAAGTAGGGTTGCAGACCCAGAAGGTCAGCTTAGGGATGGTGGAAACCCCTCATAATGGGTGCAGCAGGTGTACAGACCCAGTAACTCAGCACAGGGATGGTGGGAACCCATCATAATGGTCACAGGAGGTGTAGAGACCTAGGAACTCAGCACAGGGATAGTGGGAACACCTCATAATGGACACAGCGGGTGTACAGACCTGGGAACTCAGTGTAGGGATGGTGTGAACCCCTCATAATGGGTGCAGCAGGTGTACAGACCCAGGAACTAAGCACAGGGATGGTGGAAACCCCTCATAATGGGCACAGCAGGTGTACAGACTTGGGATCTCAGCATAGGGATGATGGGAGTGGAGACCTGGGAATGTAGCACAGAGATGGTGGGAACCCCTCGTCATGGGCACAGCAGGAGTGGAGACCTGGGAACACAGCACAGAGATGGTGGGGACCCCTCATAATGGGTACAGCAGGTGTGCAGATCCAGGAACACAGCACAGAGATGGTGGGGACCCTTCATAATGGGTACAGCAGGTATGCAGACCTGGGAACTCAGCACAGGGATGGTGGGAACCCCTCATAATGGGTACAGAAGGTTTGCAGACCTGAGGTCTCAGTGAAGGGATGTTGGGAACCCCTCGTAATGGGCACAGCAGGAGTGGAGACCTGGGAATGTAGAACAGAGATGGTGGGAACCCCTCGTCATGGGCACAGCAGGTGTGAAGACCTGGGAACACAGCACAGAGATGGTGGGGACCCCTCATAATGGGTACAGCAGGAGTGCAGATCCAGGAACTCAGCACAGAGATGGTGGGAACCCCTCATAATGGGTACAACAGATGGGAATTTAACATTAATAAAGCATAAAGTCCACGAGAGACAAAAATAAATAAATTGCCAGATGGTATAACCCTCCTACATCTATCGAAAAACCAGGGTTGACACTTTAAGGTTTGTGTTGCTTGTATATATACTATAATATAATACAAACTATAAGCTTTGTGTGGCTACCTGAAAAGGTAGCTGTAGACATTGCTAGCTAAGGGCCCCTTACCAAACTGCTATCCTAATCGCCCTAATAAAAAGTGCCTTCAATATGATTGGCTAGATGTTCTCCGTAAGCCTAAACATGGATGGTCACCCACTATGACCAACCCAAATTAGGAATGCGCTGGCCGGGAAAGTTGGTTGGATCAAGTTTTTAACATGATCCGTCAACATCTACGTCCTTCCTTACCAGGAAAATTTGATGGCCCCCAATTCCACCAATATCTGCTTGACTGACTAGACAACGATGAACAATATACTAATGCCACCCATAGATGTAACAGTTCTTATTATATTTCTTTATATAGCACCAAAAAATACCATAACACCCTACTGACCACACAAATCACTGTATGGTTAAACATTTGAGGACACCCAGCCATCACACCTTTTTGGACTTGTTGGATATATCACTCCAAAACCACGGCCTTTAATATGGAGTTGGCCACCACTTCTTCCTATAGCAGCCCCCACCCTTCTGGGAAGGGTTTCCTTAAGATTTTGGAGGGTGTCTGGGGGGATTCCGTCTATTCAGACAAAAAAAAACATTTATGAGGTCACGTACCGATGTTCGATGAGAAGACCTGGCTCACAGTTGGTGTTCCAATTAATCCCAAAGGTGCTCAGTATAGTTGAGGTCAGGGCTCAGTGCAGGACACTCAAGTTCCTCAACACCAAACTGGCCAAACCATGTCTTTATGGAGCTGGCCACCATTTGTGAAGTCAGAAACCGATGTTGGATAAGAAGACCTGGCTCACATTTGGTGTTCCAATTCATCCTAAGGTGTTCCATAGGTTTGGGGTCATGGATCAGTGCAGGACACTCAAGTTCCTGTACTCTAAACTCATCAAACCACATCTTCATGGAGCTGGCTTTGTCCACCGTTGTGGAGGAACAAAAAAAGGGACCTTCACCAAACTGAAACCATAAAGTTGGAAGAGACGGATTGTCTACAACGTCTTTGTATGTTGTAGTGTTAACAGTTCCCTTCACTGGAAACACCCAAACTCAATCGTTTGGAGGGGGTCCACATACATTTCACCATATAGTGTATATCAACCGTTGTGCTAAAGGAGCTTGCAATATAATGTTCTTCTCTCAGTAACGCAGACAAAAGAGCCAGTCCAAGCCTTTTATCTGCTGGCAGGAGGAAACCCTCACAAATGAAGCTCCTAGGTGGTAACTGAACCCAGGACCCCAGCATTAGGTTTTATGTTTAAAAAATCAAAAAATAATATAAATATATATATATATATATATATCAACTCTACATATTACACAATAATTCTCTGTATTAGAGTGAGGAAACAAAAAGCAATTGAACAATGAAAATCCTGATATCTGTGTAATAGGAGGTGTTGAAAGATACAAAGCTCTCATTATTGATAATGTATCAATTTGGTATCTTAGGATGTGGTGTGGCATATTGATCTGATTATCTTTGTATTAGAAAGAGGTATAATATTCAAAGTTCTCATTGTCTGTGTTTTAGAATAATGCATCAGACATTGATCTCTACATCTCTGGGTATTAAGAGAGGTTAGGGCATATCATAATCCAATGAACATTACAAGGAAAAAAATATCCATCTGATATCATAGGATGAGGCATCATCTGTGTATTAGAAAGAAGTATAAGATTCAAAGTTCTCACTCTCTGTGTATTAGAATAATGCATCAGACATTGATCTCTTCATCTCTGGGTATTAGGAGAGGTTAGGACATATCATATTCCAATGAACATTACAAGGAAAAAAGTATCCATCTGATATCATAGGATGAGGCATCATCTGTGTATTAGAAAGAAGTATAAGATTCAAAGTTCTAATTGTCTGTGTATTAGAATAATGCATCAGACATGGATCTCTTCATCTCTGTGTATAAGGAGAGGGTAGGACATATATTAAACTATATATATATATATATATATATATATATATATATATATATATATATATATATATATATATATTGCAAGGTAAGAAATATCAATCTGATATATTAGAATGGGATATTGATCTAATCATCTGTGTATTAGGGCAAGGTATAAATCACATATGAATATAAAACCTGCATATTAGGTCTCAATGTGTGAATGATCCCTCAGATGTTAGGATGTATCTGTGTATTAGAATAATGCATCAGGCATGGATCTCTTCATCTCTGTGTATTAGGAGAGGGTAGGGCATATATTCATCCAATGAACATTACAGGGTATGAAGTATCAATCTGATATGTTAGGATGTGATATTGATCTAATCATCTGTGTATTAGGTCATAATATATGAATGATCAATCGGATGTTAGGATGTATCTGTGTTCTAGAATGATGTATCAGACATAGATCTTTTCATCTCTGTGTATTAGGAGAGGATAGGATGCATATTAATCCAATGAATATTACAAGGTAAAAAGTATCAATCTGATATGCTAGGACAAGGCATGGGGTATTGATCTGATTATCCGTGTATTAGTAAGAGGTGTAGGAATCCATGTTCTCATTATCTGCGTATTAGGATAATGCATCACACTTGGATCTCCTCATCTCTGTGTATTAGGAGAGGGTAGGATCTATATTAATTCAATGAATATTACAAAGTAGAAAGTATCAATATAATATCCTAGGATGAGGCATGGGGTATTGATCTGATTATCTGTGTATTAGGAAGAGGTGTAAGGCCGCGTACACACGGGCGGACTGTTCGCCCAACTTTGTCCGCTGAACAGTGTTTCAGCGGACAGTCCGCTCGTGTGTGGGCGTTCAGCGGACAGTTTCAGCGGACAGTTTGACGAACAAGGTTTTTCGGAAATTCCGAAAAACTGTCCGCTGAAACTTGGTTTGAGCGAACAGTCCGCCCGTGTGTAGGCTTGTTCGACAAACTAAGTTCCGCGCATGCTCAGAAAGGCTTAACACGCCGAAAGTTATAATGCAGTGTATAGGATGTCGTATTTTTCGTCCCGTCGTACGTGCCGTTCACGTCATCGCGCACGGTTTCAGCAAACTGTTCGTTCGTCGTGTGTGGCCATGTCCGTCCATGCTAATTTTGAGCGGACTGTTTGCCGAAACTGTTTGACGGACAAAGTTGGGCGAACAGTCCGCCCGTGTGTACGCGGCCTAAGATCCAATGTTCTCATTATCTGTGTATTAGAATAATGCATCAGACATGGATCTCTTCATCTCTGTGTATTAGGAGAGGATAGGATCTATATTAATCCAATGAATATTACAAAATAGAAAGTATCAATCTGATAACATAGGATGAGGCACGGGGTATTGATCTGATTATCTGTGTATTAGGAAAGGGTAGGACATAGCATAATCCAATAATTATTATAAGATATTAAATGTCAATCTCATATCTAGGCATTGGATAGTGATCTGATTATCTGTGTATTAGCTCACAATATATGAACGATCAACCTGATGTTAGGATGTACCTGTGTAAATGAATAATAATAATATAATATGAATAATAATAATCAGACATAGATTATTTCATCTCTGGGTATTAGGAGAGGGTAGGACTTATAATATTCATTGAATTTATATAAGGTAAAAGTAGTAATCTAATATCATGGGATGTGGTGTGGGATATTGATCTGATCATCTGTGTATTAGGAAGAGGTGTAATGTTCTCATTATCTGTGTATTAGGATTATATATCAGATACGGATCTCTTCCTATCTGTAAATTAGGAGAGGATAGGACATATAATCCAATGAATATTACAAGATACCAAATATCAATCTGATATCAATGCATGGAAGATTGATATCGGATTATTTGTGTATTAGGAAGAGATGTAAGACTCAATGTTCTCATCCGTGTATTAGGATAATGTTTTGGACATGGATCTCCTAGACTGTGTATTGGGAGGGGTGGGTAAGACATATCATAGTCCAATGAATATTACAAGATATGAAATATCAATCTAATATATGTGCATGGGATATTGATCTGATTATCTGTGTATTAGGACAATGTATCGGACACGGATCTCTCTATTTCTGTATATTAGGAGGGGGTAGGATGTATCATAATCCAATGAATATTAGAAGAAATGAAATATCAATTTGATATCATAGGATGTGTCATTGGATATTGATCTGATCAATAAATTGGGGGAAGGTATAAGCATATATGAATCTAAAACCTGTATATTAGGGCACAATACATGAATGATCAATCTGGTGTTATTATGAAGAGTGGGATATTGATCGAATCCTTTGTACAAAGGAGCCGCTTCAGACCTTTGCGGTCCACCACGGTGCATTACCATACCGTATTTCACGCGCTATCAAGCATTGCGTCATGGCAGCCAATTCACATTGTGTTGCCAGCCAGCGCAATGACAGTGTAAAGAAACCTGGACTTGCTGCAGTTCTAAATAAATGGCACCGCATCACAAATGACCGCGTGTTACTGTGCGCTGCGGTAAAGGTATAGATTTAAAGGCGCCCTTAGGACAAGATGTCAGATATGAATTCTGTGTATTAGTGTACAATAGAGATGTCTAATGTCTTTGTATTACCATATGGAGATGAAAAAAAAAATCTATGTATCAGAACACGTAAGGAGAAAAAAACTTTGATCTGTGCTGAATTTAAGTTTTTGATGTAAATCCTTCTATATTACGATGAGTCCTATTATGACAAGATACCTTGGTATCTGTATTAGGACAAGTCTTGGAATCTGTATTAGGATTAGTCTTGGTATCCATACCAGGACCAGTCTTGGTATCTGTATTAGGACCGGTTTTGGAATCAGTACTAGACTGGTCTTCATATCTGTACTAGGTCCAGTCTTGGTATCTGTACTAGGACCAGTCTTGGTATCTGTATTAGGATGGGTCATGGAATCTGTATTAGGATGGGACTTGGTGTCTGTACTAGGTCTGGTCTTGGTATCTGCATTAGAACTGGTCTTGAAATCAGTACTAGGACCAGTCTTGGTATTCATACCAGGACCAGTCTTGCTATCTGTATTAGGATGGGTCTTGGTATCTGTATCAGGACCAGTACTGATATCTATATTAGTACAGGTCTTCATATTAGTATTAGGACCAATCTTTGTATCTGTATTAGGACCGGTCTTGATATCTGTACTAGGACCAATCTTGGCATCCATACCAAAACCAGTCATGGTATCTGTATTAGGATGTGTTTAAATATTTGTACTAGGATAGGTCTTGGACTTGGTATCCTTCTTAGGACCCATCTTGGTATCTGTATTAGAACTGGTATTTATATCTGTACTAGGACCAGTACTGATACTAATATGAAGACCCATCCTAATATAGATATTAGGACCAATCTTTGTATCTGTATTAGAACCGGTCTTGGTATCTGTACTAGGACCAGTCTTGGTATCTGTATCAGGATGGGTCCAAGTATTTGTACTAGGACTGGTCCTGGTATCTGTATTAGGATCAGTCTTGGTATCTTTATTAGGACAGGTCTTGGTATCCATATAATCACCAGTCTCGGTATCTGTACTAGGACCAGTCTTGGTATCTGTATCAGGATGGGTCCAAGTATTTGTACTAGGACTGGTCCTGGTATCTGTATTAGGATCAGTCTTGGTATCTTTATTAGGACAGGTCTTGGTATCCATATAATCACCAGTCTCGGTATCTGTACTAGGACCAGTCTTGGTATCTGTATCAGGACGGGTCCAAGTATTTGTACTAGGACTGGTCCTGGTATCTGTATTAGGACCGGTCTTGGTATCTGTACTAGGACTGGTCTTGTTTTCTGTACTAGGACCAATCTTGGTATCCATATAAGCACCAGTCTTGGTATCTGTACTAGTACCGGTCTTGGTAGCTGTACTAGGACTGGTCTTGGTTTCTGTACTAGGAACGGTCTTGGTATCCATATAAGCACCAGTCTTGGTATCAGTACTAGGACTGTTCTTCGTTTCTGTACTAGGACCGATCTTGGTATCTGTATTAGGACTGGTCTTGGTATCCATATTAGAAACGGTCTTGGTATTTGAATTAGAACTGGTCTTTGTATCTGTATTAAGACCAGTCTTAATATCTATATTAAGACCCATCTTGGTATTTGTATTGGGACAAATACAAATTAGGTGATATGTAGAAATCTATTGATATTCTTGTTTTAGAACAAGATATTTGTGTAGTAGATCAAGTCTCCTTTGTATATCACGTCTCCCTTGTATAGCACATCTCCCTTGTATAGCACGTCTCCCTTGTATAGCACGTCTCCCTTGTATATCATGTCTCCCTTGATATCTATTAGAAAGAAATAAAAAAATAGAAAATGATATCTGCCTATCATCCTCCAGGTCTATGTTAGGACCAAGAGGTAAATTTAATAAATTACAGACTTGGATTATGGATCATCACGCCCGACCTGAAAACCCAAAGCTGCTCTAAGCTAACTCGGCACACAATAAGCAGCGAGGAAGACGTATCGCTGTTCCGTGCGCTCACTCACCCAACGCCTTCAGGAGCTCCTCGAAATTTTCTGAATATTTCATCTTCCAGTTCCCGGAGAAGTTGGGCATCTTTGGGTTAAGTCGGAGGACCAGGCGACAAGGAGGAAAAGAAGACGGAGATATTCTGCACGCAAAAAACAAGAGCGCACGCCTGGAGCTCAATCACCTTTCTGCAATTTTCAGATGGAAAAAAAGAAAAAAAAAAAGAAGGTTGATGAGATCAGCAGGAGTCTGGACGTGTCAGTCTGGGATATCCTCTTTGTACAGTGGTGGCTCCCGGAGTCAGCCTGCCTGCCCAATCTCTGCAGGTTCAACAAATGCGATCCACAGCATGCTGCTGTCTATATATACTCACCCCCTCCTCCTCCTCCTCCTAGATCTCAAACTTCCCTCTGCCATTCACACCCCCCCCCCTCCCCATCGCTCTTCTGTGCTTCCCCTGGGAGGAGCGACACAACAAAACCTTCACCAGTCCCACCTGGTGGCTTTATCTACTTACATACCACCACCTACTTAAAAAGTAAAACAAAAGTCAAAAAAGAAAAACTGTTTAACTTAAGCTGAAAATTAACTCACTGTTAGCCCTTGTACACACGGTCGGACATTCTGACAACCAAATCCGTCGGATTTTGTCCGACGGATTTTGTCCGAAACTGTTGCATACACACGGTCGGACAAAGTTGTCGGAAAATCCGATCGTTCAGAACGTGATGACGCCATTTCATTACGATGGGACTACGTTCAGGCTAGTAGCCAATAGCTTTGGTCTACGAATTTGATCTGAGCATGCGTGGCACTTTGTCCGAACGGAATACTCTACACACAATCGGACAAAGTCTGATCGGATCATGTTGTCGGAAAATTTTATAGCCCAGCTTAAAAACTTGGTCCGTCGGATATTCTGACGGAAACAGTCCGATGGAGCCCACACACGGTCGGATTATCCGACAACGCGGTCCTATCGGACATTTCCCATCGGAATATCCGACTGTGTGTACAAGGGCTAAAAGATAAGCCGAGCTGACAGCTGCCCAGTCTTTACATCCATGGATGAAGCTGATGATGGCCAACAAAAGGACCAAGTGACTAAGTGGACAGGGTGGAGAAGTGGCTACAGGGTTTTGCCCCCTTAAAATAAGCTGTGTCTTAATCCTTCCCTTCTTCGCTTGGCATAGGGAAAAAGTTGGCACAGCTGAGCATTTGCAGTTACAGCGAACAGGCAGGTCTAGTGGGAGGATGTGTGGCCCTCAGGTTCCTTCATACCCTGACTTGGAGAGGCTTTTTTCAGGAGGGACCTTCACCTAGTACTCATTAGTTGGCATCCGTTGATCATGGGGAGCAAGGTCCACTGGGCATTTTGGCTAGGTGGACCTAAGTGTAGCTTTGCCCCTGTCTGGAGTCTTGCACCCCGGGGGGGTCAGGGAAGAGTCCTTTCTCTTCAGGAGGAGACCATATGACACAACCTAAGGCCGGCCATTCACGGTTTGAATCTCAGCCGGTTCAGCAGGAACCTGGCAAGATTCTTACTGTTAATGGGCAAGCTGAATGTACCAAGTTGATAGATCGATCAACTTGGGTACCATCAAGCTGCCAGATTGTGATTATCGCTAGCTGATGATATAGCCATTTGTGATAATCACTGTTTCCAGTGGGGATGGCTTCCCCCGCAACCCCCCCCCACGAGAAGACAATGGCCCGGGCAAAAGGGATTCCCGCATCAACACTGGCTGTGTTGATGGGGGAATCGAGCAAACATATTTCCTGCAACTTGCGGTTGCAGGAAAAAAATTTGATCCATGTATGGCGGTGTTCCGTTCATTCTTAACTCCTTGGCGCCAACAGTACTCATATATGCAGTCTCTCAGTGGGTGGCCTTAACGCTGAGCTGCCACATATATGGGGCCCTGTGTAAACTACTTACCGTGCTGAGCGCACACTCCCTGCATGCTTCAAGCACAGTAGCCTGCGGGGCATACGTGTGATCGGGAGCTTTCTTAACAGGGGACCGCTGGGACAGCCAATCACAGCGGTCACATGACCTGAATGCCCACCTCTGCTTCCTGCCTTTTAGAACCCTTAAAGGGCTGGAAGGAGGTTGTGCCAAGGGGTTAAGGAATGACTTTCAGTACTCGTTGGTTGGCCTTGGCTGATCATGAGGCCATGCCTTTTGGCTAGGTGGACCTAAGTGTGGCCTTGCCCCTGTCGGGAGTCTTGCACCCCAGGGGGAGGGGGGTCAGGAAATGGACCATATGGAACTCCCTATGTCCACTTTTTTGTGTGTGTTCACCGGGGGCTCTAAAAGAAAAAAAAAAAGGTAAACATGAAGGTGGCGGTAGTCTTCTGATCTTTCTTAAGGAATACCTCTCAGTGGTCATTTAAATTTTGGTAGAGCTGGCATTTGCATAGACAGCGACCAGGCAGGTCTAGGTGAAGGATGTATGGCCCTTAGGTTCCTTCATCCTCTGCTTTGGGGAGGCCCTCACTTAGTACTCATTGGTTGGCCTTGGCTGATTATGAGGAGTGGGGTCTGGCAGACATTTTGGCTAGGTGGACCTAAGTGTGGCCTTGCCCCTGTTGAAAGTCTTACACCCCAGGGGGTCAGGGAATGGTCTTTCCTATTCGAGAGGGGACCATATGACACACCCTAAGTGAACTTTTTTGTGTATGTTCACATACACTTTTTGGTTCACTTTTGGTGGTTTCTTTTTTTTTTTGCGCAAGAAGGAAAAAAAATGAAAATAAGATGAACAGGTAGGTGGCAGCGGTCTTCTGATCATTCTTAAGGAATGGCTTTAACGGGCCATTGCTTGATACATTTTGGAAAAATATGGTAGAGCTGAGCATTTGTAGTTATGACAAACAGGTGGGTCTAAGGGGAGGATGTGTTGCCCTTGGGTTCCTTTGTCTACTGCCTTGAGGGGGGGGGGTCTGTCTTCGGGCAGTGCCCCTCACCTAGTACTCGTTGGTTGGCTTCGGCTAATCATGAGAAGTGGCTAGGTGGAACCAAGTATGGCTTGCCCCCATATGGAGTCTTGTTCCTGTTGAGAGTCTAGCGCCATGAAGGGTCAGGGACCATATGACACACCCTAACTCAATTTTTTGTGTTCACATACACTTTTTTTGGTTCAATTTTGTTTTTTGTTTTTTTTGTGCAGGGTCAGGCTGTCAGATCTCGAACAGGGAATCTCCTTTAATCTGCCATGCCTAATAAGATAGTATATGGCAGCCATTTTCATCTGCTTGGCTTGCTGAAGACTGGATGTCCAGTTTTATCGATATTCATGCACTGTGCTCACTGATTGGCTTTTGGATTGATAGATCTTCAATCAAATTAACGCATTACAGACATCTCCAGAGCCCACTACAAGGAGGGAAACAAAAGTGATTGGACAAGACTTTTTTTATTACCTTTTACAGGAAGGATTGGTGTTAAGATTACAGGGAGGGTTAGTGTTAGGGTTACAGGGAGGGTTAGTATTGTGGTTACAAGGGGGGTTACTTATGAGGTCATATGGAGGGTTAGTGTGAGGGTTACATTTACGATCATTACTGATCCGCCCCGTGTGAAAGAGGCCTAAGGAAGGATCAGTGTTAGGGTTACAGGGAGGGTTAGTGTGACCGGTACAGGAAAGGTTAGTGGGAGGGTTATAGTAAGGGTTATTATTAGGGGTTACAGAGAGGGTTAGTGTTGGGGTTACGATTGAGGGTTAGTATGAGGATTACATTTATGTTTAGTGTTAGGGTTTACTGGGAGGGTTCATACTGAGGTTACATGGATGGTTAGTTTTGAGTACACGGGGAGGGATAGTGCTCCAGTTGTAGGATTGGTTAGATTTAGGATTACAGGGAGGGTTAGTATGAGGCTTATGAGGAGGTTAGTACTAGGGTTATATAGAGGAGTTTCTAAGATAGGGCCCTATCATAGGGAATCACCCTTTACCATGGACTTCTCTTCAATTTACATTGGAGAAGAAAACCTAGACTTCTCTGACTTGACCAATGACAGGGGCAAGACAGTAAAGCAGAGAACTCCAGTGAAGGTCTCTCACTCTTGGTAGGGGACATAACCCAGTATCAGTTTCTGGCAGACCGAATTTTTAAACATACCCGTTCTTTAATGGAACCATTCTGAAGGGTTAATATGAAGTGTAGGCAGTGGGGGGTAATTTGCCATGAGCCAACCCAAAATATTATTGCCACTGAACCCTAGCAGAGTCAAAGGATGCTGTATAAATACTTGAGGCACTTTCAGTGTCTGTGGCAGGATCAGAGCGCATTGTGTGAGGAGGATGGAGTGCTGCCCAGGCATGTCTCCGGGGATAAGAACATGTGTACACTGCTGTCATATGGGGGAGAACTGTTCCCAATAGTCACACAATCTGTCAAACTTAATCCCCTTTTATAAACCACTACAAGCAGGAAATCGTTCCAAACACATTAGCTGACGTCTTTCATCCAAGATTAATTTTCTTTATTATTTTTTCTGTTAATGGAGTTGAAAGAGCAACTTCAGCCAACGAGTAAAGGCGACCCGTGTGCTGCTAATTCTGGCCAGAAAGCACTGCAGCTGTGCTTAAGTAAAAAAATAAAGTACACTGAGTGCCCTCTTTATTATGGACATCTGTCTAGCACCAAGTAAAACCCACTTTTGCATTTGGTATGGATTTGTCCGGATTAGCCATTGTCAACCAGGGTTCTGTAGAATCATAGAGTTCCCCCAGAGGTTGGTAGGGGTTCCTTGAGTTGTGACGGATTGACTTACCATTTGATGGTGCCTACATAGTTCCACGGCCATCGCCACTTAGCCCTTGTACACACGGTTGGAGATTCCGACGGAATGTGTCCGAACGGACCGTTTTGTCAGATAATCCGACTGTGTGTGGTCTCCATCGGACTGTATCCGACGGACCAAGTTTTCTAACTTGTCGGTAAAATTTTCCGACAACATGATCCGATCGGACCTTGTCCGATCATGTGTAGAGAATTCCGATCGGACAAAGTGCCACGCATGCTCAGATCAAATTCCTACACCAAAGCTATTGGCTACTAGCCTGAACGTAGTCCCGTCGTAACGAAATAACGTCATCACGCTCTGAACGATCGGATTTTCCGACAACTTTGTCCGACCGTGTGTATGCAACAGTTTCGGACAAAATCCGATGGATTTGGTTGTCGGAATGTCCGACCGTGTGTACAAGGGCTAAGAGGAACCAACAGCATGTCATCAATGGTCTTTTTTCGCCTTCTGTAAGAGTAGCACTATGACCACCGCTGTAAGATGGGCATTCTTCTCACTAGCAATGTAAATTGTATTTTTGCCACTGATTTCCGATAAATTGGTTTTAGCCAAGGTATCTTGAAACCTGAACATTATTTAATGGGTTAGAATGTTGAGAAAGGCTGATCTTGATGCCGGGAATGCTCACTGGATAATATAGTCCATGGTGACCCCAGAGGAGTAGGAAATGCCTTCAGATATGTTGTTCAAGGATGTGTGAACAGCATATCTGAAAGGATTCCATACACCTCTATGATAACCATGGGCTATATTACCCAACGAGCCTTCCCAGGATCTAGATCAGTTTTTCTCAACCTTCTAATCCCAGTGGAACCCATAAAAAAAATTTGGGGTCTCAAAGAACCTCCACATCACCTCAAGGCCATTTTGTGATTTTAGCTGAGGTTCCTTGAGATCTGAAAATGATTTTATGGGTTCCTCTTGGGTTAAAAGGTTGAGAAAGGCTACCCTATGCTCATTGGGTAATTTGGTCCATGATGACCCCAGAGGTGTATGGAATCCCTTCACATATGTTGTTCACACATTTTCAGCAAGGATGCGTGAACAACATATCTGAAAGGATTTCATACTCCTCTGGGGTCACCATGAACCAAAGTACCCAAAGAGCCTTCTCAGCATCTAGATCAGCCTTTCCCAACCTTCGAACCCCCAGAGGAATCCGTGAAAAAATTTTGTGTCTCAAGGTACCTCCACACCACCCTAAGGCCATTTCTGTGACCCTAACATCTCCATATTCCCAGAAGAAAAACAGATTTGTCATGCCCAGAACCCATGAAAACATTTTCAGGTCGCAAGGAACCTCCACACCACCCCAAGGCCATTTTGTGACGTGACCCTACTATCTCCATTGTCCCGTTTTAGTTGTCAGCTGTAGCTCATTTTCCTACGTGTTAGAATGAAAGGAACCCAACATGGTCTGAAGTTGTTGGCTATCTTCTTCAAAGTTCCATGTGTTCAGAGATAACTTCCTGACATCTTAAGCAAGTCTCTCTATTACCCTCTGACCTCTCCTATTAATGAGGTATATCCGTCCAAAGAACCCGGAGGTCAGAAGTCTCGGAGACTAACCAACCACCACATCTGTCACCAGTAATCGTTCCTCAGCCAAAATCACATAGATCACGCCTCTATCTCCAGTCTAGTATTTGGTCTATTTATACATTTGGATTCACACATTTTCCAGCTGAATCCAATTACCAAAATGTGTAAATCCTGGGTGGAACATTTTAAAAATAGACCCCTTAAAGTGTGCCTTGAGTTTTAGATGAAGTTAAAAGGAGATAGACAGCAATACAAACCTGGGGACAACTGTTACCAGGATTGAAAGTGATGGGGAAATCCAAAAGTTTTGTTGTCACCAGAAAAGAATTGTAGGGAAAATCTTCTAATGAGGGGCACTTGTTCCACTCACAACTGTCTAAGCCCTTGTACACACGGTTGGACATTCCGACAACCAAATCCGTCTGATTTTGTCCGAAACTGTTGCATACACACGGTCAGACAAAGTTGTCGGAAAATCCGATCGTTCAGAACGTGATGACCTTATTTTGTTACGACGGGACTACGTTCAGGCTAGTAGCCAATAGCTTTGGTGTAGGAATTTGATCTGAGCATGCGTGGCACTTTGTCCGATCGGAATTCTCTACACATGATCGGACAAAGTCCGATCGGACCATGTTGTCGGAAAATTTTACCGACAAGTTGGAAAACTTGGTCCGACGGAAACAGTCCGATGGAGACCACACACAGTCGGATTATCCGACAAAACGGTCCGATCGGAATCTCCGACCGTGTGTACAAGGGCTAAGAAGAAAATCACCTTCAGCTGGACGCACACTACCCTGTTTCCCTGAAAATAATATAAGCCCTACCCCCCCCCCCCAAATAAGCTCTACCCTGAAAATAAGACCTACAAGGACTTTAACTAGGACTTATTTGGGGGGTAGGGCTTATGCCGCGTACACACGGTCGAACTGTTTGACGTACTTAGTCCGTCATACAATCCGACGGACAATCCGTCGTACTTTCCACTGAATGGACTTGACCACACACGGATGCACAAACAGTCCGTCGAAAGCTTGCACGATGACGTGTACAGCACGTACGACGGGACTAGAAATAGGAAGTCCAAGACACAGCAAAGCACCCTTCCGCCGTGTAAATCCTTTCTGGGCATGCGCCATTCTTAGTCCGTCGAACTAGCATACTGACGACCGTATTGTCCGCTGAAACCAAAGTACGACGGACAGATTTTTGGAAAATCCCAAATTCTTGGTACTCCGGACTGCACGCTGAAAAAGTCAGCTGAAGCCCACACACGAGCGGATTGTCCGCTGAAATGTGTTTCGACGGACTAAGTACGTCAAACAGTTCGACCGTGTGTACGCGGCATTATATTGCAGCCATCACAGACAATCACGCTAGGTCTTATTTTTTGGGGGAAACAGGATAGTAGAATTTTGTTAGAAAATTTTCAGACTACAAAAACTGAAACTTCAAAGTTGGGATTGTGCTAAAAAAAAAAAAAAAAAAAAAGATTGAAGAAATTACAGTGGAGAAAGTGAAGACAAAGGGTTTTGGGGTCAGATGTGAATTTTAGAAAAAATGCTGGTACCTTAAACATTAGATATTACATTATAAAAGCTAGATATTACAATTCATCGTTACATTAATAAATATATTAAACAGTACTTTGAATTGGTTAAAAGAATGTAAAATTTGGAGTAAAATTGGTACAAAAATTGCAGAATTGGTAAAAAAACAATCTCTGGATTTTCTGGGTCAAATTTTTGGGTGAATTAAGGAAAATTCTGGTACAGTAATCCATTATATATTACATTATAAAAATTGGACATTGCAATTTATTCTTACCTAAAATACATAATAAATAGTCCATTGAATTTGGGAAAAAATTTATTACATTTTGAGTAAAATTGGTATAACAATTGGAGAATTGGTAAAATAAAACTCTGGATTTTCTGGTTCTCAGGGTTTAAATGTTCAACACGTTTTTTGATGGATGAAGGAAACATTCTGGTGCCTTAAAAATTAGATATTACATTATAAAAATCGGTAAAAATAAATTTGGTAAAATTTGGAGTAAAATTGGTAAACAAAAAATTGGAGAATTAGTAAAAAAAAAAAAAAAAAAAACCCTCTGGATTTCCTCTGTTTCTGAGGATCTAATTTTCGTCGACTTTTTTGAATTTTTTTTTTTTAAATACCCCTCCCCCTTAAGCACACTTCCTCCTGGTAATGAACCAATAAAAGAGTCCTTAGGCTCTTTAGCAGACCACCTCCATGCTCTCATACATCATTTGCCCGGTAAGGAAGCATGCAATTTCCTTATTGGTCTAATTACATGGCAACTCCCACCCTTGTCATATCCAATTATATGTACTGATTTTCCCTTGAGAATTGAGGAGCGAGACAACCACAGGTCTACTCAAAACCTAAGGTTTTCCTGTGTCTGGATGATTTTCCTTTGCTTGCTCACCCTAGGAGAAACTTTTTGACTGGCTTTTATTTCTGTCTGTGACCCCATTGGAGAGATTTCACCTCACTTCCTGTCCTGGTGACACCAGGGCGAGAATTGGAGGCGAGGTTGTCATTCGAAAAAGCAAGGCATAGACAAGCATAAGTCCTTATTGGATACCACCATGAAACATATGAAAACATGCCTTTGAAGGAGATTTGACCAAACCAATCACCATCCCTGTCATGCACAAAGTCCCTCGCACTGGGTTGAGGATCCCTGGGCTGCACTAAACAGTGAGCTGGGTGTCTTTAGTATGCTCTGTAAATATGAGGATTGTGGGAAAAATGGTTGCCAGGATGATTCACCAGCTTCAGGGTCCATTCACACCGGTGGATGTTCATACTGCACACTCCGTCCTCACTGAATACACCTTGCAACATTATTGAGCTGGTTGCTAGGACGCTGGCATTGCCTGCAATATAGTAACCAATTATATCCTAAAACCCAGCAGCCAGTGTCTTAGCAACCAGCTTCTTTGTGTCTTAGCAGCCAACAACCAAAATGGTAGGGGCAGCAAAAATGGCCGCATAGGGTTGCCTTGGCAACAGGGCTGCTCACCAGAGATCTTGCTAATTTTTGTCAGTGTTTCGGGGGGGAGGAAAATGGCCACTGATTGCTAAGACATTGGTATTGCCAGCACCATAGTAACCAATGACCTTCTCGTGCGCAGGTGTTTTAGAAACCAACTTTTTGGTTGCTAGGATGCTGACAGCGTGCCAACAACATCATTGGTTGCTGTACCAGCATCCTAACAACCAAAGAGGGGGCAGCAGAAAAGGCTGCAAGGGGTTGGCATGGTGACAGTGTGGCACTACCAGGGGTCTTACTGACTTTTGTCAGTGTTTCGGGAGAAAAAAATGGCCACTGATTGCTATTAAGCTGGTATTCGCCTGCACCATAATAACCAATGACATTCTGAGACCCAGCCATCAGTGTCTTAGCAACCAACTTCTTTGGTTTCTGGGATGCTGACAGCGTGGCTACAGTAGCATTGATTGCTGTATCACCATCCTAGCAACCAAAGAGTGGCAGCAAAAATGGGCTCATAGGGTTGCCATGGTAAGAGGGTTTCTCACCAGAGATCTTACTGACTTTTGTCAGTGTTTCAGGGGAAAAAAATAGCCGCTGATTGCTGAGACGTTAGTATTGCCTGCACCATAGTAACCTACAACATTCTGAAACCCAGCCGCCAGTGTCTTAGCAACCAACTTCTTTGGTTGCTAAGACAACCAAAGAAGTTGCCTATAAAATCAGGCATGCCTTTGCTCCCCCCCCATTCGATAAGGGGGGGAGCAACTTCTTTGGTTGCTAAGATGCTGGCATGGTGGCTACAGTAGCCGTACCACTTTGGTTGCTAGGATGTACCAATATAAGTGGTAGGGGCAGCAAAAATGGCTTGCACCATAGCAACCAATGGCATTCTGAAACCCAGCAGCCTGTGTCTAAGCAACTAACTACTTTGGTTTCTGGGATGTTGGCAGCGTGGCCACAGTAGCGTTGGTTGCTGTACCAGCATCCTAATACCCAAAGAGGCACAGAAAAAATGGTTGCATATGGTTGCCGTGGTGACAGGGCTGCTCACCAGAGATCTTTTGGAATTTTGCCAGTGTTCCATAGGGGATTGGGGGGGGGGGGGGATGGGGTGGCCGCTGATTACTAAGACGCTGGTATTGCCTGCACCATAGTAAACAATGACATTCTGCAACCCAGTAGCCAGTGTCTTAGCAACAACTCTTGTTTGGTTGCTAGGATGCTGGCAGCTTGGCCACAGCATCATTGGTTGCTGTACCAGCATCCTAGCAACCAAAGAGTGGCAGCAAAAATGGGCGAATTGGGTTACCATGGTAAGAGGGTTGCTCACCAGAGATCTTACTGACTTTTGTCAGTGTTTTAGGGGAAAGAAAATAGCCACTGATTGCTGAGACGCTAGTACTGCCTGCACCATAGTAATCTACGACATTCTGAAACCCAGCCGCCAGTGTCTTAGCAACCAACTTCCTTGATTGCTAAGATGCTGGCATGGTGGCCACAGTAGCATTGGTTGCTGCACCAGCATCCTTGCAACCAAAGTGGTAGGGGCAGCAAAAATGGCTACATATATTTGCCATGGTAACCAGGCTGCTCACCAGAGATCTTACTGATTTTTGTAAGTGTTTTGGGGGGAAAAAAAAGGCAGCTGATTGCTAAGACACTGGTATTGCCAGTGGTATTGGTTACTATGGTGCCTTGCACCATAGCAACCAATGACATTCTGAAACCCAGCAGCCAGGGTCTTAACAACTCTTATTTGGTTGCTAGGATGCTGGCAGCTTGGCCACAGCATCATTGGTTGCTGGACCAGCAGCCTAACAACCAAAGAGGGGCACCAAAAATGGCTGCATAGGGTTGCCGTGGTGACAGGGCTGCTCACCAGAGATCTTACTGATTTTTGTAAGTGTTTTGGGGGGAAAAATGGCCGCTGATTGCTAAGACACTAGTATTGCCAGTGGTATTGGTTACTATGGTGCCTTGCACCATAGCAACCAATGACATTCTGAAACCCAGCAGCCAGGGTCTTAGCAACAACTCTTGTTTGGTTGCTAGGATGCTGGCAGCTTGGCCACAGCATCATTGGTTGCTGTACCAGCAGCCTAATAACCAAAGAGGGGCAGCAAAAATGGCCGCATAGGGTTGCCGTGGTGACAGGGCTGCTCACCAGAGATCTTACTGTTTTTTGTCAGTGTTTCTGGGGGGGGGGGGGGAAATGGGCGCTACCCAGACGGCGATTAACCTAGGCGTGCTCCTGGGCAGTACAATGCGTCGTTGTGAGATGCACTCCTGGACTGTGCAGGACATCCCAATTTTTCTCCTTTTCCCCTTAATTTGAATCTTTACGCCCAGTTTAAAATGCGCTAATAAACGCGGCCTGCGCTTTGCGATGCCATCCATTGTTAATTGACAGCACCAAAAAAAAAATGCGGCAAGCAGACGCCCGTTTTAGCGCATGGAAAAAACGCACAACAGATGCGGCAAAATGTGCGGTTAACAGCGCGTCAGGCTCAACGCAGTTTAGCGCCTGTGTGTGTAGCTCCGCCCACTTAGTCATGTGATCCATTCGCCAGGATCTCTAAGGGCTCGCTCATACTTGCTTTGGTCTCTGAGATCCGCAGTCAGATCGCTCTTCAGGGAGAATTTATTAAAACTGTGTCTCAGCTTCCTGCTTTTACCAACTGCCCGGGGTCACACCTCTGAACAAGTCCAAAGACAATGGACGCCTGAAAGTGTGGCCCCATTGGAAGATTTCCCTTCACTTCCTGTTCTGGTGACAACGACTGCGGATTGTTCCTCACTCTGAATCCCAATGACGGCAGTCACCAGGACCGATAGAGAAGATAAATCTCTCCAGTGGGGGGGGGGCGCAAACCGCAAGCGCTAACCCTTCCACAATCACCACACACCTCGCAATCTAACTGGACAATCTCCTTTCGATCCGCCAACAACTATGTCGCCCAAGGCCTCGCCTGATTGGATATTAACTGAATGGAAAGGTTAGGTAGGTCCTCATATAGATTTAGGCTCCACTCATACTTGTGCCACTCCAGAGTCGTTCGATTTCCATTACAGCTTTACACTGCAACCTTGATGCAACTTTTGGATGGGTGCGACTTGGATGCGACTTTGGCTGTTGACTTTGGCTTTAAGCCCCCTCCCTGTTCTCATCGACTGTGGCTTTGAAATCGAGCAACGTCCTCTGAAATGACATGATCAATGCGACTTCGGGTGAGACTTGGAAGACATCTGTGCGGCTTTATGCACAGATGTCTATCCAAGTCGCACCCGAAATCGCCCCAAAGTAGTACAGGAACTACTTTTTCAATACTGCCGCGGCACCGCGCCGATTGGAACGGAGCGATTGCCGGCAGTAGGCTGCGACTTCGACTGCAAATCGCATGATTTGCAGTCGGTCAGCTCCAGTGCGTTCCAGTTCCAGAAAAAAAAAAGTAGAACATGCTGCATTTTTTTCTGCACTGGACTGTACTGGAACGTTGTAAAACGCATCAAGAACGCACTGGAACACACCGGAATGCACCTAAATGCACCAAAATTGCACTGCAACGCACTTGTCCTTTTTTAAGGTTAATAAAAAAGAGGGGGGGGGAGCACTGGACTGCATCAAAAAACGCACCAAAAACACACTGGAACGCATCAAAAACGTGCGAGCAGAAAAACACCTGGAACGCATCCGGACTGCGTTTCTATGGTATGAACTGGCCCTTAAGGTTAAGGGAAGAAAAAGGGGGGGGGAGAAAAATGCAATGGACTGCATCAAAAACGCACCGGAATGCATCAAAAACGTGTCAAAAGTGTGTATGCAGAAAAGCATCTGGAACGCATCCAGACTGCGTTTTTATGGTGTGAACTGGCCCTAAATAAGGACTGGTTCACACCACAAAAACGCGCTCCAGACCCGTTCCGAATGCATTTCTGCATGTGCGTTTTTAACAAGTTTTTGATGCGTTCCGGTGCGTTTTTGACGCATTTTCTGATGCATTCCAGGTGCTTTTTTCTTTTTTTTTTTCCTGTTTTTTTTTTCACTATACCAGGGTCCAGTGCGTTTTCGATGCATTTTTGATGTGTTCCAGTGCGTTTCAGTGAATTTTACTGCGTTCCAGTACAGTCCAGTGCAGGAAAATAGCAGCATGTTCTACTTTTTTTTTCTGAAACTGACCGCACTGGTGTGAACTATGTCATTAAAAAAAAAAACATATCACCTACTTTCCATGCGTTTTTGATGCAGAACAAAAACGCACTGGACTGCATGTGGAGTGAACTAGCTTTGGAAATGCTTTAATGTTACAATGTTGCAAAAAAAAAAAAAAATGTACACTGTCTTTAATCCTCAGGCTCATCCAGAAGCCCAAATCTCTGATTTTCCACAGCTGATTACTCTGCAATTTATAAAAAAAGAAGCAGGTGACCTCTGCGACTTCTTGGCGTGGGGGATATTACACACAGGTCAGGATTCCTCTATAAACATAAAAGAATGTGATAACGACATGCAACAATGGAATCAGATAAGTCCAATGTCTCTGCTGGGGTAACATGAGCCGGATGATTACAGTGGAAAGCTTATGTGTGGTGTAGCAATGGCGCCACCTATAGGCTGAAATCAGAATCTACCCTGGTGGTGATATTAGATTGTACAGTATCAGCCTGAGATGGATCACAGACAGAAGATCGACTTACCATCTTGCCACAGTAAAGACACTTTGAATTACCTCTGTACAAGGGCCCCTTCACACTACTGTGTTGCGGTAACGCACGGCAAATGCACGTTGTATGCGTCGCCACAATACGGTGCCAGAAATGGAGCATGCGTTATTTTTTGTGCGTTTGGATGCATTAGTAGCCCATTGATTTTGAATGGGTTGCTTTAACTTGATGCCGGCTGATGAATGAAAATGAAGGGAAATGAAGGGACCCCAAAATATAGATAAATGAAATCAGTAAAACAAAAACCTGGCAGGGGTTAACCACTTTGGCCGTTCCTCTATCTACAGTATATATATATTTTTTTTTTAGGTTTGGCTTCAGATATACTATATATTATTTGTCTTGAGTAAAGCGTGATTATAGTGTTGAAAAATCAAAGCAACGTTGAAGATTTTTTGACATTCAAGCTACATTTGCTGAGTAATCAGCAGTGGAAAATTGAAGGGTTGATATTTCCTATCTTTACCATTGGTTTTTTTGTATCTTCTTTTTACAGTTTGGTTTAAATTTTGAAAATCAAAAAATTTTTTTGTTTTTACATAAATTATTATTTGTTATGTTTGCCCGTCTTAAAGAGTCAAAGGAACGTAGACATTTAAAGCTTCATTTGCTGAGTAATCAGCAGTGGAAACTTGAAGATTTTTGCTTAAATTTTGAAAAAAAAATCTGTTTTTATTTAAAATAATATTTGCTATCTTTACCATTTGTTTTTTGTATCTTCTTTTTACAGTTTTGTTTAAATTTTGAAAATCAAAAACATTTTTTGTTTTTACAGAAATTATTATTTGTTATCTTTGCCCGTCTTGAAGAGTCAAAGGAACGTGGACATTTAAAGCTTAATTTGCTGAGTAATCAGCAGTGGAAACTTGAAGATTTTTGCTTAAATTCTAAAAAAAAAATCTGTTTTTATTTAAAATAATATTTGCTATCTTTACCATTTGTTTTTTTGTATCTTCTTTTTACGGTTTTGTTTACATTTTGAAAATCAAAAAAACATTTTTGTTTTTATATAAACTATTATTTGCTATCTTTACAGTATCTTATCTGTCTTGAGTAAAATGCAATCATAGTGTTGAAGAGTGAAAGCAATGTGGAAGAATTTTTTTTTAATATTCAAGCCTACATTTGCTGAGTAATCAGCAGTGGAAACTCAAATGTCCTTCTGGCTTTTGTGTACATTTTGAAAATCAAAAAACACTTCTGTTTTTATATAAAAATATGATTTTCTATATTTATCGTTTGTTTTTTATTTTCTTTTTACAGTTATCTTCTCTACCTTCTTTTTACAGTTTTGTTAAAAAAAAAAAAAAATGATTTTTTTGATTTTCAAAACTTTAATTATTATTTTCTATCTTTACTGTATCTTATTATGTCTTTAGTAAAGCATGATCATAGTGTTGAAAAATCAAAGCAACGCTGAAAATAATTGACATGCAAGCTACATTTGCTGAGCAATCAGCAGTGGAAACTCGAAGGTCCTTTAAGCTTTTGTTTACATTTTTAAAATCAAAAAGCATTTTTGTTTTTACACAAATTATTATTTGCTATCTATACCATATTTTGCCCATCTTGAGTAAAGCATGATCATAGTGTTGAAGAGTCAAAGGTACACGGAAACACTTTTGACTTTCAAGCTACATTTGCTGAGTAATCAGCAGTGGAAACTGGAAGGTTCTTGTTTTTTTTACTTTTTCTCCTTGATCTACTTTTTACAGTTTTATTAAAATTTTAGAAACGTCCAAAACATTTTTTGTTTTATATAAAATTCAGGGATCTGCAATTAGCGGACCTCCAGCTGTTTTAAAACTCCAAGTCCCATCATGCCTCTGCCTCTGGGTGTCATGCTTGTGGCTGTCAGAGTCTTGCAATGCCTCATGGGACTTGAAGTTCTGCAACAGCTGATGGTCCGCTAATTGCATATCCCTTGTTTAAATCATTATTTGCTATCTTTACCAATATTACCAATGTGGGGGAAGTTTTTGACACTCAAGCTACATTTGCAGAGCATTCAGCAGTGGAAACTCAAAGGTTTCCGTCTGCTTTTGTTTAAATTTTGAAAATCTAAAAACATTTTTGGTTTTCTATAAAAAATTAGTTTCTATCTTATCTGTCTTTAGTAAAGTGCGATTATAGTGTTGAAGAGTCAAAGCAATGTGGAAGAATTTTTTGACATTCAAGCCTACATTTGCTGAGTAATCAGCAGTGGAAACTCAAAGGTCCTTCTGGCTTTTGTTTTATTTTGAAAACCAAAAGGCATTTTTTGTTTTACATAAATTATTATTATTATTATATGCTATCTTTACCGTTTTTTTATGTTTTTTTTTTTTTTTTTTTTACAGTTATCTTCTTTATTTTATTTTTTTACAGTTGTGTTTAAATTTTGAAAATGAAAAAAACATTTTTGTTTTTATATAAATTATTACTTTCTATCTTTACCTTATCTTATCTGTCTTGAGTGGTTTTAAAGAGTCAAAGCAAGCATGTAACATGTAAGAAATGTTGTTGACATTCAAGCTATATTTTGCTGAGTAATCAGCAGTGGAAACTCAAAGGTCCTTCTGGCTTTTGTTTTACTTTTAAAACCAAAAGGCATTTTTTATTTTACATAAATTATTATTTGCTATCTTTACCATTTTTTTTATGTTTTTTTTTGTTTTGTTTTTACAGTCATCTTCTTTATGTTTTTTTTTTTTTACAGTTTTTTTTTTTTTTACAGTTATCTTCTTTATGTTTTTTTTTTTACACTTGTGTTTAAATTTTGAAAATGAAAAAACATTTTTATTTTACATAAATTATTATTTGCTATCTTTACCATTTTTTTATGTTTTTTTTTTTTTTTTACAGTTATCTTCTTTATGTATTTTTTTTTTTTTTTTACAGTTTTGTTTAAATTTTGAAAATGAAAAAACATTTTTGTTTTTATATAAATTATTATTTGCTATCTTTACCTTATCTTATCTGTCTTGAGTAAAGCGCAATCGTGGTTTTAAAGAGTCAAAGCAACATGTAACATGTAAGAAATGTTGTTGACATTCAAGCTATATTTTGCTGAGTAATCAGCAGTGGAAACTCAAAGGTCCTTCTGGCTTTTGTTTTACTTTTAAAACCAAAAGGCATTTTTTATTTTACATAAATTATTATTTATTTATTTATTTTTATCTTTACCATTTTTTTATGTTTTTTTTTTTTTTTTTTACAGTTTATTTTTTTACAGTTATCTTCTTTATGTTCTTTTTTTTTACAGTTTTGTTTAAATTTTAAAAATGAAAAAACATTTTTGTTTTTACATAAATTATTATTTTCTATCTTTACCATTTTTTTATGTTTTTTTTTAATTTTTACAGTTTTTTTTTTTTTACAGTTATCTTCTTTATGTTTTTTTTTTTTTTTTTACAGTTTTGTTTAAATTTTGAAAATGAAAAAAACATTTTTGTTTTTATATAAATTATTTTCTATCTTTACCGATTTTTTATGTTTTTTTTTTTACAGTTTTTTTTTTTACAGTTATCTTCTTTATGTTTTTTTTTTTTTTTTTTTACAGTTTTGTTTAAATTTTGAAAATGAAAAAAACATTTTTGTTTTTATATAAATTATTATTTGCTATATTTACCTTATCTTATCTGTCTTGAGTAAAGCGCAATCATGGTTTTAAAGAGTCAAAGCAACATGTAACATGTAAGAAATGTTGTTGACATTCAAGCTATATTTTGCTGAGTAATCAGCAGTGGAAACTCAAAGGTCCTTCTGGCTTTTGTTTTACTTTGAAAACCAAAAGGCATTTTTTATTTTACATAAATTATTATTTGCTATCTTTACCATTTTTTTATGTTTTTTTTTTTTTACAGTTTATTTTTTTACAGTTATCTTCTTTATGTTCTTTTTTTTTTACAGTTTTGTTTAAATTTTAAAAATGAAAAAACATTTTTGTTTTTACATAAATTATTATTTTCTATCTTTACCATTTTTTTATGTTTTTTTTTTTTTTTTTTTTTACAGTTTTTTTTTTTACAGTTATCTTCTTTATGTTTTTTTTTTTACACTTGTGTTTAAATTTTGAAAATGAAAAAACATTTTTGTTTTACATAAATTATTATTTGCTATCTTTACCATTTTTTTATGTTTTTTTTTTTTTTTTTACAGTTATCTTCTTTATGTTTTTTTTTTTTTTTTTTTACAGTTTTGTTTAAATTTTGAAAATGAAAAAACATTTTTGTTTTTATATAAATTATTATTTGCTATCTTTACCTTATCTTATCTGTCTTGAGTAAAGCGCAATCGTGGTTTTAAAGAGTCAAAGCAACATGTAACATGTAAGAAATGTTGTTGACATTCAAGCTATATTTTGCTGAGTCATCAGCAGTGGAAACTTGAAGGTTCTGCTGGCTTTTGCTTAAATTTTGAAAATGTGATTTTTTTTTTTATATATATAAAATTATTATTTGCTATATTTACAGTTTGTTGTTTATCTTTTTTTTTTTTTTATATGCCACATGAAAGGCTATCTCTTAGTGACAGTTCCTTCTTAATTGAATCCTAATAGGGTCTTTGAAATTGAAAACAATAAACTCTGCAGTCCTAAATGACATGAAACACCCACATTGCTCCTTCTAGGCAGAGATTATCTGGTTTGTCTAGGGTTGACGACCTATTAGCTGTGTAAAAAAATGTTCCTAACTCCAAAAATGATTGTGGTTTGGAAAATTTGATATGTGCCCTGTAACCCGTTGACTTATATAAAGTATTACGTTTTATTTATTTATTTTTAATCATTATTATTTATTTTATATTATTATTATTATTTTTTAGATACGGGGCAGCCTAGCAGGCCGTGTCAGCCCTTGGCTACTTATTTGTCTTCATTGCTCCAACAACTCGAACCCAACCATAATTCCCAACTTTGTTCCTAACTATTGAGGAGCTTTGGGTGTTCCCCGGCCATCAATGTATGTTCCAACTCCTGGACGTTAAATTTCTCTATTGGGCTTAGCTTGAAGGAAAAGTTCATGCTTATCCTCCCTTTGGGTGGGGCTTACCATCTCTCTGAGACCGGCTTACACTTCTGGTGTCCATAGAGCAGGGTAAGAGGAAGAAAAAAGAAGTCCACTGCGGCAAAGAAATCCTGGTGGCCATTCCATTCCATTATCTAGCATGGCGGAAATGTTAATGTTTCTACTCCTTGGGTGGGACCTACCAAAACTCTATGTGAGCATTGGTCTTCTGGTATCCATACAAGGAAGATGGAGGAGAGTAGGGTAAAATAAGACAAGGAGAAGTCTACTGTGTTAGAGAAGAGGTCTCGGTAGGCATTCCATGTCATAATTTTGCTCCAACCGTGAGTAGACATGTGCATTTAGTTTCGTTCCGATTTGAAATTCGGACGAATTTTCATTATTCGGACATTCGGATGCATCCGAATCACCGAATTACAATGCTAACGAATTCAACCGAATTCGGCCGAAATTCGACTGAATACCGGATTCGAAATGATTTCAACATGATTCGACATTATTTCAACCGCATTCGAAAATATTTTGTGACCCGACTTTAGGGCCATGTATCTCGGGGTCACTTGGTGCTAGAAACTCCAAATTTGGATATGTTGTAGTGCTAGTACCATTGTGTTTGCATACCAAATTTGGAGTTTCTAGCACCAAGTGATCCCGAGATACGTGGCCCCAAATTCGGGTCACAAAATGTCAAGCACTTTTCTGCAGCAGAGAATTACATTTTGCGACCCAATTTTGGGGCCACATATCTCAGGGTCACTTATAGCTAGAAACACAATGCAACATGTATGCAAGCACAATAGTACTAGCACTACAACATATCCAAATTTGGAGTGTCTAGCACCAAGTGACCCCGAGATACATGGCCCTAAAGTCGGGTCACAAAATATTTTCGAATGCGGTTGAAATAATGTCGAATCATGTTGAAATCATTTCGAATCCGGTAGAAATATTTTCGAATGTGGCCGATTCTTCGAATTCGGTAGAAAACTAAACGAAATCCGAAAACGAATTTAAGGAAGTTAACGAATATAACTAAACGAAATTAATGAATTAACGAATTAAAACGAAACAAAACTAAACAAATTTTTTCCTTTTGCACATGTCTAACCGTGAGATCCCAACCATAATTCCCAACTTTGTTTCTGTCCACTGAGGAGTTTTGGGTGTTCGTCATTGTGTGTCCCAGCTCCCGGCTGTCGCATTTCTCCATTAGCTTGAAAATTCATGTTTATTTCCCTTGGGGTGGGGCTTAAGCCGCGTACACACGTAGCGGTATGTCCGACGTACTTAGTCTGGCGGACTTCCCGCCAGACTGTCTGTCGGACTTTCCGAACGGGCTACTTGCCCACACATGGCACTTTTTGAGCGGACAAATACGGCGTACTAAGCCCGCCGTACTATCCGCCCTACTTTTGAAATGAACGGACTCGCCCACACACGCGGAGGAGAGTCCGCTCATTTTGAGCGCATCTCCAGGTAGGCGGGGCCCGCGAAGGAGACGTCGCTGGCCCCGCCGCCTGGTATGGACTTAAAGGGGAACCCCAAAGCCGAAAAAAATCCCTTGGGGTGGGGGGGGCGCGCGGCCCCCCCTTCCCCAAGGCACCCCCGTGTTGAGGGCACGCGGCCTGGTACGGCTCAGGAGGGGGGGGGGCGCTCGCTCGCCCCCCCTTTCCTGGCCGGCCAGATAGCGTGCTCAGACAAGGGTCTGTTGTGGACTTGGGGGGGACCCCCACGCCGATTTTTTTTCGGCGTTGGGGTTCCCCTTTAAGTTCATACCAGGCGGCGGGGCCAGCGACGTCTCCTTCGCGGGGCCCGCCTACCTGGAGACGCGCTCGAAATGAGCAGACTTTTCTCCGGGCGGGAAAAGTCCGCTCATTTCAAAAGTACGGCGGACTGGCACACACACGGCCGGATTGTCCGCCGAAATGCGAGTCCGGCGGGAAGATTGGAGTGCAACACGGCATTCTAAGTCCGCCGTACTTTCGGGTCAAAAAAGTATGCCGGAGGCTACACACGGGGGGATTGTTTGGCGGACTTGAGTTTGCCGGACTTTTCCACCAGATTGTTTGATCGTGTGTACGCGGCATTAGAGACCAGGACCTGGTAACCATTCCATTCCATCATTTGGCTTGGCAGAAAAGTTTAGGTTTATACTCCTTGGGTGGAGCTTACCATAACTCTGAGTGAGGCTTGGTCTTCTGGTGTCCATGGAAGTTGAAACACAATGGAAAGCAGAGTAAGAGATGGCATGCAAAAGTTTACTGTGGCAGAGGAAAAGACCTGGTAGTTATTCCATTCCATTGGCTTGGCAGGAAAGTTCATGTTTATTCACCTTGGTGTGGGATTTTTCATCTCTGTAAGTGAGGCTGATGCCGCGTACACACGATCGAATTGTCCGCCGGACCGCATTTCACCAGACAATCCGATCGCGTGTGGGCTTCAGCGGACTTTTTCAGCGTAAAGTCCGGCGGACTTAGAAAGTAGTTTTGCAGCCCAATCTTTCCGCCGGACTTGTGTTTCAGCGGACAATACGTTCGTGAGTATGCTAGTCCGGCAGACTAAGAATGACGCATGCTCAGAAGCAAGTACGAGAAGGAAGCTATTGGCTACTGGCCATTGAACTTCCTGTTTCTAGTCCTGTCGTAGGTGCTGTACGTCATTGCTCTAGCAAACGCCGGACTTTCTGTGTTTCCGTGTGTGGCCAAGTCCGTTCAGTAGAAAGTCCGCCGGACTATCCGTCGGATTGTTTGCCGGACAATTCGATTGTGTGTACGCGGCATTAGACCTCTAGGGTTCAAAAATATTAAAATACGGGGGATGGACAAGGCAAGAGTAGGCAAACGGATTTCTTCTATGGCAGAGAACCCTGGTTAGGCCACATCTGGAATATTCTGTCCAGTTCTGGTCACCGGTCCTCAGAAGGGATGTGCTGGAGCTGGAGAGAGTCCAAAGAAGGTCAACGAAATTAATAAGAGGACCGAAGGACCTCAATTACGAGAAACGGCTGCAAACACTAAATTTATTTTCGCTGGAGAAGCGAAGCTTAAGGGGGGACATGATGGCAAGTACCTCAATAGGGATCCCACCATAGGAAAAAAATATTCAGTCCCAGGGAGTGTATGAGGACACGGGGGCCACACATTAACACTGGAGGAGAAGCGGTTTAAGCGTAAAACTGAGCAAGGGGTTCTTCACTGTCAGGTCAACAAGGATGTGGAACTCTCTCCCACAATTGGTGGTGGCTGCCGGGAGAATGGATATTTTTAAAAGACTATTGGATCTACATCTTAAAAAACACAACATACGGGGATATGGGAAATTATTATAGACACTGACACACGTACACCAACACAGGTTGAACTGGATGAACTATTGTATTTTTTCGACCTGACCTACTATACAACTATGTAACTGTGTAAGAGAAGAGGATCTTTTCATTCTATTCCACCATTTGGCTTTGCAGAAAAGTTCATGTATATTAACCTTGGGGCATGGCTTACCATCACTATAAGTGAGGCTTATGCCCTGTACACACGATAGAATTTTCCGACAACAAAATCCATGTTTTTTTTTCAGACGGATGTTGGCTCAAACTTGTCTTGCATATACACAGTCACACAAATCTTCTCGGAAATTCCGAACATCAGGAACGCGGTGACATACAACACGTACGACGAGCTGGAGAAAAATTAAGTTCAATAGCCAGTGCGGCTCTTCTGCTTAAATCCGTGCATGCGTGGAACTTTGTGCGTCGGAATTGTGTGCACACGATCGGAAATTTACGACAATGGATTTTGTTGTTGGAAAATTTGAGATCCAGATCTCAAATTTTGTGTCGGAAATTCCGATGTAAAATGTCCAATGGAGCCTACACACGGTCGGGATTTCCGACAACAAGCTCCCATCGAACATTTTCTGTCGGAAAATCCTATCGTGTGTACGGGGCATAACAGTAATAGGGTTCATAGAAGTGGAAAGATGGAAGATGACAAAGTAAGAGGAAGCAAACAGAGGTCTTCTATGGCAAGATAGAAGACTTTGTGTCAATCTATTCCACCATTTTGACTTGGCAAAATAATTCTTGTTAATTTATATTCGTGTGGGGCTTATTATCATTATAAGTGAGGATTAGAATTTCAGGCTCCATAGATGTGGAGATATGGAGGATGGGCAAGGTAAGTTGAGACAAACAGATGTCCTCTATGGCAGAAGACAGGAACGTTTCGTCATTTTATGCCACAATTTGGCCAGGCAGAAAAGGTAATGTTCATTCACTATGGGGTGGGGCTTACCATCATTATAAGTAAGGCATATCATTTCAGGATTCACAGATGGGAAAATATGGAGGATGGGCAAGGTAATAGGAAGCAAACAGATGTCTTCTATAGCAGTGAAGAAGACCTTATCATCATTCTATTCCACCATTTGGCTTGGAAGAAAAGTTAGCATTTATTTACCTTGGGTGGGGCTTACCATCAATATAAATGAGATGTAGACTTTCAGGGGTCATAGATGTGGAAATATGTAGGATGTGCATGGTAAGATGAGACAAACAAATGTCTTCTATGGCAGAGAAGTGGACCTTGTCGTCATTGTATTGCACCATTTGCCTTGGCAGAAAAGTTAACATTCGTTCACCTTGGGGTTGGGCTTACCGTCGCTATAAATGAAGCATAGACTTTTAGGGTTCATAGATGTGGAAATATGGAGGATGAGTAAGTTAAGTCGAGACAAAACGATGTCTTCTATGGCGGAGAATAGAAACTTGTCATCAGTCTGGTCCACCATTTGGCTTGGCAGAAAAGTTAATATTCATTCACCTTGGGGTAGGGCCTATCATCACTTTAAGTGAGGCATAGACTTTTAAAGTTCATAAATATGGAAATATAGAGGATGTGCATGGTAAGATGAGACAACAAGAGGTCTTCTATGAAAGCAAGGTGGACTTCGGGGTCATTCTATTCCACCATTTGGCTTGGCAGAAAAGTTTATGCTCATCTCAGTAGTGCCTGGTGTTATAGGGTCTATAGATGCAGAAATATGTAATGGGTGACATAAAACAGAAGTCTTCTATGGCCGAAAAGGGGCCCTGGTGATCATTCCATCGACTGTTAAGTCAATATACCATCTGAATTGCCTATTGGACTTGTCATGTCTTGACTTGCTTCCTCTTCCACCCCCCCCATCAAACACCGTTTCCATCATGTTTCTCGTAAATTCCATATTTCCCACAGGAAACATAAAGACCCGCACAAATTCGGGAAGCAGGTTTTTTTTATTTTGATCACCTCTCAGGTTTTACGTGAGGTCAGCAGGTTTACTGACATGCATTAAGTTCACCTTGGGGTTGGGCTTACCATCGCTATAAATGAAGCATAGACTTTTAGGGTTCATAGATGTGGAAATATGGAGGATGGGTAAGTTAAGTCGAGACAAAACGATGTCTTCTATGGCAGAGAATAGAAACTTGTCATCAGTCTGTTCCACCATTTGGCTTGGCAGAAAAGTTAATATTCATTCACCTTGGGGTAGGGCCTATCATCACTTTAAGTGAGGCGTAGACTTTTAGAGTTCATAAATATGGAAATATAGAGGATGTGCATGGTAAGATGAGACAACAAGAGGTCTTCTATGACAGCAAGGTGGACTTCGAGGTCATTCTATTCCACCATTTGGCTTAGCAGAAAAGTTAATATTCATTCACCTTGGGGTAGGGCCTATCGTCACTTTAAATGAGGCGTAGACTTTTAGAGTTCATAAATATGGAAATATAGAGCATGTGCATGGTAAGATGAGACAACAAGAGGTCTTCTATGACAGCAAGCTGGACTTCGAGGTCATTCTATTCCACCATTTGGCTTGGCAGAAAAGTTTATGCTCATCTCAGTAGTGCCTGGTGTTATAGGGTCTATAGATGCAGAAATATGTAATGGGTGACATAAAACAGAAGTCTTCTATGGCCGAAAAGGGGCCCTGGTGATCATTCCATCGACTGTTAAGTCAATATACCATCTGAATTGCCTATTGGACTTGTCATGTCTTGACTTGCTTCCTCTTCCACCCCCCCATCAAACACCGTTTCCATCATGTTTCTCGTAAATTCCATAATTCCCACAGGAAACATAAAGGACCGCACAAATTCGGGAAGCAGGTTTTTTTTATTTTGATCACCTCTCAGGTTTTACGTGAGGTCAGCAGGTTTACTGACACGCATTAAGCCGGGGAAAGTCATAGACTTAGGCTGGTAATAATACAGTCCCAAAACTCTGTATTCCCTCACAAATCCCCCCATCCCACCCCACCGCTGATTGCCCAGTTGACCAATTTGCCCTCCCCTCCTCCACCAACTCTTTTTTACAGACGTGTCAGGGATCCTCTAGGTAGCCTTTAACCCCTTTGCTGGCTCAGAAACGTGGCAGGTCGACATTCATGGGAACTGGAACCATTCCCACACGTACCTCTCGAAATAGCTGTGAAATTAATACCAGATTTTTCATAAAGTGCACGTTTTTTTCCACTTTTACCCTTTATAGCGGCATTCATTATGTAATACATTTGGATGACATGCGTAGCTAATGGTTGCAGGCAGGAAATTTGGTGTTGTTTTAGAAGGACATGGAAAACCGCAAATGGTCAACAGATTCAGGTCGGTTCTATGAAACTTATAGCAGTTTATGGCCTGCACCTTGGCATGCACCTTGGCACAAAGATTTTTTATACGGTCACTGAAAGAACACACAAGTTTTCTGCAGATTTTATTCTTCTTTATCCAATCTTTATTGACTTTTGTTCCATCTTTATTTATATTTTTAGTTCTCTTATTCAAGTTACTTTGTTTTGTTGGTCATGACACAGAAAACAAGGTCAGTACTCACAAGGCCAAGGGAGCAGCTGTGCCCATTCATCTTCTTCCAGAAGCTTTCTAGTGAGGCTGTGTGGACTGGATCCTTATGTAAAATCTTGGGGTACCAGGGAAACTTCCAGCAGGCTTGCCAACCATCAGTAAATTCACAGACAGTTTGTAAAATCCATCATTTTTACATCTGTCTGTGAATGTCGGTAATAGACAGAAGTAAAAATCATGGATTTCACAAACTGTCCATGAATTTACTAATGGTTGGCAACCCTGACCTTCCAGGTGTAGGCCCCCCGGCTCTGACACAGCCAGGACCTCAATGAAAAATAGCATG
The DNA here is from genome assembly GCF_037356315.1 of Lithobates pipiens. Taxonomy (NCBI): domain Eukaryota; kingdom Metazoa; phylum Chordata; class Amphibia; order Anura; family Ranidae; genus Lithobates; species Lithobates pipiens. The sequence goes on from NW_027507791.1 coordinate 49,115,137, forward strand.
AATCTGTAGAATGGCTTAGTAACGGGTAGCCACCCCCACCCTGACAGGTGGAAGCCCAGACTATTTATGTGCTCCTCAGCCACCACCTGGGAACCACGTTCCCAGGGATTGACTGCAGCACTATACATATTCATGCTGCCCATTTGCCTTGCTCCACTCCCAATGTTCCAGAACTCTTTAGAAAGCAGAGAAGAGCAATCACACTTACAGCTTGTGAAATCCAGAACAGCCAAAAGAAATCAACAACTGCTCCACTGATTACACAGGAGCCAAAAGACTACATTTACTTAATAGACATGTGCAAAAGGAAAAAATTCGTTTAGTTTCGTTTCGTTTTAATTCGTTAATTCCTTAATTTCGTTTAGTTATATTCGTTAACTTCCTTAAATTCGTTTTCGGATTTTGTTTAGTTTTCTACCGAATTCGAAAAATCCGCCACATTCTAAAATATTTCAACCAAATTTGAAAATATTTCTACCGGATTCGAAATGATTTCAACATGATTCGACATTATTTCAACCACATTCGAAAATATTTTGTGACCCGACTTTAGGGCCATGTATCTCGGGGTAACTTTGTGCTAGAAACTCCAAGTTTGGATATGTTGTAGTGCTAGTACTATTGTGTTTGCATACCAAATTTGGGGATTCTAGCTATAAGTGACCCCGAGATATGTGGCCCCAAAATCGGGTCGCAAAATGTCATTCTCTGCTCTAATAACTAATAACATTTTGCGACCCGATTTTGGGGCCACATATCTCGGGGTCACTTATAGCTAGAAACACCAAATTTGGTATGCAAACACAATAATACTAGCACTACAACATATCCAAATTGGAAGTGTCTAGCACCAAGTGACCCCGAGATACGTGGGTCACAATGGATTCGAAATGATTTCAACATGATTCGACATTATTTCAACCACATTCGAAAATATTTTGTGACCCGACTTTAGGGCCATGTATCTCGGGGTCACTTGGTGCTAGACACTTCAAATTTGGATATGTTGTAGTGCTAGTATTATTGTGTTTGCATACCAAATTTGGTGTTTCTAGCTATAAGTGACCCCGAGATATGTGGCCCCAAAATCGGGTCGCAAAATGTTATTCTCTGCTCTAATAACTAATAACATTTTGCGACCCGATTTTGGGGTCACATATCTCGGGGTCACTTATAGCTAGACAAATTTGGTATGCAAACACAATAATACTAGCACTACAACATATCCAAATTTGAAGTGTCTAGCACCAAGTGACCCCGAGATACATGGCCCTAAATTCGGGTCACAAAATATTTTCGAATGTGGTTGAAATAATGTCGAATCATGTTGAAATCATTTCGAATGCAGTTGAAATAATTTCGAATCGCGTCGAATTCATTCAAATTCATTCGTTATATTTCTTTCGTATTCGTTGTAATTTGTTATTTTTTTATTCGGATGCATCCGAATGTCCGAAAGATGCTAAATTCGGCCGAATTTCGATTCGTTACGAAACGAATTGCACAAGCCTATTACTTAACATCCTAGCAACCTAATTAGCACCACCTTGCCCCAGGGAAAAGGGACAACATGTCTTTAAAGCCGACCTCTAGCTCTAAACTCAAAATTTGAGTTGGCATCAGCACAGAAATAAAGAAAAAAATGTCCACTTGGGCAATGGTAGAAATCTCCCTTTTTTTATAAGGAGGCATCCTAATACTTAGTGTTTTATCTATGAGACAGGAAGTAAAAGTAATTCTCCCAAATGAGACACACAGCAAAAAAAAAAATGTGAAGGATATTAAAGCCAAAGTAAAGGCAAAACTTTTTTTGTGGAGATGGGTTGGGACACGGTTATAATTGCCCCCGTTAAGGAGATTCATCCTTACCATTTGTCCTGTTTACAGTTGACAGGGGTATCACCCTCCTATATTCTATCCAAAAGGAATTAAAAAAAGCTTTGCTTTTACTTCTTTTTTAACTGTTCCTAAAACAAAAATTTAGGTTTGCCATGAGATATTCTTTGACAATTTTCCATCCTAATCTGATTTTGCTGTTAGAAGCCATTTTGTGTTTACAGTTGGGGCTCCTTCACATGTGCGGCTATACTGCAGTAGAGTGTTTGAAAGGAGGTAAGGAGGCAAAAAGTCACCTCCTTGCAACCTGCTTTAACCCTCAAACCCTCAAATGTTGACCCCACTGCATGAGGTTGTGGGGCAGTTATTGCACGGCGCCATTAACTTGAATGGTTTGAATTAGTTGGAGATACAGTCTGTGACATGCCATTTATTATTTGGCCTCAAAGCAAATCAGTGTGGCTGTGGTATGTGTACAGTCCTGAGGGGTTGCATACCCTAGTTTGGGTGGGTAGTTGGGTGGGGAGCAGGTCCCCCGCCAGCCGTAGTAAAATTAGCAAACCTCCAAAATTTGGAATATCCAAACTAGAAGTCCCTTAATATATAATGGGATCTAAACAAGGGTCCAAAATGATGATGAAGATGCAAAATTGTGCAGAATGATTTTGGAAGCTCCTGGAAGACCAGCAAGGTGAGATGATGGTGCCAAAAAAACAGCACAAGTTACTTCCTTAAAAAATTCTACCAAGGATATAAGTCAGAAAGGTGGAATCTGGTGGCATTTGGCATTTAGGCTTAGGCCGCGTACACACGGGCGGACTATCCGTCCAACTAAGTCCGTCAGACAATCCGACAGACAGTCCGTCCTACTTTTGAATGAACGGACTTGACCACACACGACGAACAGACAGTCCTCTGAAAGCTTGCGCGATGACATGTACGGCACGTACGACGGGACTAGAAATACGACGTCCAATACACTGCAATGCAACCTTCGGCCGTGTAAATCCTTTCTGAGCATGCGCCATACTTAGTCCGTCGAACTTGCCTACTCACGAGCGGACTGTCCGCTGAAACCAAGTTTGGACGGACAATATTACGGAAATTCCGAAAGACTTAGTCCGCCAGACTGTCCGCTGAAAAAGTCCGCTGAAGCCCACACACGAGCGGATTGTCCGCTGAAACACGTTTCAGCGGACCAAGTCCGTCAGACAGTCCGTCCGTGTGTACGCGGCCTTAGGAAGCCTAGACCATGGCGGAAGAAGACTTTGAGTAGAAACAGCCACTAGAGTAGCCTTTAGTCTCTTTGTCCTAAAAATCTTTTGGGGATCCAAGCCACTAACACAAATTTAGATTCAGACTGGGACATCCAAATTAATGGAGCACTGTTGGGATTTCACGGCCAACTCCACAGCCATTGGTTTTCCCGAAAAAGCACCAAATTTACCCCACCGATTCCCAGCACTTAGACACACACTTAGGCTTTGTTTCACAGCATTGTGTATCAAATACCAGAGATTTTATGTGCTCTTCTGATTTATGCCCTGTGAGGAAGACCAGGCTTCGGCCTGTGAGTTAGTCAGGCCGTTAGGAACAAATGTACAGCGTCAATAACACAGGGGAAAGGCTACATCTGGAAAGCATTTACCGAAGATTCCCCCCCCCCCACCCCTTGCTCGATAAACCCCTCTTTCCTCTTTGGAAAAGCCAAGGGGATATTTGGCTAATATCGAAAAACAATGTTGAAGCCGAGCTTTTGCTTTTGGGGAAATTAAAATGCGCTTTAAAATGCATCTGTGAGAGGTTATTTGGGATGTAGTATAAAATATTTGGTGTAATGTAAATATACAGACCTAGGTTCTGTATTTCTGTTATAATTTGGGGGCTACTAAAACATTTGTCTTTTTTGAAGGCAAGGGTACAGTTAAATAAATACAAAAATATATATAAATAAAAATTATTAAAATATATATAAAATTATTTCTATAACTTATATAGAAAGGATGTTTGGCTCTCTAGGTATAACCAATTAATTCTATTGTCATTGCAAAATAATTCATTTCAGGAGGTGTGCTATTATCCTCGTTAATCAGAAAAAGTTTCTTCTGTGCTCCTCTCTGATTCTGGTTTCACTTTGCCACTAGGGGCTCAGTCTAATTTAAATATCTAGTAAAAACAGGGGTGTTCCCATTCCTAATTTAAATATCTGCAACCCATCAAGTTCATGAAACTGAAAAAAGAAGATGAAATAGTAGGTTGTATGATAAACATGTTACATTTAAAAAAAAAAATCCAAATTACACGCTTAGACCAGGTGTGGGACAGAGAGTATGTCCCTTTTATAGAACTTTGGTATTATGGGGGTGGCTCTTTTGGTATTATGGGGGACATGGCAAGGTGTGTCTCTTTCTTTTAACTTTGGAATTACAAGAGGTCCTTCCTACCAGTTCTCAGTTGATTGGGGTTGTGGCTGAGGGTGTCTCTTTTTAACTTTGGGATTCCTTCTGGTTCCATGTTGATCAGGGGTATGACATGTATGAGTTCCTTCTTCCAGTTCCCTTTTGGGCAAGGGTGTGGCAGAGGTCATGTCCCTGTCTTTGAACTTTGGGATTACAAGGGTATCGTTCTTCCAGTTCCTTTTTTGATCGGAGGTAACAAAGGTCTTTGAACTTTTCGATTACAAGGGGTTCCTCTTTCTGAGTCCCTTTTGATTGGAGGATATATCTATTTCTCTGAACTTTGGTGTTATGAGGAATTTTTCCTTCCAGTTCCCTTTTGGGTAGGAGTGTGACAGAGGGTGTGTCTCTCTCAATGCATTTCTTTGAATGTTGGTATTCCAAGGGAGTTCCTACTTCCGGTTGCATTTTTGGCAGAGGTGTGACAAAGGGAGTGCCCTTTCTTTGAATTTTGGGATTACAAGTAGTTCCTCCTTCCATTTCCCTTTTGATCGGAGGTCATGTCCCTTTCTCTGAACTTTGGGGTCATGAGAGGTTCCTCCTTCTGGTTCCCTTTTGGGCAGGGGTATGGCAAAGGGTAGTCTCTGTCTTTGGTTCATCCTTCTGGTTCCTTTTCGGTGGGGGTGTGACAGAAAGTGTGTCCCTTTCTTAGAACCATAGCGGTTTAGGATGTCTTTTTTCCATTCCTCTTATGTTTGAGGGTGTGGCAGTGGGTGTGTCTCCTTCTTAGATCTTATATATTATAAAGCGCCCCTCTTTCCAGTTCCCTCCAGATCCTTTTTTGATCGGAGGTAACAAAGGTGTTTGAACTTTTGGATTACAAGGGGTTCCTCTTTCTGAGTCCCCTTTGATTGCAGGATATGTCTATTTCTCTGGACTTTGGTGTTACGAGGAATTCCTCCTTCCTGTTCCCTTTTGAGTGGGAGTGTGACAGAGGGTGTGTCTCTCTGAATGCATTTCTTTGAATGTTGGTATTCCAAGGGAGTTCCTCCTTCTGGTTCCATTTTTGGCAGAGGTGTGACAGAGGGAGTGCCCTTTCTTTGAATTTTGGGATCACAAGTAGTTCCTCCTTCCATTTCCCTTTTGATCGGGGGTGTGACAGCGGTCATGTCCCTTTCTCTGAACTTTGGGGTCGCGAGAGGTTCCTCCTTCTGGTTCCCTTTTGTGCAGGGATGTGGCAAATGGTAGTCTCTGTCCTTGAACTTTGGGATTACAAGGTGATCATCCATACAGTGTCCTTTTGATCAGGGGTGTGACAGAGGGTGTGCCCTTTCTTTGAATTTTGGTATTACAAGGGGTTCCTCTTTCCTGTTCCCTTTTGATCAGGGGCAGGGCCGTTTTTAAGGCAGGGCAAAAGGGGCAGCTGCCTCATACTTGCCAACTATCCTGGTTTAAATTCCCTCGTCCCTTGAGGTTTTAGTCCTGTACTGTGTCCCAATATCTCAGTGTGAAGTGCTGCTACTAATGCTGCCCAGCTCTGCCCTATTGTTGTGTACAGATGACTCACCTGCAGATCCTGTGTTTACATGTAAATTACTGGCATTCATATGTAAATAGCGGTGGCATTCATATGTAAAGGTGGCATTCATACGTCAATAGCGGCCGCCAGCGGCATTGATATGTATATCATGCCCCCCTGAGGTCATATCCACAGTAATCTCTAGCAACCAGTCAACAAGCAGAAATCATGTGCTGTGACCTCTAGCAACTAATCAGTGAGCCGTAATGTGTGCTGTAACCTCTAACAACCAGTCAGTGAGTGGTAATGATACACTGTAACCTCTGGCAACCAATTGCAATAGCTGCCTGATCTAATTCAGTAAACTGATTTTGAGTCTGGCTGCTATTTATTGTATGTCTCAGAGCAGGTGGAGAACGAAACTGCATGGGGGGGCCCCAAGAAAAGTTTTGCCCAGGGTCCAATCAATATTAAAGACGACCCTGATCAGGGGTGTCGACAGAGGGTATGTCTCTTTCTCTGAACTTTGGTGTTACAAGGGTTTTCTCCTTCTGGTTCCCTTTTGATCAGGGGTGTGACAGAGGGCTTGTCCCTTTCTTAGAATTTTGGTATTACAAGGGGTTCCTCCTTCCAGTTCCCTTTGGATCAGTGGCATGACAGAGGGTGCATCTTTTTCTTTAAACATTAGTATTACAAGGGGTTCATCCTTCTGGTTCCTTTCGGGTGGGGGGTGTGACAGAAAGTGTGTCCCTTTCTTATGCCTTGTACATACGGTCGGACATTCCAACCACAAAATCCGTCAGATTTTTTCAGACGGATTTTGTCCTAAACTGGTGTTGCGTACACGCGGTCGGAAAAAGTTGTCGGAAAATCCTATAGTTTGGAACGTGATGACGTTTGTTCGTTACGACGGGACTACGTTGAGGCTAGTAGCCAATAGCTTTGGTCTCATAATTTGATCTGAGCATGCGTGGCACTTTGTCCGATCGGAATTCTCTACAAACGATCGTAAAAAGTCTGATCTGATTTTTTTGTCGGAAAATATGAGATCCTGCTCTCAATTTTTTCCATCTGAATTTCCAACGGAAAAAGTCTGATAGAGCCCACACACGATCGGATTTTCCGACAATATAATCCGATCGGACCTTTTCCGTCGGAATTTCCGACCTTGTGTACAGGGCATTAGATTCATAGCGGTATAGGATGTCTTTTTTCCATTCCTCTTATGTTTGAGGGTGTGGCAGTGGGTGTGTCTCCTTCTTAGATCTTATATAAAGTGCACCTCTTTCCAGTTCCCTGTAGACAGGGGTGTGAGAGAAATATCTCAGCATTGACACTTCGATATATCAGGATTTCTAAATGGGTGGCACAAAAAAGCCTAGAGTGGGTGTGCTTGGGAACACCTCTCCTGCTTCACGAACAGACTAGCAAAAGGGTTCCCTAATTATTGACAAAGTCAATGGAGTGGACTGGGACACTACAGCCACATCTGGAGAGAAAACTGGAGCAAAGTTTTATTCCCCCTTATGGATTTCAAAGCTTTTGAATTTTAACTGGAGTGGGACTTCAGTGTGTAGCACTCCTCCTCGTGGGGTGATACAGAAATAACCCCATAAATAGTGTGGCATGCTAACTTCTCAATCTCAGGGTCTGGCGCTTGGTGTGAGATGGGGAGGAAAATAAGTAACTACCGAACTTAATTCTAATAGAGTTGGTTTTGGAGTGCAGGATACCCAAAACCTGCACAAAATTAAGACAGGTATTCTTATGTAGCAGTAGTAGTAGGTGCTTCAAGAGCAGCCTCCTGGTAATTGTTGGTCCTGTGAGTGCAACCGGCCGGATCGATGACTCTGTAAGAGCAATCACAGTCCTTCTTGAGTAGCAGTGCATCTTTCTCTAATGAGCTTGGCCCTTGACCCCTAATAACAGTCAAAGATACCACTATTGTAAGAAGGATTCATTGCTTATCAATGTCCATATGGTAGTTTCTACCCAGCTTCTCTTCAACACTCTTCAACAAGAATTATTTACCAACCCAATTACCTTCAGATGTCATCTCCAGTGGGCACCTCAAGTCATTGGGCCTCTGGCACATGACCTCATAGAGGGTAAGGCCCAAGCAGAGCTCCTTCTAGACACACATCTTCTCCAAGCAGAAGCCCAAGGAAGTAGAGAACACTCTGGTAAGGTGCCCAAAATATCATCTCCCAAACCATACCTCTGAAGGACATCAGAGATGGTTGGGTTGGCTATCTATTCATAACTTGTCCTTCTGATTACTGGAACCTCTATCACAGTAACAGGTAGAAGCAATGAACCCATGAGCTTACAAAATAGAGCTCAGGCTGGTTACAGACCTCCCCCATGTGACAATCGGTTCTGACCAGCCAACCATTAAGCCTGGATGTGAGGGGCTCCAAGTAGAGAGAGGGTAAGGCCAAAGTAGAGCTCCTTCATGACACACATACCTCTGAAGGATGTCAGAGATTTGTTGGGTCAGGTATCTTTTCATAACTTGTTCATCTGATTACTGGAACCTCCATCACGGTAACAGCCAGAAGCAATGAACCCATGAGCTTATAAAAGACCTACAGAACCTAAAAAAGGTAAATAGAGCTCAGGCTGATTACAGACCTCCCCCATGTGACAAGTGGGTATGACCAGCCAACAATTAAGCCTGGGTGTGAGGGGCTCTGACAGGGGCTGGGTGTCATGGTTATGCAATAGAGTTGGTCTGCTTACCTGTTTCCATGTGTTCATCTCTAGAGACCAGCCGACCCTCACCTGACTGCTTTTGTAATCCATCCTCTGGCATGACTCCACCCTAGCTCCTATCAGAGAACTCTATATTAACCTGTGCACTGCAGGCCAAACCTGCTGATCAACCATTGTGTATTCCTTTGTGTGTTTAGCTTCCTGTTACCTGCCGTGTGCTCCTCTGTTGTTCCGTTACCAACTTTGGCGTGTCCTTGACTATCCCTGTTTGCCTGTGATCCTGACCTATTGGCGTGTCCCTGACTATTCCTGTCTGCTTGTGGCCCCCGACCTTGGCTTTATTCCTCACTATCCCTATCCTCCTGTTGCCTACTGTGGGTGTGAGCTGGGGGACCCTGGGGGTCGCGACCTGGAGCCAGTTGCAGCCAAGTCCATCCTCACCACTAGAGGCTCTGGTGAACACCTGCTGGCTCTTAGACTCCGCGTCCCAGGGAATCTTACGCTCTAACCCCGGTGGGATCCATCTTGGTGTTTTGGCGGCCCTGCCTTCCTATCACCTTGACCCCCGTCCGCAGGAGTCAGCCGTAGGGTCCACAACCTTGTGGCGCACTCCTGATCCCTACGTCCATCTGTCACCTCGCCTCAAGGTGACCTGACACTGGGGTGCAGCATCAAAGAGGTGGCAGAGCTTGATAAGTATAAAAGCCTGGGTGGTGGAGGGCTGTTTGAATACACTGTCACTTTTCCAACATTTCATATCAACTAAATAAACTTTGTAACATTAGGTTTAATTCTCCTTTAAGCCCTTGGAACGGCATTAGAATTGAAGCAGCAGTGATAAAAATAGGAAACCAAACCTCCCCCTCACTTTTGCTGGCACCATGGCACGCTCCGTCTCCTCAGATCAGTCTACAGATGTACCCAGCGTAAATGGTTTGCTTTCTTTGCGGTCTGTCTGGCATTCATTTCAGTCACTTCTCATTGTTTTTTCTTCTGGAAAACTGGAAGAAAAAGAAAGTTTGAAAGGTATCAGAAGACAGCTTTAAAGTGCCTGTTTTTTTGCAGTCATCCCAATGCACGCCCCACCAGGAGACCTGAGTGGTTCAAAAATACAATCCTAGCCACAAACGTCCTTTCATCCATTCCACTCATCTTTGACTGCAAGCTCCCAGTCCTCCCAGGCGTGCCTCCCCAGTCCTCCTGATTGTGCCTCACTCACTAGCCCTCATGGCTTGCAATCAGTTGTCCTCCCTGGAGTTTCTCAGCAGTGCACTCGCCCGCTGTCCTCTCCTTCGTCTCTCTTGTGCCTCCGGTCCAGGACCTCTTCATGTGTTCTTGAAAGTGCTCCCGAATGCACCCGAGCCCAGGCCCAAGGTCACCCCTCCCCATCCAGAATGGGACGCTCCCTCAAAGGCCCCGACAGCCTCAGCACTCTCTCACTCCATCACTTCCACCTGACAGCCGCCCCCCCCCCCCTCCTCCCGGGTTGACCCTGGGTATTTGAGGAGGCCTGTCCCCTGCCAATCCAAGTTGGGGATTGGTCAGGGCTCCCCACCTCCCCTCCAGCCTCTCTTTCCAGAATGCACTAGAACATTCTGTAAAGATGTAGGAGGTCCCAGTGATGTCACCTGTCAGTCACCCAGCACTACTCTGAGCCACTCCCAACCCAGAATATAAAAAAAAACAGGCCTAGTAACCAGCCAGGCCTGCTTAAATGTACCTATTCTTTCTAGCACATTACTAGAGGGTGCGAAACTAGAAAGACTAAAAAAACAAATGCAGCCATCGCATCTAATGCCGCGTACAAACGGTCGGATTTTCTGACGGGAAATGTTGGATGTGAGCTTGTTGGCGGAAAGTCCGACCGTGTGTATGCTCCATCGAACTTTTGTTGCAGGACTTTCCGCCAACAAATGTTGTCTAGCAGGTTCTCAAATTTTACGCCAACAAATGTTTGTTGTCAGACTTTCCGATCGTGTGTACACAAGTCCGTCGCACAAAAGTCCATGCATGCTCGGAATTAAGTACGAGCCGGAAGTGCTCGGTCTTGTAAAACTAGCGCTCCTAATGGAGATATCAAGTACGCCTTGTACGTCACTACGTTCGTAATTGTTGGCCAACATTTGTGTGATCGTGTGTATGCAAGACAAGTTGGAGCCAACACCCTTCGAACAAAAATCCACGGTTTCGTTGTCGGAAAGTCCGATCGTGTATTCGGGGCATAAAGATCGGTAAGCTGTAATATAAGAAATGTTTGGGATTTATTACTTCTCGCTAGTCTTTTTTTATGCTCTTTGAAGCGGCAGCTCTTCCCATTAATCCTCAGGCTCTTGGCCCACACTGTGAATGTCACAGTTCTATTGGGCCGCTGACAACCCAACAGAACTTGTATCTGGTTCTTTGAAGTTTCAGGCGTCCTTTATGTCTTCGGCTGTCGCGCCGCCACATGGGCTGCTGCAATGCCAAATCGATATAAAATGTGTACAGGCTGATTCTACCATAGTTGCCAACATTCTCAATCAGGCCTTCTTGGAAAGTCCAACCTATTCCTACCGATGGATCGATGTCGTCTCATCTACTGTCGCTCTTCACTTTTTTATGTGATGGGCAGTGAAGACATAGCGTGGCGCCTGGTCCTTGGCGCTGAGAGTCCGCATATTTACGTGAATTGTGGCCAATGCAGCTGTGCCGAGAGCGTGTGCCCTGTGTGCTCTAGGCACAGTTACCAGTGCCTAACCGAAAGCTCCCGATTGCTGCCTGCGTTTAGGAGTTTTCGGATCACGTGGCCTCCATGACAGCCAATCACGGCGATCAGGTGGTCTTAAGCCCCGCCTCGCCTCCCAGCATACTAAGTTACCAGTGCTTAACCGAAAGCTCCCGATCGCTGCCTGCGTTTGGGAGTTTTCGGATCACGTGGCCTCCATGACAGCCAATCACGGCGATCAGGTGGTCTTAAGCCCCGCCTCGCCTCGCCTCCCAGCATCCTAAGTTACCAGTGCCTAACCGAAAGCTCCCGATCGCTGCCTGCGTTTGGGAGTTTTTTCGGATCACGTGACCTCTGTGACAGCCAATCATGGTGATCACATGATCTTAAGCCCCGCCTCGCCTCCCAGCATCCTAAATCTCTTAAAGGTCCAGGAGGTGCCAGCAGAAGAGGATAAAGTGGTTGTAAACCGGTGGTAGCTGGTGTTTTTTTTTGGGGGGGGTGGGGGTGCAGCAAACCATCCACCCACCGGTCAGGTCAGGGACAACACCCATACCCCCCACCCCCCTGGTCGGTCAGTCAGTAGTCGGGCCCCACATTTAACCCCATCTCATGGGCAGCAGGCGGCGGTGGCTTCTCTGCGGGTGGCTGCTTTCTCGGTTTCTCTGCATCTCCTCCCTCCGCCACTTGGTGGCCAATCCAATCGGATCTCCTTTCGGCAAATCAGGTGACGGGTCCCGCTTCCTGATTAGCCAGGAGGAGAATCAGTGTTACAATAGCGAATATTTATTTGCTATTGTCACACAACTGGGTGGGCTTCAGATGCAGACCACCCTTTTTTGAAGCCTATTAGAGCCTCGGGGCTCTAATCACGTGCTTAAAAAAAAAATCTCAATTGGAATCCATGCATCGGCGCCCCGCATGTAGATCAGGGGGCTGGACGCATGGATGGGGGGGTGGCACCCTTACATATACCCAGTGAAGTGACTGGCCTCAGGTGATACACAGAGATGACACAAATATTCCTACATGAGTTGTACCTGTTTACCTGCAATCTTCTCTTCTCTACATCTGTTCAAAGTGCAGAATTTCGAAAGCTTGTCTGAGCTTTCAGAAAACAGGGGGCGGGAGTTCAAATTACATTCTGCAGAGCTCAGTGATAGCTGCTTGGAGGGAAGGGACACCCCTCCCTCTTCACACAGCACACAGGAACAGAGCTGAGGCTGTCGATCACAGGCTGTGTGCTGGAACTCCCTCCCGTCACCTTTTTTATCTCTTGGTGTTAGGAAAACTCATCCGAAGGAACGAGGCAGTGCACAGAGATGACTCTTAGTGCTCTGGATTGAGACAAGTAGACAGTATAGATAGATATGCTTTGTTCATATTTCATGTCTGAGGTTTACAACCACTTTAGGGGCCAGTTCACACCACATGCAGTCCAGTGTGATATTTTTTCTGCAGCAAAAAAGCACGGAAAAGTCAGTTATATGGTTTTCAATGGCATAGTTCACACCAGTGTATTCAAGTTCCAAAAAAAAGTAGAACATGTTGCATTTTTTTCCTGCACTACACCATACTGGAATGCTGTAAAATGCATCAAAAACGCACTGAATTGCACCAGAATGCACCTAAACGCACCAAAAACTTACTGGAACACACATGTCCTTAATTAAGGTTAAGAAAAAAAAAGGAGGGGGAAAAAATGCACCAGACTGCATCAAAAATGCACTAAAAACACATCAAAAATGCACTGGAACGCATCAAAAAAGCACCTGGAATGCATCTTGACTGCGAGTCTATGGTGTGAACTGGCCTGGCCCTAAGGGCTCATTCACGCCTGCTTTGCTGTTTGAAGAGCGATCTGTCTTTTGATCACTCTTCAGAGAGCAACCTCTGTTCCTCTTCCTCACCTCCTACTTTAACCTCTTGAACCCCGAACTAATGTACTACAAACATGCACATTGTGCACAGTCGCGGGGCGGTTGCAAAGCAGTCCCCATTCCCTTGAACGGGTCACGATTGCCAGCGGTAGCACCTCCCGAATGCCACAGGGGGGTATCATTTCTGGCATGGTCAACGGATCACAGCATTGTGGCTGCAGCATGTGAACACCCTCGCCTGCTGCCTCTGCAGCCTAAAGGGGGACGGTTGGTGGGCGGTAAAGCCACAAAAGTATTCACAACCCTTGCACAATACTTTGGTGAAGCTCCTTTGGCACCAATCACAGCCACAAGTCTTATTGGGTATGATGCTACAAAATTGGCACACCTATTCTTGGGCAGTTTCTCTTATTCTTCTTTGCAGGACCTCTCAAGCTCCATCAGGTTGGATGGGGTACATCGGTGCACAGCCATTTTCAGATCTCTCCAGAGATGTTCAATCGGGTTCAAGTCTGGGCTCTGGCTGGGCCACTCAAGGACATTCCAGAGTTGTCCCGTAGCCTCTCCTTTGTTATCTTGGCTGTGTGCTTAGGGCCGTTCTGTTGGAAGATGAACCTTCGCCCCAGTTTGAGGTCCAGAGCGCTCTGGAGCAGGTTTTCATCAAAGAGGTCTCTGTGCATTGCTGCATTCAATATCTTTCCATCAATCCTGACTAGTCTCCTGTCACGTACACACGACTGGACTTTCCGGCAGACTAGGTCCAACGGAATCAGTCTGTCAGACAATCCGATCGTGTGTGGGCTAATCCAATAGTTTTCTCATTAAAAAAATCAGACAAACCTAGAAATAGAACATGTTTCATATATGTCCAACGGACTCAATTCCTGTTGGGAAAACCTTTCGTCTGTATGCTGGTCTGACGGACCAAATACGACTCAAGGGAAACTATTGGCTACTGGCTATTGAACTTCCTTTTTTTTTGTCCCGTCTTATGTCATCACGTTCAAAACAAACTGACTTTCGAAAGGACTTAGTCCGTTCGTGTGCAGCCAAGTCCGTTCTTTCGGAAAGTCCCTTGGAACTCCACCGAAAGTCAGTCGGAAAGACCGTCGGACCTAGTCTGCCGGAAAGTCCGGTCGTGTGTACGGGGCATCCCAGTTCCTGCCACTGAAAAACATCCCCACAGCATGATGCTGCCACCACCATGCTTCACTGTAGGGATGGTATTGGCCAGGTGATGAGTGGTGCCTGGTCTCCTCCAGACATGACGCTTGCCATTCAAGAGTTCAATCTTTGTTTTATCAGAGGAGAGAATTTTGTTTCTCATGGTTTAAGAGTCCTTCAGGTGCTTTTTGGCAAACTCCAGGTGGGCTGTCATTTTACTGAGGAGTGGCTTCCATCTGGCCACTCTACCATACAGGCCTGATTGGTGGAGTGCTGCAGAGATGGTTGTTCTTCTGGAAGGTTCTCCTCTCTCCACAGAGAAATGCTGGAGCTCTGTCAGAGTGACCATTGTGTTCTTGGTCACCTCCCTGACTAAGGCCCTTTTCCCCCGATCGCTCAGTTTGGCCGGGCGGCCCGCTCTAGGAAGAGTCCTGGTGGTTCCAAACATTTTCCATTTATGGATGATGGAGGCCACTGTGCTCATCGGGATCAATGCTGCAGAACATTTTCTGTACCCTTCCCCAGATCTGTGCCTCCAGACAATACTGTCTTGGAGGTCTACAGACAGTTCCTTGGACTTCATGGCTTGGTTTGTGCTCTGACATGCACTGTTACCTGTGGCACCTTCTATAGACAGGTGTGTGCCTTTCCAAATCATGTCCAACTTATTTTGCCACGGTGGACTCCAGTCAAGTTGTAGAAACATCTCAAGGATGATCAGTGGAAACAGGAGGCACCTGAGCTCAATTTTGAGTCTCATGGCAAAGGCTGTGAATACTTATGTACATGGGATTATTTTTATCAATTTTAAATTTTGATAAATTTGCAAAGATTTCAAACAAATTTCTTTCACGTTGTCATTATGGGGAATTGTTTGTAGAATTTTGAGGAAAATAATAAATTTAATCAGTTTTGGAATAAGGCTGTAACATAACAAAATGTGGAAAAAGTGAAGCACTGTATATGGGGGTTGCGATGCCCAACTGAGAACCAATCATTACCATCCACCGGTGGGGGAACCAGGGGAGTTGCCATTAGGCTATCCAGGCTTGGGTGCCCTAATGAAAGTTCAGATGACTTCTCTTTAATTAGAGGGTCATACTACAATTGGTAAGCGTGTACTCTTCCAATTTGGTGGTGGCCTCACAAATCAAGCGACCTCTGCTGGCGGTGGAGATTTTTTACGCATCTACAAAAAATTTTAATATAGAAGAGGAGGATTTTTCCTTTTTTTCTACAGTATTTTGTACATTGGACTTTTCCTGTTTTGCACATTGGACTTTTCTTTTTCTTTTTTTACACACTGGACTTTTTTTTCAATAACAATTTATATATGAGATGTTGTTTATTTCGGTTCACTTATAAGGCCCTTTTTCACTTCTTATGCCGCGTACACACGAGCGGACTTTTACACATCCAAAGTCCGAAGGACTGAGTCCGTCAGACTATCCGATCGTGTGTGGGCTGCAACGGACTTTTGACTCGCCAAAGTCCGAAGGACTTTAGAATATGGAACATGCTTCAAATTTTTCCGAAGGAACTCCGCCGGACCCGGTCCCCTTCGAAAAATCCGCTCGTGTGTATGCTACTCCGACGGACTAAAACCGACGCTAGGGCAGCTATTGGCTACTGGCTATGAACTTCCTTATTCGAGCCGAGTCGTACGTCATCACGTTCAAATCCGTCGGAGTTTAGTGTGATCGTGTGTGGCCAAGTCCGCTCAGCCGAAAAGTCTGTCAGAACTCCGTCGGAATTCCAGCAGAACTCCGACGGAACTCCTTCGGAAGTCTGTCGGACATAAGTCCTCTCGTGTGTACGGGGCTTTATAAGTTAATGCAGTTCTGAACCCATATTTGATTTTTTATTTTCATGCAATCAGTGTATGTGCCTCATTTTACTTGGTATCACCCCGTTGTAGTACCTGTACAACAGAGCTCAGACTTGGGGAAGGGGAAGCAGCACACACAGCCAATCAGATGTACTGCAGTGCAAGGAGGAGAGAGCAAAGTGAAAGAGAGATGAGCTCATATGTCTGCTGCTTCTCCTTGCGCTATCCATTCACAGGCTAATAGTGGGACAAGACCTGAAAGTGTTAGCATAGTAATAAAAAACAGCATACTAATAAAAAAGCCTGATCCCTGCCAGAATGCTATAGAGAAGGACTCTTGCTCACCGTGTGGAAGCAGTGGTGTCTAAGCAGAGGTTCAACATGCCCCCATAGCTCTCCAAGCAGCAAAGCTTCTGCTTCCCACTGATTGGGGAACACTAGCTTTGACCTAGCTACCTCGAAAAAGATTCTTAAAAAATAGAAGTTTGCGAGATTTCCAACACTGAGTAATATAATGTGTGGTTGTCGATGGGAAATACATTAAGGCTACAGGTTTGGCCTTAAAATGTATTCAGAGCTATGCTAAGAGCAATTCTTATTGGAAATTTGAGCCTATATATTAACATACAATAGGGGCCCCAAAATGGCAGGTGTATTACATTGACCACATCTTCTGTTCTTCTACTGAAAACACTCACCTATTGATAAGTCAATGAAAAATTCCATGAACACCTGGGTTTAATCTTTGAATATGAAACACATTCCGATCCCTCCTTTGATAAGACTATGTAATGTTATTTCTCGACTTCCATTCTCAAGAGCCTGACAAAGCCTCATAGAGCCAACGTGACACATCCATAGAAACTCTCCTGTCCACGGATTAACGTCAGATGACAGACTTATCCTATCCAACACCTAACTCTGAATCTCTCTCAGCGGCTCCTATTAGTCTATGTCTGTGATACTGTACTTATAGGACATGTACAAGCAAGAAATCGCATTATTCATTGTAGAGTTGGCCTCCTTTCCTCGCCTTGGCTTTCAATAAGGAAGTAGATCATGGCTGTTCTTGCATTCCATGGCAAGATTTCACAAAGAAAAGGAGAAGTCTTGAAAGACGAAGGATCAACTGTTTCAGTTCTTCTAGCCTGCCTAGGAAAATTGCAATCTGTTGTGTGTCTACCTATATAACCAAACATATGTGGGCACCCCTCTATATTGAGTTCAGGTATTTCCAGTGAAGGACCTGTTAATACTACAGCATTTAGTGCCGATTCACACAGGGGCAACGCGACTTCAACACAACTTTGAGCAACTTACAACACGACTTCAACACAACTTTGAGCAACTTACAACATGACTTCAAGTCACCCTCAGGACAAGCGACTTTGGCTGTGACCAATCAGAAAATAATCAGCTCTCTGGGAGGGAGGGGTTTGCCTGGGTAAACTAATTTCTTTTGCTGTAAAGTCTGATCTGTAGATGGAGATCAGACTCGGAGGCGACCTCCATTGAATTCTATGGGTACAGGTCGCCTACAAGTCGGATTGAAGTCGTACAGGAACCTTTTCTGAAGTCGGAGTGACTTCAGTAGTGTATATTAAGACACCTCTCATTGACTAAAATGCAATTCATAATGTCCAGCGACTTGGGGCGACTTGAGGGCTGACAAGTTGCCCCCCAAGTTATTGTAGTGTGAACCGTCCCTTAAGGTCATTTGTTTGCTTCCAAACTTGTGGTAACAGTTTCGTGAAGGTTCTTTCTGTTCCAGCATGACTGTGTCCCATGTACAAAGCCAGCTTCATAAAGACGTAGTTTGACCAGTTTTGTGTAGAGGAACTCAAGGGTTTTGCACTTGAGCCTTGACCTCAGCCCTATTTAAAACCTTTGGGATTAAAGCCGGAGTCCGCCGGGAGTCCGCCGGGAGTCCGCCGGGAGTCCGCCGGGAGTCCGCCGTTTTTTTTTTTTTTAAACCAGCAGCTACAAATACTGCAGCTGCTGACTTTTAAAATAATGGCACTTATCCGCCCAGCGCACCCGCGATGTCGGCACCCGAAGCCGATCTCTCGATCATCTCTCAGGTGCTGCCGCCGCCATCTTGGGTATGGGAATCAGGAAGTGGAGGCTTCATTTCCCGGTTCCCTACTGCGCATGCGCGAGTCGCGCTGCGCAATAAGGATGGCCCCCGCTGTCTCTGGGATCCGTGTGTTTCCCAGCAGGCAGCGGGGGGCCTTCGGAAAGGGGTGTAGATTCTGCAGAAAGGGGCGTACCTTCTGCAGAATCTACGCCGGAAGTGGGTGCAGATACCTGTACTGTACAGGTACCTGCACCCCCCTCCACCCTGAAAGGTGCCAATTGTGGCGCCGGAGGGTTCCAATGAGCGGAAGGTCCACTTTAGGGTGGACCTCCACTTTAATTAGAACACCAGTTGTGAGCCAGGTCCTTTCATCAGTACCTACTATCACCTTCTCATCAGTACCCAACCTCACAAATGTTCTTTTAGGCGAATGGGCTAGAAATTCCCAAAGGCACATAAAATGTTGTGGAAAGCATTCCCAGAAGAATCAAGTTTCCAGTGAAGGTGTTTCCAGTGAAGGACCTGGTAATGCTAGAGCATTCAAAGAAATGTATGTGCCTCTAGACATGGGCAAAAGGAAAAAATTTGTTTAGTTTCGTTTCGTTTTAATTCGTTAATTCATTAATTTCATTTAGTTATATTCGTTAACTTCCTTAAATTCGTTTTCGGATTTCGTTTAGTTTTCTACCGAATTCGAAAAATCGGCCACATTCGAAAATATTTCAACCAAATTCGAAAATATATCTACCGGATTCGAAATGATTTCAACATGATTCGACATTATTTCAACCGCATTCTAAATGATTTAAACATGATTCGAAATGATTTCAACCGCATTCGAAATGATTTCAACATGATTCGAAATGATTTCAACCGCATTCGAAATGATTTAAACATGATTCGACATTATTTCAACCGCATTCGAAAATATTTTGTGACCCGCCTTTAGGGCCATGTATCTCGGGGTCACTTGGTGCTAGAAACTCCAAATTTGGATATGTTGTAGTGCTAGTACTATTGTGTTTGCATACCAAATTTGGCACTAGCACTACAACATATCCAAATTTGGAGTTTCTAGCACTAAGTGACCCTGAGATACATGACCCTAAAGTCGGGTCACAAAATATTTTTGAATGCGGTTGAAATAATGTCGAATCATGTTGAAATCATTTCGAATGCGGTTGAAATAATGTCGAATCATGTTGAAATCATTTCGAATGCGGTTGAAATAATGTCGAATCATGTTGAAATCATTTAGTACTTCGGCTCAAATACAATACAACACCCTTCTAACTCAGTTCTCAGGAATGCACTTTGCCAGTAATCCATCCTCCAGCAAAAAATGAATTAGCTGATTGGACTATAAGATTTACTTTGAGCTGACCTTTTGTTTCATTAGATCTTTAAAGAATTACCGAATCATGTCGAATTCATTCGAATTCATTCGTTATATTTCTTTCGTATTCGTTGTAATTCGTTATTTTTTTATTCGGATGCATCCGAATGTCCGAAAGATGCAAAATTCGGCCGAATTTCGATTCGTTACGAAACGAATTGCACAAGCCTATGTGCCTCCAGTCTTTTAGGAATAGTTTTGAGAAGTCACTCTTCAGTCTCCAATAAGACATGTAAAGGACACGTTGGTTTGAAGGAATACAAGGGTCTTGCAGAGAGCCTTGAACTTAACTTTAATTAAAACCTTTGGGATGAATTAGAACACGTGTGAGCCAGGTCTTCTCATCAGCAACTTCTATCATCTTCTCATTAGTACCTAACCTAACAAATATTATTTTGGGCGAATGGGCTCAAAACTCCCACAGACACATTCTAAAATTTTGTGGAAAGCATTGCCAGAAGAGTAGAGTTTCCAGTGAAGGTGTTTCCCATGAAGGACCTGTTAATGTTAACACATTAATTAAGACA
Source organism: Lithobates pipiens (assembly GCF_037356315.1). Lineage (NCBI taxonomy): Eukaryota > Metazoa > Chordata > Amphibia > Anura > Ranidae > Lithobates > Lithobates pipiens. The sequence continues at coordinate 49,135,179 of NW_027507791.1, forward strand.
TTTGTTTGCTTCCAATCTTGATCGAACAGTTTAGAAAAGGCCATTTTCTGTTCCAGCAGGACTGTGCCCCCATGTAAAAAGCCAGTTCTATAAAGACATAGTTTGACCAGTTTGGTCAGGAGAAACTCAAGAGTCTTGCACAGAGCCTTGACCTCAACCCTATCCCTTCCACAATTGGAACACCAATTGTGAGACAGGTTATCAGGTCTTCTTATCAGTACCTTCTATTATATTCTCATCAGTACCTAAACTCACAAATGTTCATTTGGGTGAATAAGTTTGAAATTCCCACAGGCACATTCAAAATTTTGTGGAAAGCATTCCCAGAAAAGTGGGGTTTACAATGAAGGTTTTTCCAGTGAAGTACCTGTTAAGAGCGTTCACAGACATCCCTGTGCATCCAATCTTGTGGGAACAGTTTGGAGAAGGCCCTTTTCTGTGTTTATAAACAAATGCTTAGGCCCCTTTGGTGTGGAAGAACCCAAGGGTCTTGCACAGACCCCGACCTCAAACCTATGAACTGGATCACCAATTGTGAGCCAGGACTTCTCATCAGTACCTTCTATAATCTTCTCGTCAGTACCAAACCTCACAAATGTTCTTTTGGGTGAATAAGCTCAAAATTCCTACAGACACATTCTAAAATTTAGTAGAAAGCATTCCTAGATGAGTGGAGTTTCCAGTGAAGGACCAGGTGTTTCCACTGATGGACCGGTAATGATAGAGCATTCAAAAACATTTGTGTGCTTCCAATCTTATGGGAACAGTTTGGAGAAGGCCCTTTTCTGTTTATAAACAAATGCTAAGGCCCCTTTGGTGTGGAAGAACCCAAGGGTCTTGCACAGAGCCCTGACCTCAAACCTATTTAACACCTTTGGAATGAACTGGATCAACAATTGTGAACCAGAACTTCTCATCAGTACCTTCTATAATCTTCTTGTCAGTACCAAACCTCACAAATGTTCTTTTGGGTGAATAAGCTCAAAATTCCTACAGACACATTCTAAAATTTAGTGGAAAGCATTCCCGGATGAGTGGAGTTTCCAGTGAAGGACCAGGTGTTTCCACTGATGGACCGGTAATGCTAGAGCATTCAAAAACATTTGTGTGCTTCCAATCTTGTGGGAACGTTTTGGAGAAGGCCCTTGTCTGTCCCCATAAAGACATGCTTAGGCCACTTTGGCATGGAGGAACTCAAGGGCCTTGCACTGAACCCTGACCTCAACCCTTTTTAAAACCTTTGGGATGAATTGGAACACAAACTGTGAGCCAGGCTTATCTTTAGTACCTTCTATCATCTTATTTTCGGTACCTAACTTCACCAATGTTCTTTTGGGTGAATAGGCTTGAAATTCCTAAAGACGCATTCTAAAATTTTGTGGAAGCATTTCCAGGGAAGTGGAATTTCCAATGAAGGTGTTTCCAGTGAAGGAACTGTTAATGGTGGAGCATTCACAGACATGTGTGGTTACAATCTTGTAGGAATAGTTTGGAGAAGACCCATTTCTGTCTCTGATAAGACATGCTTAGGCCACTTTGGTGTGAAGGAACTCAAGGGTCTTGAACAGAGCCCTGACCTCAACCCTATTAAGAACCTTCGGGATACATTGGATCACCAATTGTGAGCCAGGTCTTCACATCAGTACCTTCTTCTATCATCTTCTCAGCAGTTCCTAACATCACAAATGTTCTTTTGGGTGAATGAGCGTAAAATACCCGTAGACACATTTCAAAATCTTGGTGAAAGCCTTCTCAGAAGAGCAGAGGATATTATAGCCACATATGAGGTGCAGCTTTATATTAATTGCCATGGTTTTGGACAGGGATGTCCATCAAGCTTGTCAGCATCGTGGGACCTCCACACCTCCTATACTATGCAGGTGACGCATGCATTAATACCACCCTCTGGTAGTATTGACATCCCTCCGCATCACCTCACAATGTCAAGTGCTTTTTCATTAATGAAGATGCAAAAACATTCAGGTGCCTCGATAACACAACCTCAGAAGTCATACCTCACGTTCAGATTTTCACGCCCTTACCATATAGACAAAATGGAAACATAAATCTTTGCCTTTGGTTCTTCATTAAAAGTTCACACCTGCTTTTTGATGCTTCTTCATGCCTTAAAGGGCCTACATAATATATATGGAAGTCTCCAAATAGTCGCTGCGCTAAATGCCAGAATTAAAAATAGGAAAAGAATTTGAGAGATCCGCTGACAATTACTCAGACCAGCTCCACGAAACGCAGTGCGTTTGGGAGACCGTTGCCATGGCAGCCACTTCATATTAGGTAGAAATGTCAGACTGGCCCCCGGAGACCCGCGTCTCTTGCTCTTTTCAGAAGATTAGTGGCCCTCCTTTCATCCCCAGCAGATTTACGAAGGTGCAGAGGTTGCACGCAGCTGGGTGCCTTGTGTTTGGGCAAGTTAATGAGGTAACAGGGACAATATGGATTCCACAGTCAGGTGGAGTGCAGAGGGGCACACTCCCTGCTGCACAATGCTTAGAGCTGCTCTTTTGCTCGTGGTGCGCTGCTCAACCCCTGGCTATTGTTCTTGGCCCATAACATACAAAACTCAGAAACAACAATCAACTTGGAGGTTTTGAAAAGCAACTCTATCTGTTAAAGGTTCCCTCAAGTTAATATATAAAAAAAAAAAAAAAATTTAAATTGAGCCTTGAAAACCCAAGTTTGAGGCGTGAGAGCTTCATAAGGTCTTTTGACTGCATAAGCCCTCATATCCCACAGCAGAGCAGGAACGTTGATTTGTAAAGAGGCTGACAGTCTAGCAGGGGTCTCAAACTGATGGCCCTCCAGCTGTTGAAGAACTACAAGTCCCATCATGCCTCTGCCTGAGGGAGTCATGCTTGTAACTGTCAGTCTTGCAATGCCTCATGGGACTTGTAGCTTTGCAACAGCTGTAGGGCCACCAGTTTGAGACCCCTGGTCTAATGAAACATGTCTCCAGTCTCTGACTGTCTCCTGCAGCAAGTTTCCAGTCTCCAACCATGTCCGTAGCATGGCTACCCTGACCATCTCCTGTAGTATGTCTGCAGCCTCTGGTTGCTAAGACACAAGCAACTACCGCTGAATAGTCTTGTTGCTAGGGCACAGGTGACACTTGCTGGTTGTTGGATGCAGACTTCTATTGCTGCCTAGTGTACTTGGTTGTTAGGACACAAATGGCTACTGCCACCTAGCATCTTAAGTTGCTAGGACACAGGCAGCTCTTGCCGCCTTGTGTTCCCGGTTGCTAGGACGCAGGCAGCTCTTGTCGCCTTGTGTTCCCGGTTGCTAGGACACAGGCAGCTTATGGTTTGTTCCCTTTGTTAAGGTCACCAGTATGGTATTTGTACATCGATATCATATTCCCTCTCAAGTGTGTCCTCTCCAGAGAGAATAAGCTCAATGCTTGTAGTCAATCCCTATAGTTGAGATCCTCCAGTCTCTTAATTAGCTTTGTTGCCCTTCTCTGGGCTCTCTCCAATTCCAGAACATCCCTCCTGAGGACTGGTGCCCAGAACTGGACGGCATACTCCAGGTGCGGCCAGACCAAAGTCTTGTAGAGTGGGAGAATTATCGTTTTATCTCTGGAGGCCTTCAACTCTTCTGGGAAGGCTGTCCATAAGATTTAGGAGTGTGTCTATGGGAATGTTTGACCATTCTTCCAGAAGTGCATTTGTGAGGTCAGGGACTGATGTTGGACGAGAAAGCCTGGCTCGCAGTATCCACTCTAATTCATCCCAAAGGTGTTCTATCGGGTTGAAGCTTTGTGCACTGGTGCACAGTCATGTTGGAACAGGAAGGGGCCAGCCCCAAACTGTTGCCACAAAGTTGGGAGCATGAAATTGTCCAAAATATCTTGGTATGCCTTAAGAGTCTATTATTTATCAGGGCGGCACAGTGGTGTAGTGGTTAGCGCTCTCGTCTAGCAGCAAAAAGGGTCACTGGTTTGAATCCAATCCAAACCACGACACTACCTGCCTGGAGTTTACATGTTCTCCCTGTGCCTGTGTGGGTTTCCTCCGGGTACTCCGGTTTCCTCCCACAAACCAAAGACATGCAGGTAGGTTAATTGGCTTCTGTACAAAATTGGCCCTAGTATATGAATGGGGACCTTGGATTGTGGGCTCCTTGAGGGTAGGGACTGATGTGAGTGTGTAATGTACAGGGATAGGGACAATTGTAGACACTCACTCTGGATGGACTGGTGTCTTTATTCAACCTTACTAACTATGAAATGATCTATTATTATATTTCAATGTCTTTATGGACCTTGCTTTGTGCACTGGTCCAAATTACTTGGTGGAGGGGGGATTATGGAGTGTGTTTGTTTTATCAGGGGTTGGGCCTGGCCCCTTAATTCCAGTGAAGGGAACTCTTAAGGCGTCAGCATACTAAGACATTTTGGACAATTTCATGCTCCCAGCTTTGTGGGAACAGTTTGGGGACGGCCCCTTCCGGTTCCAACATGACTGCGCACCAGTGCACAATAAAGACATGGATGAGCGAGTTTGGGGTGGAGGAACTTGACTGGCCTGCACAGAGTCCCGACCTCAAGCCAATGAATTAGAGCAGAGACTGCGAGTCAGGCCTTCTCGTCCCAAAGGCGGATCCAGAGTCAAGTCTCGGGAGGGGCACTGCCAAAATTCTTGCTCTTTTTCTGTTTATATTGCAAAAAATTAAAAACGCAGAGATTATCAAATGCCACCAAAAGAAAGCTCTATTTGTGGGGAAAAAAGGACATAAATTTTATTTTCGGTACAGCGTTGCACAACCATGCAATTATCAGCCAGTCAAAGTAACGCAGCGCAGTATCACAAGAAATAATCATACATAATGGCACACATGTATTTTGCGATTTGTCACATGACATTCATAATGTGCATGGATGGATGGCGGCAGCAGGGATTTGGGGGGCGGTTCCCACAATACATGGGCTGCTACATTTGTATTGCTGCCCCACACAGCAGATCAGGGGGTCTGTGACTAGTAACCTGTGGCTGACCATGTTGCTGCTTCCAGAAAAGGGTCATCACCTTGCTCAGCTGCAGTGTCTTACCAGCAGGGAAAGGGGAAATAATTCTTCCCTCTCAGGCTCCCTCCAACTCGTACTCACCGCCTCGTGATCCCTTCTCATCTCCCTCAATGTCCTTTGCAGCCTCCTGGTGTTCTCTCCCCTCCCCCTGTGCATGCTGCGGGCTACAATCAATTCTTAGGCAAGCACCATTTTTCCACTGGTACTTGGGACTACATATTCCATGATCCTCTCCTGCTTGGACACCTCCCTCTCATTGGCTCTGGCCAGGGCCAATGAGCAAAGGAAGAGAGCAGACTAATGGCAGTGTCTGTGTGAAGAGGAAAGGGAGGGGGAGGAAATCCCCCTGCAGCTGAAGGTTATATCCCTTCACCTAGCCTGTCAGTATCAGCGCCGCTGCTCTGTGGATCCTGTGGCAGCGACAGCTGGTAGTATGTCCGCATGGGGGCCAGACATGGATTATAAAGCTGCCACCTGATGGGGTTGTACTCAGCCAATTGTGGAACTGCACATGCGATGTTCACCACTGGCAGCACACTAGCACATCAGCCTTTTTCTGGGGAATCAGAGCGTTGACTATCCTCTCCCCAGCTGCCTGACCTGTTCTCCAGCAGCTCCTCCTCCGTCAAGTTGGCTCAGTCTGAGAGTGAGACTCCCTCCCACGTGACTCACTCAGACTGACGTCACTCGTTGCTAGACGCCAGGCGGCCCAGGCGTTAGCAACGAGTGCAGGAGAGAGGCTCCACCCACCGCTGTTCCTCATCCTGGTCAGTGCTGGGCGTAATGACAAGTAGAGTCTCTCTCTCTCTGCGCCGCTGATCGGGTTATGTGAGAGAGACTCGGGCAGCGGAGGCAGCGCAAGGGAGAATGTGACAATGACATGTCACTGCTACTATTTCGGGGGGGGGGGGGGGCAATTGACCTGTTGCCCCCCCCCCTGGATCTGCCCCTGTCTCGTCCACAACAGTCCTTGGCTTGACAAATGTGCTTCTGGAAGAATGGTCAAACATTCCCATAGACACACTCCTAAACCTTATGGACAACCTTACCAGAAGAGTTGAAGGTCTCCAGAGATAAAACGATAATTCTCCCATTCTACAAGACTCTGGTCCGGCCGCACCTGGAGTATGCCGCCCAGTTCTGGGCACCAGTCCTCAGGAGGGAGGTTCTGGAATGGGAGAGAGTCCAGAAAAGGGCAACAAAGCTAATTAAGGGACTGGAGGATCTCAAATTTGGGCATAGATTACAAGCATTGAACATTCCCATAGACACACACCTAAACCTTGTGGACAGCCTTCCCAGAAGAGTTGAAGCTGTTATAGCTTCAAAGGGATGGGCCAACTCAATATTAAACCATGCAGACTAAAGCCGCGTACACCAGATTGGAAATTCGGCCAGCAAAAGACCGATGAGAGCTTTTGGTCGGAAAATGCGATCGTGTGTATGCTCCATCGGACTTTTGCTTGCTGAATTTCGGCCAGCAAAAGATTGAGAGCATGTTCTAAATTTTTTCGATCCGAAAAAGTTTCTATCCGAAAATGCGTTCGTGTGCATGCAATTCCGACAGGCAAAAACTCACGCATGCTCAGATTCAACTACGAGACGGAAGCTATTAGCTACTGGCTATTGAACTTCCTTTTTCTAGTCCCGTCGTACGTGTTGTACGTCACCCCGTTCTTGACGGTCGGAATTTGGTGTGACCGTGTGTACACAAGACAACTTGAGCAAAATACCATCAGGAAAACCATCAGAGCCTTTTCCGACCAAAATTCCGATTGTGTGTACGCGGCATTAGACTGGGATTCCATTAAAGTTCATGTGCGAATACTTTTGGTAATATAGTGTACATATACATATTTCTGCACACAGATGCGGTTGTGTGAATGAGCCCCTATAGTTGATTGCAAGCTCTCATATTCCTCTTGCTTGTATAGTACTGACACGCCTTTCCGGATATACACCATGAAATGTGGTATTTGCCGGAATTCAGCCATTGTTTCCAGCTGCAAGCTTTAAAAAAGTATAAAAAAAATTGTAAAAATAACGACATTAATTGTTCTCGCTGCCCATCTGTTTATGGCCGAATCTCGCCTGTAATCAAAACTGAAAAAGCAGAACGAGGTTCCAGGCCAATTGCTTTTTCCCCCATCGAAAATAAACACACAATCCTGCGCAATCACAGTGCGTTTACGCGGCCAGCCAAATAACTTGTGGTTATACAAACGGAACGCGAGCCAGTTTTTGTATTTTTAAACAAAGCAACATGCTCTGTAGGTATTGTTCTCACAGCTGAGAGGTTTGTGCAGGTGTCGGCCAGAAGGCGAGAGAGAGGCGTGAGGATCACCCCGACCGCAAGCGAGTAACACGATTGGGTTTTCACTAAGGAACCTTAAGTGTTTCCTTCAGGATTAAGACATATCTTAATCCAAGAAGAAAATGTAATAAAATGCACCCTACCAGTCCTAAGCCCTTGTACACACGGTCGGAGATTCCGACAACCAAATCCATCGGATTTTGTCCGTCGGATTTTGTCCGACGGATTTTGTCCGAAACTGTTGCATACACACGGTCGGAACAAAGTTGTCGGAAAATCCGATCGTTCAGAACGTGATGACGTCATTTCATTACGACGGGACTACGTTCACGCTAGTAGCCAATAGCTTTGGTGTAGGAATTTGATCTGAGCATGCGTGGCACTTTGTCCGATCGGAATTCTCTACACATGATCGGAGTATGTCCGATCGGAGCATTTTTGTCGGAAAATTTTACCAACAAGTTGGAAAACTTGGTCCGTCGGATACTCCGACGGAAACAGTCCGATGGAGACCACACACAGTCGGAATATCCGACAAAACGGTCCGATCGGACACATTCCGTCGGAATCTCCGACCGTTTGTACAAGGGCTTAGAGTTGGTGGCTGTTATAGCTTCCTGGTCTGCCAAACTGGCGCCCGACAGTTACTCTCTCCATTCTTTTGACACAAGTCCAGTACAGATCTGTGTTCACTGTCATTGTAAACGGTAAGTCTCTAGAGAGCTGCCTCTAAAAAAAGAGGCCACATCAACTTGGAATTTCCACCAAGACCAGGATCCAGTGGTCGGCCACCATACCGTTTTATTGCCATCTTTGTCACCAATAGAAAGACTTCCTTTTCTCTGTGTGACGCCATGACTAGAAAAGATAGGGTGGGGTCCAGGGGTGGACTGACAACTCATGGGGCTCCCGGGCAATAGGAGATTATGGGGCCCCCAGGCAATCCGAGATTATGGGGCCACACAGTATACACACACACAGTATACAATCACACAGTATACACATACATGTGCACACAGTATACACAGACATGTTTCTATTGGCTGAGAAGGTACTGGAGAGGTGGGGCAGCTATAATCTCAGGATTTTTAGACCAAAAGGATATCGGTAAGGGACATTTCAGAGACAGATGTAAAAAAAAAAAAAAGATTTTTACATACTGTCCCTGGTTTTACTGAGGCTGGCAAACCTGATGGGGCCCCCTAGTGGCTCAGGGCCCTCGGGCAGTGCCCGAGTGGCCCAATGGTCAGTCCGCCCCTGGTGGGGTCACTGGGACGGGAAGACACAAACAGTATTAAAGTTACCCTTACTAAACCATATTTTACAGTCAAAGGACAGAGAGCTTATTGGGTGGTAATGGTGTATAGATATTGGCCACCAGTCCAAAGGGCAGGTAGGAGGTGGGACTGTATTTCAGTCTTGGAAAAGTTTAGCTACTTTCCTAAAGTTGGTCGCCAACTCCAATTTGAGGTCCTGCAAAAGATATTGCAGGTTCTGTAGAGACCTTGACCACCAGTCCAGAGGGCAGGAAAGAGGTGGGGCAGTATCAGGGCCCGGACAAGGGGTGGGCAGGAGGGACGGCTGCCCCTGGCGCAATGGTTAATTGCAGGGGTAGGGGGCACCCTAACCCTAAGGGAAAGGGGGGCGCAGTTTAGCGTCTTTGCCCGGCACTGGGCAGTATTTCAGTCTTGGAAAAGTTTAGCTACTTTCCTAAAGTTGGTCGCCAACTCCAATTTGAGGTCCTGCAAAAGATATTGCAGGTTCTGTAGAGACCTTGACCACCAGTCCAGAGGGCAGGAAAGAGGTGGGGCAGTATCAGGGCCTGGACAAGGGGTGGGCAGGAGGGACGGCTGCCCCTGGTGCAATGGTTAATTGCAGGGGTAGGGGGCACCCTAACCCTAAGGGAAAGGGGGGCGCAGTTTGGCGTCTTTGCTCCTGGGCGCTGGATGATCTTGTCCCGCCACTGGGCAGTATTTCAGTTTTGGAAAAGTTTAACTGCTCTCCTAAAGTTAGGGAGCAATGCAGGGGGGGGGGGGAACCACCAGAATATGTGCATTATGTTACAACAAGTAAAAAATACGGTATACAGAACTGTTTGGTTTAAATTCTTTGATATGTAATTGGTTGCATCTGTTTGCCAGAACACGACCTCCGGCAAACCATCAAGCACAACGTTCCTCAAGGTCCTTCAGAGATCGATTAAAATGTATCAAAAACCAAACCTTTTATTGGATAGTATCATGTACCTGGTAGGGGACCGAGATGACCAGGGTAACTTCTTTTATATCTCCCAAGCAACTTTGAAGGTCTAACAGAGGGTGCAAAGAGGCAGGAGGAACATGAGTGAAAGAAGATGTAGCTTGCAGAACCTCAAATTGGAGTTGGCGACCAGGAAGATCCAGCAGGACGTATGGGTAGGAGCATCAGGTGAGGAGTTAGCCAAAGTTCAGGATGGAAATAGAGAGTAAAGGGTAGTGATATAGGTCTCTGTTTATTTAAAAAAGACAATTCAACAGTCACAAACATGGATGTATGCTTGCATATAAAAAAAACGGTGGTCTGTAGTCCTATCACGCTGAGTCTTCAGCGGTGGCCGCCATCGCTGTATGTATTCCCCACTAGGAGCAAGCCAGAAAGCATCCGTATACACCCTGGAATGTACCGCAGTGGACGTGACATCAGCAGAGGATCTCCCAACTGGAAATGGGGCATGGCTACGCGTTTCACGTGAAGAGAACTGCTTTCTCAGGCCCCTCCCTTAAACAGCTCTTTGTGTTTGGAATGACAGGATCCCTGCCAAGGTGTGCGATAGGGGGGTTACACAGGGGTCCCAGACAGCAGGGGGATCGGTGCAGCGAGACAGAAGGACAATTACAAAATGATGCACTGTGCCTGTGTCTCTCCCTCCAGCAGCTGAAAGGCCTTTTTTCCCTCTCCCTCCCACCAGTTTTCAACTGCTGGAGGAAGAGACACAGGCACAGTGTATCGTTCTGTAATTGTCCTCCCGTCCCGTAATTTTAAAAAAATTAAAAAAAAAAAACCTTTTGAAGAAATAGAATTTACCGGCCCCTTCCTGGTCTGAATTGGATACAGTGGGCGATTGCTACTGATCTGTGTCCATTCATAACTGAGCCATAAGGAGTCATAAAGGAGCCTCTTGTCTCCTGTTCATTCATCTTCCGGGCAGCTGAGGCTACTGAGAAAGGGACTGGGGAATCTGTATCCTCAATTTCTTTCTCAGTCTCAAAGGTGAGATGTCAGGGGTTTGTTTAGACCCCTGATATGTTATATAATGGCATTGTATAAAAATGTAAAAAAAAAATAGAAATTTTTAATTTTTGTAATAAAAATGTAAAAAATAAATCAAAATCGTTTTTAAAATTGTAAAAAAAAAAAACACATTTTAAAAACTGGAAAAAATAATTAAAAAAAAAATTGTATACTTTGTAATAAAATTTTTAATAATAAATAAAAAGAATTTGTTAAATTGTAAAAATAATAAAAAAAAAACTGTAAAAAAATATTTTAAAAGTGTGTAATTTTGTAATAAAAATGTAAAAAAATAAATTAAAATAATTTTTTTAAAAATTGTAAAAAATAATTTAAAATTTTTTTTTTTTTTAAAACTGGTAGGCTGTCTAACGGAAGCTCTGATCCCTGCTATACTCAATACTGGAATTCACAGTGTCTGTCGTTGGGCAAATACTGAGCGCAAGTTATCGCACGTCTTGTCTACGTGTGAGGCTTCCTAGATTCTGTCCGGACTGTCATCATTTCTATCCCAAGTACATGACTACATCTGTGATAGCGCACAATTCATAGATAGAAGAGCTTAATCTCCGACCACCCACCCGAATTTCCAACCTCCCTCCAACTTCATGACTCATCAGCCTGTTAGATGGACCTCGCCCAGAGACACAGTGATGAGTACCAAAACGGAAAGGATTTATTAAAAATAATTGTTAGCATGTTGATGGGGGGGTGGTTGGGAGTACAGAGACCCAGTGATGTCATCATTGGGTCTAAACGAAGGTAATCAATGAACACAGGAAGGATTCAAAATGTCAGTAGAGAAGCACAGAGACCTATTTTCATCTGCTGAGCTGGCCAGTAACACACCTTCTGTATTAACCCTCCCCCCCCCCCCCCACCACTCTGGATGAAGAAGCACAGGAGGCACAACAGACAGCAGCATTGTCAGCCTGGGGAAGAGGGAAGTGTTAGATATATTAACCGATTTAAATACACAAGCAAATTGAAGCCAAACTCCAGCTCATGCTTTATAATCAGTTACAGTAACCATTTTTTTTATTTTAGGAAAAAGGTTTCACACAAATAAAAGATGATCATTGTAAGCACCCCTGTCAGTGTTAAAGGGTTTGTCCAGGGGAGGAACAACCAGGGTCACAAAGGTCACAATTGAAACCGAGCCCTGGCCTTCAGCTACGGTGGAAGGGGGGCCAAGACGGCAGGAAGGGGGCCCGCTACAAAACATGGGAAAGGGTCCTGGTAAAGGAAACATAATAAAGGGCCATTGGGAAGGGCCCCAGGCTCAGAGAGAAGGGCCTCGGGCTCAGAGGGAAGGACCCCAGGATCAGATGGAAAGGGCCCCAGGTGCAGAGAAAAGAGCAATGGGCTCAGAGGGAAGGGCCCCCGCACTCAGAGGGAAGGGCCTAAGGCTCAGAGGGAAGGCCTCCTTGCTTGGAGGGAAGGGCCCCCGCACTCAGAGGGAAGGGCCTAAGGCTCAGAGGGAAGGCTTCCTTGCTTGGAGGGAAGGGCCACCGCACTCAGAGGGAAGGGCCTAAGGCTCAGAGGGAAGGCCTCCTTGCTTGGAGGGAAGGGCCCCCGCACTCAGAGGGAAGGGCCTAAGGCTTGGAGGGAAGGACCTAAGGCTCAAAGGGAAGAGCCGGGCTCGGAGGGAAGGGCCCCAGGTGCAGTGAAAAGAGAAATGGGCTCGAAGGGAAGGGCCTAAGGCTCAAAGGGAAGGCCTGCTTGCTTGGAGGGAAGGGCCACTGAACTCAGAGGGAAGGGCCTAAGGCTCGGAGGGAAGGGCTCCTTGCTCAGAAGGGCTGGGCCATCACACTCAGAGGGAAGGGCCCCAGGCTCAGAAGGAAGGGGCTAAGGCTCAGAGGGAAGAGTGTTGGCTTGGAGAGAAGGGCCCCAGGGGCAGAGAAAAGAGCAATGGGCTCAGAGGGAAGGACCCCTGCACTCAGAGTTTAGGGCCTAAGGCTGGGAGGGAAGGGCCCAGGCTCAGAGGGAAGGGCATAAGGCTCAGAGGGACGGCCTCCTTGCTTGGAGGGAAGGACCACCACACTCAGAGGGAAGGGCCCTGGCAAGGAGAGAAGGGCCCCAGGTGCAGAGAGAAGGACAAAGGGCTCAGAGGGAAGGGCCTAAGGCTCAAAGGGAAAGCCCCCCTGCTTGGATGGAAGGGCCCAGGTAAGGAGGGAAGGGCCCCAGGCTCAGAGGGAAGACCCCCTGCGCTTGGAGGGAAGAGCCCTGGCAAGGAGGGAAGGGCTCAGGCTCAGAGGAAAGGCCCCCCTGCTCGGAGCGAAGGGCCTAGGCAAGGAGGGAAGGCACCCTGCGCTCAGAGGGAAGGCCCCCTGCGCTCAGAGGGAAGGCCCCCTGCGCTCAGAGGGAAGGCCCCCTGCGCTCAGAGGGAAGGGCCCTGACAAGGAGGGAAGGGCCCAGGCTCAGAGGGAAGGCCCCCCTGCTCAGAGGGAAGGGCCCAGGCAAGGAGGGAAGGCACCCTGCTCGGTGGGAAGGGCCAAGGCAAGGAGGGAAGGCACCCTGTGCTCAGAGGGAAGGGCCCAGGCTCAGAGGGAAGGGCCCCGTGCTCGGAGGGAAGGGCTCACGCAAGGAGGGAAGGGCCCCAGGCTCAGAGGGAAGGCCCCCTGCGCTCAGAGGGAAGGCCCCCTGCGCTCAGAGGGAAGGGCCCAGGCTCAGAGGGAAGGGCCCTGTGCTCAGAGGGAAGGGCCCAGGCAAGAAGGGAAGGATCCTGCACTCGGAGGGAAGGCCCCCCTGCTCGGAGGGAAGAGCACAGGCAAAGAGGGAAGGGCCCCAGGCTCAGAGCAAAGGCCACCGTATTTGGAGGGAAGGGCTTAAGGCTCAGAGAGACGGGCCGTAGGACGGATGGTCCCTGAAGGTTCTAGTCATGCCTCTGGGTTTGTCTCAACCTTCTAACTTCTACATCTGCAGGACAGCTTGTTCTGTTAAAAAAAAACAACAGACATACAGGCAGAATCACTGTTGGAAATAAAGAAAAAAAAAGAAAAAAAGGAAAATAAATGCAGCCGCCACATCTGAGAATAATTAAGCTGCAATATAATAAATGTTTGCTTTTTGGATTTAATACCGCTTTAATCATTTTTCTGCCAAGAAATGAATAAAGAAAACATCCCGACGACAGAGGGAAATTCTCAAGATGGACACCGCTCTTCACAGATAATGAATAAAGCAGACGCAAAATGCTGTCACCGGAGGATCCCATTACATCCCCCATAATATATATATATATATATCTGTGATTGCAGCAGGGGAGAGGCGAGGAGTCTCCGAGTCTGACCGGGGCGGCCCAGCCCGACTACAACATCCAGCCAGATATAGATACTGCTGATAGAAGTAAGAGGACACTGCGACCCGAAGCATAAAAATCTAGAAAATGTCATATAAACACCGTACAAAAGGTCACCTTACCCCATCTTTGTGTCCATGTTCATAAAAAATAATGCATTTATTATTGTAATAGGAGAGCAAACAACTGCTGTGTTCACACCTTTGTTCCCCGAACACCGACTCACTTCAAGGCGGATGTAAACCAAGTAGAATACAACAATGCATGGCAATGCAATATTGAATAATATTTGTTAAAATTGTTAAAATTTCGTTAAAATTATGTTTATTCTGTTCTATATGCATAATTATGCAACGGTATAATTATAATTAAGTATAATTATTATTATGTATAATTATTATGCAACAGTAATCACTTTTTTAAGTAAAATATAAAAAAAATAAAAAAAACGACTTAACCGCTTGACCTCCGGAAGGTTTTACCCCTCCCCCGCATGACCAGACAATTTTTTTGCTATTCAGCACTGCGCTACTTTACCAACTTCCATACCGGGCCTATTCTGACATTTCTCTCCTACATGTAAAAATCATCATTTTTTTTAATTTTTTTGCTATAAAGTTACTCAGAACCCCCTATTTTACATTATATATATATTTATATATATATATATATATATATATATATATATGTATATATATATATATATATATATATATATATATATATATATATATATATATATATGTATGTATATATATATATATGTATATATGTATATATATATATATATATATATATATATAATATATATACGTATATATATATATATATACATATATATACATATATATATATATATATATATATATACATTTTTAGCAGACACCCTAGGGAATAAAATGACGGTCGTTGCAACTTTTTATCTCACACTGTATTTGCCCAACAATTTTTCAAACGCTTTTTTTTTTTTTGTTAAAAAGAGTTTCATTCATTTAAAAAAAATAACAAGAAACTGTAAAGTTAACTCAATTGTTTTTTTTTTTGTATAATGTGAAAGATGATGTGACGCCGAGTAAATAGATACCCAACATGCTACGCTTTAAAATTGCGCACACTTGTGGAATGGCGCCAAATCTCGGTACTTAAAAATCTCCATAGGCGACGCTTCCATTATATATTTATTTTTTTACAGGTTACCATTTTAGAGTTACCGAGGAAGTCCATGGCTAGAATTGTTGCTTGCGCTCTAACGCACGCGGCGATACCTCACATGTATGGTTTGAACGGCGTTTACATATGTGGGCGGGGCTTCTGGTGCGCAAGCTACCGCGGACAGGGTCGTTTTAAAATGTGTTTTTTTTTTTTTTTTTATTGTTTATTTTACTTTTATTTTTAATTTTTCTTAATTTTTCTTTCTCTTTTACTTTTTTTTTGATAACTTTTATTCCTGTAAACATCCCTTGTAATAGGAATCTATTGTGACAGGACCTCTTTATGGAGAGATGCGGCGTCAATAAGACCCCATATCTCTTCTCCAGGCTGAAAAGCATGAAATAAAAAATAAAAAATCATGATCTCATGCTTGCCAGCTGCGATCGTAGTTTTGTTTACAATCGCGGCCCGGAAGTGAATTCATAACGCCGCACCTGGGTCCCCAACGGTCATAGAGATGACTGGTATCCATCTAGTCACTGGGAATCTCTATGGTTGTCATCTGGAGGCGGCCGATTCTTTCTCTGGGTCACCAATGGTATGGGATAGCCTGGAGAAGCACCGGATGGCGGCGGGGTGGGCGGGGGTGTCCCCTTATGAGCAAGCGGCAGAACTGCTGCTGTGATTGTACTTATGGTGCACAGAATCGCTGGCTGAAAAAGAGGATATCTGAACGATGCCTGTAGCTGCACCCATCATTCAGATATTCCCACTGAAAGTCAAAGACGTCATATGACGGCCATGGGCTGGAAGGGGTTAACTGGTCATTGCTCGATCATGCAACGTTCTACGCAAATAAAATTTATATCATTTATTTTTTCCACACAAATAGAGCTTTCTTTTGGTGGAATTTGATCATCACTGCGTTATTATTATTTATATTATTAGCTTTTTTTTATTATTATTATATAAATGAAAAAAAAAGACTGACAATATTGAAAACAAAAAATAAAAAAAACAATAGTTTTTTTACTTTCGGCTATAAAAGAGATCCAATAATAAAATAAGAAAAAAATCTTCTTTTTTTTTCTTCTTTTTTTTCCCACACAAATAGAACTTTCTTTTGGTGGAATTTGATCATACCGCGTTATTATTATTTATATTATTAGCTTTTTTTTTATTATTACATAAATGAAAAAAAAAGACTGACAATATTGAAAATAAATAAATAAAAATATGTTCTTTTTTTTACTTTCAGCTTTCAGCTGTAAAACTAGTTCCACAATATTAAAAAAAAAGAAAAATGTATTTTTTTTTACTTTCAGTTATAAAAGAGATCCAATAATAAAATAAGAAAAAAATATTTTTTTCACCACACAAATAGAGCTTTCTTTTGGTGGAATTTGATCACCACTGTGTTATAATTATTTATAATATTAGCTTTTTAATTATTATATAAATGAAAAAAAAAGACTAACAATATTGAAAAAACAAAAAATATATATATTTTTTACTTTCAGCTATAAAAGAGAATAATAAAATTAGAAACAATCATTTTTTTCCCCACACAAATAGAGCTTTCTTTTGGTGGAATTTGATCACCACTGTGTTATTATTATTTATATTATTAGCTTTTTTTTATATTATTATATAAATGAAAAAAAAAAGACTGACAATATTGAAAAACAAAAAAACAAAAAAACAATTTTTTTTTTACTTTCAGCTACAGGTATAAAAGAGATCCAATAATAAAATAAGAAAAAAAAATTTTTTTCCACACAAATAGAACTTTCTTTTGGTGGAATTTGATCACCACTGCATTATTATTATTTATATTATTAGATTGTTTTTGATTACTATATAAATGAAAAATGAAATGAAAAGACTGACTGCGTTATTATTATTTATATTATTAGCTTTTTTTTATTATTATATAAATGAAAAAAAAGACTGACAATATTGAAAAAAACAAAACAAAAATGTTTCAGCTATAAAAAGAGTTCCAATAATAAAATAAGAAAAAAAAAAACAAATTTTTTCCACACAAATAAAGCTTTTTTTTGGTGGAATTTGATCACCATGGTGTACTATAAAGCCCCATACACACTATCAGATTGTCTGCTGATTTTTTCCATCAGATTTACCAAAACCATATAATATGAGGTAAAACCTTAGGGGTTTCAATGTGTATGCAATCAGGCAGGCCCTTGTACTACATGGTTTTGGTAAACCTGAAGGAAAAAATCAGCAGACAATCTGATAGTGTGTATGGGGCTTTAGATATAGTCTTTCCAGTCTTTTGAAGCGTAAGAAGGCAATGACTTTCCCATGCCCTGTCTCTGCAAATTACTTACACAGATGGGGGAAAAATGGAAGAAGTGGGGAGGGTTTAGCTAGGACTGAACTAACTAGCTCTAAAAGGGAGGGGAGGACAGAGGAAGGTACCAAACCCTTATACTGAATACTACTGAATAGTAAAACCATGATGTAGTTTTTCCAGTCTTTTGAAGTGTAAGAAGACAATGACTTCCCGGAGCCCTGTCTCTGTGAATAACTAACACTGACTTGGGGAACACAGAAAGAAGTCTTCAGGCTCTAACTAGCCGAAACAAAGGGGGAGGACAGAGGAAGATACCAGTCTTTAGTAAACCAGTGGCCTAGAAACCGCCACTAGATGTCAGTGCACTACGGAACAGTAAAAACATGATGTTGTTTTTCCAGTCTTTTGAAGAAGACAATGACTTTCCCAAGCCCTGCCTCTGCGAATTACTAACACTGACTGGGGGAACATAGAAGAAGCGGGGAAGGTCTTCAGCTAGGACTGAACTAACTAGCACTAAACAAGAGGGGAGAACAGAAGGAGATACCAAATTACATAGTAAACCAGTGGACCAAAACTGCCACTAGATGTCACCGTACTACTGAACATTTGGAAGTGCAAGAAGACAATGACTTTCCAAAGCCCTGTCTCTGCGAATTACTAACACTGACTGGGGGAACATAGAAGACGTGAGGAAGGTCGAGCTGGAACTGAACTAACTGGTCCAAAAATGGGGGGAAGGACAGAGGAAGATACCAAAATCTCATAGTAAACCAGTGTCCAAAAAACCACCACTAGATGCCACTGGACGCCACTACTTTTTCCAGTCTTTTGAAGTGTAAGAAGACAATGACTTTCCCAAGCCGTGTCTCTGTGAATAAATAATGCTGACTGGGGGGGGACATAGAAAGAAGTCAGAAGGGTCTAACTAGGGTTGAACTATCTAGCCAAAAAAAGAGGGGAGGACAGAGGAAGATACCAAAATCTCATAGTAAACCAGTGGACCAAAAACCGGCCACTAGATGTCAGTGCACTACTGAACAATAGTAACATGATGTACTTTTTCCAGTCTTTTGAAGTGCAAGAAGACAATGGCTTTCCTAACTCCTGTCTTTGTGAATAGTTAACACTGACTGGGGGAACATAGAAGTGTGGAGGGCCTAGCTAAGACTAAACAAACTAGCCCTAAATAGGAGGGGAGGACAGAGGAAGACACCAAATAAGATTAGTAAACAAGGTGCAGTGGACCAAAACCACCACTAGATGTCAGCATACTACAAAAAATGGTAAACTCCAAGACATTAAAGCGGGAGTGCGCCGTTTTTTTTTTTTAAAAGCCAGCAGCTACAAATACTGCAGCTGCTGACTTTTAAAATAGTGACACTTACCCGCCCAGCGCGCCCGTGATGTCGTCACCCGAAGCCGATCTCTCGATCGTCTCTCGGGTGCTGCCGCCGCCATCTTGGGTATGGGAATCAGGAAGTGGAGCCTTTCGGCTTCATTTCCCGGTTCCCTACTGCGCATGCGCGAGTCGCGCTGCGCAATAAGGATGGTTCCCGCTGTCTCTGGGATCCGTGTGTTTTCCAGCAGGCAGCGGGGGACTTTCGGAAAGGGGCGTAGATTCTGCTGAAAGGGGCGTACCTTCTGCAGAATCTACGCCGGAAGTGGGTGCAGATACCTGTACTGTACAGGTACCTGCACCTCCTCCCCCCTGAAAGGTGCCAATTGTGGCGCCGGAGGGGGGGGAGGATTCCAATGAGCGGAAGGTCCATTTTAGAGTGGACCTCCGCTTTAAAAATATACATGAAAGTGGACCAAAACCACCGCAGTGGACCAAAACCACCACTAGATGTCAGCATACTACAAAAAAATGGTAAACTCCAAGACATTAAAAAATACATGAAAGTGGGATGGAACACACACTCCATGCCAACCATGGGTAGCCGAAGCAAGGAGACAGCGAATGGGTGTCGGGTAATACACTCATTCAATGTGGCGGGTGGGGTGCAATTCCTCATCCATGCCCCAGGCCACTGATGGCAAACCTTATGTTGTTGGAACTACATTTCCCATGATGCTCAGGCCCTCTGCAGTGTAGTTGAGCATCATGGGAAATGTAGTTCCAAAACATCTGGGGTGCCGAGGTTCACCAATCACTGCCCTAGGCTCTGGATGAACCTGTCCCGGTACTGGTTGTAGCAAGGGAGTGGTAGCAGCAGGGGCTAATCTATGTTAGACATTTGTGAACACATCCAGGACTGTGCCATCTCTGATTCGGCACCTCAAACCAGAAAGCAGATGGTGACCGTGGATGATGTCTAGACAAAGATGGTGGTGTCCGTCTCGAGACAAAACCAGAGCAAGGATCCCCATGTTATGGACGAAACATGCTGGGGGCGTGGCTTTGGGTGTGAGTGAGCACTGTGCTGCCATTACAATAAACCTTGGCTGGAGCTGAATGTCTTTGGTGAACGTCATGTCTAGACAAAGGTGGTGGTGTCCTTCTGGCGACAAAACCAGAGCAAGGATCCCCATGTTATGGACGAAACATGCTGGGGGCACGGCTTTGGGTGTGAGTGAGCACTGTGCTGCCATTACAATAAACCTTGGCTGGAGCTGAAGGTCTTTGGTGAACGTCATGTCTAGACAAAGGTGGTGGTGTCCTTCTGGCGACAAAACCAGAGCAAGGATCCCCATGTTATGGACGAAACATGCTGGGGGCACGGCTTTGGGTGTGAGTGAGCGCTGTGCTGCCATTACAATAAACCTTGGCTGGAGCTGAAGGTCTTTGGTGAATGTCTCGTTATTTGGATGGTCTACTTTAGCTTACAATGTCACATCTATATTGGTCCGGAATATTCTTTTCCTCTCCCGTCCCAAAGAGTTTTTCCTTGAAACTTCCTGAGTTTTCCCTTGAAGCTCTTCTCCTATGGTTTCCCCCCTCCCGTTGACAGCTCCACAGAAGAAGAGTCCCCTCTGAGGGACGTTTTCCATTGTTAGCCATCTCAGGTGCGAAGCCCTTTTGATGATTCATTTTTCCATAGCGGCTGTGATTTTTGGGTCTAGTTTTGCCGCGTCGAAGGTTTTATGTTGTCTGGGACCTTTTCGGCCTGCCGGTTCCAGGGAAGATTACGATCGGAAATTTAGGACATCCCGGAGATGTGGCAACTCTATAAAGCCTTGGCACGGCTCTGTTTAATTTGGCAAGGAGGACTGATAGAACAACAAGTCTTCCAGGTATGAGCTCATTCGTCCAAAACGGCTCTACGGCTCATCATTAATCTCCTTTTATTGGACTGGACAGAAACTCGCACCGCGTAAAAAGATATATTGCTGTATAAAAATTAGTTATGAAGTGCGTATTTTGAGTCGGAATTGGATATAAAGGTCACGCTTGGCAAACTGGATGCTCCCTGCCTAATGGCTTAAAGGCCAACCCAGGAATTCATCCTCCAGAGCTTCCTTAACCCCCCCGAGAGATCCTCTTCTGTTTTCCTTAGATCTCATCTATCTGGACAATGTGGTCACCTGCTGACTCAGCGGAAAAGGATATAACCGTCTTCTGAAATTCGAATTTTCGAATAGAACACATTTGAATTAGGATAGAATGGATTAGAATAGAATAGAAAATACAAGAATAGAATAGAAAATAATAAAATAGAATAAAATAGAATAGTACTGTTTTCCAAAATCCAAATTTCGAATATAATAAATTTGAATTTTAATAGAATAGAAAATAACAGCATAGAATAGAAAATAAAAGAACAGAATAAAATAGAATAGAAAAAAAACATTAGAATAAAATAGAATAAAATAAAATAGAAAGAATATAACCATCTTCTAAAATTAGAATTTCGAATACATAGTTACATAGTTGTGCCCCTTTTCAACCTGACTAACTATATATTCGAAATTCTAATTTTGGAAGAAGGTTATACTCCTCTATTTTATTTTATTTTATTCTATTCCATTTTCTATTCTATTTTACTCTATTCTATTTGAATGAATTCTATTCTATTTTATTGGTTGAACTAGATGGACTTGTGCCTTTTTTTCAACCTGACTAAGTCCATCGTCCTAGAGGGGATTCAGTTCGCATTGTGCGCTATACAAGTATTTCATTCATTCATTCATTCATCTAGTTCAACTAATAAAATAGAATAGAATAAATTTGAATAGAATAGAAAATAAAAGAATATAATATAATAAAATAGGTTAGAAAAAAAAACTGTGGAAGAGGATAAAATAGAAGATAATAATCTTTCGAATTTCAAATAGAATACATTTAAATTTGAATAGAATAGAAAAGAATTAAATATAAAATAAAAGAATAGACTTGAATAATATAGAAAAAAAACAATAGCATACAATAGAATAAAGTAGAATACAATAAAAAGAATATACCCGTCTTTCCGAAATTTTAATTTAGAATAGAAAATAGAATATAATAAAAGAGAAAAGAATAGAAGAGAAAATAAAGGAATAGACTAGAATAGAAAAAGAACTATAGAAGAGAATAAAAATAGAAATAATGTAATCGTCTTCCGAAATTTGAATTTTGAATAGAATAAATTAATATAAAATAGAATAGAATAAAATAGACACAAATAGATTAGAATAGGAAGGAATAGAATAGAATAGCTTAGAAAAAAACCTATAGAAGAGAATAAAATAGAAGATAATCGTCTTTCGAATTTCAAATAGAATAAATTCAAATTTGAATAGACTAGAAAAGAATAAAATATAAAATACAAGAATAGAAAAGAATGGACTAGAATAATATAGGAAAAAAACAATAGTATAGAATAGAATAACGTAGACTATCTTTCTGAAATTTTTAATATAGAATACATTAGAATAGAATAGAAATTAGAATATAATAAAATAGAAAAAAAAGAACAGAAAATAAAGGAATAGGAAAAAAAAAAACTATAGAAGAGAATAAAATAGAAAGAATGTAATTGTCTTTCGAATTTCAAATAGAATACATTTGAATACGAATAGTATAGATTAGAATAGAACAGATCAGAATAGAAAAGAATAGAATAGAAAATAAAATAATATAATAGAAAAAAAAAACAATAGACTAGAATAAAATAGAGAAAGAATATTATCATCTTTCGATATTTGAATTTCGAAAAGACTTTGAATTCGAATAGAATGGATTTGAATAGAATGGAAAATAATAGAAAAAATATAACTGCCATCGGAAATTCGAATTTCAAATAGAATAAATTTGAATTTGATTCAAATTTTCCAAATTCGGGTGGAACTGAATTAAATTCGACCTAACTTGGAAAATTTGAATCAAAGAATAAACAAAACGAAATTAAACGAATTCCAAAAAACAAATTAAACGAATTTAACTGAACAAAATGATTTAAATAAAAAATCGAAATAATCGAACTAAGCTAATTTTTCCGTTCTGCACATGTCTACTCAGCACCATCCACATGGAAGCTTAATTCTTCAAGAAAGCCAGACCATTGATCGACTTCAGTAGAATCGGCCTGTCGTTTTCTTTTTGCATACAGTTGTCAGCAGTGATCATTGGGTTCTGCCGGCCCGGGAAAGTTCTCAGTAGCGGCACAGTAGAGGCATTCCACTGACTGTGTTGATGGGTGAATTGAGCGTGGTGGAAGGAAAATAAATTGGATCGTCTATGGCCTTCCTGAGACACAGAAGTTGGATCCAAGCAATTGTACTTCATCTAACTGCAGTATGGAGTTTTTTGTCCAGTCTTTTAAAGTGTAAGAAGACAATGACTTTCACAAACCCTGCATCTGCAAAGTACTAACATTGACTGAGGGAACATGGAGGAAACAGGAGGGTCCAGCTAGGACTGAACTAACTAGCACTAGTGACCCAAAACCGCCACTAGATGTCAGCGAACTACTGAACAGTAACAACATGATGTAGTTCAATATGACCCCATTGGGTGGGGCAAAATGCATCAGTGGGCATGGCCTGGGAAAAGCCTTTTATAGAATCTTTTATAATATGCTGAATGTGGAAAAAAAAGTTGATGTGTTCCCTGGTTCCTAACACCGCCCTCTTGGATTAAATCTGGCCTCCAGCCTTTGTTTCTGTCTTGCAAAGTTGTACAGGCTCCTCTCCTGAACAGTCAAATTGGCCCAGAATGTTCTTCAAAACTCCCATCCGATACAAAGGTCTGAGTTTCCCCTTCCAAAAATCAGATAAATGATCCCCATGCTGTGGGCGAAAACATGCTGGGGTCATGGCTTTGGGTAGGAACGAGCAGTGCGCTGCCATCAACCTTGGTTGGAGCTGAAGGTCTTCGGTGCTCCTGCTGTTATTTGGATGGTCTACTTTAATTACCACGTTGCAGCCATATTGGCCTAGAATGTTCTTTTAATCTCCCGCCCCAAACAAAGGTCTGAGTTCCCCTTTCCAAAAAGTAAATGAAGGATCCCCATGCTGTGTGCGAAACATGCTGGGGGCATGGCTTTGGGTAGGAACGGGCAGTGCACTGCTATTGCGATCAACCTTGGCTGGAGCTGAAGGTCTTCTGTGTGCCTGCCATTATCTGGATGACCTACTTTAATTACCATGTTGCAGCCATATTGGCCCCAAACAAAGTTCTGAGTTCCCCTTCCCAAAAGCCGATCAAGAATCCCCATGCCGTGGGTGAAACATGCTGGGGGCATGGCTTTGGGTAGGAACGAGCAGTGCACTGCCATCAACCTTGGTTGGAGCTGAAGGTCTTCGGTGCTCATGCTGTTATTTGGATGGTCTACTTTAATTACCACGTTGCAGCCATATTGGCCTAGAATGTTCTTTTAATCTCCCGCCCCAAACAAAGGTCTGAGTTCCCCTTTCCAAAAAGTAAATGAAGGATCCCCATGCTGTGTGCGAAACATGCTGGGGGCATGGCTTTGGGTAGGAACGGGCAGTGCATGGCCATTGCGATCAACCTTGGCTGGAGCTGAAGGTCTTCGGTGCACCTACCAATATTTGGATGGCCTACTTTAATGACCACATTTCTGTCATATTGTCCTACAATGTTCTTTTAATCTCCTGTCCCAAACAAAGGTCTGAGTTCCCCCTTCCCAAAGCCGATCAAGAATCCCCATGTCGTGGGCGAAACATGCTGGGTGGGAGTGAGCTGTGCACTGCCATTGCGATTAACCTTGACTGGAGCTGAAGGTCTTTGGTGTGTGTCCCTTTATTTGGATGGTCTACTTTAAACCAGGTTGCAGCCATATTGGCCTAGAACAGGGATATGCAATTAGTGGACCTCCAGCTGTTGCAAAACTACAAGTCCCATCATGCCTCTGCCTCTGGGTGTCATGCTTGTGGCTGTCAGAGTCTTGCTATGCCTCATGGGAATTGTAGTTCTGCAACAGCTGGAGGTCCGCTAATTGCATATCCCTGGCCTAGAATGTTCTTTTAATCTCCCATCCCAAACAAAGGTCTGAGTTCCCCCTTCTAAAAAGCAAATCAAAGATCTCCATACTGTGGACGAAACATGCTGGGGGCATGGCTTTGGGTAGGAACGAGCAGTGCACTGGCATTGCGATCAACCTTGGCTGGAGCTGAAGGTCTTCGGTGCGCCTGCCATTATTTGGATGGCCTACTTTAATTACCATGTTGCAGCCATATTGGCCCCAAACAAAGTTCTGAGTTCCCCCTTCCCAAAAGCCGATCAAGAATCCCCATGTCGTGGGTGAAACATGCTGGGGGCATGGCTTTGGGTTGGAGTGGGCAGTGCACTGCCATTGCAATTAACCTTGGCTGGAGCTGAAGGTCTTTGGTGTGTGTCCCGTTATTTTGATGGTCTATTTTAATTACCAGGTTCTAGCCATATTGGCCCAGAATGTTCTTTTAATCTCTGGTCCCAAATAAGGGTCTGAGTTTTTCCTTGCAACTTCCCGAATTTTCCCATGAAACTCTTCTCCAACCAATTCTCATGTTGACAGCTCCACAGAAGAAGAGTCTACTTTAAGGTATGTTCCATTGTTAGCCGACTCAGGTATGCCTTGATATACTTTAAGGGGTAATCGGTAGAGGGCCCAAATGGGTAAAAATTCCAAAATCTTCTAGAAGGCCTTCCCGGTAGATGGTTACAGCCACAAAGTAAGAGGGTGGTGCCACTCCATTTTAATAGGCATGGTTAAGGAAAGGGATGAGCAAGCTCATATGGGTGTGATGATCAGGTGTCCTTGACCATACCTAAAGTAGTGCAACTGGTACCACCCCACCCTGTAGTTAGACCACATCCACATAGTAGTTTGAACACCATCCAATCTGTTCTACAAGCGCCATATATATATATATATATATAATGTAATGAAGAGAAGTTATTTTGTGTGCCCCATTAATGTCTAAACACTTGGCAACAAGAGTGAGTACACCCCTAAGTGAAAATGTCCAAATTGGGCCCAATTAGCCAATTTCCCTTCCTGGTGTCAGGTGCGCTAAATTTGGTGTTATCGCTCTCACTCTCTCATACTGGTCACTGGAAGTTCAACATGGCATCTCATGGCAAAGAAAACTCTCTGAGGATCCTCAAATGGAAGGTGGAGGAGCACAAGGTCTCTAACATCCACCAGACTGGGCCGCAGGGCAGTATTCCAGCATGATAACGACCCCAAACACGCCTCCAAGACCACCACTGCCTTGCTAAAGAAGCTGAGGGTAAAGTTGATGGACTGGCCAAGCATGTCTCCAGACCTAAATCCTATTGATCATCTGTGGGACATCCTCAAACGGAAGGTGGAGGAGTGCAAGGTCTCCAACATCCAACAGCCCTGTGATGTGGTCATGGAGGAGGGCAGGGACGGACTGGGACAAAAAATAGGCCCGGGCATTTTGGATTGAGCAGCCCATGACATGTTAACCGGCCCCTTCCCCACTCTCCACCCTGACAAATCCCCTGAGAGAGGGGAGGGGGGAACCCAGCAAAGGTGTGGGGGGGTAGGTGAGGTGGGACCAGGAAAGAGCATGGGGGGATGGAGAGCACAGGAAAGAACCTTGAGAACATGGGGTGGGGCAAGAGCACAGGGAAGAAGAGAAGAGCACAAGGGGCAGCGGAGAGCATGGGGGGAGGTGGAGAGGAAAGGGGGCAGCAGAGAGCATGGGGGGAGGTGGAGAGCACAGCAAGGGTGGTGGAGAGCACAGGGAGGGCGGTGGAGAGAATGGGGGGAGGTGGAGAGTGCAGGGAGGGTGGCGGAGAGCATGGGGGGAGGTGGAGAGCACAGTGGGGCTGGTGGAGAGCATCAGGGAAGATGGAGAGCGCAGGGAGGCAGCAAAGAGCATAGGGGGAGGTGGAGGGCACAGGGAGGGTGGTGGAGAGCATGGGGGGAGGTGGCGAGCACAGGGAGGGCGGTGGAGAGCATTGGGTAGGTGGAGAGCACAGGGAGGGTGGTGGAGAACACATGGAGGGGGCGGTGGAGAGCATGGGGAGGTGGAGCGCACTGGGGGGGTGGCAGAGGGCACGGGGGAGGTGGATTGCACAGGGGGGGGGTGGCAGAGAGCATGGGGGAGGTGGGGCACACTGGGGGGGTGGCAGAGGGCATGGGGAGGTGGATTGCACTGGGGGGGTGGCAAAGGGCATGTTGAGGTGGATTGCAGGGGGGGTGGCAGAGGGCATGGGTGAGGTGGATTGCACTGGGGGGGTGGCAGACAGCATGGGGGAGGTGGAGCGCACTGGGGGGGTGGCAGAGTGCATGGGGGAGGTGGATCGCACTGGGGGGTGGCAGAGGGCATGGGTGAGGTGGAGCGCACTGGGGGGTGGCAGAGGGCATGGAGGAGTTGGAACGCACTGGGGGGGTGGCAGAGGGCATGGGGAGGTGGATTGCACGGGGGGTGGCAGAGAGCATGGGGAGGTGAAGTGCACTGGGGGGTGGCAGAGAGCATGGGGGAGGTGAAGCGCACTGGGGGGGTGGCAGAGGGCATGGGGAGGTGAAGCGCACTGGGGGGATTGGCAGAGGGCATGGGTGAGGTGGATTGCACTGGGGGATGGCAGAGGGCATGGGGGAGGTGGAGAGCACTGGGGGGTGGCAGAGGGCATGGGGGAGGTGGATCGCACTGGGGGGTGGCAGAGGGCATGGGGGAGGTGGAGCGCACAGGGGGGGGTGGCAGAGGGCATGGAGGAGGTGGAGCGCACTGGGGGGTGGCAGAAGGAGAGGGCATGGTTGAGGTGGATTGCACGGGGGTGGGTGGCAGAGAGCATGGGGGAGGTGGAGCACACTGGGTGGGGTGGCAGAGGGCATGGGGAGGTGGATTGCAGGGGGGGGTGGCAGAGGGCATGGGTGAGGTGGATTGCACTGGGGGGGTGGCAGACAGCATGGGGAGGTGGAGCGCACTGGGGGGGGGGTGGCAGAGTGCATGGGGGAGGTGGATCGCACGGGAGGTGGCAGAGGGCATGGGGAGGTGGATTGCACGGGGGGTGGCAGAGAGCATGGGGGAGGTGAAGCGCACTGGGGGGTGGCAGAGAGCATGGGGGAGGTGAAGCGCACTGGGGGGGTGGCAGAGGGCATGGGGGAGGTGGAGCGCACTGGGGGGGGGGGTGGCAGAGGGCATGGGTGAGGTGGATTGCACTGGGGGGTGGCAGAGGGCATGGGTGAGGTGGAACGCACTGGGGGGTGGCAGAGGGCATGGGGGAGGTGGAACGCACTGGGGGTGGCAGAGAGCATGGGGGAGGTGGAGCGCACTGGGGGGGTGGCAGAGGGCAAGGGGGGAGGTGGAGCGCACTGGGGGGGTGGCAGAGGGCATGGGTGAGGTGGATTGTACTGGGGGGGTGGCAGAGGGCATGGGTGAGGTGGATTGCACTGGGGGGGTGGCAGAGGGCATGGGGGAGGTTGATCGCACTGGGGGTGGCAGAGAACACAAGAAGGCAAAGAGTATGGGTAGTGTAGAGAGCAGGGGGGGCAGCAGTAATAAGCAGGATATGAGGAGCAGTGGGGCGGCTGCATATAGAACAATCATTCTCTCCATCTTCCTCCTGCAGTCTCCTGCTTCTCCTCTACCTCTCACAGGCATTCTGATACTGCAGGAGGAAGATGGAGTGAATGATTGTTCTATATGCAGCCGCCCCCATCGCTCCTCCTATCCAGGTTATAAGGGGGTGAGCGCAGAGCACGGTGCGCAACTCACGTTTACTGTTATCCGGTGTTCTGCCAAGACTCAGCAGCAGGTGTCTGCTCTGGCTCCTCCCCCTTCACAGCTACGCCCCCTCTCAGGCTGGCTCCGATGGCCGACCTATACGGCCGAAGGCTTCACATCTAGCTCCGCCCCCTCTATGTTTACATCCTCCCGACGCCGATGGGCTGAGTTTAGCTGGCAGCTCGGCGGCCACGGAGAGGCAGCATGGCGGCCCCGGCGGCCGCGGCCCACCGGGCAATTGCCCGGTTTGCCCTATGGCCAATCCGGGCCTGGAGGAGGGGAAGAGGACTCCAGGGGCAACCTGTGAAGCTCTGGTGACCTCCATGCCCAAGAGGGTTAAAGCAGTGCTGGAAAATAATGGTGGCCACACAAAATATTGACAATTTGGGCCCAATTTGGACATTTTCACTTAGGTTTGTACTCACTTTTGTGAGGTACTGTGTATGAATAAAAACCAAACGTTGAAAAAAAAGTTTTATAGGTTGTGCTTTTCCTTTAAATACTTTGACCTAAACCTAGCGTAGGTGGCCTTCTAGCTAGCTTTTAATATCAGTTTCCACATCTGGAGCTGAATAAGAGATTGGATCACCTAGAATCGCAGCTTGGAGGAAATTGTCCTTGGGGGGGACTTTGAGTTGCTTTCACAATGGGGTTAGCACCTCCGCTGCCAAACTCCCGCTGAACCGCTGCCAGCTTGTCCCGTCCTTCCTCGCCGGGGTCACTCTCTACTGAAAATAATTAAACCCTCCCGGCTTTGTTATTCAACTCGTTTTAAAGTGACTAACCCCTTCGCTGTACAAATAAACTCAGCTTTATTAAGTTCTGTCAATGTCATTTTAAAACAAAAATCCCTCAAAGTTTCCCGTATGCCAAAAAAAGAAAAAAAAAGGATATTATCCTATCTGCGGGGCGGTGTGATTTAGGGAAGCCGGGGGTGGGGGGTGATGTCAAGATTTAGAAAATTTCAGGTTTAAGGGGAATATATAAATAAAAATAATAATTAAAAAAAAATAAAAATATATAAATAAATATACCGTATACAGCGCCTTGAAAAGGTATTCACACCCCTTGAAATTTTCCATACTTTGTCATGTTACAACCAAAAAACACAAAGTGGCACATAATTGTGAAGCAGAACGAAAATGATAAATGTTCTTCAACATTTTTTTTTTCTCCAAATAAATATGTGAAAAGTGTTTTATACTTGTGTCAAGTGTCAATACTTTGTAGAACCGCCTCTCGCTACAATTATAACTGCAAGTCTTTTTGGGGATGTCTTGCAGGGGTATGAATACTTTTTCAGGGCTTGTATACATATATATATATATATATATATATATATATATTGTATATACAGTATAATAATATAATAAATAAATATAATATATAAAAAAGTTACAATATATATATATATACAGTGCCTTGTGAAAGTATTCGGCCCCCTTGAACTTTTCAACCTTTTGCCACATTTCAGGCTTCAAACATAAAGATATAAAATTTTTATTTTTTATGAAGAATCACCAACAAGTGGGACACAATTGTGAAGTGGAACGAAATCTATTGGATTTTTGAAACTTTTTTAACTAATAAAAAAATGAAAAGTGGGTCGTGCAAAATTATTCGGCCCCCTTGCGTTAATACTTTGTAGAGCCACCTTTTGCTGCGATTACAGCTGCAAGTCGCTTGGGGTATGTCTCTATCAGTTTTGCACATCGAGAGACTGAAATTCTTGCCCATTTTCCTTGCAAATCAGCTCAAGCTCAGTGAGGTTGGATGGAGAGCGTTTGTGAACAGCAGTTTTCAGCTCTTTCCACAGATTCTCGATTGGATTCAGGTCTGGACTTTGACTTGGCCATTCTAACACCTGGATACGTTTATTTGTGAACCATTCCTTTGTAGATTTTGCTGTATGTTTGGGATCATTGTCTTGTTGGAAGATAAATCTCCGTCCCAGTTTCAGGTCTTTTGCAGACTCCAACAGGTTTTCATCCAGAATGGTCCTGTATTTGGCTGCATCCATCTTCCCCTCAATTTTAACCATCTTCCCTGTCCCTGCTGAAGAAAAGCAGGCCCAAACCATGATGCTGCCACCACCATGTTTGACAGTGGGGATGGTGTGTTGAGGGTGATGAGCTGTGTTGCTTTTACGCCAAACATATCGTTTTGCATTGTGGGAAAAAAGTTGGATTTTGGTTTCATCTGACCAGAGCACCTTCTTCCACATGTTTGGTGTGTCTCCCAGGTGGCTTGTGGCAAACTTTAGACGAGACTTTTTATGGATATCTTTGAGAAATGGCTTTCTTCTTGCCACTCCTCCATAAAGGGCAGATTTGTGCAGTGTACGACTGATTGTTGTCCTATGGACAGACTCTCCCACCTCAGCTGTAGTTCTCTGCAGTTCATCCAGAGTGATCATGGGCCTCTTGGCTGCATCTCTGATCAGTCTTCTCCTTGTCTGAGCTGAAAGTTTAGAGGGACGGCCAGGTCTTGGTAGATTTGCAGTGGTCTGATACTCCTTCCATTTCAAAATGATCGCTTGCACAGTGCTCCTTGGGATGTTTAAAGCTTGGGAAATCTTTTTGTATCCAAATCCGGCTTTAAACTTCTCCACAACAGTATTACGGACCTGCCTGGTGTGTTCCTTGGTCTTCATGATGCTCTCTGCGCTTTCAACAGAACCCTGAGACTATCACAGAGCAGGTGCATTTATACAGAGACTTGATTACACACAGGTGGATTCTATTTATCACCATCAGTCATTTAGGAGAACATTAGATCATTCAGAGATCCTCGCTAAACTTCTGGAGTGAGTTTGCTGCACTGAAAGTAAAGGGGCCGAATAATTTTGCACGCACCACTTTTCAGTTTTTTATTTGCTAAAAAAGTTTAAATTATCCAATAGATTTCGTTCCACTTCACAATTGTGTCCCAATTGGTGACGGCGGGGGGATGACTATGGCTGAAGCCCAGAGTGGGTCCCCAGAAAGCCACAGGTCTCAAGTGGGCAGCACCTTGAGGCGATTTAGTTCGCGTTGTGCGCTATACAAATATTTCATTCATTCAAGGTTCTATTAATAGCCCGAGCACCGCCGAGCGGGGACTGATCTGATCTGATGCTGAGCGCCGTCGAACGGCGCAGAGTGACGCTGAGTGAGTCACATAGCAGGTCCCGCCTCCTGGAGCCTACAGCGCTGATGGACATCCCACTGGTCCAATGATGGGACCGTGGGACGCGTGACGTCCATCATAGGCGATACAGGCTCCAGATGGCGTGAATTACAATGCGGCCGCCGCCCCACTGTTGGAGGATCCCCGCTCGGCCTGCTTGCTGTGATGATGGGCGCTCATCGCACACCATGACTGAGCTGCTGCTGCAAGACACATGAAGTCTCTTGGTCAGTTAGGTCAGTGTGTGCCACTACTGTCACTGTATGTAGGTCAGTGTATGGATGTCAGGTAGGTCAGTGTTTGTATGTCAGGTAGGTCAGTGTATGTCAGGCATGTCAGTGTGTGTCAGGTAGGTCAGTGTGTGTCAGGTAGGTAGAGCAGTGTATGTCAGGTAGGTAGGTCAGTGTATGTATGTCAGGTAGGTAGGGCAGTGTATGTCAGGTAGGTAGGTCAGTGCATGTATGTCAGTTAGGTCA
Source organism: Lithobates pipiens (assembly GCF_037356315.1). Taxonomy (NCBI): domain Eukaryota; kingdom Metazoa; phylum Chordata; class Amphibia; order Anura; family Ranidae; genus Lithobates; species Lithobates pipiens. The sequence continues at coordinate 49,167,351 of NW_027507791.1, forward strand.
GTGCTTGTCAGGTAGGTAAGTGCGTGTCAGGTAGGTCAGTGTATGTCTGGTAGGTAGGTCAGTATATGTCAGGTAGGTCTGCATTGATGGGCACTGGTAAGCCAGGCAGCAACCAGCAATGTCAGGTAGGTCAGTGTATGTCAGTGCATGTCAGGTAGGTCAGTGTATGTCAGGTACGTCAGTGTGTGTCAGGTAGGTCAGTGTATGTCAGGTAGGTCAGTGTGTGTCAGGTAGGCCAGTGTATGTCAGGTAGGTAGGTCAGTTTATGTCAGGTAGGTAGGTCAGTGTATGTATGTCAGGTAGGTAGGTCAGTGTATGTCAGGTAGGTAGGTCAGTGCATGTATGTCAGGTAGGTAGGGCAGTGTATGTCAGGTAGGTAGGCCAGTGTATGTATGTCAGGTAGGTAGGTATGTCAGTGTATGTCAGGTGAGTAGGTCAGTGCATGTATGTCAGGTAGGTCAGTGCATGTCAGGTAGGTAAGTGTGTGTCAGGTAGGTCAGTGTATGTCAGGTAGGTAGGATAGTGTATGTCAGGTAGGTCAGCATTGATGGGCACTGGTAAGCCAGGCAACAACCAGCAATGTCAGGTAGGTCAGTGCATGTCAGGTAGGTAAGTGTGTGTCAGGTAGGTCAGTGTATGTCAGGTAGGTAGGATAGTGTATGTCAGGTAGGTCAGCATTGATGGGCACTGGTAAGCCAGGCAACAACCAGCAATGTCAGGTAGGTCAGTGTATGTCAGTGCATGTCAGGTAGGTCAGTGTGTGTCAGGTAGGTCAGTGTGTGTCAGGTAGGTCAGTGTTTGTATGTCAGGTAGGTCAGTGTATGTCAGGTAGGTCAGTGTGTGTCAGGTAGGTCAGTGTATGTCAGGTAGGTAGGTCAGTTTATGTCAGGTAGGTAGGTCAGTGTATGTATGTCAGGTAGGTAGGTCAGTGTATGTCAGGTAGGTAGGTCAGTGCATGTATGTCAGGTAGGTAGGTCAGTGTATGTATGTCAGGTAGGTAGGTCAGTGTATGTCAGGTAGGTAGGTCAGTGCATGTCAGGTAGGTAGGTCAGTGTATGTCAGGTAGGTAGGTCAGTGCATGTATGTCAGGTAGGTCAGTGCATGTCAGGTAGGTAAGTGCGTGTCAGGTAGGTCAGTGTATGTCAGGTAGGTAGGTAAGTGCATGTCAGGTAGGTAAGTGCGTGTCAGGTAGGTAGGTCAGTGTATGTCAGGTAGGTAGGTCAGTGCGTGTCAGGTAGGTAAGTGCGTGTCAGGTAGGTAGGTCAGTGTATTTCAAACCAAAACCAAAACACTGCGCTATCAAAAGAATAGAAAAAAAGCAGCTAACACACTAAACTGGATAATTTAGTTCAAATAGTATATAAAAAGAAAGTGTTGCGCTAAAAAAACGTATTACGTGCAAAATGTGAGAATTGTGACTTGTGTATTTTGCCAAGTATAAATTCTGACAATTATTTATCAACCATAAACATGATTGGTGCAAATATAACATAAACATATATATGAAAAGAAAGTCCTTTTGTGGAAAGTCAAATGCGATCCCCCTTAGTGCAGAATGGAGAAATGCGATCCCCCTTCAATCCATAGAAATATTGATCATAAACACCCCGGTGCCGCCACCGCCACACAGAACAGATGTAAGCTTAGCGACTCCAATTGGCCCGAGCGAGCGTACGCTTCAAGGGTCAAATGCGCTTTAGTATCATACAACTGGAGGACACTCCGGCCCGGAAAGTGTTAAAACTGGAAACTCAACGCTGAAAATCGCTTCTCAAGCCAAGTTGAACACGAAGCCAATAATCACAGAACAGGTCACACTCCCCAAAAGGAACCATGCAGAACGAAAGAATGGGGCCAAATAGTGTAATTCCATAAAACAAACTACTTTATTAAAAGGTTATCAAACGTACATTTATGTAGTTGATTGAGCGCTTCTCTCTCACATACAAATTGGCAGCAGTGGAGTACTCCCGACACGTTTCGTCTCCTTGGACATCGTCTGGGGTGTACCTCCACTGCTGCCACACTTACTTATATAGCAAAATGATTGGAATTCCTCCTCCCGGTGTCACTGCAAGTCACTTCCGGTTTGGGCCCAAAGATGGCCGCCAGTGCCAGTGTATGTCAGGTAGGTCAGCATTGATGGGCACTGCGAAGCCAGGCAGCAACCAGCAAGTGAGCTTACCCCCCCCGCCACACAACCCCACCGCCTAGCCAAAAATCCCCGCTCCACTGCCACCGATGCCCAAAGTCCCCCCCCCCCCGTTGCTCTTGGACTTCGGGCTGAAGCCCCTGGCCTTTTGCCACCTAGCAACTCCCCTGTATCTATCTATCTATCTCTTGACCTCGGTGGGCATGTAGCTCCAGTTGCAGTGCCGTGTCTTTCTCTGCCCGTATACAATTACATGACTCACAAACCTCCTTATTCAGGAATTTCCTCTATTTATTGTCTGCAGATCTGATTCTTGTTAGTGATTATTATGTGCTGGAAAGAAACCTGAATGTAATCATCCAATGAAATGCTTGTCTGTGGGGTCTGTAATATCCCAGGGAGGGCGCAGAGTGGAAAGCTTTCTGCCTGGTTACAATTATGATTGGCAAGCAGCATGTTGGAGGTCATGATGGTGGTGGTCATGATGATGGTGGTCATGATGGTGGTGGTCGGGTTCCCACATGGACATGAAATTCTGAACTTTGATGTGATGCATTATGAGAATTGAAGCCTTGAAGAGATAAGTAACGATAGAGCATAGTGCAATGGAGGGAGGGAGTACACCGCTCACATTTCTGTCGATATTTTCTTCTATCTTTTCATGTGACAACACTGAAGAAATGACACTTGTCTACAATGTAAAGTAGTGAGTGTACAGCTTGTATAACAGTGTAAATTTGCCGTCCCCTCAAAATAACTCAACACACAGCCATTAATGTCTAAACCGCTGGCAACAAAAGTGAGTACACCCCTAAGTGAAAATGTCCAAATTGGGCCCAAAGTGTCAATATTTTGTGTGGCCGCCATTATTTTCCAGCACTGCCTTAACCTTCTTGGGCATGGAGGTCACCAGAGCTTCACAGGTCACCACTGGAGTCCTCTTCCCCTCCTCCATGATGACATCACAGAGCTGGTGGATGTTGGAGACCTTGCGATCCTCCAGCTTTCGTTTGAGGATGTTCCACAGATGATCAATAGGGTTTAGGTCTGGAGACATGCTTGACCAGTCCATCAACTTTACCCTCAGCTTCTTTAGCAAGGCAGTGGTCATCTTGGAGGTGTGTTTGGGGTGGTTATCATGCTGGAATACTGCCCTGCGGTCCAGTCTCTGAAGGGACGGGATCATGCTCTTCTTCAGTATGTCACAGTTCATGTTGACATTCATGGTTCCCTCAATGATCTGTAGCCCCCCAGTGCCGGCAGCACTCATGCAGCCCCAGACCATGACACTCCCACCACCATGCCTGACTGTAGGCAAGGCACACTTGTCTTTGTCCTCCTCACCTGGTTGCCCCCACACACGCTTGTCACCATCTGACACCAAATACATTTATCTTGGTCTCATCAGACCACAGGACATGGTGCCAGTAATCCATGTCCTTAGTCTGCTTGTCTTCAGCAAACTTTTTGCAGGCTTTCTTGTGCATCATCTTTAGAAGCGGCTTCACTCTGGGACAACAGCCATGCAGACCAATTTGATGCAGTGTGCGGCGTATGGTCTGAGCACTGACAGGCTGACCCCCCCCCCCCCCCCCCCACCACCACCACTCATACGTCTATTTCCCAAAGACAACCTCTGGATATAACGCTGAGCATGTGACCTCAACTTGTTTGGTGGACCATGGTGAGGCCTGTTCTGAGTGGAATCTGTCTTGGTAAACCGCTGTATGGTCTTGGCCACCGTGCTGCAGCTCAGTTTCAGGGTCTTGGCAATCTTCTTATAGCCTAGGCCAGTGATGGCTAACCTTGGCACCCCAGATGTTTTGGAACTACATTTCCCATGATGCTCATGCACTCTGCAGTGTAGTTGAGAATCATGGGAAATGTAGTTCCCAAACATCTGGGGTGCCAAGGTTCGCCATCACTGGCCTAGGCCATCTTTATGTAGAGCAACAATTCTTTTTGTTCAGATCCTCAGAGAGTTCTTTGCCAGGAGGTGCCATTTTGAACTTCCAGTGACCAATATGACAGAGTGAGAGCGATAACACCAAATTTAACACACCTGCTCTCCATTCACACCTGAGAACTTGTAACACTAATGAGTCAGATGACACCGGGGAGAGAAAATAATTGAGCTCAATTTGGACATTTTCACTTAGGGGTGTACTCACTTTTGTTGCCAGCGGTTTAGACATGAATGGCTGTGTTTGAGTTATTTTGAGGGGACAGAAAATTTACACCATTATACAAGCTGTACACTCACTACTTTACATTGTAGACAAGTGTCATTTCTTCAGTGTTGTCACATGAAAAGATATTATTAAACATTTACAAAAATGTGAGGGGTGTACTCACTTTTGTGAGATACTGTATACAGTATATAGCACCTGTCTGTGCCCACAAGGAGAGGAAGTAAGGACAGGCTCGGGAGGGAGACCCAAACCCCGATGGGCTGCCTTTGAGGCCTAGTTTCAATCCATATGTGTGGGTCCAGGAATGGACTGCTTGGGGAGAATAATATCAGAACACCGGAATTGTTAGAGACATATTGGCCAACTTGGAATGTTTACTTGGCTATTGTGGTCATTGTCAATGGAGTTCTGCCGACAAGGACTGTGTCGTTTTGTACTTGGATTGGATTTCAAATCTCTCAGGTTAAATAATAAGTGCGCCTACGAGTAATCTGAGGGCCCCAACGCCTATACACTTGGTAGCCTATATTGAAATGGTTAGGTAGGGTTTTTCTGCAGTAGGCAAGATATATTTCTGCAATACCCTTGCTATCACAATTCTTTGCACCACCATATTTGACATTACCCTTATACTGCCTTATGGGTCCATTTTGTTCCTCCATGCCAAGGATCTCCAAATGTTCTTAAAGTTGGGCCAGTGTAATGTCCTTCAGACTTTAGGGTGGCCAGACTGTGGCCAGTGGGAGTAGAAAAGGCCCTGGTGTCAGTTAGGGTAAACAATGACTTAGGCTTGGCTATCATTGTAAGTAAAAAAAAAAAAAAAAACAATCCCATCATTGGTATCAGTGGAAGGAATTATGCCCCACTGTTGGTGTCAGTAAGAGAAATAGTGTCCCATCGCTGGCACCAGTGGGAGGAATAGTAACCGATTATTGGTATCAGAAGGAGGGATTGTGCCCCATCATTGGTATTAGTGGAAGGAATTATGCCACACTGTTGGTGTCAGTAAGAAGAATAATGTCCCATCGTTGGTATCAGTGAGAGAAATATTGCCCCATTATTGGTATCAGTGGGAGCAACTGTGGCCCATCATAGGTTTTAGTGAAAGGAAATATGCATATCTGTTGGTGTCAGTAGAAGGAATAGTGTCCCATAGTTGGCATCAGTAGAAGGAATAGTATCCTTTCACTGGTATCAATGGGAGGAATAGTGTCCCATCGTTGGCATCAGTAGGAGGAATAGTGCCCCATCATTGGTATCATGGGAGGAATAGTGCTTGACCATTAGTATTAGTGGAAGGAATTATGACCCAGTGTTGGTGTCAGTAGAAGGAATAGTGTCCCATAGTTGGCATCAGCAGAAGGAATAGTAACCTTTCACTGGTATCAATGGGAGGAATAGTGTCCCATCGTTGGCATCAGTAGGAGGAATAGTGCCCCATCATTGGTATCATGGGAGGAGTAGTGCTTGACCATTAGTATTAGTGGAAGGAATTATGGCTCACTGTTGGTGTCAGTAGAAGGAATAGTGTCCCATAGTTGGCATCAGTAGAAGGAATAGTATCCTTTCACTGGTATCAATGGGAGGAATAGTGTCCCATCGTTGGCATCAGTAGGAGGAATAGTGCCCCATCATTGGTATCATGGGAGGAATAGTGCTTGACCATTAGTATTAGTGGAAGGAATTATGACCCACTGTTGGTGTCAGTAGAAGGAATAGTGTCCCATCATTGGCATCAGTAGAAGGAATAGTATCCTTTCACTGGTATCAATGGGAGGAATAGTGTCCCATCGTTGGCATCAGTAGGAGGAATAGTGCCCCATCATTGGTATCATGGGAGGAATAGTGCTTGACCATTAGTATTAGTGGAAGGAATTATGACCCACTGTTGGTGTCAGTAGAAGGAATAGTGTCCCATAGTTGGCTTCAGGGAGAGGAATAATACCTCATCATTGACATCAGTAGGAAGAATAGTGTTCCATCATTGGCATCAGTGGTGAAAATGGTGCCCCATCACTGGTATCAGTCAGAGGAATTGATCCCCATCATTGGTGTCAGTGGGAGGAATAGTGTCCCATCATTGGTATCAATGGGAGAAATGGTGGCCCATCTTTGGTATCAGTGGGAGGAACTGGTCCCCCTCATTGGTGTCAATGAGAGTAATGAGAGTAAAGGAGCCCTATCATTGGTGTCCCATCATCGGTATCAGTGGGAGAAATGGTGCACCCATCATTGGTATCAGTGGGAGAAATGGTGCCCCCATCATTGGTATCAGTGGGAGAAATGGTGAACCCATCATTGGTATCAGTGGGAGGAATTGGTCCTCATCTTTGGTGTCAATGTGAGGAAAAGAACCCCGTCACTGGTAGTGGGAGGAATAGTGTTTCATCATTGGTATTATTGGGAGAAATGGTGCCTCATCATCGGTGTAAGTGGGAGGAATAGAGCCCTATCGTTGATATCATTGGGAGCAATACTGCCCCATATCATTAGGAGAAATAGCACTCCAAGGACAGGATAAGGGTTGGCTCTACTCCATTCGAGTTTGTTGGGCCAGTTACCTTGTAGTCAGTTTATGACCTTGGTAATCCGATTCACATATCATATAGGTATTTTTTTTAGTAGTCAATTGTGCTGTTTTTTGGTTTCCCTAGACATCAGCTTCACCTTCCACACAGATTTTTTTCTTTGTTAATTTCACCCACAGGAGTCTGTCCGCCCATATGGATCTGTTGTCAGACTATTATATGCTTAGAGAACTACATCTATAAGAAAAAATGAAAAAAGCTCAGCCCTGCTCACATATAGCCAGGCTTTGTGATGGATGCGCTTCATTAACTTTCTTGAAGAGAACGCAGTAAAAAAAAAAAAAAAAATCTCCAATGAAACCCATACGGTAATACTTGGTGATTAAGCTCTGGTGGGCCTGCCAGTGTTCTTCGTCTGGCCCCCGTCTGATAACGCGCCAAGTCTGTCTTGACTCCTATCGCACTCCATTATCCCTGCGCTGCCAGCAGACCGATAAGTTGGGATTTTCAAGCTGAGGGAAAGAGTTATTGCAGAAGGCTGCCCGGGTAATGAGTTTCGGTATAATCGCTTCCACAGCCAGGTACAGAGGTGGATCCATTCTTCTCGCTCGGGATAGACGAGCCCGTGTCTTCCTCAAGTGTCACCTGGCGTGATTTATGCCTTAATAAAATTTTCGACTGATGTTCTGGCATTGGATCTCTCTCTTAAGTGCGTCCAACTTTCCAGACTCTGCACTGAATCATTCTCTTGAGCCCTAAAAAGACCAGCTTTTGGAAGAGTTCTCCAAATCGAGAATCATCATCTGAGAATATTCCGTTGCGTTAGCAGAACTGAATTTAAAAAAGGCGGCTAGACCTGGAAGCTAAGTGGATTCCATTTGAAAAGCTTTAAAAATTATATATTGAGAAGTACACGAGAGCCATCTTAAAGTACACGAGAAAGAAGTACACGAGAGCCATCTGGACCTTTTTAGCAACTTTACATGTCTGTATGAATAAATTGCTGACATGTACAGCAAAGGTCGATTTTAACCACGTGCTGATTGATGTATGTATTAAAACGCCCTGTTAGCATGTAGGCAGGTGCAGTCCACTTTCTCCCCTGAAGGTGGTGCTCAACTGTTGCGGCAGAGAAGAGGGAAAGGAAGTCAAGGGGAGCTTAGTTCCTCTATGGTTTCCTGGGTCACTGGGGCAGCGATCCGGTTGGATGCCGGCAGTCCATGTGACTCTGGCGACCACCTTGGATCAGGCAGATTCATTTAAGATCCTGACTTTCTTGGTTTGGCACGCTTTTAGCATGTGGATTGTGTAGGGACAGGTCACCCATCTATCAGGGACAGTATTAGAGGCAGAGAAAGATTCCAGAAAAGGAGAGAAAGCTTAAAGGGGTTGTAAAGGTAAATGTTTTTTCACCTTAATGCATTCTATGCATTAAGGTGAAAAAACATCTGACAGTGCCGACGCCCCCAGCCCCCCCCCCCGTTTTACTTACCTCACCCCTCGAAAATCCCTCGCCCCTGCCGTCCTTCCTCGCCACTCAGCCTGGCCGCTGATTGGCTGGAGTGGATGGATGGAAAGCAGGACAGCCATTGGCTCACGCTGCTGTCAATCACATCCACTGACGCGGAGCGCCGGGGGGCGGGGCCGTGTGATACAGCGAGCTGCTATAGCTGCCGACTGTATCACGGGAGCGCGCCCGCAGATGCTTCTCACCATGTGAGGGAGCTCGCATGAACGTGAGAAGTACCTGCGGGAGGAAGCAGAGACAGCCGCCGAGGGACCCCAGAAGAGCAGGTTCGGGGCCACTCTGTGCCAAATGAGCGGCACAGTGGAGGTAAGTATAACATGTTTGTTATTTAAAAAAAAAGAATTTAACTTTACAATCCCTTTAAGGAATCACTTCTATTCCGGAAACCTAAACACCTGGATTTGGACTGGCCAGGCCCCATTCTGCCCCTCGAGGAAGCTGCTGTCAGCTCAGCTGACAACTGCTCCGCTACATGCTGTTGTCACCCATAAGTGTTTCCAGCTGGACTTCCTTGCATCGGGCATGTTGTGAACTGTTTTGACTCTACTTCAATACAAGTTCTCTCAATCGCTCCTGGACTGAGTACGTGTGTGTTTTTGCCGCCGTACCACCCTGTACCCACCCACAAGCAAGTGGTTATACCTCGATCATGGTTGCAGCTTGGAAGGGTCCTCCCCACTGCTGCCTGTGGTGGTTCCCATCACGCTGGGGAGCCCAGGATCATGGTAAACAGTTGATCCGGCTCACCGCAGAGGAGATGGAGGAGCATCTGTTCCCTCATCTCCTCTGTGACAAATGATCCCTGAGGGGACAATGATTTCATCACGTCCGGTTTCACGGCTGTCATTAGCCAGGGAAACAGCTAACCAAGTGCGATCTGTGCTCAGTTAGTTGCTTTGGCGGTCACAGGAGACATCGTTGGTCCAATGCCGCGTAAACACGATCGGAATTCTCGTCAGAAAAAGCTCTCATGGTTTTCCCGACGGAATTTGCGACGGAATTCCATTCAAGATGTATTCAACAATATAATGTAGCGCTAAAAACAGGCTGTGAAAAGCACATGTGACAAATAGTGAAAAGGAAAAAAAATATATGAATAAAAGTCCAAATATTCGGTAAATACAAAAAGTCTTTAGAGTCCTCAACAGGACAAGAATTGTGATAAATCGCATAAAATAAACGCTAGAAGGTGATCATAAAGACATCTTGAAGCAGTAGATTCTCGGTGAAAGTAAACAAGATGGGTACTCTTACCAGAACCATAAGGTCATATGTGCATATAAAGATAGGTGGATCTCCGCAGGTCTACCAGCCGTTGAAATTCCCAGAGGTCCTCTGGTCACAGAAGGAATGTTCCGTATCGTCCCCAAGATGCCTGTTTCTCCAGGGTCCCGATGGAATGGACGGAAAAGAAGCTCAACTCCAACAAAAACCAGGAATGGTGAGTGACTCCAAACTCGTATAGAAGATCACATAAAGGACAAAAAAGAACAGCTTCCCATAGTGTAGATGAAAAATATCGAATGGCTGTTTATTGGCATAAACTCAGCAAATACAAAATGTATAAAATATTTAAAATAAAAAGCATGATCACATAAAAGAAAGCAATACAGGGAACATGACTACCACTCCCTACGCGTTTCGTCCCATAGGACTTCAACAGGGGCATCTAACTGTTCCCCTTTATTGCACACAAATATATAGACTACTTTATAAATTGTAGTTCCAATAACAGGTAAGATTATACAATCAGTAATAACATCTTCTCTAATAGGACAACGTTACTCCCATGATGTAACAATGTCAACCCTACACAGATGTCTTGCCTACACACGGTCACACCTAATTCCGATAGTTTAGAACGCGGTGACGTACAACACGTACGACGGGACTAGAAAAAGTAAGTTCAATAGCCAGTAGCCAATAGCTTCCGTCTCGTAGTTGAATCTGAGCATGTGTGATTTTCGGCGTGTTTTGGAATTGCATACACACGATCGGAATTTCCGATAGAAAGTTTTTCCGTCTGGAAAATTGAGAACATGCTATCAATTTTTGGCTGGCGGAAATTCGGACAGCTAAATTCCGATGGAGCGTACACACGGTCGCATTTTCCGATGAAAAACTCTCATCTGTCTTTTTCTGGCCCGGAATTCCGATCGTGTGTACGTGGCATTATAGATCTCTGATGGTCTCCGTAAAGAGTATTTATTACCTGCCCAAAGCTAAAGCAATGACATTAAGTGAAAAATAAAAAAATAGAAACGTGTAACAAAAAATACATTGAAATATATATAAATAATAGAAAATATTTCAAAGCAACCCCCCTGCACATGCACACAAATGCAAACACACTTGAAAGATCCAGCGTGTAAACGGTGATTGTATTACATTGTGTTTGTGTGCACTAACATTCATTTTGGTGCATTTTTTCCTGAAAATTGCAGGGTCTCTCTTTCAGAAAATATATAACCTTTGGGGGTCCTAAGTAATTTTCAAGCAAAAAAAATTCTGATTTTAACATGTATGTGAAAATTTTCAAAATTGCCCCGGACAGCAGGTCATTAAACCACCCGAGTATCAGCCTGTGTATATACCCTTTCATTACTAGGCTATTTCTCCGTTTTCAGTGCTGTGATAGTTTGACTGACAATTACTTGGTCATGCAACATTGTACCCAAATGAATTTTATCTCATTATTTTAAACAGAGAGAAATTTCTTTTGGTGGCACTTAAAATAGAATTAAACTCTGCCATATTTTTTTTTTTAAATAAATGGGGCCCCATAAACTGTATGCCATAATGTGCCAATAGGAACCACATATAAGCACATTATGGCTGACCTAACTGTCAAACTATGCTCTCCAGCAATGAGCTGTCAGCACTCTCCCCGCTAACCACGAGTGCTTTCATCTTCTCTCAGTCTGGGAGGAAGAAATTCGAAAAAAAATGTAAAAAAATATCCGTACTCATGCACTTCCTCCCAACTATGCATTTAGACACGGGAGGGGAAGGAAACTTGGCCAACTTTTCTACTGGTTTAAAGGAAACCTTTACTGGGGCTCCCGCCGCTGACCTTTGGAAAATATTAGTCCTCTGGATGTCATCTGATCCAGTGGCTTCATTACTTTCTGAGTCGGTGACCCAGAACAACTATGCAGAGTAGTATTTTGTACTGCAATTTGCTACTTGGAGTTTGCATATTCTCCCTTTGCTTGCGTGGGTTTCATCTGGGTACTCCTTCAATGCTTGAAAGACAGTCAGATAGATTTTTTGGCTCCTGTATATAATGGCTCTAGTATGTGTGTATGAATCGCTTCTTGGCCTTTTGGCTGAGATTAAGTGTAGTATCTGTTCTTATCAGTGTCCACCGCTATTCTAACATTTTGGCAGGAATAGCTGGCTGTATACAGTAGTATTTCTGTTGGTATAAAGGGGGCTTTGAAGGTTAGTTACGGCTGGTACCAGGGCTGGACTGGGACAGGAATTTGGCCCTGGACTTCATCCAGACCGGCGCACTTACATTTTGAGTGTCCCATCAGCACTCCCTTACATCAGAGTGTCCCATTACCAGCCCCCTTACATCAGAGTGTCCCATCAGCACCCCCTTATGTCAGAGTGTCCCATGAGCAGCCCCCTTACATCAGAGTTTCCCATCAGCACCCCTTACATCAGAGTGTCCCATTACCAGCCCCCTACGTCAGAGTGTCCCATCAGCACCCCCTTACGTCAGAGTGTCCCATGAGCAGCCCCCTTACATCAGAGTGTCCCATCAGCACCCCCTTACGTCAGAGTGTCCCATCAGCACCTCCTTACATCAGAGTGTCCCATCAGCACCCCCTTACATCAGAGTGTCCCATCAGCACCCCCTTACATCAGAGTGTCCCATCAGCACCCCTTACATCAGAGTGTCCCATCAGCAGCCCCCTTACATCAGAGTGTCCCATCAGCACCCCCTTACATCAGAGTGTCCCATCAGCACCCCCTAACCATCACCAGCCCCCTTACATCAGAGTGTCCCATCAGCACCCCACTTACATCAGAATGTCCCATCAGCACCCCCTAACCATCACCAGCCCCCTTACATCAGAGTGGCCCACCGAGCCATCGGCCCACCGGGAAACTCCCGGTAGTCCCGATAGCCAGTACATGCCTGGCTGGTACGGGAACTGGGGCATCCATGGGATGTGGGGCATGGGAGTAATTACCTCAAGAAGACTGGAGGGGCCCACTGCCTCCTGATTTTAATGGGTCTACTTGGTCAAGCCATATGATGGGAAGGCAAAGAACCTGCGGTGTCTGTGCCCCCTGGGAGTTTGTCACCGCAGGGGTCTCTTAGTAACACTTGGGCTTGGGAAACCCACAGTGTGAAAAGGCACAAGGTCACATCACTATGAGTTTTTTCTATACTGTACCTCTGTAAGCTTGGCGTTTTGGCTAAGTCTAGGGCAATTTTTGCTACAAGGCACCAAGGCCTAGTCAATGCATCTGACCGACACTATTTATTTAATTTATTTTTGTTTGTGTTTCTCTTTCTCACTGGATGGAGAGTGTGGTCCTCTGGCCTACCTTGAAGTCTAGGGGGAGGATGTGTGGTCATTAACGAGCAAGGCCTTCTGATTCCTCTTGTACCAAATTGTATTGTAACTGCACTGTCTGCCTTCATTTTGTTAAGCACTGCACAAACTGTTGGTGCAATATAAATCCTGTATAATAATAATAATTAGGTTCCTTCCTCCCATGGACCAGGGGGTCTCTCTTCGGGAGAGACATTCACCTAGTAATGGGTGATCAGCTTCGGCAGACCATGAGTAGAGGGGTCTGCCAGACCTTTTGGCTATGTGGACCAAATTAAGCCTGTCAAGAGTCTTGTTCCCCAGGGGGTCAGGGGAAGATTTAATTTTTTTGGGAGGTGTACTAGGGGAACACCCTTAAGTGCAATTTTTTGTGTGTTTTTCACATGCACTTTTGGACACTTAGATGCTTTTTTTTTTTTTGTGTGTGGCTATCACATTCCCAAGACAGTGTAAATGGTGAGGGCTGAGGGAAGACCTGGTGACCTACCTCGTAAAACACTCACCAAGAGAATTCTATGGAAGCTTGGCTATAAGACTTTCCGACAACATGATACCTTGTACGGTAATGTGTAGAGAATTCCGATCAGACAAAGTGCCACGCATGCTCAGATCAAATTCCTAGACCAAAGCTATTGGCTACTAGCCTGAATGTAGTCCCGTCGTAACGAAATAACGTCATCACGTTCTGAACGATCGGATTTTCCGACAACTTTGTCCGACCGTGTGTATGCAACAGTTTCGGACAAAATCCGCCAGACAAAATCCGACGGATTTGGTTGTCGGAATGTCCAACTGTGTGTACAAGGGCTTAGAGTTGCAGAGAATAGGATACAGCAGAATTCATTTCACACACACACTGCATTTTGACTTTCCTGCTCTGCAGGCTTGTTCTGGATCAATGACTAAAAACATTGAACATGGAGGCAGCCAGGAAATTGGCAATGAAAGAAGGACATCAATAGGAACCCCTCAATTTTTCTCAGCACATGTTTCCATTAAGTACAGTACACATAAACCTTAACTGAATGCCATTTAGACTGTTAAACCACCATGCATCATAAACAATTGCCAATTTTACTAAATAAAATTTGTATTTTCACTATTATTAATCCTGTGTTACATCCCAGAGTTACGATCTCCTAAGATCTCTGTAGTCAATTCCTGGCTTAATATACTTCAGCGATGATTCCATGACATTTCTGAGGGTGGAATTCTTGACGGTGGCAACAGTAAGCCATGTCTGTGGAATGTGTGCTGAAGCGGCTGAAATAAATCTTGCTGCAAAATTAACAATTTCTCCATTGGCAGATATTCGTAGGAACAGTAAATAGCATTGAGATGCTTAGAAATTTTTTATTTAAAAAAAAAAAAAAAAAACATAGTCCTCTGTTTTAATTTCTTTATTTGGATGGCATTTTTTGAAGGAGTATATTTAGAGTAGTTTTTTTTTTTTATGTATTTGACCATTATTTATGCACTTAATAATCTTATCTTGTACATTTTCTTTCCATTGTTTCTTTCTTTCTGTTAAAAAAAAAAAAAGTAAATAATAATGAGACTAATGGGGGCAATTTTGTGGCACAAGAACAAGTCCAGAGTAATTGGGATGAGCTTCTACGACCCTTAGGTTCCATTTAAAGCCATTGTCCTCCTAAAACACAAAAAATGCAACCTTGATTTCACCCTAACTGATGGCTTTGGTAAACATTCTCAAAATAGGAAAATGTCATCAAATTCTTAAAAATTTGGGGAAATTTAATATTTAAATGTTGCTCTTCCATAGTGATGAGCACAGGGATAAAGTGTGCTCCCCCTCAAAATAAGAAGGAACTGAGTAAGAACCCAAAAAGCCACCTTGATGTCACATTCCCTGTTGGCTCTGGCAACCTTTCCAAAATGGCAAAATTTCATTATATTCTTTAAAATTTTGGGAAATGAAATATTGAATTTTTTTTTCTAGTGATGACAAAGGAGAAAAATTTGGAGGGTTAGAGTGTGTCCCTCCCCCCATAATAAGAAGGAACTAAACAAGAACCCAAAAAGCCACCTTGATGTCACCTTCCCCTTTAAAAAAAAGGCAAAATTACATCAAATTCTTTGAAATTTTGAGAAATAAAATATAAAAATTTTAGATTTTCTCTAGTGATGACACAGGAGCACAATTTGTAGACAGGGATAGAGTCATTGCCCCCCTCCCCCCCAAATTAGAATGAACGGAACAAGAACCCAAAAAGCCACCTTGATGTCACCATCCCTTTTGGCTCTGATAACCTTCTCAAAATGATGTTTTATCAAATTCTTAAAAATTTTGGAAAATGTTATATTTTACATTTTGCTCATCCCTAGTAGTGATGACACAGGAGGACAATTGGGAGACAGGGATGGAGTGCATCCCCCCCATAACAGGGAGGAACTGAACAAGAACCTTTGTGCCACCATCACCAGGTATTATGTTATGGAAATCTGCGAATTAACTAATATTGAAAATAATTTTTTGAAATGGTACTTACATGTTAAGGCTTATATTAGATTTTAATGATAGGTTTATAAATACTTTGAGGACAGGGGTTCCTAAAACAAGGGATAGTGACCTGACATGGAAGACATGGAGGAATCCGATAGAGGAAGGAGCTAAAGTTGACCATACTCTGTGTATATTTTGGTTGGTTCCTGAAGATGACCAGCTTTGTCTTCAAGCACCGTAGAACAATGATCCTAGGTTCCCGTTAACAAACAAAATCAATATTATGGGGGTCACCATTCAATCATCCATCTTATACTTAATATCCTTCAGAACATTCAAGGGCAGGAATCCTAAAATGTAGGTCTAATCTCCATCCAACAGCTTGGCTATCATCATAGACAGAAGTATAGATGCAAAGTGAAGTTTCACAACGTGGTCTTAATTGGTTCAGCATGTTGCATTGTTCCCCAGGAATAATTTCAAAGGTCTTTTCCATTCTTACCAGAAGAAAAAAAGGATGGGGGGGGGGGGGGAATAAAATAGAAAATATCTCTCGCATAATCTTATCTCATTAAGAAGTTGGCTTTGCAGCAAATGGAGCAAATAAGAAACAGCTCTTCGAGATGAAATTTAATCATAGCGAGATCGCGGATTGTATAAACACAGACAACACCATGTAGAAAAGGAATGTATGGAGTTTTTTTTTTCCAAAGTAACTGTTTCAGGGCTGGGAAGAGTTTTACAAAACATGCAAAACTTTTGATGTTACTAATCTCTACTGACCGGATAGGCTGCATCCACAGTGATGTCAACAGTCTCTAGTGAATGGATAGGCTTCACTCTCAGTGATGTCACTGGTCTGTAGAGAATGGATAGGCTTCAATCTCAGTGATGTCATCAGTCTCAACTGCATTGATAGGCTTCATGCTCAATGATGTCACCAGTCTCTAATGTGTGGATAGGCTTTATTCTTAGTGATATCACCGATCTCTACTGAATGGATAGGTTACATTCTCAGTGATGTCACGGGTCTCCAGTGAATGGATAGGCTGAATTATCAGTGATGTCCCCATTCTCTAGTAAATGGATAGGCTGCATTCTCACTGATGTCAACGGTCTCTAGTGAATAGGCAGGCTACATCCTTTGTGATGTAACTGGTCTTTAGTCAATGGATAAGCTGCATTCTCAGTGATGTCACAGATCTCTAATGAATGGATAGACTGCATTCTTAGTGATGTCACTGTTCTCTAGTGAATGGATAGGCTACATTCTCAGTGATGTCACTGGTCTATAGTGAATTGATAGGCTGCATTCTCAGTGATGTCACCGGTCTCTACTGAATGGATAGACTGCATTCTCAGTGATGTCACTGGTCTCTAGTGAATGGATAGGCTTAAGTCTTGGTATTGCCACTGGTCTCTATCGAACAGGCATACTTTATTCTCAGTGATGTCACCAATCTCTGGTGAGTGGATAAGTTGCATTTTCAGTGATGTCACTCGTATTTGGTCTCTACAAAATTGACAGGATTCCCAGTAATGTCCCTGGTCTCTAGTGATATGATAGGCTGCATTCTCAGTGATGTCCCCCGTCTCTAGTGAATGGGTAGGCTACATCCTCAGTGATGTCACTGGTCTTCAGTCAATGGATAAGCTGCATTATTAATGATGTCACTGGTCTCTAGTACATGGATAAACTGCATTCTTGGTATTGCCACTGGTCTCTATTGAACACGTATGCTTTATTCTCAGTGATGTCACCAATCTCTGGTGAGTGGATAGGTTGCATTCTCAGTGATATCACTGGTCTCTAGTGAATGGATAGGCTTCTTTCCCAGTGATATCCCTGGTCTCTACAAAATTGGCAGGATTCCCAGAAAATGGATAGACTGCATTCACTGTGATGTCTCTGCCTGGTCTTCTATAATCATCATTTATGACATCACACAGCCCAGGAGGCTTTGAGGTATTCTCCTGTGCATGGGCCAGGCTGCGTCATAGGGGGTGTACTGTCTCTTACTGGTACCTTCAGCCATCCTCCTAATAATGTGCCACAGCACATTCACATCATCAGGAGAACAACTGCAAGAGCCCAAAGGATACTCTGGACCCCGGATGATGCATATGCACTGCTGTGGCACATTATCAGGGGCTGGCTGCAGGTACCAGTAAGAGACAGTGCAATCCCAATGTTGCACACTGGCCCATGCACAATAGAATACCCTGTGTCCTCATGGGATACGGGATATAGTTATCCCAGGAGGCTTCGGACAATAGAAATGTCCTTCTAACCTTGGCAAAAATTTAGGAAGCGGGGAGCAAATTCCCCAAAAAAAGGAAACAGAAAAAATAAAAAATAAATTTGCTATTTCGAGAGATGGGGGGGGAGAGGGTGGAGTGGGGGATGGAGGTCCACTTTAAGGTAAGCACTGCATGATAACTCCAAATACTCTGCGATTTCTCTTTAAGGGGGCAATATAAAAATGTTGCGTGTGTTTATTGTGTGTTCTTTTCCATGTGTGATCCATCTGGAGAGCAGCGGAGCTGAACGATCTCACACACAGCAGCACAGTCCTCTGACGAAGATCCGAAAATGAGGGTGCTCTGCGTTTCGTTGTAATTCAATTTTTTCCAGTAGAAGGGGTTATTTTTGTGTTTCATTACACAGATGTAAATTCCTTGTGGCCTGTTAACATGTTGCTGCTTCATTGTATGGTTTGCCTCATAAACCAGAGAACTTTGAAGGTTTTTCCACCCTCTTACGGAATGCCCAAAGCATGTGTCTGCAAGGAAAGGAATTCTCTTAACTCAAACCAGTTGATGTCTCGCTTGGTGTATGGAATACAGCTGGGTGCTAGAGCGCCGGCAATCCCTCCGATTAGTGTAACAAGCTCACAACCCGACACCAAATACTGCAGGAACACCATAAGGTTGTAACAAGCGAAAATACCAAATTGTAATATTAAAGTGAACATTTGCATGAATAATTGACTGACATGTCACCATGGTTGGGGTAGGAGTGATAGCGCTGGATCAACTTAAATGAATTATTGGTACTTAAAGGTTTTACCCAGAATCAGACTTCCTTCAAAATGTCTGATAGACAGTAGAAGAGCAGTGTAGACTAGGCCTTGTTCCGGTCTTGGGCTGTTGCCTCTCTGATGGTCCTCTCTGATGGTCTTAAAAGAAGACATGATGCTTAAGAAGTTTAAGTCCACATCATTATTGATCAAGAGAAGGCAGCACATCAATATTGATTAAGAGAAGGCCTTTCTCCCAAAATTGGATTAAGCGTCATTAACTTGACCAAGAGAAGTCAACGCGTTTCTGAGAATTGCCTCCCCGTTCCTCGGGGCTGGAGTTATGGATGCAGATAAACTATCGGTGAGATTCAGTTAGGAAACTTATACTGATGCTGGACGTGAGATGTCAGATTGGATGCCTTGTAAACTGTTAGCAGATGTTGGCAGGGATAGAAATCATGGGGCCCCGTACAGCCTACCTGACGGGGCCTCCTTCAGCTCCACTCTGACCCCACCCCTGGTCCCTCCTTCAGGCCCACCCCTGGCCCCACCCATTGCCCCTCCCCAGACCCCGCCTTAAAACAAAGTGTAGGTTTGTCTACAAGTGATATTTGTTTTTCTCCAGCCAGTTATAGGTTTGATTATCCAAAAGAAATACTGTTTTCAGATGAGAACAGACCTCTTTGATATCTATATGAATAAATAAAATGGTATTTTGGAGAGTATTGACAGGGCAAGTATTGCAGAGTATTGGCAGGGCAAGTATTGCAGAGTATTGGCAGGGCAAGTATTGCAGAGTATTGGCAGGGTAAGTATTGCAGAGTATTGGCAGGGTAAGTATTGCAGAGTATTGGCAGGGTAAGTATTGCAGAATATTAGCAGGGTATTTATTGCAGAGTATTGGCAGGGTATCTATTGCAGAGTATTGGCAGGGTAAGTATTGCAGAGTATTGGCAGGGTAAGTATTGCAGAGTATTGGCAGGGTAAGTATTGCAGAGTATTGGCAGGGGATGTATTGCAGAGTATTGGCAGGGTATGTATTGCAGAGTATTGGCAGGGTAAGTATTGCAGAGTATTGGCAGGGTATTTATTGCAGAGTATTGGCAGGGTATTTATTGCAGAGTATTGGCAGGGTAACTGCAGTAGTAGTAGATGTTGAACTTGAAGCCCCCCCCCCCCCAAGCAAGCACACACCTCACCTGTGTAATTGTTAGCTGCCTTGGCCCCAGCACTGCAGAGTCACTTCCTCCCTGTTTTTGAGTGTCCACAATATTTCGATTGGATTTGGATTCCTCGCCTCTCTGCTGCTTCTTCTCATGCAGAGAGAGAGAGAGGAATATCACTCCGTGATACCATATAATAGCATGTCAGGACATGTGCGGCTGTGCCAGCATGAGGAGTGGGCGCAGAGGACGCATTCTTCCACGCCCGAAATACAAAAAATAGTCCCTCCTCTGCAGCCGCATATGTAACCAACAAGAACACAGGTCCTAAAAAAGCGGGGAGTGGGGGGTGGGGAGGTAACGGTGGGATGGCGTCAAGGCTGGGCTGATTGGTGGCTGGAGAATTTTTATTTATTTTTTTACATCAAATTTACTTTGCTGTTCAGGTTGCCCGGGCCCCCCTGCTGGTCAGGCCCGGTACAGCAGGGCCAGTTGTACTGGCCTATCAGCGGCCCTGGATGTTGGCACCAACTTTTTTGAGGTCCAAACATCTGCCGACAGTTTACTTTGTCCACAACTCCAGCCCTTTGGAAGGGGGAAGCATTTCATAACTCCAGACCTGAGGAGGGGGGAGGTATTTCCTCCCAAATGCTTTGGTTCTCCTGATCAGTAAAGACTGGGACCTAAACCTCTTAAGTGTCATTAAAGCGGTTGTATACTCAAATTTTACACTTTTACCTACAGGTAAGCCTATAATAAGGCTTACCTGTAGGTAAAATTAATATCTCCTAAACCTGTATGGTTTAGGAGATATCTCCCTATGCATGCAGCCGCTGACGTCAGCGGCGCATGCGCTCTGAATGCCCCAGCTGAAGGTCCGGCAGCGTTGCCATGCCTTACCGGGAAGAAAACTACGCGCGTGCGCGGGAGTGACATCATCTCAGCTCCGGCCACTCACAGCTCCAGAGCTGTGAACCCAGAAGACAAGATGTCAGCTCCCTCGGCGTGGACTGAGCACTGATACGGGGCTTCGTTCTGAGGTAAGTATTTGACAATGAGCTAGTATGCGCTGCATATTAGCACATTATACCTTTGCCTTGCAGGGTTTTTTTTTTTTACCTTTTTTTTTTAATGTGTGGGTTTACTACCGCTTTAACTTGATCAAGAGAAGGCATGGTGTTTTAGGTAAATGTCTCCCCCGTTCCTCAGGGCTGGATTTGCGGATGCAGTTAGACTAGCGGTGAGATTCAATTAGGAAACCTATAATGATTCTGGATCTGAGATGTCAGATTGAATGACTTGTAGACTGTTGGCAGATGCTGGTGCCAACATTTTTGAGAGCCCAACATTGGTCGACAGTTCACACAATCCAAAACTCCAGTCCTTTGGAAGAGGGGAGCATTTCATAACTTCAGCCCTGAGGAAGGGGGCGGGGCATTTCCCCCAAACGCTTTGGTTCTCTTGATCAATAAAGACTGGGACTTAAACTTCTTAAGTGTCATTAACTTGATCAAGAGAAAGCAAGAGAAGGCAACGCGTTTCAGGGAAAGGCGTCCCCATTCCTCAGGGCTGGAGTTGCGGATGCAATTAGACTAGCGGTGAGGTTCAATTAGGAAACCTATAATGATGCTGGATCTGAGATGTTAGATTGGATGCCTTTTCAACTGTTGGTAGATGTTGGCTCCAACTTTTTTCAGGCCCCAACATCTGTCAACAGTTCACATCGTCCCCAACTCCAGCCCTTTGGAAGGGGAAGCATTTCATAACTTCAGCGCTGAGGAGGGGGTAGGCATTTCCCCTCCAAATGCTTTGGTTCTCTATATCAATAAAGACTAGGACTTAAACTTCTTAAGTGTCATTAAATTGATTAAGAGAAGGCAACGTGTTTCAGGGAAATTCCTCCCCCTTCCTCAGGGCTGGAGCTGTGGATGCAATTAGAGTGGGGGTGAGATTCAATTAGGAAACTTATCATGATGCTGGATCTGATCTGTCAGATTTGATGCCTTGTAAACTGTTGGCAGATGGTGGCACCAGCATTTTTGAGGCCCCAACATCGGTCGACAGTTTACACTGTCCCCAACTCCAGCCCTTTGAAAGAGGGAAGCATTTTGGAACTCCAGCCATAGGGAACGGGGAAGAATTTCTCTCCAAATGGTTTGGCTTCTATTGATCAACAAAGACTGGGACTTAAACTGTTATAAACGTTTGTAGCGGGCACTGCTCAACACTCACCCCAAAGCTGACATATTACTGTATACAACAGCAGTATTATTGTTTGAAAAGCTCCGCCTTTTACCACTAAAATGCATTTGAGTGACTTCGCCTAGGCTGAGGTGATGTCATCAGTCTACTGCAGGCAGCAGAAAGCATTTCTCAAGTCTCCTCTCCCCATGTGCTTACTTTAACTGTACATTGTAACTTTGTAGCAAGCAGGGCCATCTTTAAGGCAGGGCAAAAGGGGCAGCTGCCCTGGGCTCTGTCATTGTTGTGGGGCCCAAAGCAGCTGCCTCATACTTGCCAACTATCCCAGTTGACATTCCCTTGTCCCTTAAAGTTTTAGTCCTGTGCTGCTACTAATGCTGCCCAGCTCTGCCCTATTGTTGTGTACAGATGACTCACCTGCAGACCTGTGTTTACAGGTAAATACTGGCATTCGTATATAAATAGCTGAGGCCAACTGCATTGATATGTAAATAAAGGCAGCATTCATAGGTATATCATGCCCCCCTGCAGTGAGGAGAAGATGTGCTGTAACCTATAGCAACCAGTGAGCAGTATTACTGTATAGCACTCTCTAGCAGCTAATCAACAAGCCGAAATGTGCTGTAACCTCTAGCAACTAATCAGTGAGCCTTAAGGAGTGCTGTAACCTCTAGCAACCAGTCAGTAAGCAGTAATGATACACTGTAACCTCTGGCAACCAATCGCAATCGCTGCCTGACCTGATACAGTAAACTTATTTTAAGTCTAGCTGCTATTTATTGTATGTCTCAGAGAAGGCGGAGAGTGAAATTGCATGGGGGGAGGGGGGCCCTAAGAAAATTTCTGCCCAGGGCCCAATCAATATTAAAGACGGCCCTGGTAGCAAGTCACAAGGTAAGAGGCCACAGCAGATGCTGATCTATGTCATTTGTGAACACTACCAAAAACCCTACAACAACAGGAATTTCATGATTATCATCTCAGTCCAGGAAGTAGATGGCGACCCTGGATGATGCCAAGACTGGATGAAACCCTGAACCACCACAGCCAAAAGCAAAGGAGGTATAGATTTTCAGAACCGCCATGACATTTAAATTTCACGTAACAAAAGCTTTTGTGTCTCGTCTTGTTACCGATGGCTTGTATATTGCGTTTGGACCTCATCCAGTTTTATATAGTCTAAGATTATCTCTTTTCTCAAACTTCCTGGATATTATTACTGAGCGAAAAAGCAGCAAGCTGAAATTTGTATTTCAACTGGCTTTAAAACTTAGGGAGCTTTAGAGATTATTGCAAGTAAAGGGACCTTTACAAGGACAATTTTCAACAACTATTTAGGCAGCTAACCTTTTTTATAGCCTACAATGGGTCTAAGTGGGTCTAGTATGGCTGTTAGAGTCCAGATGTGGAGCCCGACTTGTAGGAGGAGACCTCTCTTACAGCGCTGGTTCAGGAGCCGCTGGAATGGGAACAGCGGTCTCGAGAGCACAGTGGGTAGGAGGGCCTGCTGGATAGAGCCGCTGGAGCTGGTAGAAGAGCGGAGATCCCTCTGAAGGCTGAGTGGACTAAGGGTTGCTGGAAGCTGAGAAATGCAGGCAGTAGCTTCAGAGACCGAAGGTTGGAACTGGCAGCAGGCTGGAGAAGAGTCAGACGGTCCGGGTCAGAAGGTAAGCAGACTGATGGTAACGGAAGGCAGAAGAGGTGTCGGTAAGCAGGCAGAGGTCGGCAACGGAATCACAAGCAGAAGAGGTTTCGAGGTCAGGCAGGCCGGGTCGGGATTGGAGAAGGCAGAGAAGTCAAGCAAGCCGGGTCGATAACGGTAGCAGGTAATCAGGTTCAGGATCAGGTATTCAAAGGTAACCGGGTTCAGGATCAGATATTCAGACACACGGAAGCTGAGACGAAACAGCGCCGCACCGGCGCACTTGAGAGTCCTTTAAACGCTCAGTGGCGGGAAGGAGCGCACGCACGCCACGCACGACCACGTGGACGAGCGCGCGTACGAACGCCACTCGCGAACGTGCACACTAACGCGTAAACGAACGCGCACGCGAACGCGCACGCGAACGCGTACGCGAACGCGCAGAAGACACACGCCGACGCCTGTGTGCACGCAGCTGTACCTGTCTATTGCTGGTAAGTTCCTGACATTGCCCCCTCCCAAGGGGCAGCCTCCGGATGCCCAACAGGTTCCTCTTTTCTGGATGGGCAGACAAGTATGCGTGAATTAACCGCCTGGCATGGATATTGCTGTTTGGTTCCCAGGAATTGTTCTCTGGCCCAAATCCCTTCCATTTGATCAGAAATTGGATGCGTCCCTGTCTTCTTCTGCAATCGAGGATGGCCTCCACCTCGTACTCCTCGTTTCCATCCACTAAGATGGGTTCTGGAGGTCTAGTTCCTCTATCAGGAAAGGGATCAGGGGTGGCAGGTCTCAGCAGTGACACATGGAACACAGGATGAATCCTAAGCGACTCAGGCAGGGTTAGCTCGTAGGAAACTTCATTAATTTTCCTCTTAACCGGAAATGGTCCCATAAATTTAGGTGCAAGTTTCCTGGAGGGACAAGCCATTTTAATGTTATTGGTAGAAAGCCATACCTGGTCGCCAGGTTGTAGGATCAGTTCCCCTCTTCTTCTCCGGTCAAAGGCTCTCTTACTGTCTGCCTGGGCCTTGGCCACTGCTTCCTGCAACACCCGGTTATTGTGGCTGAGGAAATCCACTGTCTTCTGGACCGCTGGAACTGAGGTTTCTGGAAGAAAATCAGGCAAAAAGGTTAAATGAAAGCCATAATTGGCGAAAAAAGGGGACTGACCGGTGGCCGAATGACAAGCATTATTGTAGGCAAATTCTGCCAAAGGCAGCAGGGACACCCAATCATTCTGTACGAATGATGTGAAGCACCTAATGTACTGCTCAAGAGTCTGGTTGGTCCTTTCTGTCTGCCCATTAGTTTGGGGATGATAGGCCGAGGACAGTGCCAGCTCAATTTTCAGGATCTCGCACAGGGCCCTCCAGAAGCGTGAGGTGAACTGCACTCCTCTGTCGGAGACTATATTCGCTGGAATCCCGTGTAGCCTCACAATCTCCTTAATGAACACGTGGGCAGTCTCCACGGCAGATGGGGTGCCTTTTAAGGGTGAGAAGTGGGCCATTTTGGATAGCCGGTCTACAACCACAAAAATAGTTGAACATCCCTCAGAACATGGAAGCTCGACAATAAAGTCCATACTAATCATTCTCCAGGGTCTGTCGGGTACAGGTAGGGGTTTCAGCAGTCCCCAAGCCCGGTTCCTGGGTGTCTTGTTCTGGATACAGACGGGGCAAGAGCTGATGTACTTTTCGCAAAAGTCCTTCAAATTGGGCCACCAGAACGTGCGTTGTACCAGATCAAGGGTCTTACGGACCCCAAAGTGGCCTGCCAGTGGGTGGTCATGAAGAAGGGACAGCACCTTAACTCGGACATTCTTGGGGACAAAAATTTGACTTCCCCTCCAGAACAAGCCATCTCTGGACATTAAGGTGATTCCGGGGGGTCTTGAGGAATCAGAGGATGCTTCTCTGATCAGAGAGAGGAGGTCAGGCTGTAAAAGTAAAAAATTCCCGGCAGGTAAAATGGTGTCAGGAACAGATGAGTCCTTAGGATTGTCATACATCCGTGACAGCGCATCCGGTTTCACGTTCTTCGATCCGGGTCGGTACGTGATGTGAAAGGAGAAACGTGAAAAGAACAGGGCCCAGCGGGCTTGTCGGGGTCTCAGTCGCTTGGCAGACCGTAGATATTCTAGGTTCTTGTGGTCTGTGTATATTAGTACCGGGTGAGCAGCGCCCTCCAATAGGTATCTCCACTCCTCCAAGGCGGCCTTAATGGCGAGCAACTCTCGGTCGCCTACGTCGTAATTCTTCTCCGCGGAAGAGAGTTTCCTGGAGAAGAACCCCACGGGATGCATTAGGTCCTTGTTGCCTTGACGTTGGGAGATGACCGCTCCTACGGCCACTTCAGAGGCGTCTACCTCGAGGATGAAGGGTAGAGACGGGTCCGGATGGCTGAGAATTGGGGCGGACGTGAAGAGTTTTTTAAGTCTTTCGAAAGCACTCTGGGCCTCCTGAGTCCAGCAGAAGCGGAAGTTTTGTCTGGTCAGTTGCGTGATGGGCGCAATTATAGCTGAAAAGTCTCTTATGAACTTTCTATAAAAGTTCGCAAAACCGATGAAGCGTTGTACACCCTTCTTATCCAGAGGCGCTGGCCAATCTAGTACAGCAGACACCTTTTGGGGATCCATCCTGATACCCGTTGGAGAGATCACTAGTCCCAGGAATCGGATGCTCTGTAACTCAAATTCGCATTTCTCAGCCTTTGCGTAGAGTCGGTGCTGGCGAAGGCGGTCTAGGACTTTACGGACGTGTTCTCGATGCTGATCAAGAGAGTTGGAAAATATTAAAATGTCGTCCAGGTAGACAATCACGAACACGTCGAGGAAATCCTTAAACACGTCATTGATTAGGTGTTGAAATGTGGCCGGGGCGTTGCAGAGCCCAAAGGGCATCACTAAATATTCATAATGACCGAATCGGGTCCGGAAGGCTGTTTTCCATTCATGCCCGGCCTGGATGCGAACTAGGTTATACGCCCCCCTTAGATCCAACTTGGTGAATATTTTAGCGGATCTCAGTCTCTGAAAGAGTTCGGGTATCAAGGGTAAGGGGTAGCGGTTCTTAACCGTAATCTTGTTTAAGTCTCTATAGTCCACACATGGACGGAGGGACTGATCTTTTTTAGTGACAAAAAAGATTCCAGCTCCTGCTGGGGAAGTTGAAGGACGGATGAACCCCTTCTCTAGGTTCTCGTCCAAGTAGGTCTTCAGTGCCCCCTGCTCCTTTTCTGATAAAGGGAATATGCGTCCGAAAGGAATCTCGGCCCCAGGGAGTAGTTCGATCGGACAATCATAGGGACGATGAGGAGGCAGAGTGTCTGCTCCCTTTTTACTGAACACATCAATAAAGTCATGATAGTGCTTGGGCACAGTCTGCAGTAGGTCTTGATCAGAGTCTACACATAAAAGGGTGGCGGAAGGCTTGGTGGAATCTGTTAGGCAGTGTTTCAAGCAATAGGAAGATGGGAATGTGACTTCTCTGGTAACCCAATTGATGTAGGGGTTGTGGGCCTGGAGCCAGGGTATGCCCAGAATGATTGGGAACATTGGAGAGGAGATGACATCCAACGTCAGGAATTCCTTGTGTTGAGAGGAGATAATGACAGGTAGAGGGAGAGTCTCTTGAGTTACCTTTCCAGAACTGATGCTAGACCCATCGGCCAGAAAAACTGAGAGTTCATGAGCCTTGCCTCGTAACGGGATGCCCTGTCGGCCCGCAAAGGTGGAGTCTATGAAGCAGCGGCATGCCCCGGAGTCAATGATAGCGTTGACTGTCACCGTCCTTCCTTGGAGCTGTAGTGAGAGAGGAACAGCAAGGTGGGTTGAATTGGCAGTCAATGCAGAGAGACTGGTAGAAGCAGAAGGTAGACACTTACTTGTCTTGACAGGGCAATTAGAGACATAGTGACCCGAACCACCGCAGTAGAGGCAGAGATTCTGCTGCCGGCGACGTGCACGCTCTTCTGGAAGCAAAGCGGGGCGCAGTAGTCCTAATTGCATGGGCTCGGAGGTGTCAGGAGCCGTGCAGGGCGGAATAGGGCTGGACGGAGATACATAGCGAGAAGCAGGCATTGGGGCTCTCGCTGTCATCCAGACTGGACGGACTTGCTGAGCGGAGCGCTCTGATCTTCGCTCCCTGAGACGGCGATCAATCTGGATTGCCAAGGAGATTAGGGCCTCCAGGGTTTCTGGTATACCGACTCGAGCCAGTTCGTCCTTAAGTCCTTCAGATAACCCCATGCGAAACTGATGCCTTAAAGCCGCATCATTCCATTCCGTGTCTGCGCTCCAGCGTCGAAAGTCCGAGACATAATCCTCAGCCGGTCTGCGGCCCTGCTGGAGCGCAACCAGAGCAGATTCAGCCGTGGCAGTCTTTTGGGGGTCCTCGTAAAGCTGAGCCATGGCCTCAAAGAAGGATTGCAGAGAGAAGGTTGCGAGTGAATCTCCTTCAAGTAAACGGTGGGCCCAGGTCTGCGGTTCTCCTTGTAGGAGGGAGATTACAAATCCTACCTTCGTGGCTTCCAGGGAGAAAGTCCGTGGTTGTAGGGCAAAATAGAGTTGACAAGCGCTCCGAAAAGCCCGAAATTTGGTTCGATCCCCAGAAAACCTTTCCGGAATGGGTACCCTTGGTTCAGGTGGAAGCATGACAACGGATGGTGAGGCGACGGGCTGTGCCGATAAGGAGGCAGGAGCAGAGGCCATGTGACCAGTATCTGTAAGGTCCTGGACCTGTCCTTCAAGCCTGGCGTAGCTATCTTGAAGCGATTTTACCGCTTGGGTAAGGGCCGACAGGTGCGTGCAGATCTCCTTCATGGGAGAGGTCTCTCCTGCGGGCTCAGTCATGGCTGTTTCGTACTGTTAGAGTCCAGATGTGGAGCCCGACTTGTAGGAGGAGACCTCTCTTACAGCGCTGGTTCAGGAGCCGCTGGAATGGGAACAGCGGTCTCGAGAGCACAGTGGGTAGGAGGGCCTGCTGGATAGAGCCGCTGGAGCTGGTAGAAGAGCGGAGATCCCTCTGAAGGCTGAGTGGACTGCGGGTTGCTGGAAGCTGAGAAATGCAGGCAGTAGCTTCAGAAACCGAAGGTTGGAACTGGCAGCAGGCTGGAGAAGAGTCAGACGGTCCGGGTCAGAAGGTAAGCAGACTGATGGTAACGGAAGGCAGAAGAGGTGTCGGTAAGCAGGCAGAGGTCGGCAACGGAATCACAAGCAGAAGAGGTTTCGAGGTCAGGCAGGCCGGGTCGGGATTGGAGAAGGCAGAGAAGTCAAGCAAGCCGGGTCAATAACGGTAGCAGGTAATCAGGTTCAGGATCAGGTATTCAAAGGTAACCGGGTTCAGGATCAGATATTCAGACACACGGAAGCTGAGACGAAACAGCGCCGCACCGGCGCACTTGAGAGTCCTTTAAACGCTCAGTGGCGGGAAGGAGCGCACGCACGCCACGCACGACCACGTGGACGAGCGCGCGTACGAACGCCACTCGCGAACGTGCACACTAACGCGTAAACGAACGCGCACGCGAACGCGCACGCGAACGCGTACGCGAACGCGCAGAAGACACACGCCGACGCCTGTGTGCACGCAGCTGTACCTGTCTATTGCTGGTAAGTTCCTGACAATGGCCTATGAGTCATGGATCTGCAGTCTTTAAAAATGTTACAGGTCCGGGCAGAACAGTGGCTTAGTTTTTACTTATACTTTGCAGCACTGAGGTCCTGGGTTTAAATGCTGACCAGGACACTACCTGCATGGAGTTTGCATGTTGTTCCTGTCATGGGTTTCCTCCCACATTCCAGAAAACATATTGGTAGGTTAGTTGGCTCAATTGAGTGTGCCCAAGATGACTGCCTCACCCCAGGGTGAAAAACACTATAGAAATACTAATTGACCTTTTCTAGGGCTGTATTGAGACATCATGACACTCCAGGCAAACTTGAATGATGCCCCCTTTTGGGCAAGATATGCCATTATGTCGAGTTTTTATTTTGACACAGGCAACATGGGGTCTGCTTAACAAGTATATGCACAACCATGTTTGAATTGTATAGACCAATGGTCTCCAAACTGTGGCCCTTTGCTTGCCTTTATCTGGCCAGAGGCATTATTCCTGCCACTGACACCAACAATGGGGTATCATTTCTGCCACTGACACCAACAATGAGGCATAATTCCTGCCACTGACACCAACAATGGGGCACTATTCCTTCCACTGAAACAAGCAATGGGGCACTATTCCTTCCACTGACACCAAATATTGGGGCACTATTCCTTCCACTGACACCAACAACTAAGCACTATTCCTCCTACTGACCCCAACTATTTTTCCCAAAGATCAGGCATTGTTTACTCCCACTGGGCCCAGTCCAACTCCCCTGAAGTCTGAACTAGCCCTTTCTTTAGAAAGATTGGAGACCCCTGATATAGACCAACAAACGTGAGAAAGAAGAGGTGGTTTTATGTTTATTGAACTGTAGTGGGTCTTCTGCACACTATCCCCCTGAAATATTCTTGCAGAATGTAGCTACAAATGTGCGTAGGGGCCAGTAGAAGAAAAGAAAACAATAAAAAAAGTTATCACAAAAGGTTTAAGCCCTTGTACACACGGTCGGACATTCCAACAGAGAAGGTCCAATCGGACCGTGTTGTCGAATAATCCGACCGTGTGTGGGCTCCATCGGACTGTTTCCGTCGGAATATCCGATGGACCAAGTTTTCCAGCTTGGCTATAAAATTTTCCAACAACATGATCCGATCGGACCTTGTCCGATCATGTGTAGAGAATTCCGATTGGACAAAGTGCCACGCATGCTCAGATCAAATTCCTAGACCAAAGCTATTGGCTACTAGCCTGAACGTAGTCCCATCATAACGAAATTATGTCATCACGTTCTGAACGATCGGATTTTTCGACAACTTTCCGACGGATTTGGTTGTCGGAATGTCCGACCGTGTGTACAAGGGCTAAGTGTATGTAAAGCCCAACCCCTTTTGTTTTATTTTTGATTTAGGTGGATAGATTTGAATTGGAAGGATGAGGATTAGAACTCTTATAAGATGTGTAGCATAACCCCCGAAGGAGCCGCTGGTGAATTTTGGTTCTATTCCACTTTAGCGCGCACACAGTCAGGCACAAAGCATTTACTGCACTCTTTCCCTGGCTCCAAAGAACGGTCTAGGAGTTTCTTTTTTTTTTTTGGAACAATGAACTTGGTAGAGGGCGCATAGGATAACCTTTTAAACTGTAGAACAAAGTGAGGACGCCTTACTTCTGGCTGTGCAGCACAAAATTAAATGTCCATCAGAATCTCTTATGCTGTTGGTGATCTGTCCTCCTCCCAGAGTTAAAAGCTACACACAGTCACTGGGGTCATGTACCCACTTAGCTACAAAATCATCGGTTGCCTCTTGCCAATATCCACCAGGCTCTTCCTAGTAAGGGGGGTGTGGACTCAACCCACTATAGGACGGCTTGACTCTTTCCCACCAACTAACTCCTGGCTTACTCCAATGAGCTTCTCCAGACCCAACTTGATCCCTGGACTTGAACTTGAGAATAGGCCCCACTACTAAGCCTAACTGAGACTTTGATTTCTTCACAAAGATTTCTCTAGCACTCCTGCACCAGGGGTCTCCTCCAGGAGGACTGGAGCCAGGATCACCGCTCCGCTGTCTCAGGCCTCAGACTTTTCATTGGCTCTCCAACCACCTACTGGGCACACATCCCCAGGGGTTGTCTGGCATCCTATAAATAGTCAGGCTGCCTACTCTGTTCTTCCTCCCATTATATTTCTATAATACAGGGAGAAGTAAACAGAACATCAGCCTGGGGAACACCGATAAGCTCTAAACCCATCAACCCCCTGCTCCACTGATTACAGAGGAGCTACCAAAATTTACCTAACAGCCTAAACTACACTAGGATTTATTTTTGTGTATTTCCTTTTGTGTTCCTGTCGGGAGTTTCATTGTCTGGATTTGTTCTTGCAGCTATGGTTCAAGAAATCCAAAATGTTGCAATTGTCTCCAGAACAAGAAGAGAGGTTAATGCTTTCTGTAGGGACATCTGTTACAATAGTAATTGTCTTAGCCCCTGTACACACGGTCGGAGATTTTGCCAACCAAATCTGTCAGATTTTGTCCGTCGGATTTTGTCCGTCAGATCTTGTCCAAAACTGTTGCATACACACGGTCGGACAAAGTTGGCAAAAAATCTGATCTTTCAGAACGTGATGACGTAATTTCATTACGATGGGACTACGTTCAGGCTAGTAGCCAATAGCTTTGATGTAGTAATTTGATCTGAGCATGCGTGGCACTTGGTCCGATCAAAATGCTCTACACATGATCGGATTAGGTCCGACTGGCCCAGTTGGTCGGGAAATATTTCCAACATGTTGGAAAATTGGGTCAGACGGATATTCGGACGGAATCAGTCCGATGCATACCACACACAGTCGGATTATCCAACGACACGGTCTGATAGGACACATTCCGACGGATTCTCCGACCGTGTGTACAAGGCTTTAGAAGGGACGCTGCTCACTTTGTGGAAATTTCCTCATATGCTCTATTACATCTCCAGGACAGGAAGTAAAGGGAGATCCCCCCACCTTAATGAGACACAGGCCCCAAACATAAACCATTACATTTTTCTCCTTCCCTCTTCTGCCCAAAACTAAAAGGTTTTGGCTATTTATACACCTTTAATACTGAGGCTTCCCTAACTCTGCTGCCCTAGATACTGGCCCACTGGGCCCATTATGGTAAACACAGCCCTGGACTTTTCTACATCTATACCAAGTCTGCATGGCTAATTTCATTATTGGAATCTATAGGCCAGCCTGTTTTAACTTAGGGATTTCTTAAGCAATTAGCAGATTGATTTCCTTCTGGAGAGTGTCAGCATGGACTTCACCCAGTAAAGACAGTGGCATAGAACCTCTCCAGTCCTCTTTACTTATATCAATGATCTGGTTGGTTAGTAGAGGTCATAATTGAAGAAAATAAGCCACCAGTAGTTCCTTTTTAGATCTTTGTAGATCAGGGTTTCTCAACCATGGAACCTTAGCATTTCTCCAGAGGTTGTTAGGGCAATGAGCAATGGGCAGTTTCTGCCTCTATGCCCTTGTACACACGGTCGTACATTCTGATGAAAAATGTCAGATCGGACTATGTTGTCGGATAATCCGACCGTGTGTGGGCTCCATCGGACTGTTTCCGTCGGAATATCCGACCGACAAAGTTTTAGAGCTGGGCCATAAAATATTCCCACATCATGATCCATTCGGACTTTGTCCGATTGTTTGTAGAGAATTCCGATTGGAAAAAGTGGCATGCATGCTCAGATCAAATTACGAGACCAAAGCCGTTGGCTACTAGCCTCAACGTAGTCCCGTCGTAACGAAATAACGTCATCACGTTCCGAACGATCGGATATTCATGCAACACCAGTTTCGGACAAAATTCGATGGATTTTGTTGTCGGAATGTCCGACCGTGTGTACAAGGGCTAAGATACCATCAATCTTTTTAGCTATCTGTAGAGGGGTCATTCTTCCCAATGACCACAAGTGTAAGGAGCATTCTTCCCACTGACCATCACACTAATATATTGTGACTTGTAGATATAGTCATTTCTATTAGGGATTCTCAGAGACTGGAAAGTTATTTCAAGAGTTCCTTTGTGTTGAAAAGATTAAGAAAGGCTGCAGATGGTTTATTCACATTGTATCAGATGAGCAAAATAGAGCCAGTATTTGACCCAAGTATTTGGTCAAAGTTTTGGGGCCTCACAGAGTCCCTTCTTCAAGGTAAGACAGTGACCACCCCCATGTCCCTTGAGGAAGGGACCCTGAGAGGCCCCCCGAAAAGATGGCTATATGTGACGCATTGTGAATAAAACGCGTTGTGAAGGCAGCACAGTGGTGTAGTGGTTAGCACTTTCACCTAGCAGTAAGAAGGGTCGCTGGTTCGCATCCCAACCACGACACTACCTGCCTGGAGTTTGCATGTTCTCCCTGTGCCTGCGTGGGTTTCCTCCGGGTACTCCGGTTTCTTCCCACAATCCAAAGACATGCAGGTAGGTTAATTGGCTTCTGTCCAAAATTGGCCCTAGTATACGAATGGGGACTCCTTGAGGGTAGGGACCAATGTGAGTGGGCAATGTGCAGGGTTAGGGACAATTGTAGACACTCACTCAAGTTGAACTGGATGGACTGGTGTCTTTATTCAACCTTACTAACTATGAAACTATCAGATGGACCAAATACAGCCAGTATTTGACCCAAGTATTTGGTCAAAGTTTTGGGCCCTCACAGAGTCCCTTCTTCAAGGTAAGACAGTGACCACCCCCATGTCCCTTGAGGAAGGGACCCTGAAAGGCCCCCAAAAAGATGGCTACATGTGATCGTTGTGAATAAAACATAATTATTTTGGATTTACAAATTGGATTTTGGATTTACAAAGTGGGTGCTGGTGAATTGTTTCCTTCTATTGTGGTATCGCTTGGCACCATCCGTTATCCCTACAAGCACCATCAAGTTACAATGGTATGGGGTGTAGGCCAGAACTGTATTACTTTATGTTTAGTAGAGGCAACACAAAGAAGTTGAACCTTTCTCAATGTCTTCCAAAATCAGGCATCGGCTCTGCCCACCAATCAGATATTTGCCATGCGTTTTAAAACCCACACGTCTTGAGCCTACACCAGTCAATATGGGAAACACATGCTGAACACCCATGATGCTCTTTGAGGATGCAAAGTCAGGTCACAGACAATATTAATATTCTTGTAAGCAATTAATGAATCTGAGGAGAAGCATTAGTTGCTTTCACTGACACGAGCTGTAAATTCAAACCGCAGTAATGTTTTACAACCCTCGAGGAACAAAGCCTTTGCCTGCAGGCTGGATTAGAGAAACAAGAGAGATCTGGGAATTAAAAAATATGAGTCACAGCCGACAGTAATTCCCAAACCATGGACCTCATCTATAAAAGCGAGTGAAAAGGGCAATGGAGCCTTTTGCTATAACAACCCTTATGCCGCGTACACACGACCGGACTTTTTCGAGGGACTAGGTCCGACGGACTTTCGGCGGAGTTCTGACGGACTTTCCGAATGAACGGACTTGGCCACACACAATCACACCAAAGTCCGAGGGATTCGAACGTGATGACGTACGACCGGACTAGAATAAGGAAGTTCATAGCCAGCAGCCAATAACTGCCCTCGCGTCGGTTTTTGTCCGTCGGACTAGCATACACACGAGCAGATTTCTCGGTAGGAACTGGGTCCGGCGGAAAAATTTGAAACATGTTCCATTTCTAAAGTCTGTCGGATTTTTGCAAAACAAAAGTCCGCTGCAGCCCACACGCGATCGAATGGTCCGTCGGAATCGTTCCGTCGGACCTTTGATGTCAAAAAGTCCGGTCGTGTGAACGCGGCATTAGAGTTTCGACTAGATGACTTGGCTTTATGCTTTGGTTGGTTGTCAGTGGAGCTATGACCTGTCATGGTGCACCTATAAACAGGTGCTCTTTGTTGTCCAATCGCCAAGGTAGAGAGGTCAAAACTGCACTGACATATGAGGGTAATAGATGGTGCTGAAGACCCCAACCCCTTAGGGTAGGTGTTCCAATTTAAAGTATTGAACCTCACTGTCCTAAAAACCATGACCTTTGTTTGTAAAACACAATTTAACAGCCTAGTAGAAAAGTTTGTGCCCTGCCAGCAGCAGAGTGGGAACATTGTTGTCTATGGGGAAGCAGAAGTTAGTTACCAAAGGTCTGACACCCCCCAACTAAGTCAGACCGATAGCTCTGCAATCAGCAAAGGTCATGTTCCCTACTAGATGAAGAGCCATGGCTCTAAATCAGCTTAGGGTGGGGCAGACCCATGTATAGAGACCACTGCTTCCCCAAAGAGAGCAAAAGCATGCTGGGAGCTTTTCTATTCAGGCTGTGGCTGATAAAAAAAACAGACTGTAAGGGCTTGTTTACATAGGAGTCCATGGGGTAGTAAAAGCAGGTGGTTAAGCTACAATTTTAGCTTAACCCCCCCCCCCCCCCCTCAAAGAAGGACATGAAACTGCTAATAGCTGTACACATGCTATGGCTGTATTGCTTTACTTCGCAGGTGTTGCAAAAATTAAACCGATGGTCAATTTTGGTGGGCAGAACTGCCACCAAACGTGGCCCATTTAAATGTATGAGGCCACTAACGCCCTGTACCCTCTGAGGAGATTTACCCCCTAATTTTTATTTGGTCATTGGAACAGGAAACAATGGGACAACCTCCAATAGTTTTACAGAAAGTAATAAAACCACATTTTCAGTAGACTGGCAAAGAAGTGGAGCCTCTGTGAAGTTTTTATTGTTCTCCCTGTTGAGAAGGCTCTAACCCAGTGATGGCAAACCTTGACACCCCAGATGTTTTGGAACTACATTTCCCATGATGCTCATGCATTCTGCAGTGTAGTTGAGCATCATGGGAAATGTAGTTCCAAAACATCTGGGGTGCCAAGGTTCGCCATCACTGCTCTAACCCTTCCCTACCATACTTTAAACCAGTGTTCTCCAAATCCATGGGCCAGATGCGACCTTTTGCTCTGGTCCGCAGGGCACTGTTCCTCCCACTGATATGAGGTCATATTCTTCCCACTGATATACAAGGAACCATTCATGTCATTTTTTTACTTCCACGGACCACAATGCGGCCTCCCTAAAGTCTGAAGGACAGCAAACTGGCCCTTTGTTTTGAAGGTTTGGAGACCCCTGCTTTAAACTGAAAGAAGGTTTTGACTGGACCTGGATTTTAATTAGGGAGACTGGATACGCTTGATTGGCTGGTATTTCACAGTGGCCGGTATTATAAGGTCTTGTTGCTTGGCAGTTGGCTATACCTAGA
Organism: Lithobates pipiens; assembly: GCF_037356315.1. Taxonomy (NCBI): domain Eukaryota; kingdom Metazoa; phylum Chordata; class Amphibia; order Anura; family Ranidae; genus Lithobates; species Lithobates pipiens. The sequence goes on from NW_027507791.1 coordinate 49,203,733, forward strand.
GCCATCATATGGGGCAGGGAAGGAGTAGAACCTCCATGAAATTCCTATTGCTCTCTGTTTCCCTTTCCCTTCCCCAGCCTAGTTTAAACTAAAATAAGGCTTTGACCAGACTTGAGCGTTGACTATGGAGCCTGGTTAGGCTTGGTTGGCTGGTATTTCACTGTGGCCAGTAAAAAAGGGTCTTGTTGCTTGACTATTGGCTGCACCCAGAGCCATTATATGGGGCAGGGGAAAAGGAGAACCTCTGGGGAGCTATTATTGCTCTCTGTTAACTTTTTGGGAAGGTTATAACCCTTCCCCATCCTACTTTAAACAAAAAAATAAGGCTTTGACTGGACTTGGGCTTTGACTGGACTTAGGTTTTGACTATGGGGCATGGTTAGGCTTGGCTTGCTGGTATTTCACCTGCGGCCAGTAAAAAAAAGGGGTCTTGTTGTTTGGCAGTTGGCTGCACCCAGAGTGATTATATGGGGCAGAGAAGAAGTAGAACCTCTGTGGAGTTCTTATTGCTTCCCTGTTGGGAAAGTTCTAACCCTTCCCCACCATAATTTAAACTAAAATAAGGCTTTGACTGGACTTTAGTTATGGAGTCTGGTTGGTAATGTGACCTGGCTGGTATGGCCAGTAAAAAAGGTCTTGTTGTTAATGGTAGGAAAGGTCATTTGAGAAGGGCAACCTTAAGGAGAACCATTTTTTTTTGCACATGCAGGTCTAAAAAACTGGTTCAATTTAATGTATATCCTTCCTCCTTCAATTGGGGGGGGGGTTTGAACAATGACCTTATGACAGCAATGGAGCTTGGCAATTGGTTGCACCCAGAGTCATCACTTGGAATCCACAGAACTGTGCAAGCTCTGAAATAGACCTTAGAGCAATGGGGGAGTGAAGCAGAGGTAAGTTTAAGATGCTGCGGGGGCCAAATTTAATATTGAACTTGTGGGTTTGCCCTGCATGAACAAAGCATAGGCTCATTTTAAGTCAAGCAAAACAAATATTGTACTCATTTATTTTGTTTGCTATATGAGAAGGACCCCATCACACCAGAAGCCCTTGAACGTGGCAAGCCTATACTAGCAATCAGGCCTTGACATTTATGAGTATTTTTAGCATTTTATGAGCACTTCAGTGCATTTCCTATTTGTTTTACAACTTTTTTTTAAGCCTTTTGAAGCATTTTGAAGGCTTTCAGAAGTGCTTCTAATGAGCATTTATGGGCATCTCATGAGTATTTACAAACGTTTTAGAGGCGTTTTACAAGCGTCCATAATCTGCAATGGCTGGTGAGAACGCATGAATCTAGTAGGCTTTCCATACATCCCGAAAGAACAGTCCCCAATGAAATCATTAATATCCGAGCTTGTTGCCAGCGTTTCAAGGAACTGCAGAAACTGATCATAGTGTGACCTACGTAAGGCATCGCTGATTGTGAAAATGAAGCTGCTTTATTATTTCATGTGGTAAATATATATTTTTTTTCATTCATGGGTATGGTTATCCATTTGAATTTACCAATTTTCATCTGTCCCATTTACAGATGCCACGTATATTGTATTTTTAATTCACTACAGTTCGTATACACAGTTTTCTATCCTTAACATGCATTTTTATTATTTATGTTATTTTTTTTTTTTTTAATAAATTTATCAGAATGCTTTAATTCTTATCAAATGTATTTTAATTGGTTACTGTAGTTGGTCCTATGCTCAACCGTCTGTTGTAGTTCATTCCTTGTTGCCACATTGACATTATTGCTAGTACACAAATTCCATATCTTATATTTTTGACAAAAAATTTACTATTTCATTTTTTTATATAAATTGAACAAAATGCTTTAATTCTTATTTTTTTTAAAAATGGTAAATTGTCAGCTGAAGTTGGCCCTAAGTTCATTCCTTGTTGACATCATTGATAGTACACAAATTCCATGTCTTATATTTTTGACAAAAAATTTATTATTTCTTTTTGTAATAGAAATTTAACAAAATGCTTTAATTCTTATTTTAAAAAATGTTTACATTTTCAGCTGTAGTTGGTCCTGTGCTGAACCATCTGCTACAGTTAATTCCCTGTCGCCATGTTGACATTATTGATAGTACACAAATTTCTCATCTTTTTTTCTTTTTCGGCAAAAAAACTTTTTTTAAATAATTTGTGTATAAATAATGCAAAATTCCATCTAAAATGTTTGTTGACCCATATATCGTTGACCTTGACATTTTCTAATCAGTTTTAGCATCATGTACAGTTGATTTTAATTTCATTATCAGGTTTCTGTTTTACTATCAGGATCATTTAGTATTATGATATTATGAAATGTAAAAAAATATTTTTTATGACATTTTATTTTTTATATTATAGTATATAATAATATACTATATTATATATATATATATATATATATATATATATATATATATATATATATATATACACACATTATACACTGTGTATATAGATAGATATAATGAAACCTAGATCGATTCTTCTAAATACAGTATATATATTATTATTATTATACAGGATTTATGTAGCGCCAACAGTTTGCACAGTGCTTTACAACATGAGGGCAGACAGTACACTTACATTACAAATCAATACAGGAGGGACTAGAGGGCCCTGCTCGTTAGAGCTTACAATCTAGAAGGGAGGGTCAAGTTGAAACAAAAGGTAATATATGTATAGCTATATCTATATATATCTATCTATATATATATATATATATATATATATATATATATATATATATATATACAGTATATAAAAAATTCAATTAAAAATAATATCTATCTATCTATCTATCTATCTATCTATCTATCTATCTATCTATCTATCTATCTATCTATCTATCTATCTATCTATCATGACACAACCTACAGTTAAGGAGCACAGTAGTGTACTCTCACCACTCCTAGTTTGCTGACTGAACAATGAAGGAGCAGCAACATACTGTTGTGGTCATCCCTCTGGTCAATCTGTTCTCTCCTCCCCCTTTCAGCACATTTCCAGGCATTACACCTGACTAGCTATCAGTCCTGCTTTTCCTTCTTCCATTCAAGTGCTGATGGAGAGGGCATAGCAAAGAGCATGGGCAAAAGTATGTCGAGATCTCTCAAAATTATGGAGTCCAGATGTTTCCAGTGAAGGGTCCCATTAACATAACAGTATATAAAGACATTTTAGACCACTACGCTCTTCCAACCTTGTGGTAACAGTTCTGGGGAACACCCTTTTGTTCCAGCGTGTGTGTACAGGTCACTTCCGTTCCTCTAGGCCAGAGATCTCAAACTGGCGGCCCTCCAGCTGTTGCAAAACTACAAGTCCCATGAGGCATTGCAAGGCTGATAGTTACAAGCACGACTCCCACAAGCAGAAGCATGATGGGACTTTTAGTTTCGCAACAGCTGGAGGGCCGCCAGTTTGAGACCCCTGCTCTAGGCACAGTCATCCTGAAACAGAAAAGGGCCTTCACTAAACTGTTACCACACTCAAACCTTCTGAACAACCTTGGGATGAGTTAGAATCCTGATTGTGAGCCAGGTCTTCTCATCCAACATCATTACCTGACCTCACAAATGTTCTTTCCACTGATTGGACACAAATTCCCCCCGACACCCTCCAAAATCGTGTGGAAAACCTTCCCAGAAGAGCAGAGGTGAAAAAACACCCATGGCTTGGGAATGAGATGTCCAACAAGCTAATATGAGCGCGAAGATCAGGTGTCCACAAGCATTTGGCCAAATAGTTTAGTTCTTGATATTCCCGATGTAAAGCTCAGTAACGTTTCTGGTTTTCAATCATCCAAGCCTTCCATCCCCCCACAATTCCTTTAGCTACAAAAAAGAAAGAGGGATTAGATTCTAGAACATATTTTCCACATCTTCTCTTACTTAGCTGACTGCTACGTTCCTCCCAGCGAAACCATATCTTCAGGCGATTCCATGTTACGAGCCAGTAATGGCGTCATGTGCAGTTACAGTATATGTATATCTTTTATTTTGTCTTTTACTGTTGTGTTCTGATTAATCCCAATGAAACTCGGCCTGGAAGACCGCCAGCTGCCAAAAGGAACAGATTCCACCGCTTTTTTCAGTTACGTAGCCGTGGAGTCATGTAAATCGATGCTCTTCAATGTTTCCTGAGATGTGGACAGTGGGTGACTTCCAGACACATCTGGGTGGAAGTTATTCTGTTCCTATTAATGTCTGAAGATGGGAGGATAAGCCAGTTTCACAAATGTTAAACAATATAGTTGAGTTTCCAATATTAAATTAAATCTAAAACCAACATTTTTAGGGAATGGTTAAATCTATCTATCTATCTATCTATCTATCTATCTATCTATCTATCTATCTATCTATCTATCTATCTATCTATCTATCTATCTATCTATCTATCTATCTATGTCTATCTATCTATCTATCTATCTATCTATCTATCTATCTATCTATCTATCTATCTATATCACCCTTTCTCAACCTTTTCAACACAGAGGAACCCTTGAACTAGTTCTTCGATCTCGGGGAACCCCTGCTAAATTTTCGAAATCTACACCTCATGATACATTAGTGTGATGGTCAGTGGGAAGAATGGTCCTTACACTTGTGGTCATTGGGAAGAATTACCTCCTTACAGATAGCTAAAAAGATCAATGGTGTCAGTGGGAACTTATCTAAGAGGTAGAAATTGCCCAATGCTGAAGGAACCCCTAGCAACCTTTGGAGGAACCCTAGGGTTCCACGGAACCCTGGTTGAGAATCATTGTTCTACATCTAACTACACTCACAGGCCATTTTATGGCACACCTGTTCAACTGCTTGGTAACACAAATTGCTAATCGGCCAATCACATGGCAGCAACTCAATGCATTTAGGCATCTAGATGGGGTGAAGACAACTTGCTGAAGTTCAAACTGAACATCAGAATGGGGAAGAAAGGAGATTTAAGTGACTTTGAATGAGACATGGTTGTTGGTGCCGGACGGGCTGGTTTGAGTTTTTTCTTAAAAAGTGCTGATCTACTGGGATTTTCACGCACAACCATCTCTCGGGATTACAGAGAACGGTCTGAAAAATATCCAGTGAGGGGCAGTTATGTGGAGGAAAAATGCCTTATTGATGTCAGAGGTGAGAGGAGAAAGGGCAGACTAGATGATAAAATGGCAACAGTAATTCAAATAACCACTTGTTACAACCAAGGTATGCAGAATACCATCTCTGAACGCACAACACATCAAACCTTGAAGCAGATAGATCCATCCTGCCTTGTATCAAAGGTTCAGGCTGGTGGTGGTGGTGTGATGGTGTGGGGGATATTTTCTTGGCACACTTGGGGCCCCTTAATACCAACTGATCATCATTTAAACGCCACGGCCTACCTGAGTATTGGTGCTTACCATGTCCATCCCTTTATGACTACAGTGTCCCCATCTTCTGATGGATACTTCGAGCAGAATAATGAACCATGTCACAAAGCTCCAATCATCTCACCGCTGGTTTCTTGAACATGACAATGAGTTCACTGTACTCCAATGGTCTCCACAGTCACCAGTTCTCAATCCAACAGAGCACCTTTGGGATGTGGTGGAACGAAAGATTTGCATCATGGATATGCAGCAGCTGGGTAATACTATTATGTCCCTATGGACCACAATCTCTGATTTCCAACACCTTGTTGAAGCTATCCCACAAAGAATTGAGGCAGTTCTGAAGGCAAAGGGGGGTCCACCCCTGTACCGGTTAGTGTCTATCTAGCTATCTGTCTATCTATTTACCTTTCTATTTCTATCCTTATCCATATCTATCTATCTATCTATCTATCTATCTATCTATCTATCTATCTATCTCTCATGCACCATTAAACAGTTAAGAATGTTCCTACTCAGAGGGGGCGGCTGGGAAGGGTTAGAGAGTGGGCAGCACAGGAAGGTTTCTTTAGACCTTTCATTAAACAAGGAGCAGGATTTTCCTTCCTGACTTAATGAAACGGGAAGTCATAGAAAGGCCTGTCTGCCACATGGGACCATAAAAGTGATCTATACCATTCTTAACCCTGTCAGGGGAATATATGGCTCTCTCAGATCTTCCCTCCAGCCCTTCCCCTCAGCCTCGCTCTTCACCTTCACCTAGTAATAGTGCAGCCTAGAAGATTGCTGATATTAATCAGATTTATGGTGTCCTAGGAGCTGTTTCAATCCATGGCATCTACTTAGTAGTAACCGTATATTATTTGCCTTTTCTGGCTCTTTAAAGTGGACCTGTCAGGCGCAGTAAAGATAAAACACCCAAGCTAATATAACAGCTGCAATTTACACAAAATCACTGGAAAACCAAAGAATAAAGTCAACACAGGCATCCAAAGCAATACATTGGGGTTGATTTACTAAAGCAAATGAACGGGAGCAAAGATAAGGCATTACAGTGCGCTTGCATTGCAGGCCCAGGTCGTCCTTTGACAAAGCTCAGTCTTTTCAGATTTTATTGGGTCAAACTCACTGCAGCAGCAAAACCATTAAGTACACTTAAAGGCCAAAAGTTTGTGGACATATGACCATCACACCCCCATGAGCTTGTTGGCCACCTCATTCTAAAGACAAGGTCATAAATGTGGAGTTGCCTCCCATTTATGTCTATAACATCCTCTGCTCTTCTGAGAAGACTTTACACAAGATTTCAGAGCGTGTCTATAAGAATGTGTACCCTTCAGCCAAAAAAGCCATTGTGAGGTCAGATACTGATGTTGAATGAGAAGACCTGATCTCACAACTGGCATTCCAATTCATCCCAAAGAAATTCAGTAGGGTTGAGGTCAGGGCTCGGTGTAGGTCACTCAAGTTCTTACACACCAAATAGGTCAAACCATGTCTCTATGGAATTGGCTACCATTTGTGAAGTCAGGAACCGATGTTGAAGGAGAAGATATGGGTCACAATTGGTGTTCCAACTCATCCCAAAGGCGCTTAGTAGGGTTAGGGCTCTGTGTAGGCCACTCAAGTTCTTACACACCAAATAGGTCAAACCATGTCTCTATGGAGTTGGCCACCATTTGTGAAGTCAGGAACCGATGTTGGAGGAGAAGATATGGCTCACGTTTGGTGTTCCAACTTATCCCAAAGGCGTTTAGAAGGGTTAGGCCTATGTGTAGGCCACTCAAGTTCTTACACACCAAATAGGTCAAACCATGTCTTTATGGAGTTGGCCACCATTTATGAAGTCAGGAACCTATGGAGGAGAAGACATGGCTCACAATTGGTATTTCAGCTCAATCCATAGTTGTTCAGTAGGGTGGAGGTCAGGGTTCTGTAAAGGCCACTCAAGTCCCTGCACACAAAACTGGCCTAACCATGTCTATTTGGAGCAAGCCACCATTTATGAGCTCAAGGGCTGATGTTGGATGAGAAAAACCTGGCTCCTAGTGGTCATTCCAATTCATCCCAAACGTGTTCAGTATAGTTGAGGTCAGGGCTATGTGTAGGGCACTGAAGTTCCTCCACACCAAACTCATCAAACCAAGTCTTTAGCCTAGGTTCACACTTCTTCAAGTGTTTTTTGGAGCGTATTTTGATGCATATTTGTACATGCGTTTTTCAAGTGTTTTCAGGAATTTTCAGGCCTTAATCTTTTTTTTTTTGTTTTATCCAGTTGAAAGCTAGTTACTAGGAGAATGAGAGGCAAGAAATCATGTGAAAATTTAGTTTTTTTTAGGCACTTCCATTGAAGTCCATGAGGCTTTAACCCAAAGAAGCTCCTTTTTGCACTACTAGGAACAAAATTCAAGTGATATGCTGCTCAGAGGTGAACAGGCTCCATTAATTAGAAAGGGAATCTTGCTGTTGAACATTGAGACACTTTGGGAAACGCAGTTAAAAATGCTCAGATGTGAACTAGGCATGGCTTTGTACATAGGGGAACAATCATGCAGGATCAAAGAAGGGCCTTCACAAAAAAAGGACCACAAGGTTGAAAATGCACAATTGTCTAAAGTGTTACATAGTTAATCTGGTTGAAAAAAAGTCCATCCAAATGTCTTTGTATGATGTAGTATTAACAGTACCCAGTAGCTAGTTAGCCACATATACGTCACTATATAGTAGGTGTGATGATCATCGGGTATTCACGCATTTTTGGCCACATTGGTGTGATGATCAGGTACTCACACATTTTTGGACACATAGCAGGTTTGATGGTCAAAAAGCTTTTGACCATTTAATGTATTAAGAAGCAGCGTATTTATATATTTAGCTAGAAATTCAAGTTATTTATTAACCCAGCTGTAAGAACCGCATAATAGTGCCAAAGTAGCCCCTTCGTTTTACTTTCAGACATCCAATGGAAACAATGGAGTTGAAATCTAAATGGGTTTCCAGGGTCAACTAAGTCAATTATTGAAGACACTTTGATGAAAAAAAGGCCAATTCTGTTTTCAGTAGCCTCCACCAAAGCTTTGTTCCTATTACTGTCAATGTATTATTTGTATTCTTCAGACCTTCTTTGAGGATCATGGGAGGAGAGGTGTCAGCTATCCTCTAGTGGCTGACACTCGATAGACTATTAGGCAGAAGTCTAAAAATAAAGTCTACACGGTCCTACCCCAAGGGGCTACTGGGTTACCATGTCCTAATTAGACTATTATAACTCTGGGAGTGTTTGAGTATGTTTGTGTCGGCTCTCTGGCCGATACCGCCACAGCCTGGGCGCTGCAAGGGGCTCTGGGTAATATGATAAAGAACCTCCAAAATAATAAGCAACTGTTGATTATCAGTTCCGACACACAAAATTTGAGATCTGGATCTCAAATGTTCCGACAACAAAATCTGTTGTCGGAAATTCCGATTGTGTGTACACAATTCCGATGCACAAAGTTCCACGCATGCTCGGAATCAAGCAGAAGAGCCGCACTGGCTATCGAACTTACATTTTCTCAGCGCATCGTACGTCACTGGCGTTCGGAATTTCCGACAACATTGTGTATGCAAGACAAGTTTGAGCCAACATTCGTCGGAAAAAATCCCATGTATTTTGTTGTCGGAATGTCTGATCGTGTGTACGCGGCATTACAAGTGCAAGGATATCATGACCCCTTTCCTTGCCAGAGCTGCCTATTTTAGGCCTGAAGATTACTGAAAACCCCCACACATTAGAGAACATTTGTCAAACACAAGGACAAGGGTCATGTGGCCCTCCCACCCAGTTTTACAGCTAGAACCCTAGAATTATTGCTCTCACTCCAGAGTGCATGGTGATGCCTACTATGTGTAGTGCAATTGACGCTTTTTTTTTATGTAGGTGCACCTGATGCACAGGAGGGCCAGTGGAGCCCGTGATACATGACGGGAGGGAGGCTTTCAACATACATGTTCCTGTGGAAGTGATTCAGGCGCCTTATAAAGCCACCCAGTCACTTCCAGCGGAAGTCATATGAGGGCGGCAGCAAAATAGAAGACTGTAAAAAACATTCTAGTGGTTTCTTTTTTGGGTTTTTATTGGGGAGCAATACAGTTGGGTAGGGATGGGGAGTAAGGGATATCTTGGAACTGTAAAACTGTACAACTTAAGGACTCTTCAACTTCTGGCTGCACTTGAACACAAGAAATGTCCCACTGGATCTCCAGGCTGACTGTTACCTGAAAAAACTCACCCAAGCTCTACCGCTGTATAATGTAGCTAGTGTGCAGAGTGGTCGGTGCTCTGTGTAATTGAGTTCACAGTGAATTCATAACAAGTAAAAGCCGGCAACTCAACAGCTTCTCAATAGAAAACTTTATTATAGCATTATCGCAGTAACATCATCCAAAACACTGACGCGTTTCGGCCTAAGCCTTCATCAAAGCATGACAGGTTATCTGTACTCCTTTCAGAGTTTAAAGCTACACGCTGCCACACTTTGCAGCACTGGGTTCTTGTACTCACAGGATCATCAGTTGCCTCCTGCCGATAGCCACTAGGCTCTCCACAGAGATGGAGCACTGCCTCGAGACAGCTTGGGCTTTCTCCCACAACTTCCTCCCAGCTCTCTACTGTGAGATTTCTCCTGACCCAACTGGATCCTTAGACTAGAACTTGCAAATACCCCCCCAGCTAAGCCTAGCTGGAACCTCTGTGTCTTCAGCGTTGGTTCCTTTTAGACTCATGGGGCAGAACCTCTCAGCAGAGGTCCTCTCTTGCAGAACTGGACCTAGGAACACTGGACCCTGCTGTTCAGGTCTCAGGCTATTTAAGGGCTCTCTCACTGCCATCTGGGCACACTTCCCCAAGGATTGGCTGGAGTCTCATAAATATTCAGGCTGCCCACTCTGTCCTCCCTACCACCATGTTTCAAGAATCCTCTAGAAGAGAAGGGGTGGTGGTACTGTAATAGAGCAGCAGCCTGTGAAAGACTGAGCAGCCACAGGTAATCGACTCCCTGCTCCTCTAATTACAGTGGCGCTAAACTAAATTTGCTTATCTGCCCACTCTACACTAGGGGGTGCTATATATAGATAGAGAGACTCTATCCGGGAAAGCTCTGGATGGGGTTTATTTCTTCTGCCAGGTTTTTTTGTTGTATGTCTCCAAGATCCCTAAACCTCTAGGCAGGATTCAGTACTTTTTGAATTACTGATCTGGAATGAGTATACAATAAAAAATCTGAGAAAATGAAGAAGTCTTTATCTGCATACTTGTTGTGGATCATTGATTTGAAGCTTTGAAGTCAACACATAAACATAACAGCCAGGCCACTGGAAGTCCGCAATGGCCGCTTCTTTGCTTCTTTCAGGAAATATTCATCTCTCTTTTTCTGTTCTTTAATCTGATCCTATCATCCGTTCCTTCTGTGCGGCACCAAATCTCTTGGAGATTCTCCACCTCGCAGCTGTTTGGCTCTGTTGCTAAGGCCGGTGATGTCATAGCGCTGATATTTTACTTGGCCAATTGGGCAAATTGACTTCTCAAGCTGTGACTTTTGTTTTATTCTACAGGCGGGTCCCCTCCTAACACAATAGCTCCACACCTTTTTTTGGTTGAGCGTCATGGTGCTGGAATGTCTGAGTCAAAGGAGCAGCGAAGGTTGGTTCAGCTGGAGAGCGAGCGAGCGAGCAAGCTTTTGGCTCTCGCTGAATTCACCGCTTTTGGAAAGACAAGTCGGCCAGCTCGGAACATAAGTAAAGGAAAGCTTAATTCAGAGTAATACAAACTTCTGCAATATTAAGTTATATGCAGACAATGCTTCATTTGAAATGGGGTGCAGCAGGGTCCACAACCCACTAAAAAGTGTCGTAGGGATGCTTGCATTACGGCAAAGTGGGTCCTTAGAGGGGCTTAGGCATACCATGAGAGGTTCAGGAGAGACCCAGGAGCCCCAAAACCTAGGGTGCTCTATTACGCAAATCTTAAAGCCAGTTTCCCAAGATAAATTTAAAATTTTCCAGGTATGGATAACATTTAGTTTAATTGGTTCAAGATGTGCCAATGAAACTATGTATACACCATACCTGTGGGCTCCATCTAGAATAGTGATCTCCAAACTGTGGCCCGGGAGTCAGATATGGCCCCTTGGTTGCCTTTTTCTGGCCCTTGGGGCGTTATTCCACCAACTGACACCAATGATGGAGCACCTTTCCCCCTACTGACACCATCAATGGGGCACTATTCTTCTTATTGATAGACAATGAGACACTATTCCTCCCATAAAAACCAATGATGGTGCACTGATGTCCAGGCATTTTCTACTCCCGCTGGCCCCCCTAAAGCCTGAAGGACAGTAAACCGGAGCTTTGTCTAGAAAAATTAGGAGACCCCTGCTCTAGAAGCTGGCTCACTGTAGTAGGCACCATTACTACACCGCTACTCCAATGATCTCCACTTGCTTCCGGCTCCTGTGCCAAATGGATGTTCTGCTGCATTGTGAACATAGAAGGTTGGCCACTGGGTACAGGCTACATTCAAAAAATACATTATGATGTTTCAATGAATGCAAAGCATTATCTGATTGGATGAGGTGGACAACATGACATCACCACCCCACCTCTCGATCTCATCCATTCAGAGAACGCTTTGCATCCATTGAGAGAATGGAAAGCGATCTCTGAATGGCACCCATGCTGAGGGGCCAACATTTTTCGTTCTTCGCTCGGCACGGATCCCACTAGATAGTGGAGATCATTGGAATAGTGGTGTCTTCTACAGCGATCTCCAGCTTCTAGGGGGATCCTACAAGTATGGTATATGTATAGTTGCATTGGTCCAAGCTGGGCCAATGTAACACTCTAGAAAGAATCCATGCCTTGAATTGTTCTCCAAAAACAAGTAGAAATGAGGATCTGGACTAAGATTCAAGATCTTTGTTTGGACTTGATGAGTAAACCTCGGTAGCTTTACCAAAGGCCATCACTAACAAATCCAAATTGGTCATCTTAAAGCCAGTGGCGTAACTAGAACCTTCAGGGCCCCGATGCAATAAACCAGGAAGGGCCCCCCTGAACCCCAGCCAGGGCCCTTCCCTCCGAGTCCGGTGGTGGAACTCCAGGACATGGTAACAGGTATGACCTTTGTGAGCCCTGTAGTTCCACCACTGGTATCAGTAGTTTTTCTTTATAATTTTTTTTTAATTTTTAGGTGCCCCATTGGGGAACTGTCCCTAGGCAGGATGGAGTCCCCGTCCCCAGAAGAGATGAGGTCCTTTTCTCCAGGGCAGATGAAGTTACTGCCCCCAGGTGAGAAGGGGTCCCTGTCCCCAGGGGAGGTGGGGGTCCCTGTCCCCAGGGGGAGATGGAGGGGGTATGTAATGGTGTGTGGGGGATGGGGTCCTCTCACTCACCATGACCAAGCTGCAGGCTGCACACTCATCCATGTTGGCCTGGGCTCCATCCAGTGTGCTGGACAGGTGATCAGCATATCTCCCAGAAAGACCTTTCATCATCTGTGTATGATGGGGGAGGAGGGGGGCTGGCAGACAAGCCTGCAGTGTCCTCCGGGGGGCTCTGATAGGGCTGAACTGCATCTGTGTGCTTAAAGTTTGTTTTACCCGGGAGAAGTATGCAGTGCAGTGTGCTCCGGACTCAGGGGGGGGGGGGTGGGACTCTGGTTGGGGAGAACAGACATCGGACTGAGCGGCAATGCATGGAGCAGGAGAGGGGTACTCTGAGGAGCCGGCTGAGGACACGGGTCTTGCGGGGAATGCACAACTAAAGAGCAGCCAGTGCAATAGTTGAGCATGGAGCTCTGCTAGTCACCCTCCACCTCCAGCCACCCGTGTGCATGGTGCACTGGTACCCCTAGCTGCCTATGCTGCTGCCGGCCATATGTAGAGAGGGCTGCATGGGCCCCCTGCATCACAGGGACCGGTTGCAGTCGCGACTGCTGCACCCCCTATAGTTACGCCCCTGCTTAAAGCCCAACTGGAGCTGTGCCTGCACTGCACAGGTCAACTGCTCCAGGGGAGAGGAGAAAGCAATATACTTACCTGATCCCTCACTCCACCAGCAAACGGCACTCCCCAATGATCCAGCAGTTGACTGTTCCTGATGTCCAGAGCAAGCTTATGGGCGTGATGACATCAGGAACGGTCCATTGCCCAAGACTGCTAGTCCACGAGGGGGCAGAAGCCACAGGGACTGGTCTTGTATGGGGAGGATCAGAGGATTAGTATATCTATGTTGTCCAATCCCCTAGACAAAAACGAGGCGGGTGCAGCCCCAATGCATGGGAAAACTCCAGTTTTTGCCCCGAGTTGGGTTTTAAGAGTTCTAAATGTTTATTGCTGATAAACCTCAGACCATAAGAAGGTAAAAGGTATCCAACATGTTTTGGGGGCCAACAATCCTTCAGGGATTGGTAGAGAACTGAACAGGCTTTCTATAAGACTCTTAATGCCAAAGACTCCTGGATAACAGGTTTTCACAGTACTCCCTATGACAACAATGCCATCGTCTGCTTTCCTCTCCAGAAGGATGGCACCATATTCGTTCAGACACCATTCAAGGTCACCATCTACTTCCTGGCTGGGGTGACACCTTGTAGATCTGTGCAGCTTTATTACAGGCATCTTGTGATTTGTTATAATTTTGCAGTCTGATAGCTTGGGAAAGGAGACTGAGGAAATGCTCCCTCCTGCCTGCAGCAGATTGATGACATCATCTCAGCCTAGGCAAAGTCACTGGACTGGAGCTTGGGGATGGATTTTTAATGATAAAAGGTTGGGAAAAAATTGTAATCTATACTGTTGTCGTATATTATGACACATTAATAAAGTTTTTCTGCAGACTTGTGACCTTACTGGAAAGTCCCCTTTAAATAATATTGTGACCTTGTAGGACATCACAGGACCTGAAGATTACACAGAAGGCATTATGTTGGTGCAGAAAGCTCCATGTTTTCTTTATGAGTCACAATAAGGTCAGGCTGGGTTCGCAGACAAAAGTGGTCCTTATCTCTTGGTATGGAGAGAGGGAACCTTCCTTTTTTTGAAAGGTCTTGAACTCGGGCACGGCACTTGTTCGGGTCAGGAGTACAGGCACGCGGACCGAAAGCTGATTTCAATTCCCAAAATAAGAGGTCATGCTAGAGCCAGGCGTCTCTACGTGCCAGTGTGCCCTCTCAGGGACACCATGACCGGGGCAAGCCAGGACCATAATCAAGGCCCAGGAAGTCATTATAAAAGCAGGGGCATTGTTCGAGTGGAAATAACAGCCGAGGAGAGGAGATTGGAGCGGCAGATGGATTGATATTTACACATTACAGGAAGGGGCACGCTTACAGCCAGCTAGAATACACCGCCAAGAGAGTCCACTCAGCTCACATTCACATTTTATATACGGCTTTCTCACTGACAATAAAGCATTGCTTTCAGGTCCCAGGACTACAGCCTCTTGCCAGTCACACCTCTCCCTTCACTCTGTATAATAATCCCGTTAGGCCTCTAATGCCCAACATGCTGCCCGAGAACCTCATGCAGCTATTTGGTATGTGTGGACCCTTTTGGCCATAGCATTTAGCCGTGAGTGGCACTGATTTGTAATATTAGTCTCAGACCATCTCCTGTATCATGTCTGCAGTCTCTGACCATCTCTTGTAGTATGTCTGCAGTCTCTGACCATCTCCTGTAGTATGTTGGAAGTCTCTGACCATCTCTTGTAGTATGTCTGCAGTCTCTGACCATCTCCTGTAGTTTGTCTGCAGTCTCTGACCATCTCCTGTGGTATGTCCTCAGTCTCTGACCATCTCCGGTAGTATGTCTGCAGTCTCTGACCATCTCCTGTAGTATGTCTGCAGTCTCTGACCATCTCCTGTAGTATGCCTGCAGTCTCTGACCATCTCCTGTAGTATGTCTGCAGTCTCTGACCATCTCCTGTAGTATGTCCCCAGTCTCTGACCATCTCCTGTATCATGTCTGCAGTCTCTGACCATCTCCTGTATCATGTCTGCAGTCTCTGACCATCTCCTGTAGTATGTCCCCAGTCTCTGACCATCTCCTGTAGTATGTCTGCAGTCTCTGACCATCTCCTGTAGTATGTCTGTAGTCTTTGACCATCTCATGTATCATGTCTGCAGTCTCTGACCATCTCCTGTAGTACTTCTGCAGTCTCTGACCATCTCCTGTAGTATGTCTGCAGTCTCTGACCATCTCCTGTAGTATGTCTGCAGTCTCTGACCATCTCCTGTAGTATGTCTGCAGTCTCTGACCATCTCCTGTAGTATGTCTGTAGTCTTTGACCATCTCCTGTATCATGTCTGCAGTCTCTGACCATCTCCTATAGTACTTCTGCAGTCTCTGACCATCTCCTGTAGTATGTCTGCAGTCTCTGACCATCTCCTATAGTTTATCTGCAGTCTCTGACCCTCTCCTGTAGTTTGTCTGCAGTCTCTGACCATCTCCTGTGGTATGTCTGCAGTCTCTGACCATCTCCTGTGGTATGTCCCCAGTCTCTGACCATCTCCTGTAGTATGTCTGCAGTCTCTGACCATCTCCTGTAGTATGTCCCCAGTCTCTGACCATCTCCTGTATCATGTCTGCAGTCTCTGACCATCTCCTGTAGTATGTCTGCAGTCTCTGACAATCTCCTGTAGTATGTCTGTAGTCTTTGACCATCTCCTGCATCATGTCTGTAGTCTCTGACCATCTCCTGTAGTACTTCTGCAGTCTCTGACCATCTCCTGTAGTATGTCTGCAGTCTCTGACCATCTCCTGTAGTATGTCTGCAGTCTCTGACAATCTCCTGTAGTATGTCTGTAGTCTTTGACCATCTCCTGCATCATGTCTGTAGTCTCTGACCATCTCCTGTAGTACTTCTGCAGTCTCTGACCATCTCCTGTAGTATGTCTGCAGTCTCTGACCATCTGCTGTAGTATGTCTGCAGTCTCCGACCAACTCCTGTATCATGTCTGCAGTCTCTGACCATCTCCTGTAGTATGTCTGCAGTCTCTGACCATCTCCTGTGGTATGCCTGCAGTCTCTGACCATCTCCTGTGGTATGTCCCCAGTCTCTGACCATCTCCTGTAGTATGTCTGCAGTCTCTGACCATCTCCTGTAGTATGTCCCCAGTCTCTGACCATCTCCTGTATCATGTCTGCAGTCTCTGACCATCTCCTGTAGTATGTCTGCAGTCTCTGACCATCTCCTGTAGTATGTCTGTAGTCTTTGACCATCTCCTGCATCATGTCTGTAGTCTCTGACCATCTCCTGTAGTACTTCTGCAGTCTCTGACCATCTCCTGTAGTATGTCTGCAGTCTCTGACCATCTGCTGTAGTATGTCTGCAGTCTCCGACCAACTCCTGTATCATGTCTGCAGTCTCTGACCATCTCCTGTGGTATGTCCCCAGTCTCTGACCATCTCCTGTAGTATGTCTGCAGTCTCTGACCATCTCCTGTAGTATGTCTGCAGTCTCTGACCATCTCCTGTAGTTTGTCTGCAGTCTCTGACCATCTCCTGTGGTATGCCTGCAGTCTCTGACCAACTCCTGTGGTATGTCCCCAGTCTCTGACCATCTCCTGTAGTATGTCTGCAGTCTCTGACCATCTCCTGTAGTATGTCCCCAGTCTCTGACCATCTCCTGTATCATGTCTGCAGTCTCTGACCATCTCCTGTAGTATGTCTGCAGTCTCTGACAATCTCCTGTAGTATGTCTGTAGTCTTTGACCATCTCCTGCATCATGTCTGTAGTCTCTGACCATCTCCTGTAGTACTTCTGCAGTCTCTGACCATCTCCTGTAGTATGTCTGCAGTCTCTGACCATCTGCTGTAGTATGTCTGCAGTCTCCGACCAACTCCTGTATCATGTCTGCAGTCTCTGACCATCTCCTGTAGTATGTCTGCAGTCTCTGACCATCTCCTGTAGTATGTCCCCAGTCTCTGACCATCTCCTGTAGTATGTCTGCAGTCTCTGACCATCTCCTGTAGTATGTCCCCAGTCTCTGACCATCTCCTGTAGTATGTCTGCAGTCTCTGACCATCTCCTGTAGTATGTCTGCAGTCTCTGACCATCTCCTGTAGTATGCCTGCAGTCTCTGACCATCTCCTGTAGTATGTCTGCAGTCTCTGACCATCTCCTGTAGTATGTCCCCAGTCTCTGACCATCTCCTGTATCATGTCTGCAGTCTCTGACCATCTCCTGTATCATGTCTGCAGTCTCTGACCATCTCCTGTAGTATGTCCCCAGTCTCTGACCATCTCCTGTAGTATGTCCCCAGTCTCTGACCATCTCCTGTAGTATGTCTGCAGTCTCTGACCATCTCCTGTAGTATGTCTGTAGTCTTTGACCATCTCATGTATCATGTCTGCAGTCTCTGACCATCTCCTGTAGTACTTCTGCAGTCTCTGACCATCTCCTGTAGTATGTCTGCAGTCTCTGACCATCTCCTGTAGTATGTCTGCAGTCTCTGACCATCTCCTGTAGTATGTCTGCAGTCTCTGACCATCTCCTGTAGTATGTCTGTAGTCTTTGACCATCTCCTGTATCATGTCTGCAGTCTCTGACCATCTCCTATAGTACTTCTGCAGTCTCTGACCATCTCCTGTAGTATGTCTGCAGTCTCTGACCATCTCCTATAGTTTATCTGCAGTCTCTGACCCTCTCCTGTAGTTTGTCTGCAGTCTCTGACCATCTCCTGTGGTATGTCTGCAGTCTCTGACCATCTCCTGTGGTATGTCCCCAGTCTCTGACCATCTCCTGTAGTATGTCTGCAGTCTCTGACCATCTCCTATAGTTTATCTGCAGTCTCTGACCCTCTCCTGTAGTTTGTCTGCAGTCTCTGACCATCTCCTGTGGTATGTCTGCAGTCTCTGACCATCTCCTGTAGTATGTCCCCAGTCTCTGACCATCTCCTGTATCATGTCTGCAGTCTCTGACCATCTCCTGTAGTATGTCTGCAGTCTCTGACAATCTCCTGTAGTATGTCTGTAGTCTTTGACCATCTCCTGCATCATGTCTGTAGTCTCTGACCATCTCCTGTAGTACTTCTGCAGTCTCTGACCATCTCCTGTAGTATGTCTGCAGTCTCTGACCATCTCCTGTAGTATGTCTGCAGTCTCTGACAATCTCCTGTAGTATGTCTGTAGTCTTTGACCATCTCCTGCATCATGTCTGTAGTCTCTGACCATCTCCTGTAGTACTTCTGCAGTCTCTGACCATCTCCTGTAGTATGTCTGCAGTCTCTGACCATCTGCTGTAGTATGTCTGCAGTCTCCGACCAACTCCTGTATCATGTCTGCAGTCTCTGACCATCTCCTGTAGTATGTCTGCAGTCTCTGACCATCTCCTGTGGTATGCCTGCAGTCTCTGACCATCTCCTGTGGTATGTCCCCAGTCTCTGACCATCTCCTGTAGTATGTCTGCAGTCTCTGACCATCTCCTGTAGTATGTCCCCAGTCTCTGACCATCTCCTGTATCATGTCTGCAGTCTCTGACCATCTCCTGTAGTATGTCTGCAGTCTCTGACCATCTCCTGTAGTATGTCTGTAGTCTTTGACCATCTCCTGCATCATGTCTGTAGTCTCTGACCATCTCCTGTAGTACTTCTGCAGTCTCTGACCATCTCCTGTAGTATGTCTGCAGTCTCTGACCATCTGCTGTAGTATGTCTGCAGTCTCCGACCAACTCCTGTATCATGTCTGCAGTCTCTGACCATCTCCTGTGGTATGTCCCCAGTCTCTGACCATCTCCTGTAGTATGTCTGCAGTCTCTGACCATCTCCTGTAGTATGTCTGCAGTCTCTGACCATCTCCTGTAGTTTGTCTGCAGTCTCTGACCATCTCCTGTGGTATGCCTGCAGTCTCTGACCAACTCCTGTGGTATGTCCCCAGTCTCTGACCATCTCCTGTAGTATGTCTGCAGTCTCTGACCATCTCCTGTAGTATGTCCCCAGTCTCTGACCATCTCCTGTATCATGTCTGCAGTCTCTGACCATCTCCTGTAGTATGTCTGCAGTCTCTGACAATCTCCTGTAGTATGTCTGTAGTCTTTGACCATCTCCTGCATCATGTCTGTAGTCTCTGACCATCTCCTGTAGTACTTCTGCAGTCTCTGACCATCTCCTGTAGTATGTCTGCAGTCTCTGACCATCTGCTGTAGTATGTCTGCAGTCTCCGACCAACTCCTGTATCATGTCTGCAGTCTCTGACCATCTCCTGTAGTATGTCTGCAGTCTCTGACCATCTCCTGTAGTATGTCCCCAGTCTCTGACCATCTCCTGTAGTATGTCTGCAGTCTCTGACCATCTCCTGTAGTATGTCCCCAGTCTCTGACCATCTCCTGTAGTATGTCTGCAGTCTCCGACCAACTCCTGTAGTATGTCTGCAGTCTCTGACCATCTCCTGTAGTATGTCTGAAGTCTCCGGCCATCTCCTGTAGTATGTCTGCAGTCTCCGACCATCTCCTGTATAATATCTGCAGTCTCTGACCATCTCCTATAGTATGTCTACAGTCTCTGACCATCTCCTGTATAATGTCTGCAGTCTCCGACCATCTCCTGTACTATGTCTGCAGTCTCTGACCATCTCCTGTATAATGTCTGCAGTCTCCGACCATCTCCTGTAATATGTCTGCAGTCTCGGACCATCTCTTGTAGTATGCCTGCAGTCTCCCACCATCTCCTGTAGTGTCTGTAGTCTCTGACCATCTCTTGTAGTATGCCTGCAGTCTCTGATCATCTCTTGCAAAAACATCTTATTGATACTACCACTGTACAGTATTCATGGAGCAGCAGCAGCATTGTCATCCTAAGACACAAGACAATAAAGACCACAAAAGATACGGCTGGGGGGGGGGGATTTGAAGTTGCCCTGGGCACAGCATTGTCACATGGGGAACACATGGTGAGCCTCACATCCCTCACTGCAAGCACGCTCCAGATCTTTATGTTTGCTCTGCCAGCTACTGCTTTAACAGCATGCTCCACTTTAGCCACCCGCAGCCGACACGAAAAGCATGCCACTCATGTACAAACCACTCCCAGCTGTAAGAAAGCAAGTGAATGGCCATGCACACTGGAAGCTGGAACCAGGAGGCCAGAAAACCGACGCAGGGTGGTACAGCCATTCAACATCATACTTTAGCAGCAGAGATGGGAGCGGAGTCTTGCACCCTCGCCATGGCCGCTGGACAAACCCATCCTGGTACAGAATGCAACCACCACATCTACGGACTTGTAATGTACACTCACCGGCCATTTTATTAGGTACCGCTTGCTAGTACCGGGTTGGACCCAGTTTTGCCTTCAGAATTGCCTTCATTCTTCGAGGCATAGATACAACAAGGTGTTGGAAAAATTCCTCAGAGATTTTGGTCCATAGTGACATGATAGCATCACGCAGTTGCTGCAGATTTGTAGGCTGCGCATCCATGATGGGAATCTTTCCACCACATCCCAAAGGTGCTCTATTGGATGGAGATGTGGTGAGTGTGGAGACCATTGGATGAGATCTGGTGAGTGTGGAGGCCATTGAATGAGATCTGGTGAGTGTGGAGGCTATTGGATGAGATCTGGTGAGTGTGGAGACCCTTGGAGTACAGTGACCTCATTGTCCAGTGGTGAGATGATTGGAGCTTTGTGACATGGTGCATTATCCTGCTGGAAGGAGCCATAAGAAGATGGGGACACTGTAGTCATAAAGGGAAGGACATGGTCACCAACAATACTCAGGTAGGCTGTGGTGTTTAAACTATCCTCAATTGGTACTAAGGGGCCCAAAGTGTGCCAAGAAAATATCCCCCACACCATTACACCACCACCACCACCACCAGCCTGAACCGTTGATACAAGGCTACTATCTAAATATTACAGCTGAAATTGAGACTCATCAGACCACCCAACGTTTTTCAATCTTCTATTGTCCAATTATGGTGTGCATTGTAGCCTCCATTTCCTGTTCTTAGCCAACGGGAGTGGCACCCGGTGTGGTCTTCTGCCGCTGTAGCGCATCTACTTCAAGGTTCAATGTTTTGTGGGTTCAGAGATGGTATTCTGCATACTTTGGTTGTAACGAGTGATTATTTGAGTTACCGTTGCCTTTGAAACCAGTCTGCCCATTCTCCTCTGTCATCGACAAGGCATTTTCCGCCACACAACTGCTGCTTACTGGATATTTTCTCTTTTTCTGACCATTCTCTGTAAACCCGAGAGGTGGTTGTGTGTGAAATTCCCATTAGATCAGCAGTTTTTGAGATACTCAGATCAGCCCGCCTGGCACCAACAACCATGCCACGTTCAAAGTCACTTAAATCCCCTTTCTTCCCCATTCTAAAGCTCAGTTTGAGCTTCAGCAAGTCGTCTTCACCACATCTAGATGCCTTAATGGATTGAGTTGCTGTCATGTGATTGGCTGATTATCAATTTGTGTTACCAAGCAATTGAACAGGTGTACCCAATAAAGTGTCCGGAGAGTGTATATTTTTGTAGGTTGCAGTTTCTGCATCACTTTAGGTATCTAGTATCCCACCAGAAATGAAATCCCTCTTGTGGGGGAAGTCCTTAGGTAGCTAAGTTAGACGTTCACATTTTTGACAACTTTTTGACTTTCTTTATAAATTAGGATGGAGTTACATGGTTACATATTACTTAGTAGGTGAGGTCGAAAAAAGACACAAGTCCATCAAGTCCAACCTATGTTCTCGAGTTCTCCTTGAAGAATGCCAATATCTTTGGTATCTTAGCTTGCTACTGAACCCTCATTACCCAAGATGTCTGCTTTGTGCTCTTCACAACGGTAAAACCCCCTTGGCCTCACAAGGTTTTCACATTTCGCAGATGGCATCCATGTTGCGCTCCTCCTGGCCTAATCCCACAACGCGCTCTTGTGATTTATGGTGCTGTTGAAGGTAATGAACTTTTCCTTTCATTGAAGCCTCTTGGGTTGACTAGGTGAACAGCAGCTATGACCTCCACCCTCAACCCCTCCCGGGTCAAAGAAAACGTTCCTTAAACAGAGCAGATTTATGTGCGGACCCCCCCCCCCCACACCCCCAGGCCCTCTATTGAGGCAGGGAGGCCTCAATATTTTGCTATGGCCCCTGTTTGCATTGTTTTCCTTTTTCCACGGTGGCACCCCGGCATCGTAAAGAGATATCAATCACTCCACCCCCTCCCCTTGGTCACAGACTTCCAGCTCATAAACCTGAACTTTGGCCTAGTTGCACTTCAAAGCCAAGGTGACCGGCCTTTCTGTTGGCCCTCCTCCTCCCCCCCTTTTATGGCTAAGCAAGGTCAAAAGGGCCTCAAGGCCATGGCTCGGCTCTCTTCGTAATGAAAAGCGGGGAGGTTTTGAAACAATTATCAACGGGATTCGGTCATTCCGGCCTGGCCTGGAATCCATCGCTTGGCCAACGGTTGACCTCTTTTTAAAAACAAAACAAAACAGTTTTGTATTATCCCAAAAAAAAAAACGATACGAAGGAAAAAGTGGAAATGTCATCATAAGACGGGAGGTGGAGGGGGACACTTTATTCAAAAAATATGTGAAGGGGAATGAGTGATAGGGCCTGGCCTCCCCGCGGCCTCCCCGCGGCCTCCCCGTTCCATGGTGACATTTCATCTCTGGCTGATGCTGGGCTTAGCGTTTAGTCACATCGGGATCTGCTTAGTTGGAGCTGTCAGGAGGAGGTCAGCTGCAGGGAAGTGTTTGCTCTCCGGGGGGTGAAGCCATTTGCCTCTCATCTCCGGCCTCTGGGCCTCCGGGCCTAGAGCTTTATGCTGCTTCCTGTTTTCCTAAAGGAGGACCCCGGACACGTTCAAATCCTTTAACATTGACTGTAGCTTTTTCACAGAAGAATGGCTGGTGATTTTTTTTATTCACTACAATGCCCAGAAAGGGATAATTCCCCCTTTCACCAATCAGGGGCTTTCAATCGGGATAGGGTTAATTCCCCCCCCCCCCCTCACTTATCAGGGACCCACGTTCGGAAAAGTACTACTAGTTCTAGTCAGCACAAGTTGAATGCCCCCCTGAGTTATCAAGGGCTAACGGTCAGGAAAGGGTTCATACCTCCCCCACTTATCAGGGGAAACTGGTCAGGAAAGGGTTAATGCCCCCCACTTATCAGGGTACACTGGTCAGGAAAGGGTTAATCCCTCCCACTTATCAGGGGCCACTGCTCAGGAAAGGGTTATTGCCCCCCCCACTTAACAGGGCCCACTGGTCAGATAAGGGTTAATATCCCATCACTTATCAGGGGGCAACAGTCAGGAAAAGGTTAATGCCCCCCCTTATCAGGGCCTATTGGTCAGGAAAGGGTTAAGGCCCCCCTTATCAGGGCCCACTGGTCAGGAAAGGGTTAATGCTCCCTCACTTATCAGGGTCCACTGGTCAGGTAAGGGTTAATGTCCCAGCACTTATCAGGAGGCAACAGTCAGGAAAGGGTTAAGACCCCCCTTATCAGGGCCAAAGTTGAATGCCCTCCCGAGTTATCAAAGGCTAATGGCCAGGAAAAGGTTAATGCCTCCCCCACTTATCAGGGGCAAATGGTCAGGAATGGGTTAATGCCCCTCCCACTTATCAGGGTACACTGGTCAGGAAAGGGTTAATCCCCCCCACTTATCAGGGGCCACTGCTCAGGAAAGGGTTATTGCCCCCCACTTAACAGGGCCCACTGGTCAGATAAGGGTTAATATCCCATCACTTATCAGGGGGCAACAGTCAGGAAAAGGTTAATGCCCCCCCTTATCAGGGCCCATTGGTCAGGAAAGGGTTAATGCCCCCCCTTATCAGGGCCCATTGGTCAGGAAAGGGTTAATGCTCCCTCACTTATCAGGGTCTACTGGTCAGGTAAGGGTTAATGTCCCAGCACTTATCAGGAGGCAACAGTCAGGAAAGGGTTAATGCCCCCCCTTATCAGGGCCAAAGTTGAAAGTTATCAAAGGCTAACGGCCAGGAAAGGGTTAATTCCTCCCCCACTTATCAGGGGCAAATGGTCAGGAATGGGTTAATGCCCCCCCACTTATCAGGGTACACTGGTCAGGAAAGGTTTAATGCCCCCTCAATTATTAGGGGCCGCTGATCAGGAAAGGGTTAATACCCGCCCCCCCACTTATCAGGGACCACTGCTCAGGAAAGGGTTAATGCCTCCTCTCACTTATCAGGGCCACCAGTTAGGGAAGGGTTAAATGCCCCCCACTTATCAGGGGCTACAGATCAAGAAAGCCAATAAAGGGTTAATACTTCCCCCACTTATCAGGGACCACTGCTCAGGAAAGGGTTAATGCCTCCCCCCACTTAACAGGGCCCACTGGTCAGGTAAGGGTTAATGTCCCATCACTTATCAGGGGCCAAACAGTGAGGAAAGGGTTAATGCCCTTCCTTATCAGGACCCACTGGTCAGGAAAGGGTTAATGCTCCCTCACTTATCAGGGCCACAGATAAAGAAAGGCAAGAAAGGGTAAATGCCCCCCCCCCTACTTATCAGGGTCCAGTGGTCAAGAAAGGGTCAATCTCTCCATATAAACACACACTCATAAACATAACTGGGGCTGACAATCAAGAAAGGGTCAATGCCCCCCCTCCCTCCGCCCTCTCACTGATCAGGGGGTCAGCGGTCAGCAAAAGGGTAATGTCACCACACATATCAGGGGCCACTGGTCAGGAAAGGGTCAATTGTCCCTACACACCCTACACACGCAAACACAACTGGAGTGGACAATCAAAGAAAGGGTAAATGCCTCCTCACTTATCAGGGGTCATTGGTCAGAAAAGGGTTAATGCCTCCCCCACACACACTTATCAGGGGCCCCTTGTCAGGAAAGGGTTAATGCCCCTCCCTTATAGGGGCCCCTGGTCAGGAAAGGGTTAATTGCATCTCACTTATTAGGGGCCATTGGTCAAGAAAGGTTCACTTGCCCCCTAAACACACACACACACAACACAACTGGGGATGACAATTAAAATAAGGGTTAATGCCCCCCTCACTTATCAGGGGCCGCTGGTCAGGAAAGGGTAAATTGTTCCTACACACCCTACACACACAACACAACTGGGGCTAACAATCAAGAAAGAGCTGACGCCCCTCACTTATCGGGGACCACTGGCCAGGAAATGGTCAATTGCCCCCTACACACAGCCAAACACAACTGGCACTTATCAGGGGCCCTTGGTTAGGAGAGGGTTAATGCCCCCAAACCCCCCTCCCCCGCTTTCAGGAGCCACTGGTCAGAAAGGGGTTAATGCTCCCCCACATATCAGGGTCCGCTAGTCAGGAAAGGGTCAGTTGCTCCCACACACACACACAAACACCTGGGGTTGCCAATTCAGAAAAGGTTTTTGCTGCCCCCTTGTGAACACACCAGAGACTGCTAGTCAAGAAAGGGTTAAAGGGTCCGCCCATTCACAATGGATATTCCAGTTTTTTGGGGCGATGCGCGAGAATTCATGAAATTTTGCCGAAAGTGAGGAAGTCATCTAAGAAATCGATAATTAAGGTGTATATAAAGCAAAAAAAAAAAAAAAAAGGGGGTTTATTATGGTCGATGACACTGCTAGTTGGATTTTGGTGACATTCTAATAGCAGGAAGTGGAGGCGATTCTCCCCAGTGGGGACACAGAGATCAGTAAAACCCAACAGGGGTTCAGCCTGTCACATGACCAGCCGACAACGTCACCAATCCTTGTACCCCGAAAGTGACCACTGCGGTGACAACTAGAAGGACTACTGAGCAATACGGGTGAACAGAGGGACTCCTGTGACAATGAAATCTCTGCAAAACTGGAACGCCATTGCCTCAAAAAATACATATTTCAATATTTTAATAATTGTAATATTTTTAGCTGCCTAAAATTTTGTAAAAAAAAAAAAACAAGCAAAACAGAATTATCTTTTTTAATAATTTTTTTTGTAAGTGATTTTTTTTTCTAAAGGGTGTGCAATTTGCATGTTTATTAATTAAAGGGTGTGACTTTTTTTTTTTTTTACAGGATATAATTATTTTTGTATTTTTTTTGTGGTTTTTTTGTGTTTTTTTTTTTTTCGGAGGATACAATTTGTGTTTTTACTTTTTAAAAGGTGTATTTTTTTTTTTTTAAAGATTTAATTTAGATTTTTTTTTTATAGGTTACATTTTATGTATTTTTGTTTATTTTTATTTTTTTATTGAGGACCCATTTTTACGTCACATGCATTTGAATGGCCCCCAATGCACTACGCCAATTAATTAATTAGATAAGAATCTATCAATTCAAATTATTTTGGTTTCTTTCACGCCTTTTGAGGGGGAGTGCTTTGGTCCCAAAACACGTTGGATTTTTATTTTTTTTGTTTATTAATTAAATTAATTGAATTGAATTAAATAGCCATTTATCAATAAAAAGTATTTGGTCTCTTCCATTTTGAAGGAGGAGTGTTTTGGCCTCAAAACACATTGGCTTTTTCTTTATTAAATAAATAAATGAATTTAATTAAATAGCAATTTATCAGCTAAAATTATATTGGTCACTTATATCCTTTTAAGAGGGAGTGTTTCGGCCTCAAAACATGTTGGATTTTTTTGTTTATTAATTTAATTTAATTAATTTAATGTAATTAAATAGCAATTCATCAATTAAAATAATTTTGGTCTGTTTCATCCCTTTTGGGGGGGGGGGGGGGTGCTTCATTCCCAAAACATGTTGGATTTTTTTTTCTTTATTAATTAAATTAATTTAATTTAATTAACTAGTAATTCATCAATAAAAATGATTTGGTCAGTCTCTTTCATTTTGAAGGAGGAGTGTTTTGGCCTCAAAACACGTTGGCTTTTTCTTAATTAAATTAATTAAATTAATTTAATTAAATAGCAATTTATCAACTAAAATTATATTGGTCCCTTATATCCTTTTGAGAGAGAGTGTTTTGGCCTCAAAACATATTGGATTTTTTATTTATTCATTTAATGAAATTAATTTAATGTAATTAAATAGCAATTTATCCACTAAAATTATTTTGGTCTCTTTCATCCCTTTTAAGGGGGGAATGCTTCATTCCCAAAACACGCTGGATTTTTTTTCTTCGTTAATTAAATTAATTTAATTTAATAGCAATTTATCAATAAAAATTATTTGGTCTCTTCCATTTTGAAGGAGGAGTGTTTTGGCCTCAAAACATGTTGGATTTTTAAAAAAAATTAATAAATTCAAATAATTTAACTTAATAAACTAGCAATTTATCAATTAAAATAATTCTCTTTTGTCTATTTTGAAGGAGTGTTTTGTTTTAAATTATTTTTATTAAGATATTTTTCACATGAACACATTCCATATCATTTAATTTCAAAACCTTATATATGAGCATACTTAACATATACATACAAAGATTTTACACATTGTTTTTTTTTTATTTATTTTTTTAGTTTATTAATTAAATTAATTGAATTTAATTAAATGGCAATTGATCAATTACAATTATTTTGGTGTCTTTCATCCATTTTGAAGGAGGAGTGTTTTGGCCTTAAAGCATGTTGGATTTGTTTTGTTTATTAAAGAAATGAAATTAATTTAATTGAATAGTAATGTATCAATTAAAAATGTTTTGGTTGGTCTCTTTCATCCCTTTTGAGGTGGAGTGGTTTGGCCCCAATACACCTTGGATTTTTTTTGCTGTTTATTAATTAAAATAAATTAATTCAATTGAATTAAATAGCAATTTATCAATCAAAATAATTTTGGTCTCTTTCTTCCCTTTTGAGGGGGTGTACGTTGGATCCAAAATACATTAGATTTTTCATGTATTTATTAATTAAATCAATTTAATTTAATTAAATAGCGATTTATCAATTAAAATTATTTTGGTCCCTGTCATCCCTTTTCATCTGATTTTTATTTATTTTTTATTATTTAATAAACGTTCCTTGATGCTCCTGTTTCTATAGCTTGAGTTACTGTTCACCCATGGCAGCCAGTAAAATGTGAAAAAAAAAAAAAATGGCCTCAAAATATGTTGGATTTTTTTGTTTATTAATTCAATTAAATTGATTTAATGTAATTAAATAGCAATTTATCAATTAAAATTATTTTGGTCTCTTTCATCCCTTTTTTAAGGACACGTTGGATTTTTTTTCTTTATTAATGAAATTCATTTAATTTAATTAAATAGCAATTTAATAAATAAATGCTCCTGTTTCTATGGCTTGAGTTACTGTTCACCCATGGCAACAAGTAAAATGTGGATTTTTTTTTTTTTTTTTTAAATGCGGTGAGTCCAGCAGGCAAATTAAAAACCAAGCAAGGGAATTAAATAAAACTGTGATTGAATATACAGGAAAAAAAAAAAAAAAAGACTTGACTCTATATGTTTCCATTTCAGATGTCCGCGCTGTTATACATCACCTAGAAGCAGATAAACCGCACGGCCCTCCTCGATGAACGCACTTTTTCCGTGTTTTCCAGCGGTAATTGAAACAAATGACTTATGGTTTGGCTGCAGCTCCGCTCGGAAATTTCTGCTGAGTGTGTGAAAACGGAGCGTCCTGAATAAAATTCCCCACCGCCACTGGACCTGATAGGGATTAAAGAGCGCGCTTTCAATCAAGCCGGCCACTCAGGCAGCAGCTGCGCGATCCAGATTTAAAGTGGAGGAAACAGCGGCTTCTCTACGGGGATCATGAATAAGAAACCAAAGAATTAATGTGAACCTCTCATCAGATTTATTTTTCATATAAGGAATGTGTAAGTGTAACATTTGCGGGGTTTCTATAGAGCACAGTGCCCCCCCCCCCCGGTTCGGCATTAACACCCCAACCACCCCCCGGTTCGGTTCACACCAGAACTCCCAAACAGGGAAAAAGTTTGGCCCTGAACTCTATTAAAATCTATGGGACCCGAACGTGAAAAATCAAAAGTACCCTTTTCGAAGGCTTATATGCAAGTTATTGGCCATAAAAGGGGAAAGGGGGCCCGGGTACTGCCCTGAGGGATATGTATCGATGCAAAAAAAAAAAAAAGATTGTTTTTACAGCAGTGATTTTAATGATGCTTAAAATGAAACAATAAAAATGAAAAATTCCCTTAAGTATCGTGCCTGGGGGGTCCCCTTAGTATTACATCTGTACTGTGTATAGAACCTGCTGCAGCAAAATTGACATTTGTAAAGAAAACTAAATTACACATTTAAATTGACTTGCAGTTGCAAGCCATTGCTGGCAATAAAAAGAAGTAAATAAAAAAAAAAGCCCAAAAATTAAAAACAAAAAAACAAAAACACGTGCCCCTCCCCCTAAAATCCATACCAGACCTTTATCCGAGCAAACAGCCTGGCAGGCCAGTAAAGGGGGGGGGGGGAGTAGAGCGAGCACCCCCTCTAAAAAATTTTTAAAAACAATGTCCCCTGATGTAGATTTATAGTCAAGCACGACACCTGCCACACCGCCGGACCTGAAAAAAGCAAAAAATTTTAAATAAACGCTGAATGGCTGCTCCTCCCTGTCTGACAGTTCTTAAATAGGTAAGGGGCTGGGCCAGGTGACATCTGATGACATCACCTGGTGACATCACTAGGTGATGTCATCAGATGGCCCCACCCCTTACCTATTTAAGAACTGGCACCTGCCGGATCAGGCATTCGACAGTCAGCCTTCCTTGTGGGTGGAGCATTGTTATTCTTTTTTTTGGGGTCTGGCAGTGCGGCGGCGGTCATGATTGACGATGGATCTACATCGGGGGACATATTTTTTTTCAATTAAGGAATTGTCAAAAACTGGTCCATGTCTTTTTTTTTTTTTACACTTTTTTTGGTGAATAAGTAATACTCAAACACATGGAGGGATGGGATCTAGGGGCCCAACAGATTCCAATAAGCCCCTTGCCCACAGACCCCCACAACCACTACCCAGGGTTGTCGGGAAGAGGCCCTTGTACCTATCAACATAGTGACAAGGTGCTTTGGGGTGAGTTGGCGGAGCCCTCCACCCCAAAGCATCACCCCCATGTTGAGGCATGTGACCTGGTATGGTTCAGGGTGGATCTTTGGTCTGGTGTGGATTTTGGGAGGACCCCACACCATTTTTTTTTTAAATGGCGTGGGGTTCCACTTAAAATCCATACCAGACCTAGATTGCTGGCAATTGCTTGCAGCCGGGAAAATCTAAATTTCAGTTTTGCTGCAGCAGGTTCTATACATGGTACAGATGTGCCACTTTACAGGCAGACTAAGGGGACCCCCCAGGCACAATATTTAAAGGATTTTTTTTTTATTGTTGCAATTTAAGCATTATTAAAATCAGTGCTCCTTTAAAAACGATATTTAAGATAAAAATGTTTTGCATTAATAGTGTAAAAAAAAAAATAGTAAAAGAAACGAAAAAAAACGGCGTAGGTTTCCCCCAAAATCCTAATTAAGGAATTGTCAAAAACTGTCCTGTCTTTTTTTTTTACACTTTTTTTTGGTGAATGAGTAGGGGTACAGTGTACCCCATATGCAAACACATGGGGGGCAGGATCTTGGGGCCCCCCAGATTCCAATAAGCCCCCTGCCCACAGACCCCCAAAACCACCGCCCAGAGTTGTCGAGAAGAGGCCCTTGTCCCTATCAACATAGCGACAAGGTGCTTTGGAGTGAGATGGCGGTTGTTGAGGGCTTGTGGCCTGGTGTGGTTCGGGGGAGATTTTTGGGCCTGGTATAGATTGGGGGGGGGGGGCACGCTGTTTTTTTTGTGCTGTCAATGGCAGGTGGCTTCCCGGCCCCGCTCCTTAACATCTATCGACTGTGAGCTTGGCGGGCGAACATCCCCCCGAGCACACAGTAAATTTGGGTGTTCGGCGAACTTATGCTCGGCCCGAACCGTTTGCCCAACCCTATTCCCCTTGACAATGCCTTCATCTGCTTTTCTCTCTAGGAGGACGGCACCACCTTTGTTCGGGCATCAGCCAGGATCCCCGTCTTCTTTGTGATCTAGTATACATTTGGTTTTATATACATTTTTTTGTATTCATTTTTATCTCCCATGTATTTTTTTTACAAGATTATAATATGCACAATGTTCACTTCACAGCCTTCATGAGATATAATATATTATACTAATAAAATATTAGCAGTATTATGTTCCTTTTGATTCATGTCCTAGCATTTTTGTTGCAATTGATTCAGTTATGTATTTATTTATGTAATATGTATGCCTAATGTATTTATTTATTTATTATTTATGTATTTATTTATTTGTTCATTTATTATTTATTCTTTTATACATATTAACTTCCTTTATATCAACCTGTTTTATATTTAAATTTTTTTTAAATCACAGTCATTTATAAAATGGCACACTTTTAAAATAATATTAATAATATTTTGAAAAAACAATTCATAGAAACATGGTCAATGGTTCATTTTTATCATCACGTTTTATGTTTGTTTTTAGCCCTAATGAAGAAGCGTTGTAACTGACGAAATGCGTTGGAGGTTTTTATTTTTTTTATTTTTTATTTTTTCATCTGATCAAATTATGAACAATTAAAAGCACCTCAGACATGATTCTAATCTACACACTGATCATTTCACAGCAGCCATGAGATATTATAATATAATATACTAATAAAATATTATTAATTCATTTAATCATTTATTTAATTTAATAATTTTATTATTTAATAATATTTAAGTATTATATTCCTTTTAATTTATGTTATGAAGTAGTCCAACTTTAGAATACTTATAATTTAATATAATATAATACTTTGGTGAAGTATGATAAATCTGAGATTCAGCCCCTGATTGGATATAAGCTCCTGTCTTTACACCATAGTGTATAGATGGTATTCGCCGCTAATATAACTAAAATATATCAGTTTGGATATGCTGCCCTCTAGTGGCAAAAAAAAGAAGACACACAAATTTTAGATTGTACAAAATAAAGGCAAACTCTTACATTTATTATTATTATTATTATTATTATTATTATTATACAGGATTTATATAATGCCAACAGTTTGCACAGTGCTTTACAAAATGATTGTGATCACATCGGGGGGGGGGGGGGGGGGGGGTGGGGGGCTGATAGCCCTGGCTGTTTTACTTGCCGAACATTTTGCATTTTTGTCCATCCTGTCCTGAGATTTGACCAGCTTTGCCACACATAGCGCAGCCCTGTCTGGCAAGGTAAGGGTGTTGATCTCTCTCTGTTGCAGTTTCACTTTCACTTGCCGGTCTCAACCATGAGCAGATTCACCAGTCCTGAGATTTTCACAGTTCTGCAACACAACACAACCCTCTCTGGCAAGGGAAGGGAATTAATCTTTCAACCCTGCAGTTTCACTATCACTTCCATCCAGTCCTGTGATTTACACAGCTCTGCCACCCAACACAGCTTTGTCTGGTAGGGTAGGGGTTATGTTCTTTCTCTGCTGCAATTTCACTTTCACTTACATCTGAACCCCTCCCCCCCAACCATTAGAAGATTCACCAGTCCTGGGATTTACACAGCTCTGCCACACAATACAGCCCTGTCTGGTAGGGTAACGGCTAGTTTACACTTGTTTCAAAACAAGGCTTCGGACTCGCTGACTCGCTGGATGCCAGTCAAAGCTCCTGTCACCAAATAAAATGGTTAGCTTACAGTCCTGTGACACATGCTGCTGCAATTTGGTGGTGACACATGCTGCTGCAATTTGGTGGGACACATGCTGCATTTTATGTGACACAGGCTGCATGTAAGGAGGGACTCCGCTGGGGGCACCTGATGTAAGGACGGACTCCGCTGGGGACACGTGGTGGCAGGTGACGTGGCTAGTGACACGCTCAGGGCTCCCACTGATTCTGCATTATGGTGAGTTGAATGATTTCATTTTATATTACAATGTTATAATAGAAATAATGCGCTTCAGGCCGGGTTCACACTGCTGCGGGGGGAGATCCGGATGTGATTCGCACCTCACTGCAGTGCTAATCACATCCGATCTCCGTAGCGATGCGAGTTCAGCCATACAGATAGTATGGCTGAATTCGCATCGCTCCCGCAGCAAACTCGCACGGGACCCTTTTTTTGGTCCGCAACAGAATCGGATCGCATGGGTGTTCACACCATGCGATCCGATTCCTGTGCGAGTCGGCAGATCGCACTGCGATATGCGGACGGATCTGGGGGTGTCATTAACATATCATTGACACTCTCCCAGCCGTTCGCATAGGGCAGTGTGAACTGCCGGCGGGAGTAATGCGATGCGGGAAAACGCTGCGGATTCGCGGCGTTCCCGCATCGCAGCAGTGTGAACCCGGCCTCAATCAGCCTAATACCATAACAACCATGGTGCCGGGATGATTGAAGTGCTAACACCAGGTGTTTGAAATATCTTTAGCTGCTGATTGTTAAACTTTCTAGAATACACACATTTCTATTGTTGTGTAGGATCTGGGCCTGCTGACCCTCCATCCATCTCTCCCTCTCCCTCTCCCTCCGTCCCTCGTTCATGTCAGACACTAACCACACCACCTTAGAGCCACGCCCACTATTTTGTTAAAACCACACCCATTTTCACCAAGTGGGAGGGGTCAAAAAGGAAGGGTGGGGTCTGGTGCCCCCCCATCTTAAAACTTCACCAGCCACCACTGATTTAATTTCTTTCAACCATAGAGGCTCAGCAGTACATGTGGGCGGTCTGCATGCAAGTACAGCCTGCCTAGACACGCCCACTCCTCCAGACTGACGTCCAGCTATCAAGGCATTGTGGTACTTGCATAACTCCTCCCACTGCTTGCATCAGGGCTCTTGGGGGAGGGTGCTGTGATGTTTTTTCAGAAGCTCCGTACATACTTGCCAGCTGTCCCGAATTGGCCAGGATAGTCCCTCTTTTTCTTCTGATGTCCCACATTGACAGAGTCCTGGGCTGTGTCCCCTGTTTATAGGTGTCCCCAATGCCTGGTATCAATTGTGTATTCCCCATCTGTGGCCCCGGTCCTGATACTACAAACTGCCAGAACTTTTCAATTTGCTGTTGCCAACCTCTGTCCTCTCTGCTGATCCTGCAAAATGTTAGTGCTCATCGACATCAGGCTTCTCTCGGGACAGACCAACAGCTGCTGAGTCAGCAGAGGGCGCTCCCCACATCCTTCAAAATGGGACAGCAGGAGCCGAGTGTTCATCCCTCACTGAGCACCACTCTCCCCTTCCTACCCCTACCCACTGTACACCCTGCTGCCCCCCAGTTCAGCCTACTGCCCCCTGTGCGCCCTGTTGCCCCCAGTTCACACTACTGCCTTCCCTGTGCCCCCTGCTGCCCCCCAGTTCACCCTACTGCCTCCCCCATGCACCCTGCTGCCCCCCAGTTCCCACTACTGCCTTCCCTGTGCACCCTGCTGCCCCCCAGTTCACCCTACTGCCTCCTTTTGCACCCTGCTGCCCTCCAGTTCACCCTACTGCCCCCCAATTCACTCTACTGTCCACCTGTGCACCCTGCTGCCTCCCCCTGTACACCCTGTTGCAACCCAGTTCACCCTACTGTCCCCTTGTGCATACTACTGCCCCCCTGTGCATCCTACTGTCCACAGCTCATCCTACTGCCTTCCCCATGTGCCCCTCTGTCCCCAAGATCACTCTTCTGTCTCCCTGTGCACCCTGCTGCCCCCAGTTCACCCTACTACCTCCCCCTGTACACTCTACTGCCTCCCAGTTCAGCCTACTGCCCCCTGTGCACCCTGCTGCCTCCAGTTCACCCTACTACCTCCCCCTGTGTATCCTGCTGCCCCCGTGCACCCCCCACTGCCCCCCAGTTCACCCTACTGTCCCCTTGTGCATCCTACTATCCCCCTGTGCACCCTGCTGTCCCCAGCTTATCCTACTGCCTTTCCCATGTGTACCCTGCTGCCCCTCTGCCCCCAAGTTTACTATAATGCCTCCCTGTTCAACCTACTGCCCCCACTTCACTCTAACGTCCACCTGTGCACCCTGCTGCTCCCAGTTCACACCACTGGCTCCCCCTGTACACCCTGGTGCCCCCAGTTCACCCTACTGTCCCCTTGTGCATCCTACTGCCCACCTGTGCACCCTACTGTCCCCAGCTCATCCTACAGCCTTCCCCATGCGCCCCTTGCTGCCCCTCTACCCCCAAGTTCACTCTACTGTCTCCCTGTGCACCCTGCTGCCCCCCACTTCACTCTACTGTCCACCTGTGCAACCTTCTGCCCCCCAGTTCAGCCTACTGCCCCCTGTGCGCCCTGCTGCCCCCAGTTCACACTACTGCCTTCCCTGTGCACCCTGCTGCCCCCCAGTTCACCCTACTGCCTCCCCCATGCACCCTGCGGCCCCCCAGTTCCCACTACTGCCTTCCCTGTTCACCCTGCTGCCCCCCAGTTCACCCTACTGCCTTCTTTTGCACCCTGCTGCCCTCCAGTTCACCCTACTGCCCCCCAATTCACTCTACTGTCCACCTGTGCACCCTGCTGCCTCCCCTGTACACCCTGTTGCCCCCAGTTCACCCTACTGTCCCCTTGTGCATACTACTGCCCCCTTGTGCATCCTACTGTCCACAGCTCATCCTACTGCCTTCCCCATGTGCCCCCTGCTGCCCCTCTGTCCCCAAGATCACTCTTCTGTCTCCCTGTGCACCCTGCTGCCCCCAGTTCACCCTACTACCTCCCCCTGTACACTCTGCTGCCTCCCAGTTCAGCCTACTGCCCCCTGTGCACCCTGCTGCCCCCAGTTCACCCTACTACCTCCCCCTGTGTATTCTGCTGCCCCCGTGCACCCCCCACTGCCCCCCAGTTCACCCTACTGTCCCCTTGTGCATCCTACTACCCCCCTGTGCACCCTGCTGTCCCCAGCTTATCCTACTGCCTTTCCCATGTGTACCCTGCTGCCCCTCTGCCCCCAAGTTTACTCTAATGCCTCCCTGTTCACCCTACTGCCCCCACTTCACTCTAACGTCCACCTGTGCACCCTGCTGCCCCCAGTTCACACCACTGGCTCCCCCTGTCCACCCTGGTGCCCCCCAGTTCACCCTACTGTCCCCTTGTGCATCCTACTGCCCACCTGTGCACCCTACTGTCCCCAGCTCATCCTACGGCCTTCCCCATGTGCCCCTTGCTGCCCCTCTACCCCCAAGTTCACTCAACAGTCTCCCTGTGCACCCTGCTGCCCCCAGTTCACCCTACTGCCCCCACTTCACTCTACTGTCCACCTGTGCACCCTGCTGCCCCTCAGGTCACCCTACTGCCACCCTGCTGTCCCAGCTCACCCTAATGCACCCTGCGCACCACACTGCCCCCTCTGCAACCCTTCCCCCATTTTACACTACTGCCCCACTGTGCATCCTGCTGCCCCCTGCCCCTCAGTTCACCCAAATGCCCCCTGTGCACCATGCCCTCCAGTTGCTGCTGCCCCCTGTCTACCCTGCTGCCCTCCAGTTCACCCTACTGCCCCCCAATTCACTCTACTGTCCACCTGTGCACCCTGCTGCCTCCCCCTGTACACCCTGTTGCCCCCAGTTCACCCTACTGTCCCCTTGTGCATACTACTGCCCCCCTGTGCATCCTACTGTCCACAGCTCATCCTACTGCCTTCCCCATGTGCCCCCTGCTGCCCCTCTGTCCCCAAGATCACTCTTCTGTCTCCCTGTGCACCCTGCTGCCCCCAGTTCACCCTACTACCTCCCCCTGTACACTCTGCTGCCTCCCAGTTCAGCCTACTGCCCCCTGTGCTCCCTGCTGCCCCCAGTTCACCCTACTACCTCCCCCTGTGTATTCTGCTGCCCCCGTGCACCCCCCACTGCCCCCCAGTTCACCCTACTGTCCCCTTGTGCATCCTACTACCCCCCTGTGCATCCTGCTGTCCCCAGCTTATCCTACTGCCTTTCCCATGTGTACCCTGCTGCCCCTCTGCCCCCAAGTTTACTCTAATGCCTCCCTGTTCACCCTACTGCCCCCACTTCACTCTAACGTCCACCTGTGCACCCTGCTGCCCCCAGTTCCCACCACTGGCTCCCCCTGTCCACCCTGGTGCCCCCCAGTTCACCCTACTGTCCCCTTGTGCATCCTACTGCCCACCTGTGCACCCTACTGTCCCCAGCTCATCCTACGGCCTTCCCCATGTGCCCCTTGCTGCCCCTCTACCCCCAAGTTCACTCAACAGTCTCCCTGTGCACCCTGCTGCCCCCAGTTCACCTTACTGCCCCCCACTTCACTCTACTGTCCATCTGTGCACCCTGCTGCCCCTCAGGTCACCCTACTGCCACCCTGCTGTCCCAGCTCACCCTAATGCACCCTGCGCACCACACTGCCCCCTCTGCAACCCTTCCCCCATTTTACACTACTGCCCCACTGTGCATCCTGCTGCCCCCTGCCCCTCAGTTCACCCAAATGCCCCCTGTGCACCATGCCCTCCAGTTGCTGCTGCCACCTGTCTACCCTGCTGCCCTCCAGTTCACTCTACTGCCCCCATGCACCTGACAACCGCATCTAGCCCAATGTTC
Organism: Lithobates pipiens; assembly: GCF_037356315.1. Lineage (NCBI taxonomy): Eukaryota > Metazoa > Chordata > Amphibia > Anura > Ranidae > Lithobates > Lithobates pipiens. The sequence goes on from NW_027507791.1 coordinate 49,241,551, forward strand.
CCCTATGCACCCCACTACCCCTTTCCCCCTGTGTAGCTAACCCCCCTCTATCCACCCCACTGCCCCTTGTCCATCCTGCTATGCTCCCTGTCTCGCCATAGAGCACTCCACTATCCCTCTGCCCTCCTGTTCCACCACTGACCACAACTGTCCCTCTATCCTATCACTGGGCACCTCGTCCCTTCCTTCTGGCTGAGCACTAAAGTTCCCTTTTTTAAACTATGCACCAATGTCGCACATCCCCCCCCCCCCCCCCTCCCTGAACACAAATTTTTTTTTTGTCCACTGATAACCATAGTGGGCCCCCGTGGTCACAGATAATGGGCATTTTTTGCCCACCAATGACCTTAGTGCCCCACACAGCTGTACCAATTTTTAAATTGTGACAGTGGCTTCGGTTGACAGGAACCTTACTTGCTGTCATAAGGTAAAGGTGGGGGCTAAGAGCGTGAAGGGGGGGGGGCTGCTGCTTAATTATACATTACACCCTAGATACGGGTGTAACATGTTACTAAATGTGAACCTGTCCTTTAAAATGTGGAAGTAAAATTGGGATTTTGTACAGGAGAAAACAGAATACCGGGAGTGAGGAATCCCGTGTGATCCCAGCAATGGTAGGTCTTCACTCTTCATCTCTGCTTGGCTTGATCTTTCTACTCCTCATATAATCAATGAAGATTCCACAGATCAGGAATACAAGTAGGATGGAGAATACCAGACGGATTATGTTCAATGTTGAATAATCTGTAAAACAAATTGTATTCTTATTTTTAAAAAGAGACATACAATATATAATACTAGATTGACTGTTGTTCCTTCATAGCTATCAATGTTGGATAATTCCTATAAATGCCTTTTACGGCCACTGCTGTACAATGGGGGAAAATATTTATTCCAGTTTCTGTACATTTGCCCATTTTCAAAGAAATAAAGGCTCTATAAACAACCTCCGCCACACGGTTTGGCGGTCGGTCCGACACTTTCCCCCTTTGGTGGGTTGGCAAGGCAGTGTGGTGCAGCGGCTCCATATCCTCTCCTCCATGGGGGCTTCCAATTTCTCAATCCTTATGTAGCATTGACCCCTGAAGGAGCTGCTGGTTTTATTTGGGCTTACCTCCTCGTTTGGTAGAGGGTAGGGTAGAGGATTAGGAATGAGTTCAGGTAATTGGATTGCAAAAATTGAAATCTTTAGAGAAAATCCAGAGAATAGAGGCCGTTTCACAACTGGATTTAACAACCCCCGGATAGACCTCTCTCACTAGGCCTAGCAGCCGGTGGGGTGCTCGACAAAGTCTCTTCCACAGACTTGTGAGATACACTTAAGCTTTAACGGTACCAGGTTCTCTCAGCCGATACGGCGATACCGTATGAGTGTTGATCCAGGTTGCGTCTTTCAACTCAGCCCTTGTACACACGGTCGGAGATTCCGTCGGAATGTGTCCTATCGGATCGTTTTGTCGGATATTCCGACTGTGTGTGGTCTGCATCGGACTGTTTCCGTCGGAATATCGGACGGACCAAGTTTTCCAACTTGCCGGTAAAATTTTCCGACAAAATGCTCTGATCGGACATACTCCGATCATGTGTAGCCTACTCCGAGGGACAAAGTGCCACGCATGCTCAGATCAAATTCCTAGACCAAAGCTATTGGCTACTAGCCTGAACGTAGTCCCGTTGTAACGTCTTCACGTTATGTACAATCGGATTTTCCGACAACTTAGTCCGACCGTGTGTATGCAACATCACTTGCGGACCTCTTCCAGAATTAATCCGTCGGAATTACTCAGACGGATTTGGTTGTCGGAATCTCCGACCGCGTGTACAAGGGCTAAGACTCCAGGTTCCTTCAGAGAAACCAGCCTTGCCCATGGTCTTCTCCTGAACAAGTCCTCCCCTGGGGTTCTTAAGTTGCTGGGCCTCTCCCTTCAGATGAGACGGCACCGGACCACCCTTGGATCAGTAGGCCCCGAAATCCACTCGGGACTGTACTCTCAGTTGCGTCGCCTCGGGCTAGCCGGCATCCGAGACTTAGGATACATGGTTCCGCACCCCGGGCCAGGAGGGCCATGGGGCTGGGTCAGGAGGACCACCAGAACCAAACAGACAGAAAATAATCACACAAAAACCCTGCCAACGTGGCGTCGGTACCTTAAATACCACCCCCCCCCCAGAATGCACAGCAGGAAAAAACTCCCACTGGGCTGGTTCCGAGAAAATTACTTAGAACCCCCAAACATTGTACATATTTTTTTTCTAACACCCTAGAGAATAAAATGGCGATCGTTGCAATACTTTCTGTCACACCGTATTTGTAGCGGTCTTACAAGCGCACACCAGAACTGAACAGACAGAAAATAATTACACAAGAACCCCGCCAATGTGGCGTCGGTACCTTAAATACCACCCCCCCCCCCCCCCGAATACACAGCAGGAAAAAACTCCCACGGTGCTGGTTCTGAGAGAATAGTGACATTCAATGCACCCAGCTAGACTGCGTTTCTACTCTTGCCGGCGGCAACAGCGACACCTGCGGTCAAGGAGAACCCAGTGCAACCCAGCTGGACTGGTACTGAAACCAGAAATTTGGAGCAATAGTCCTGAAACCCAACTGTGGTTTCAGGCAAATTATAGTATAGTATAGGAAATACGAAAAGCGAAATTATCTGAATGTAATCAATTCATTAAACTGAATCGTTTTTTGTTCTTTCAGATTTTTTGTATTCTCGTTCTTTTCGGATTTTCATTCTTTCTTTTCGTCAATAAAAGTCTTTCGTTCATTCGCAGGCTTCCAAATGACAGAATTACGCAGAATTTCATCCGAAAACGAATTGCACATCTAATATTGATACATTTTAAAATCCAGAGAAAATGGACGAGATGAAATTTTAATGCTTACTTACTGTTCACTGTGAGGTCATAGAGCTGTATACAAAAGTAATTCCTTCTCTCAAAATGTCCCACATACGATCCCGAGTCCTCTCTGGTCAGTTTAGTTAGAATGAGGTCACCATGAGGTGTAACTTTCAGCCGTTTGTTTGTGAGTTCTTCCTTATGCAAAGTCTCTAAATGGTTTAATTTTCATGTTAGCCTCGATTTCCGAGAATGAATAAATCATGTTTGTGTCTTAGAAACTATAAAAACATTTAAAAGTAAAGAAATGTCAATGTAGAAATGTAGGTCCTTAACCACTTAAGGACAGGACCTCTTTCTGAGATTTGTTTACAAGTTAAAGTGGGGTGCCCCTAAAAAAAAAAAAAAAAAAATTAAAAGTCAGCAGCTACAAATACTGCAACTGCTGACTTTTAATAATCGGACACTTACCTGTCCCAGGATCCAGCGATGCGGGGGGGGGGGGGGGTGGGGGGGAACGAAGCCCCCCCCCCTCGTTCCCTGCTCCGCTTGCGGCGCCGTCATTCGTACTGTGGGCACCCAGCTGTGGCTTCACAGCTGGGCACCCACTGCGCATGCGTGAGCGGCGCAGGGCGCCGTGATACGCCGCACAGTCATTTGTGACACGTGACAGGTCCCAGATGACTGTGCGGCGTGAGGGGAAGTGATGTCACCGGGCAAGGAAGAAGGCAGACTATGAGGGACCCCCTAGCAACAGGTACTTAGAGGTGAGTAAAATTTTATTTTTTTTCCAATTATTTTTTTTTTATTTTTTTTTACGATTTTTAAACAGTTTTTTATTTTTTTGGTGGCAACACCACTTTAAAAACATTTTATTTCGCTAGAAAATTACTTAGAACCCCCAAACATTCTATATATATTTTTCTAACACCCTAGAGAATAAAATGGCGATCGTTGCAATACTTTCTGTCACACCGTATTTGCAGCGGTCTTACAAGCGCACTTTTTTTTAAAAAAAATACACTTTTTTTAATTAAAAAATAAGACCGCCCATTTTATTTTATATTGTGAAAGATGATCTTACGCCGAGTAAATTGATACCCAACATGTCACGCTTTAAAATTGCGCCCGCTTGTGGAATGGCGACAAACCTTTACCCTTAAAAATGTCCATAGGCGACGTTTAAAAAAATTCTACCGGTTGCATGTTTTGCGTTACAGAGGAGGTCCAGGGCTAGAATTATTGCTGTCGCTCTACCGATCGCGGCAATACCTCACATATGTGGTTTGAACACCGTTTTCATATGTGGGCGCTGCTCACATAGACGAGGCGCGTTTACAAAATTTTTACATTTTTTTCTTATTTATTTTACCTTTTATTTTTTATTTTTTACACTATTTAAAAAAAAATGTAAACATCCCTTGTAATAGAAAAAAAGCATGACAGCACCTCTTAAATATGAGATCTGGGGGTCAAAAAGACCTCAAATCTCATATTTACACTAAAATGCAATAAAAAGAAAAAAAGAATTGTCATTTAACCACTTCAACCCCGGAAGAATTTACCCCCTTCCTGACCAGAGCACTTTTTGCGATTCGGCACTGCGTTTTTTCCCCCCAAATAGAGCTTTTCTGTTGGTGGTATTTGATCACCTCTGCGGTTTTTATTTTTAGTGCTATAAACAAAAAAAGAATGACAATTTTGAAAAAAAAGCAACATTTTTTAACTTTTTCCTATAATAAATATCCCCCCAAATTTTTTTTTCTCAGTTTAGGCCGATACGTATTCTACATATTTTTGGTAAAAAAAAAAAAAAAATGATATTGATTGGTTTGCGCAAAAGTTATAGCATCTACAAAATAGGGGATCGTTTTATGGCTTTTTTATTATTATTATTTTTTTTACTAGTAATGGTGGCGATCTGATTTTTATCATGACTGCGACATTATGGTGGACACGTCGGACAATTTTGACAAATTTTTGGGACCATTGGCATTTTTACAGCGATCAATGCTATAACATTGCATTGGTTACCGTAAAAATGTCGCTGGCAGTGAATGGGGTTAATCGCTAGGGGGCAGTGAAGGGGTTAAGTGTGTCCTAGTGTGTGTTCTAACTGAAGGGGGGAGGGGACTGTGCAGGGGAGATGACAGATTGCTGTTCATACTCTGTATGGACAGACGATCTGTCTGTTCTCCCCTCAGAGAACCCGGAAACTGTGTGTTTACAGACACAGATCCCGGTTCTCCACGTGCCCCGAGCGATCGCGGGAGCCCGGCGGTGATCGTGCCCGCCAGCAACTCCCATCAGCTCCGTGGGCGAGCGCGTGCCCCCTAGTGGCCGTCTATGGTACCAAAGTACCATGACAGCGTTTCGCACAGCCGAGCCATGTTGCCGCAGTACAAGCGGTTAAAAAAATAAAATAAAAAATCAATATTCTTCATCAAGTGGCACTCTTGATTGGGCCTGGACTTATACGTCAATCCTAGTATTTGAGTGTTTTTTCAGCTGCCGGTGAAATCATTTAATGTTTAGGAATCACAGTATTTGGAGGGTGAAGGCCGCATGGTCTCTGAAGAAGATCCGCACTATATGTGCAATTGAAACGCGTCGGACATTCACTTGCGAGCCCCCCTTCTCTCTCTAGCTGGTTTTTCCATTCCTTTCCCCTACATATGTTTTTTTTTTTTTATCATTGGTTTCATGTGTTTATGTTATAATGTTTTTATTGCACAATACATTTTGTTACTTTTATACTCAACACAACCTGTGAAGCTCTGGTGAACTCCATGCCCAAGGGGGTTAAGGCAGTGCTGGAAAATAATGGCGGCCACACAAAATATTGACACTTTGGACCTAAGTTGGACATTTTCACTTAGGGGTGTCCTCACTTTTGTTGCCAGCGGTTTAGACATTAATGGCTGTGTGTTGAGTTATTTTGAGGGGACGGCAAATTTACACTGTTTTACAAGCTGTACACTCACTACTTTACATTGTAGACAAGTGTCATTTCTTCAGTGTTGTCACATGAAAAGATAGAAGAAAATATTTACAAAAATGTGAGGGGTGTACTTACTTTTGTGAGATACTGTATATATTAATACACTGCCTGAAGTATATTAGAAATAGTAAACCATGGGGCCGCGTACACACGGGCGGACTGTTCGCCCAACTTTGTCCGCTGAACAGTGTTTCAGCGGACAGTCCGCTCGTGTGTGGGCTTTCAGCGGACAGTTTCAGCGGACAGTTTCAGCGGACAGTCTGACGAACAAAGTTTTTCGGAATTTCCGTAAAACTGTCCGCTGAAACTTGGTTTGAGCGGACAGTCCGCTCGTGTGTAGGCTTGTTCGTCAAACTAAGTTCCGCGCATACTCAGAAAGGATTTACACGCCGAAGGTTGCATTGCAGTGTATAGGACGTCGTTTTTCTAGTCCCGTCGTACGTGCCGTTCACGTCATCGCGCGCGGTTTCAGCGGACTGTTGGTTCATCGTGTGTGGTCAAGTCCGCTCATGCTAATTTTGAGCGGACTGTTTGTCAAACTGTTTGACGAACAAAGTTGGGCGAACAGTCCGCCCGTGTGTACGCGGCCTGGCATGCACTGTAGATATAGGCTACACTGGATGCTGAGTATATATATATACTGGTATATATATCAGATACACTGCCACTAACTGAGTAACCTGCCTGCTTAATCTAAATCACACTCTCTCTCTCTCTCCGTCCATGCCAACAACACTACACAGGGCTGCCGTGTAAGCAGCCTTATATAGTGTGGGGCGTGGACTTAGTCCCCCTGAGCCATGATTGGCCAAAAGCACCCTGCTAATCATGGGTGCATGTAGCATCCTCCTGCACCCTGCACATAGCATGCTCCTGCACCCTGCATGTAGCATCCACCTGAACCCTGCACGTAGCATCCTCCTGCACTCTGCACGTAGCATCCACCTGCACTCTGCACGTAGCATCCTCCTGAACCCTGCATGTAGCATCCACCTGCACCCTATACATAGCATGCTCCTGCACCCTGCACGTAGCATCCACATGAACCCTGCACATAACATCCTCCTGCAACCTGCACATAGCATCCTTCTGCACCCTGCATGTAGCATCTTCCTGCACCCTGCACGTAGCATGCTCCTGCACCCTGCACGTATCATCCTCCTGCACCCCGCAGGCAGTATCCTCCTGAACTCTGCACGTAGCATCCTCCTGAACCCTGCATGTAGCGTCCTCCTTCACCCTTCAGGTAGCACCCTCCTGCACCCTGCACGTAGCATCCTCCTGCACCCTGCACGTAGCATCCTCCTGCACCCTGCACGTAGCATCCTCCTGCACCTTGCACGTAGCACCAGCCTTGTCTGGAGCAGCCCCATGCCCCGATTGGATTTGAATTTTGCTACCCCATCTCTCCCTCCAAGTTTTTTCTTTATCTTATCTTCCTAACATTTGGTAGTATCTTTTTTTCTTTATCTCATGGTCGAAGTGTGAGAAATAACGTATATATCATACAATTATTCCAGAAACACGTACCACATACACTGCATATATAATTTGATGAAAATATGCTTATAAAATAGTTATCCATTTGCCAATAAAAAAAAATAAAAATATGTCCCCGGATTTCATTTTAAATATCTGGTCACCTTACCTTGTTTAGAAAGTCCATATTTGGTCAATGATGTCACAAGCATCCCTGCCTCTTTATTACACGTGGCTGCGGGGCGGGATATTCCCTGGCCGCAGCTGATTGAACCAGTAGACTTCATGACAATGTTTATGCATCAGCACTTCGCACGTACCTGGGCTTATTTCATCCATATGATCCACCAATGTTGACCACGTAACTTCTCTGATGTCCGTCTGAACCATGGGTAGAGTAACTTCTCCGCCTTCTATACCTGATACAGCAATTTTTTCTCCACAGGCTGGAATACTGCGCATATCTGAGGAATAGAGAGAGTGTTATTCGGTTTCAACAACTTTTATCCATTGTGTTGTGACAGCAGCTCCACTACTCTACCGCAAGCTATAGAGATGTACCCTTCAATAAATGATGAAAGACCACTACTGGAAAAAAAATAAAAATAACACAAATCACTCTCAGTGCAAATATCTTTGTAGATAAATTCCAATTGTACCGTACTTCATGATCAACTTCATTTAAGTGGTCAAGTGCAAATGCTGCTCTCCAAGTAGCCCCAGGTTGACAGGACCTCATCTTTCAAGATGGACCTTCAGTTGCAGATACAATAATTGGTGGAAACTTATCTGGAAGCTGGACCTGGCACATATTTATTGTTATAGCCCTTGTTGAGCAGCCTTTTTATAACCTGAAAGTCCATTTTGAAAGTTGAGTACACTTGGGGCTGCTTGAAACCCATTTGTGTCAATTACTTTCCAGTAGGGATGGGCTTCATGTTCGGGTCGAAGAACAAGCTACCCCAAAGCACCCTCCCAATGTTGAGGGCATGTGGCCTAGTAAGGTTCAGGAGGGGGGTGCTCTCTCGTCGCCCCCTTTTCCTGCAGCCTGCCAGGTTGCGTTCTCGGATAAGGGTCTGGTATGGATTTTTGGGGGGACCCCACGCCATTTAAAAAAAAAATGGCGTGGGGTTCCCCTTAAAATCCATACCAGACCTGAAGGGTCTGTTATGGATATTTAGGGGGACCCCACGTCAATTTTTGTTTTTTAATGGCGTGGGGTTCCCCTTAATATCCATACCAGACCTGTATGTATACGTGATTCTGAACTTCCGGGTAGGGGGCACACGTGACTGGGCTTCTTCAGTAGGCAGACAGAAGTTCACTGATTTTAAAATTCAACATCTAAACAGTCAGACAGAGTTCTAAGTACTGTATTTCACTATATAAACTCGGTTTACTGTTAAAAAAAAAAGTGTAAAATGAAAAACTCCGGTGGGTGTAACAAGATATCCGCTTGCCCCTTTCTCAGTGTATCCTTACTGTGAAGGAGTGCGGGGTGTAGCAAGATGGCGGCGACGAAACGTCACTTCCGTTACACATTCTGATGGGTCGCCTAATCTGATGAAACAACGGGAATCAGGACTTTCCATCAGAGGAGACCAGCTCTTGGATACCGAAGGGGAAGAACCAAGAGGCGGAGCCCGGGTGGCAATGTAAGCGGCTGCCAATAGAAATGGAGCTCCATTTCTATTGGCAGCCGTATTCATTGCCACCTGGGCTCCGCCTCTGGTTTATTCATCATGAGCTGGACTTCGGTAAAAATGGCCACGATGGAGACAGAATTAACCAGTGCTGGCCGCGGAATGGTGGCAACAGTGGGGAAAAAAGAAATTAAAAAAAATCGGGAAAACTCTAATTTTCTGGGACATTTCCCAGGAAACGGTAAGACCGGGACACAGGTCTAAAAGCCGGGAATGTCCTGGGAAATTCGGGACAGTTGGCAAGTATGTCAGTGGGCTGAAGAACTACAAGGAGAAGTTGTAGTGAAAGTGAAGGAACTGTTACGTTTGGTGTTAGGAACTGTTAAAGACTGTTGAATTAGAAGAAAAGAGGTTTAACCTTAAACTATGTAGAGGGTTCTTTACTGTAAGAGCAGCAAGGATGCAGAATTCCCTTCCGCTGTGATCACCGAGTCACTGAGACTCGGGTGATCATCGATCCGGTCCCGGCCCCTTACCATGTGATCAGCTGTCAGCCAATGACAGCTGATCACATGATCAAAACAAAAGCTCGGGGATCGTTCTTTTTTTTCTCCTCATGCTGACATCGAAGGAGAAAAAAAAAAAGCTGATCGCCGGTTCATCTTAAAGGGACATCGGTCCCAAAAAGGAAGAGGCATATATGCCTCCTGTATGCCACCTATCAATGCCCACAAGTGCCACCTATCAACGCCCACACGTGCCACCTATCAATGCCCACCAGTGGTGCAACTCAGCGCCACCTAGAAGTGCGGCCTATCATTGTAACCGATCAGTGCCCATCACTGCCACCCATCAGTGCCCATCAGTGCCGCCTCATCAGTGTACATCAATGACGGACAAAAATTACCCGTTTTATAAAATTTTATAACGAAATAAAAAAAAAATGTGGTCGTTTTAAATTTTTTTAACAAAAAATAAAAAATCGCAGAGGTGATCAAATACCACCAAAAGAAAGTGGGGAAAAAATGATAAAAATTTTATTTGGGTACAGTGTTGTATGGCCGCGCAATTATCATTCAAACTGCATCAGCGCAGAAAGCTGAAAATTGGTCTGGATAGGAGGGGGGTTTATGTGCCCAGTAAGCAAGTGGTTAATCTCTCTTACATCGGGGGGGGGGCAATTGGAAGTGTGCAGAACATAGGAAGTGACAAGGACACAACACTTCTGGCAGCATCAAGATATTCTCCGTACTTGCTGAAAATGTCCTTAGCTTTGAAAAATAGAAAACCAATGCAGCTACCGCATCTAAGGATATTAGACTGGGAGGGCACCCCTAAATGCCTTGGGATCTCTCTGTGACTGCTGTGTGCCTTGGACACAGTGCAGCCAATCACAGCGGACCTGTACCAAGTGATCGCTGTGGCCAGTCACAAGCGCTCACAGATGTAAACATAACAGATCTTTGCTTTGCCAGTTACCAGCTCTCCTTCCCTCACACAGACACCGAGTTCCTTTTCGGGAGTTATGATAATATATTGTTTTAATAAAATCAGTAACTTACGGTAAAAGGAGAGATGATAATCCTGCACGCATTGCAGTGATTGCTGTCTTTCTATAAATGCTCCATAATGCCCTCTTTGGAATCCAGTTACATTGGTTATAATTAGGGATCCGTCAGCTGCAGCCTTTAGCCGTCCATTATACCGATCTTTTTTAATTAGAACAGGTTTGCCTGGCTCTGTCTCTGCAATAGCCGTTTTATCCAACCAATCATCCAATTTCACCCAGATGATGGCAGTGTTGGCACCGTAACCAGCAGGTAGAGTGACATCTTCTCCCGGTACACTAAATACATGTCTGCTTTCTTCTCCACATTGATTGGCTTCAAACATTGCTGATATGGAACAAAAACTACATTTAGCTACAACATGATAAGAAAGATTCTTGCATTTCAATTTTCTAGATGCATCATAACTGCAAACCAAGCTGAAGCTGCTGCAGGCACACAGGGAGCATGCTTGTTTTGCTTGCGTCTATCTAGTAAGGTTAGATAAAAAAAGTGTAGCGCTTGTGACTATACATCACTGTGATGGTGAAATATATTTCATATCGATAGATATAAACAAATGTGGAAAAAAAAAAAAGGAAATGAAAATACAATAATGGTCAATGATGACTATAACATAGCCACTAGGTTGAAACGCGTAGGGATTGCTATACATGCTTCCCATATTGCTTATACTTTTTTATTAATCTCTTTTTATGCCAACATCTGTCATTTGATGTTTTGTAAAAAAATTTTTATATAAGATTAACCGCTTGCGGAGCAGCCGCCGCAGTTTGGCTCCACTGCTCGAAATCATGTTATTGTACGTGATCTCGCGACACCTGGATAGCAACCTATGGTCTGTAATTATTAGAAATAAGCTTATAAGTTACTGAAAGTGTTTGTTCACCCCCCCCCCCCCAAAAAAAAATGAAAAAAAAGGATCCTGCTCCTTTAAAGCATGTTATATGACACAGTGCTTGTCCTGTGTCATTTGGCCCCATGTAACACCTAAAAAACCTGGCTGATCCTGCCAGTTTCTCCCCACCCCTCTGTGAACTGACCACAGTGTATCATGGCTGCTGAGACCAGACACTGTGGTCAGTTTACGTGCCTCTGTCATCAGCAGCCTGCTATCTGATCTCCTCTCTGCTCCTGTGTCCTCCTCCCCCTCCCCTCTCTGTCTATGTGTGAGCCGCCCCTCCCCCCTCCTGCTGCTCTCATAACACTAACCTGTATGCACTATCAGCACTGCCTCCTATTGTGAATGATTTATAAATATAAATGCTGTAAATACCCCATTTAAGAGCCGAGATTGCGATCACATGACCAGCCAGCTCTCTCCTCGGGAAGGTGCTTCTGGATTGATCTATCCAGTTAGATCCCTACCTACTCTGTGTTCTGGACTTGGTGGTAGGCCTGAAGTGGTTTTTGAGTAGAGTTGCCACCTCATCCCTTTAAACCCGAACACATATTAATTACACGGGTTCTGTGGGTGATTAAGGTGGTAATTAAACTCACTTGGTGCCTTTTCTGCATTCAGTTAGCCTCAGAACCCGTGTAGTTCATATGGGTTTAAAGGGATGAGGTGGCAACCCTACTTTTGAGGCTGTCCTGCCTGTCCATGGGGAAGCTGTGCAAAGAATGAGGTCCAGGAAGAGTAACTTGCTGTAGTAAGTCAGGATGAAGGCTGTTTTTTTTTTTTTTTATTTTTTCACAGGGGCCTGGTGACTCTCTTGAAGAGGATTTATGGAAGTCTATGAAAATTGTACAGAGAGAGAGAGAAGTCTGTTGACTAGCTTAAGAAGTTCTCTGCAATGTTTCCAGGTTGGCTTAACTAGTTTCAGACTGCCCTATAGCAAGTTTACTGCTACAGGGCGGCCATTCTGTGCAGAATCACGTATGTATACGTGATTTTGCATTTCCGGGTAGGGGGCGCACATGATTGGGCTTCTTCAGTAGGCAGACAGAAGTTCGCTGATTTTAAAATTCAACATCTAAACAGTCAGACGGAGTTCTAAGTACTGTATTTCTCTATATAAACTCGGTTTACTGTTAAAAAAAAAAAGTGTAAAATGCAAAACTCCGGTGGGTGTCACAAGATATCCGCTTGCCCCTTTCTCAGTGTATCTTTACTGTGGAGAAGTGCGGGGTGTAGCAAGATGGCGGCGACGAAACGTCACTTCTGTTACACATTCTGATGGGTCGCCTAATCTGATGAAACAACGGGAATCAGGACTTTCCATCACAGGAGACCAGCTCTTGGATACCGAAGGGGAAGAACCAAGAGGCGGAGCCTGGGTGGCAATGTAAGCGGCTGCCAATAGAAATGGAGCTCCATTTCTATTGGCAGCCGTATTCATTGCCACCCGGGTTCCGCCTGTTGTTTCTTCATCATGAGCTGGACTTCGGTAAAAATGGCCGCGATGGAGACAGAATTAACCAGTGCTGGCCGCGGAACGGTGGCAACAGTGGGGAAAAAATAGATTTTAAAAAATTGGGAGAACTCTGATTTTCTGTGACATTTCCCGGGAAACGGTAAGACCGGGACACAGGTCTAAAAGCCGGGAATGTCCTGGGAAATTCGGGACAGTTGGCAAGTATGTCAGTGGGCTGAAGAACTACAAGGAGAAGTTGTAGTGAAAGTGAAGGAACTGTTATGTTTGGTGTTAGGAACTGTTAAAGACTGTTGAATTAGAAGAAAAGAGGTTTAACCTTAAACTATGTAGAGGGTTCTTTACTGTAAGAGCGGCAAGGATGCAGAATTTCCTTCCGCTGTGATCACTGAGTCACTGAGACTCGGGTGATTACCGATCCGTTCCTGGCCCCTTACCATGTGATCAGCTGTCAGCTAATGACAGCTGATCACATGATCAAAACCAAAGCTCGGGATTGTTCTTTTTTTTCTCCTCACGCTGACATCGAAGGAGAAAAAAAAGCCGATCACCGGCTCATATTAAAGGGACATCAGTCCCGAAAAGGAAGAGGCATATATGCCTCCTGTATGCCACCTATCAATGCCCACCAGTGGTGCAAATCAGCGCCAACTAGAATTGCTGCCTATCATTGTAACCGATCAGTGCCCATCACTGCCACCCATCAGTGCCCATCAGTGCCGCCTCATCAGCGTACATCAATGACGGACAAAAATTACCCGTTTTAAAATTTTATAACGAAATAAAAAAAAATTTGGTCGTTTTACATTTTTTTAACAAAAAATAAAAATCGCAGAGGTGATCAAATATCACCAAAAGAAAGCTCTATTTGGGGGAAAAGAAAGCTGAAAATTGGTCTGGATAGGAGGGGGGTTTATGTGCCCAGTAAGCAAGTGGTTAATCTCTGTTACACCGGGGGGGGGGGGGCAATTGGAAGTGTACAAAACATAGGAAGTGACAAGGACACAACACTTCTGGTAGCATCAAGATATTCTCTGTACTTGCTGAAAATGTCCTTAGCTTTGAAAAATAGAAAACCAATGTAGCTACCGCATGTAAGGATTGTAGACTGGGAGGGCATCCCTGAATGCCTTGGGATCTCTCTGTGACCGCTGTGTGCCTTGGACACAGCACATCACAGACCAGGGTAAAGGGCCAATAACAGCGGCCCTGTACCAAGTGATCGCTGTGGCCAGTCACAAGCGCTCACAGATGTAAACATAACAGATCTTTGCTTTGCCAGTTAACAGCTCTCCTTCCCTCACACAGACACCGAGTTCCTTTCGGGAGTTATGATAATATATTGTTTTAATAAAATCAGTAACTTACAGTAAACGAAGAGGTGATAATCCTGCACGCATTGCAGTGATTGCTGTCTTTCTATAAATGCTCCATAATGCCCACTTTGGAATCGAGTTACATTGATTATAATTAGGGATCCGTCAGCTGCAGCCTTTAGCCGTCCATTATACCCATCTTTTTTAATTAGAATAGGTTTGCCTGGCTCTGTCTCTGCAATAGCCGTTTTATCCAACCGATCATCCAATTTCACCCAGATGATGGCAGTGTTGGCACCGTAACCAGCAGGTAGAGTGACATCTTCTCCCAGTACACTAAATACATGTCTGCTTTCTTCTCCACATTGATTGGCTTCAAACATTGCTGATATGGAACAAAAACTACATTTAGCTACAACATGATAAGAAGGATTCTTTGCATTTCAATTTTCTAGATGCATCATAACTGCAAACCAAGCTGAAGCTGCTGCAGGCACACAGGGAGCATGCTTGTTTTGCTTGCGTCTATCTAGTAAGGTTAGATAAAAAAAGTGTAATCGCTAGTATACATCACTGTGATGGTGAAATATATATTTCATATCGATAGATATAAACAAATGTGGAAAAAAAAAAAAGGAAATGAAAATACAATAATGGTCAATGATGACTATAACATAGACACTAGGTTGAAACGCGTAGGAATTTCTATACATACTTCCCATATTGCTTATACTTTTTTATTGATCTCTTTTTATGCCAACATCTGTCATTTGATGTTTTGTAAACATTTTTTTTATATAAGATTAACCGCTTGCGGACCAGCCGCCGCAGTTTGGCTCCAATTACGTTATTGTACATGATCTCGCAAGGCCTGGATAGCAACCTATGGTCTGTAATTAGTAGAAATAAGCTTAAAAGTTACTTAAAGCGTTTGTTAACCCCCCCCCCCCCCCCCAAAAAAAAACAAAGTATTTGTAGCTGCTGACGTTTTAAAAACAAAAATCAGCGGGACTCCCTCTTTAAGGGCTAGGGTTAGATGTTAGGGCTAAAGGCTAGGGTTGAATGTTAGGGTTAAAGGTTAGGGCCTGGGTTAAGGGCTAGGGTTAGGGTTGAATGATATATATATATATATATATATATATATATATATAGCTACCTGCATTATGGTTATTTCCCGTTCTATTTTTAGACAGTGAGGTCCGTTCTCTTTATTTGCTATCTGTAGAACCTTGACTGCATCCTGAAGAAGCCTAATGATGAAATGCGTAGATACACAAGGGCTCACTGCCCATTATGTATCAGTACACATGATTTTTAATTTTTCTGTACTGTTCTATTCATGTTGTGGATTTTTCCATAAATAGTGTTTATTCTCATACCTCTTTTTGTTTCCTATGCCTTCAAAGTCCGACCTAGGTTTACTGTTGCAGTACACCTTTTCTTCTTGTTCGGTTGAATGTTAGGGTTAAGGGTTAGGGTCTGGTTTAAGAGCTAGGGTTAGGCTTAAATGTTAGGGTTAAGGGCTAGGGTTGGGGTCTGGGTTTATGGGTTAAGGTTAATTGTTATGGTTCGAGTTGGCAGTCATTTTTAGGGTTAGCGGTAATTGTTATGGTTAGATCCCTAACCCAAACAATAACTGCTAACCCTAACTCAAGTCCTAACCCTAATGATTACCGCTAGCCCTAACTCCGCCGGACAATTAGCCTGTGTTTGGGCTCCGGCTGAATTTTTCTTCCCAAAAGTCCGGCGGACTTAGAAAGAAGTCTTGACTCAATCCGCCTGTCTGTGTGCTAGACCGCCGGAATTTTCAAATGAACGGACTTGCCCACACACGGAGTAAAGTCCGTTGAACGTGACTCCAGGTAGACGGGACTAGCGAAGGAAGTCAATGTCGTCGCCTCCATCAGTGAGATTGACACCTCGCGAGCCCCGTCGCCTGGTATGGATTTGAAGCGGAACCCCTATGCTAAAAAAACAGCGTGGGGGCCCCCCAAAGTCCATACCATACCCTTATCCGAGCACGCAGCCCAGCCGGTCAGGAAAGGGGTTGGGGAAGAGCATTCACCCCCCCCCCCCCCGAACCGTACCAGGCGACGTGCCCTCAACATGGGCCCCCCACCCCATATCACCTTGTCCCCATGTTGATGAGGACAAGGGCCTCTTCTCGACAACCCTGGCCGTTGGTTATCGGGGTCTGCGGGCGGGGGGCTTATCACAATCCGGGAGCCCCCTTTAATAAGTCCGCCGGACTTTTCAAATGAGCGGACCAAAAGTCCGGCAGATTGTCCAGTCGTCTGTGGGCGTGTGTGGGCAAGTCTGCTCGTTCGGAAAGTCTGGCGGACCTCCGCTGCTAAGTCCGCCGGATAGTCCAAGCGCGTGTACGCGGCATCACATAAATCCTGCATGATTGCTACTTGAGTGCCAGAGAGTGTAAAGTCACATCAAACTCACACAACATGAACAGAACTATCATGCTTTCCTATTAGCCAAAAAATGAAAAACAAAAAAAAAACAAAACAAAAAATGCACCACAAAATGCACCATAAAATTGCAATATCAAGCGCAACCTGCATACATGTGAGCCTAGCCTAAGGTGGCATGGCCCCTTAAGAGATCACAGTTTTTATATATTTTAGTGTGGAGCATTATGGTTACATACATTAAGGATACTTGTTTGCCAGTTTCTACTGCATAACCTCTTGGCCCCGGCCAAACGCAAATATGCGGCCTCACGGTGGGTGGGCCTTGGTGCAGAGGGGTCACGAATTTGTGTGCAATATTGCAAAAACAGCTACACCAAGAACACACGCCCTGCACGGCACGGTTACCGCTGGCTAATGGAAAGCTCTCAATCACGGAGGTCACATGATCATAAACCCCGCCGACTCCCGTCACCCTGAACCCCTTAAAGGGCCGGGAGGCCCTTTTGGGATTTGTGAATAGTTGTGCTAGGATAGCTAGAGCCGATGTGCCTCCAGACCGTAACTGATGACGACATTACGTTCGATCTAGGTCAGGACCAGGGATAGTGTTTGGGTAAGGATCAAAGGTCAGAGTCAGTATACTTTGAGCAGGATTTTTAAAAATTTTTTTTAGGTAGGGCAAGAAAAAAAAAAAAATCAAAATGCACATATACACTGCATAACATATCATATAACATATCTTCTGCTCCTGACGATCATATCAATACCGCATACACTATATTACCAAAGGGATTGGGACACCTGCCTTTACACCCACATGAACTTTAATGGCATCCCAGTCTTATGCACACAATCTGACTTTCCAACGGAAAATGTGCAATCTGAGCTTGTCAGAAATTCTGACCGTGTAGGCTCCATCGGACAGTTTCCATCGGAATTTCCGTTGGTTCTCAAATTTTCCGACAACAAAATCCATTTGCGTAAATTTCCGATCGTGTTTACACAAAGTGCCACGGAATCAAGCAGAAGAGCAGCACTGGCTATTGAAGTTCATTTTTCTCGGCTCGTCGTACGTCACCACGTTCTTGACATTTGGAATTTCAGACCAACTTTGTGTGACCGTGTGTATGCAAGACAAGTTTGAGCCAACATCCGTCGGAAAAAATCCCATGGATTTTGTTGTCGGAATGTGCAAGGATTCAATATTGAGTTGGCCCACTCTTTGCAGCTATAACAGCTTCAACTCTTCTGGGAAGGCCGTCCACAAGGTTTAGGAGTGTGTCTATGGGAATGTTTGACCATTCTTCCAAGAAGACCATTTGTGAGGTCAGGCTGGACAAGAAGGGCTGGCTCGCAGTCTTCGCTCTAATTCATCCCAAAGGTATTCTATTGGGTTGAGGTCTGGACTCTGTGCAGGTCAGTCAAATTCCTTCACCCCAAACTCGCTCATCCATGTTTCTTTGGACCTTGCTTTGTGCACTGGAGTGTAGTCATGTTGGAACAGGAAGGGGCCATCCCCAAACTGTTCCTACAAAGTTGTGTGCATGAAATTGTCCAAAATTTCTTGGTATACTGGTGTCTTAAAGTGGTTGTAAACCTCCATTTTCAATTTGTAGCTATGGGTAAACCTATAATAAGGCTAACCTATAGGTACAGTAAATATCTCCTAAACGTGCACCATTTAGGAGATATTTACTCTGTACTGTGCCAATGATGTCATCGGCACATGCGCTGTGAAGAAATGGCCCTCCAAACCATTTCTTTATTTTTATTTACTCTACCTATAGGTAAACCTATAATAAGGCTTACCTATAGGTACAAATGAGCGAGTTTGGGGTGAAGGAACTTGACTGACCTGCACAGAGTCCAGACCTCAACCAGATAGAATACTTTTGGGATGAATTAGAGCGAAGACTGCGAGCCAAGCCTTCTTGTCCAGCCTGACCTCACAAATGGTCTTCTTGGAAGAATGGTCAAACATTCCCATAGACACCCTCCTGAACCTTGTGGACGGCCTTCCCAGAAGAGTTGAAGCTGTTATAGCTGCGAAGGTTGGGCCAACCCAATATTGAACCCTAAGGACTGGGATGCGTCTAAAGGCAGGCATCCCAATGCTTTTGGTAATATAGAGTATGTGGTATTGATGTGATCGTCAAGAGCAGGAGAATTTATTTTGGGTTGTTCTTTGGTGGTAGGTTATGAGAATATTAAGAAATATACAGCTAAATAAAAAAAAAGTGATTTGGGACAGTTTTCCATTGATAATAAAAATAAATCATGCAATGTCCATTACCATTTACCTACAAATAAAAGTCCAATTTGTCCTGCAAAAAAACAAGGTATAATTTACCTGGATGTTCAAAGTTGTAGTCATAATATCCAGTCTTCCAGCTGACAGTAGTGATGTCAGTGTAATCGTCAGGTAGAGCGACACCTCCTCCTTCTGTGCCAATCACACGTCTTCTCTCTCGATGCAGCTCAACATTTAACACTCCTGATAAGGGATAAAAATTTGATTAAAATACAACATTGAGAGATTCCCTGCAGACTTATTTTCTAGAGAATGTTCTCTGACATCTACAGTATATCAGGCTAAAGGCTTGTACACGGGAAATGTTGGATGTCAGGCTATTTGTAAGCTCCATCGGACAATTGTTGTCGGACTTTCCGCCAACAAATGTTGGCTAGCATGTTCTCAACTTTTCCACCAACAAATGTTGCCTAGCATGGTCTTAACTTTTCCGCCAACAAATGTTGCCTAGCATGTTCTCAACGTTTCCGCCAACAAATGTTGCCTAGCATGTTCTCAACTTTTCCGCCAACAAATATTGCCTAGCATGTTCTCAACTTTTCTGCCAACAAATGTTGCCTAGCATGTTCTCAACTTTCCCGCCAACAGTTGTTGGTTAGCATGTTCTCAACTTTTCCGCCAACAAATGTTGCCTAGCATGTTCTCAACTTTCCTGCCAACAAATGTTGCCTAGCATGTTCTCAACTTTCCCGACAACAAATGTTGCCTAGCATGTTCTCAACTTTTCCGCCAACAAATGTTGGCTAGCATGTTCTCAACTTTTCCGCCAACAAATGTTGGCTAGCATGTTCTCAACTTTTCCGCCAACAAATGTTGCCTAGCATGTTCTCAACTTTTCCGCCAACAAATGTTGGCTAGCATGTTCTCAACTTTTCCACCAACAAATGTTGCCTAGCATGTTCTTAACTTTTCCGCCAACAAATGTTGGCTAGCATGTTCTCAACTTTTCCGCCAACAAATGTTGGCTAGCATGTTCTCAACTTTTCCGCCAACAAATGTTGCCTAGCATGTTCTCAACTTTTCCGCCAACAAATGTTGGCTAGCATGTTCTCAACTTTTCCACCAACAAATGTTGCCTAGCATGTTCTTAGCTTTTCCGCCAACAAATGTTGGCTAGCATGTTCTCAATTTTTCCACCAACAAATGTTGGCTAGCATGTTCTCAATTTTTCCACCAACAAATGTTGCCTAGCATGTTCTTAACTTTTCCGCCAACAAATGTTGCCTAGCATGTTCTCAATTTTTCTACCAACAAATGTTGCCTAGCATGTTCTCAATTTTTCCACCAACAAATGTTGCCTAGCATGTTCTCAACTTTTCCGCCAACAAATGTTGCCTAGCATGTTCTCAATTTTTCCACCAACAAATGTTGCCTAGCATGTTCTCAACTTTTCCACCAGCAAATGTTGCCTAGCATGTTCTCAACTTTCCCGACAACAAATGTTGCCTAGCATGTTCTCAACTTTTCCGCCAACAAATGTTGGCTAGCATGTTCTCAACTTTTCCACCAACAAATGTTGCCTAGCATGTTCTTAACTTTTCCGCCAACAAATGTTGCCTAGCATGTTCTCAACGTTTCCGCCAACAAATGTTGCCTAGCATGTTCTCAACTTTTCCGCCAACAAATATTGCCTAGCATGTTCTCAACTTTTCTGCCAACAAATGTTGGTTAGCATGTTCTCAACTTTTCCGCCAACAAATGTTGCCTAGCATGTTCTCAACTTTCCTGTCAACAAATGTTGCCTAGCATGTTCTCAACTTTCCCGACAACAAATGTTGCCTAGCATGTTCTCAACTTTTCCGCCAACAAATGTTGGCTAGCATGTTCTCAACTTTTCCGCCAACAAATGTTGGCTAGCATGTTCTCAACTTTTCCGCCAACAAATGTTGCCTAGCATGTTCTCAACTTTTCCGCCAACAAATGTTGGCTAGCATGTTCTCAACTTTTCCACCAACAAATGTTGCCTAGCATGTTCTCAACTTTTCCGCCAACAAATGTTGGCTAGCATGTTCTCAATTTTTCCACCAACAAATGTTGGCTAGCATGTTCTCAATTTTTCCACCAACAAATGTTGCCTAGCATGTTCTTAACTTTTCCGCCAACAAATGTTGCCTAGCATGTTCTCAATTTTTCCACCAACAAATGTTGCCTAGCATGTTCTCAATTTTTCCACCAACAAATGTTGCCTAGCATGTTCTCAACTTTTCCGCCAACAAATGTTGCCGAGCATGTTCTCAACTTTTCCACCAGCAAATGTTGCCTAGCATGTTCTCAACTTTTCTGCCAACAAATGTTGCCTAGCATGTTCTCAACTTTTCTGCCAACAAATGTTGCCTAGCATGTTCTCAACTTTCCCGCCAACAAATGTTGCCTAACATGTTCTCAACTTTTCCGCCAACAAATGTTGCCTAGCATGTTCTCAACTTTCCTGCCAACAAATGTTGCCTAGCATGTTCTCAACTTTCCCGCCAACAAATGTTGCCTAGCATGTTCTCATCTTTCCCGCCAACAAATGTTGGCTAGCATGTTCTCAACGTTTCCGCCAACAAATGTTGGCTAGCATGTTCTCAACTTTTCCGCCAACAAATGTTGGCTAGCATGTTCTCAACTTTTCCGCCAACAAATGTTGCCTAGCATGTTCTCAACTTTTCCGCCAACAAATGTTGCCTAACATTTTCTCAACTTTTCCGCCAACAAATGTTGCCTAGCACGTTCTCAACTTTTCCGCCAACAAATGTTGCCAAGCATGTTCTCAACTTTTCCGCCAACAAATGTTGCCTAGCATGTTCTCAACTTTTCCGCCAACAAATATTGCCTAGCATGTTCTCAACTTTTCTGCCAACAAATGTTGCCTAGCATGTTCTCAACTTTCCCGCCAACAGTTGTTGGTTAGCATGTTCTCAACTTTTCCGCCAACAAATGTTGCCTAGCATGTTCTCAACTTTCCTGCCAACAAATGTTGCCTAGCATGTTCTCAACTTTCCCGACAACAAATGTTGCCTAGCATGTTCTCAACTTTTCCGCCAACAAATGTTGGCTAGCATGTTCTCAACTTTTCCGCCAACAAATGTTGGCTAGCATGTTCTCAACTTTTCCGCCAACAAATGTTGCCTAGCATGTTCTCAACTTTTCCGCCAACAAATGTTGGCTAGCATGTTCTCAACTTTTCCACCAACAAATGTTGCCTAGCATGTTCTTAACTTTTCCGCCAACAAATGTTGGCTAGCATGTTCTCAATTTTTCCACCAACAAATGTTGGCTAGCATGTTCTCAATTTTTCCACCAACAAATGTTGCCTAGCATGTTCTTAACTTTTCCGCCAACAAATGTTGCCTAGCATGTTCTCAATTTTTCCACCAACAAATGTTGCCTAGCATGTTCTCAATTTTTCCACCAACAAATGTTGCCTAGCATGTTCTCAACTTTTCCACCAACAAATGTTGCCTAGCATGTTCTCAACTTTCCTGTCAACAAATGTTGCCTAGCATGTTCTCAACTTTCCCGACAACAAATGTTGCCTAGCATGTTCTCAACTTTTCCGCCAACAAATGTTGGCTAGCATGTTCTCAACTTTTCCGCCAACAAATGTTGGCTAGCATGTTCTCAACTTTTCCGCCAACAAATGTTGCCTAGCATGTTCTCAACTTTTCCGCCAACAAATGTTGGCTAGCATGTTCTCAACTTTTCCACCAACAAATGTTGCCTAGCATGTTCTCAACTTTTCCGCCAACAAATGTTGGCTAGCATGTTCTCAATTTTTCCACCAACAAATGTTGGCTAGCATGTTCTCAATTTTTCCACCAACAAATGTTGCCTAGCATGTTCTTAACTTTTCCGCCAACAAATGTTGCCTAGCATGTTCTCAATTTTTCCACCAACAAATGTTGCCTAGCATGTTCTCAATTTTTCCACCAACAAATGTTGCCTAGCATGTTCTCAACTTTTCCGCCAACAAATGTTGCCGAGCATGTTCTCAACTTTTCCACCAGCAAATGTTGCCTAGCATGTTCTCAACTTTTCTGCCAACAAATGTTGCCTAGCATGTTCTCAACTTTTCTGCCAACAAATGTTGCCTAGCATGTTCTCAACTTTCCCGCCAACAAATGTTGCCTAACATGTTCTCAACTTTTCCGCCAACAAATGTTGCCTAGCATGTTCTCAACTTTCCTGCCAACAAATGTTGCCTAGCATGTTCTCAACTTTCCCGCCAACAAATGTTGCCTAGCATGTTCTCATCTTTCCCGCCAACAAATGTTGGCTAGCATGTTCTCAACGTTTCCGCCAACAAATGTTGGCTAGCATGTTCTCAACTTTTCCGCCAACAAATGTTGGCTAGCATGTTCTCAACTTTTCCGCCAACAAATGTTGCCTAGCATGTTCTCAACTTTTCCGCCAACAAATGTTGCCTAACATTTTCTCAACTTTTCCGCCAACAAATGTTGCCTAGCACGTTCTCAACTTTTCCGCCAACAAATGTTGCCAAGCATGTTCTCAACTTTTCCGCCAACAAATGTTGCCTAGCATGTTCTCAACTTTTCCGCCAACAAATATTGCCTAGCATGTTCTCAACTTTTCTGCCAACAAATGTTGCCTAGCATGTTCTCAACTTTCCCGCCAACAGTTGTTGGTTAGCATGTTCTCAACTTTTCCGCCAACAAATGTTGCCTAGCATGTTCTCAACTTTCCTGCCAACAAATGTTGCCTAGCATGTTCTCAACTTTCCCGACAACAAATGTTGCCTAGCATGTTCTCAACTTTTCCGCCAACAAATGTTGGCTAGCATGTTCTCAACTTTTCCGCCAACAAATGTTGGCTAGCATGTTCTCAACTTTTCCGCCAACAAATGTTGCCTAGCATGTTCTCAACTTTTCCGCCAACAAATGTTGGCTAGCATGTTCTCAACTTTTCCACCAACAAATGTTGCCTAGCATGTTCTTAACTTTTCCGCCAACAAATGTTGGCTAGCATGTTCTCAATTTTTCCACCAACAAATGTTGGCTAGCATGTTCTCAATTTTTCCACCAACAAATGTTGCCTAGCATGTTCTTAACTTTTCCGCCAACAAATGTTGCCTAGCATGTTCTCAATTTTTCCACCAACAAATGTTGCCTAGCATGTTCTCAATTTTTCCACCAACAAATGTTGCCTAGCATGTTCTCAACTTTTCCACCAACAAATGTTGCCGAGCATGTTCTCAACTTTTCCACCAGCAAATGTTGCCTAGCATGTTCTCAACTTTTCTGCCAACAAATGTTGCCTAGCATGTTCTCAACTTTTCTGCCAACAAATGTTGCCTAGCATGTTCTCAACTTTCCCGCCAACAAATGTTGCCTAACATGTTCTCAACTTTTCCGCCAACAAATGTTGCCTAGCATGTTCTCAACTTTCCTGCCAACAAATGTTGCCTAGCATGTTCTCAACTTTCCCGCCAACAAATGTTGCCTAGCATGTTCTCAACTTTCCCGCCAACAAATGTTGGCTAGCATGTTCTCAATGTTTCCGCCAACAAATGTTGGCTAGCATGTTCTCAACTTTTCCGCCAACAAATGTTGGCTAGCATGTTCTCAACTTTTCCGCCAACAAATGTTGCCTAGTATGTTCTCAACTTTTCCGCCAACAAATGTTGCCTAACATTTTCTCAACTTTTCCGCCAACAAATGTTGCCTAGCATGTTCTCAACTTTTCCGCCAACAAATGTTGCCAAGCATGTTCTCAACTTTTCCGCCAACAAATGTTGCCTAGCATGTTCTCAACTTTTCCGCCAACAAATATTGCCTAGCATGTTCTCAACTTTTCTGCCAACAAATGTTGCCTAGCATGTTCTCAACTTTCCCGCCAACAGTTGTTGGTTAGCATGTTCTCAACTTTTCCGCCATCAAATGTTGCCTAGCATGTTCTCAACTTTCCTGCCAACAAATGTTGCCTAGCATGTTCTCAACTTTCCCGCCAACAAATGTTGGCTAGCATGTTCTCAACTTTTCCGCCAACAAATGTTGGCTAGCATGTTCTCAACTTTTCCGCCAACAAATGTTGGCTAGCATGTTCTCAACTTTTCCGCCAACAAATGTTGCCTAGCATGTTCTCAACTTTTATGCCAACAAATGTTGGCTAGCATGTTCTCAACTTTTCCACCAACAAATGTTGCCTAGCATGTTCTTAACTTTTCCGCCAACAAATGTTGCCTAGCATGTTCTCAATTTTTCCACCAACAAATGTTGCCTAGCATGTTCTCAATTTTTCCACCAACAAATGTTGCCTAGCATGTTCTTAACTTTTCCGCCAACAAATGTTGCCTAGCATGTTCTCAATTTTTCCACCAACAAATGTTGCCTAGCATGTTCTCAATTTTTCCACCAACAAATGTTGCCTAGCATGTTCTCAACTTTTCCGCCAACAAATGTTGCCGAGCATGTTCTCAACTTTTCCACCAGCAAATGTTGCCTAGCATGTTCTCAACTTTTCTGCCAACAAATGTTGCCTAGCATGTTCTCAACTTTTCTGCCAACAAATGTTGCCTAGCATGTTCTCAACTTTCCCGCCAACAAATGTTGCCTAGCATGTTCTCAACTTTCCCGCCAACAAATGTTGCCTAGCATGTTCTCAACTTTCCTGCCAACAAATGTTGCCTAGCATGTTCTCAACTTTCCCGCCAACAAATGTTGCCTAGCATGTTCTCAACTTTCCCACCAACAAATGTTGGCTAGCATGTTCTCAACGTTTCCGCCAAGAAATGTTGGCTAGCATGTTCTCAACTTTTCCGCCAACAAATGTTGGCTAGCATGTTCTCAACTTTTCCGCCAACAAATGATGCCTAGCATGTTCTCAACTTTTCCGCCAACAAATGTTGCCTAACATTTTCTCAACTTTTCCGCCAACAAATGTTGCCTAGCATGTTCTCAACTTTTCCGCCAACAAATGTTGCCTAGCATGTTCTCAACTTTTCCGCCAACAAATGTTGCCTAGCATGTTCTCAACTTTTCTGCCAACAAATGTCTGTTGCCGGATTTTCCGAGCGTGTGTACACAAGTCTGTCGGGCAAAAATCCAAAGTACAAACACGCATGATCAGAAGTAAGGACGAGCCAGAAGCGGTCGATCTTGTAAACTAGAGTTCGTAATGGACAATTAACATTTGTGATGCAGCAAATTGAGATCTCGAAATGCAGCGCACAATTCTCTTCTTCTTTATAATGGGATAATAATGAAGCTGCTTTGCTGGTGATACTGATGGAATTATTGCAAACAAAATTTCAAAGGCTTTTTTTTTCTAGTGATATCAAGAATAATATTATTATGCTTTTTTTTTATTTGGGCAAGTAACCACAACACCATTATCACATAGCTTTTAAGATCAAAGATACAACTATGTTGGTGTCCCTTGTTAATTTTACATAGTATTTTTTAAAATGTAACTGCCTACTCCCAAAGTAAAACACATAGCCAAGTATTAGCACAATGTTTTTATTGTGCATTAAAAAAATAAAAAAATTAGACATGCTATCTGCCAATAGAACTTAACCAAAAAGTGCATTCTATGCATCCAAAAATATAGAAAATATACCAAATCAAATCATTATTCAACCAAAAAATAAAATAAAAGCCTCATCCATGTGTCCTGCTTCTTAATATAGGGGGTCAACAATGCCAAGAGTTGGTGAAAGCAGGGGTCCATCATCTGGAGATAATTCCGAAAATCATCCAGATTATTCTCCTGGAGCTCCCACAGCAAAGGCATATGACATAATTGGTCACGATTAATAAAGCAACCAATTTTTGGTCCAAGAAATCCTTCTCCTCCTGTTCCTGGACTGAACTTGGGTCAAAGCAATAGCTCCAAGGCCAATAATAAATAACACATTATCTCCTCCGATTACGCAACATGTCTGGTTGACGAATGGCCATTCATAAACGAACTGAAAAGCACGAATTAAAAAGGAAGAAATTGTGCAAAAAATAAAAAAAATGAGACAGGCTATCTACCAATAGAACTTAACCAAAAAGGGCATTCTATGCATCCAAAAATATAGAAAATATACCAAATCAAATCATTATTCAACCAAAAAATAAAATAAAAGCCTGATCCATGTGTCCTTCTTCTTAATATAGGGGGTCAACAATGCCAAGAGTTGGTGAAAGCAGGGGTCCATCATCTGGAGATAATTCCGAAAATCATCCAGATTATTCTCCTGGAGCTCCCACAGCAAAGGCATATGACATAATTGGTCACGATTAATAAAGCAACCAATTTTTGGTCCAAGAAATCCTTCTCCTCCTGTTCCTGGACTGAACTTGGGTCAAAGCTATAACTCCAAGGCCAATAATAAATAACACATTATCTCCTCCGATTACGCAACATGTCTGGTTGACGAATGGCCATTCATAAACGAACTGAAAAGCACGAATTAAAAAGGAAGAAATTGTGCAAAAAAAAATAAAATATGAGACATGCTATCTACCAATAGAACTTAACCAAAAAGGGCATTCTATGCATCCAAAAATATAGAAAATATACCAAATCAAATCATTATTCAACTAAAAAATAAAATAAAAGCCTCATGCATGTGTCCAGCTTCTTAATATAGGGGGTCAACAATGCCAAGAGTTGGTGAAAGCAGAGGTCTGTCATCTGGAGATAATTTCGAAAATCATCTGGATTATTCTCCTGGAGCTCCCACTCCATGATATAATTGGTCAGGATTAATAAATCAACCAATTTTTGGTCCAACAAATCCTTCTCCTCCTGTTCCTGGACTGAACTTGGGTCAAAGCAATAACTCCAAGGCCAATAATAAATAACACGTTATCTCCTCCGATTACGCCACATGTCTGGTTGACGAACGGCCACTCAGAAACAAACCGAAAAGCACGAATTAAAAGGAAGAAATGAAAAGCGCGAAAAGAAAAGCACAAATCAACACTCACCAAACTTCTACTAACACGAAATTAGCAGAAGAAATATCACTTTGCTACAATGTAATGTAGTGAGTGTACAGCTTGTATAACTGTAAATTTACTGTCCCCTCAAAACAACTCAACACACAGCCATTAATGTCTAAACCGCTGGCAACAAAAGTGAGTAAACCCGTAAGAGAAAGTGTCCAAATTGGGACAAAGTGTAAATTATTTTCCAGCACTGCCTTAACCCTCTTGGGCATGGAGTTCACCAGAGCTTCACAGGTTGCCACTGAAGTCCTTTTCTACTCCTCCATGATGACATCACAGAGCTGGTGGATGTTAAAGGTGATGGACTGGCCAAGCATGTCTCCAGGCCTAAACTCTATTGAGCATCTGTGGGACATCCTCAAACAGAAGGTGGAGGAGCGCAAGGTCTCCAACATCCACCAGTGCCGTGATGTCGTCATGGAGGAGTGGAAGAGGACTCCAGTGGTGACCTGTGAAGCTCTGGTGAACTCCACGCCCAAGAGGGTTAAGGCAGTGCTGGAAAATAATGGTGGCCACACAAAATATTGACACTTTGGGCCCAATTTGGACACTTTCTCTTAGGGGTGTACTCACATTTGTTGACAGCGGTTTAGACATTAATGGCTGTGTGTTGAGTTATTTTGAGGGGACGGCAAATTTACACTGTTATACAAGCTGTACACTCACTACTTTACATTGTAGACAAGTGTCATTTCTTCAGTGTTATCACATGAAAAGATAGAAGAAAATATTTACAAATATGTGAGGGGTGTACTCACTTTTGTGAGATACTGTGTATGTATGTATGTATGTATGTATGTATATATATATATATATATATATATATATATATATATATATATATATATATATATATATGTATATATATATATATATATATATATATATGTATATATATATATATATATGTATATATACATATACATATGCATACACACACACACACACACATATATATATATATATATATATATATATATATATATATATATATATATATATATATATATAATATATATATATATATATATATATATATATATATATATATATATATATATATATATATATATATTTATATTTATTAGTGTTGCACCAATGCCGATACTAAGCATTTGCATGAGTACTTGTTCAAACACTCCAATACCTTCAGACTGAAAACTCACTGAAATGCACATGAAAACTGATGTGAAACTGTTGTCTCTGCAAGTGAAATATGTGTGGTTTTCCCATAATTTTTATGTATATAAGATGTTAACGAGCTCTGTAAAAACTGCCATATAATACTAAAAATAGGTATTGGTAATTAGTGTCTGCGAATACTTGAGAAAAAATAAAGGTACTCGTACTTGGTGTAAAAAAAAATGGTATTGGTACATCTCTAATATATATATATATATATATATATATATATATATATATATATATATATATTTACATATCTATGCGCAATTTTCCTTTATAGGCTTCATGAAAATGTCTTTAAGCTCATTAAAAGCCCTGCAAATGCTCTAAAATAGGTGCTTGTGGTACACAGTACAAGCTGAAGTAGATCTTTAGAAGACCTCTTAATTGGAGATCTGGACCAAGAGAAGCTCTACGGCACCCAAGGTAAGAATTGTCTCTTTTCTGTCTTTTCTAAATTTTGTTGTATCCTTCTTAGCCCTTGTACACACGGTCGGAGAGTCCGACAACCAAATCCGTCGGAGTAATTCCGATAAATTAATTCCGGAAGAGGTCCGGAAGTGATGTTGCATACACACGGTCGGACTAAGTTGTCGGAAAATCCGATTGTACATAACGTGATGACGTTATTTCGTTACGACGGGACTACGTTCAGGCTAGTAGCCAATAGATTTGGTCTAGTAATTTGATCTGAGCATGCGTGGCACTTTGTCCCTCGGAGTAGGCTACACATGATCGGAGTATGTCCGATCGGAGCATTTTGTCAGAAAATTTTACCGACAAGTTGGAAAACTTGGTCCGTCGGATATTCCGACGAAAAACAGTTAGATGCAGACCACACACAGTCGGAATATTCGACAAAACGGTCCGATAGGACACATTCCGTCTGAATCTCCGACCGTGTGTACAAGGGCTTACAACTGCAAATGTGCCCTTTTCCGGTATGTTAATTTAAATAACCAAAAACAAACTTTCAGGCTTGATGGACAAGATATCTATTGCCCCACCTCAAAACACATTGTTAAATGAAATTTCATGTGGCACACCAATTATTGATAACATTTTTTTTACCGATTAAAGAGGACAGAAACATTTAATGTAAGTTCACCTATACTCCACCCCATTCTTCATGAAAAATGCTACTGGAATACCTTCCTTTCCCAAGCCCTGGGGGCCTTCCAGGTTCCCTCTGGTTTATGCAGTGAGATACATGTTTAGGCAGAGATACTGATTGGTTGTCTCCGATCAAACAGCCAATCATTCCTGCACTAAGATCACAACCCATGCCATGGATGCCAACTAGAGGATGATAGGAAAGAAGCTGGTGAAGGTATTCCAGTGGTGCTTTTAATATCTTAAGGCCACAAAATGGTCTCTTTAAGATCTTGAAAAGCTTTGCTTATTCTTCCACTCTCTATAAAAGAACATACTACTCTGCCTTAAGAACTTCATTAAATTATGTAATTAGAATGATCCTAGGAAGACATTAATGATGACTCACCTGTTGGAAGGTACAAAAACAACAATACATATGGCAAAAGATCCTTCATCTTGCTATAGTTTGTAGAGATGATCAATGTCTACCGAGTCCGGTTGTGAGTGAAGAGTCTTGTGTTCAAAGACTTTCAACAAACTGTTGAGATGATAATGCATCAAACCTCCTTTGCGTGTTCTGTCAATACTGTATCTGGCTCATGTTCCATTTCCGTCCAGAATTCTGAGAGCTCAGACCAACCAACAGACCACTGATACACAAGTCCTATATAGAGAGTAACGGTAATAGTAGCCTTTGTGGTTAAAACTAACCAGCAGAAATTTTGAGAAATATTGTATGCTTAAAGTCAGACATATATTGTCTCTCATCTCGGTGGCCACATACTACATTTCTGCAACGCTCTATGGATATCGGCAGAATGTGGTGACTAATAGCTAACAATTCAATTTCATCTTTTAACTGATGCTTTAACCAAACTGCTAAATACACTTATACACTTTAGAAACATATGTAAAGTATGTGATTTTTTTTTTATCTACCAGAATATTTGCAATTTTGGACAAAATGTAGATGTAGCACCCTGAAGTTTAGGCAGGGATGCTCCTCATAAATTTACCTGCCAGGAGTAGTTATCCTGGTTGATTGTTAGAGATCTATTGATTCCTCCCTAAGTTTGGCCTGGTTGCACTTGTCTCTACTACCACTAGGTGGCCGGGCACTTGGTAGTGCTAGATATGAGAAGTGCAACGCAAGGTCAAGTTATGGGTATGTGGGTATCTCAGCCAATGGGCAAGCGTTTCTTTCGAATCCCCTGGCCTGCTGGGAGCGCCTATATATTTTAGTGGAGTCAGGTGATCGGTGTTCTGTGCCACCTGGATGGCTGTCTGGGTGGATGTGTGTCATATTGTCACGGGCTGCTGGACTGGAGATTGGGCCTATCCCAGGGGCAGCTGGCTGCTGGGCTGTCTGAGGACCTATCCAGAAGCCAGAGAGCAGCACAGGGTTGGGATTGCGGCTTGCAGTCCAATCAGAGTTGATGGTTCTGTGGGCCAGAGAACCTGTCAGTGGTCGGAGGTAGAGAGGAAGCTGTCACCACTAAGGGACCAACTGATTTATTACCAGGGACCACAGTGAGTAACTGAAGCAAGTACCAGAGCAGTATTATCACCGAACAGGCACGGTGGAGAATTGAGAAACTTCAGGCGGTGATGAAGTCAGGGGCCCAGCCAGTGGAGGTGACGCTTGCAGAGCAGCCTTGTGTGCCAAGCCAGGGACCCAGCAGAGAGGCGGGGGTGAGGCTTGAGGAAGATACCACCGTAAAGATTGCAGGCGCTCAAGGGATTCAGTGGCAGTAAATCAGAGGGTCAAGTGAGAGACTGGGAGCTCAGAGTGCTAAAGAACTACAAGGAGAAGTTGTAGAGAAGGCAAAAGAACTGTTTTGCGTTAGGAACTGTTAAAGACTATAGCCATAGGAGAAAGCATCCCTGCACATGCAGATGTGGCGTCTTGCTGGAGGCCTTCCCCTGCACGACTGTCCTACTATTGAAGTCTCTGAGTCTGATAATTGAACTTGTAACTACTTAAGGGTGTCCTGGCCCTAACCCTCTTTCCCCCAAAAAGTTTGTAAGAGAAATAAATATCTCTTTTGCATTAAAAAAATTGTTTGGCGCCCAATAACTTTATCCACCTTGCACCCACTATGTCTGGCCTTGGAGGTTCTCATCAGACTGAAGGGGGCCAGAGACCTTGCTACATTTGGCGCCCAACATGGAGCAAAGGCATTGTCCTTGCAGCAGTCGTCAATAGCAACCGGCTTCAGCTCCATCGGGATTTTGTTTGGCTCCATGGGAGAGTGGCAAGTAACATTTACCCTCTTAATAGACTGTGTTGTTGTGTGCACTACCAATGTGGGGAAGAACCAACAAGTCTCATTGCTCAAGGGAAAGGATCAGCCTGGTCTTTTCACACTTCCCACCAGCACTGTGAGGGTTAATACAGACTCCAAAATGGACTCCAGTACAGTTTTGGCACACACCGCAGCATGAAGAAAGCAGGCTCCACAGTTCCCAGGGTACAATTGCATCAATCTGTTGGCAGGGGGAGGAGTGCCCGCTCTGCATAGGAGGGCTCATTACTGTCCGGGTCGCCATCTTGAGTCCTCATGCTGAGACCTAATGGCCTGAAAGGAAACATGGCACACCTGGGAGCTCCAGGATTTGAAGTCCCTCAACCCATTTCAGCCGAATATGATCCACGGAAAATTGCCCGTTCCTTCGCCTCTGGAACCACGATTACTGATACAGGTATTCGGATGAAATCGAAGGGTGAAATTGTCCTGTATATTTCTCAAAGCTTCGCAGCCATGGGGATCGTCTGCCGACGGTGTTCCGGGTTTGCCCTGTTAATGCGCCAGTGGAGCCAATGCTGTCAATGCGGAAAACTGCTGCTAATAGCTGCTAGGCCACCACTAGTGATGGTGATGAGGGCGGATTGGGTTCGCAGATATGCTACAGTGGAGGAACCCATATCCAGTACTGAAGCCACTGATTCTTTTTTCCCCACAAATAGAGCTTTCTTTTGGTGGCATTTGATCACCTCTGCGGTTTTTATT
The DNA here is from genome assembly GCF_037356315.1 of Lithobates pipiens. Lineage (NCBI taxonomy): Eukaryota > Metazoa > Chordata > Amphibia > Anura > Ranidae > Lithobates > Lithobates pipiens. The sequence goes on from NW_027507791.1 coordinate 49,274,750, forward strand.
TTTTGTGCTATAAACAAAAAAAAGAGCGACAATTTGAAAAAAAAGCAATGTTTTTTACTTTTTGCTATAATAAATATATAAAAAAACTATTTTTTTCCTCAGTTTAGGCCGATACGTATTCTTCTACATATTTTTTGGTAAAAAATTAGCAATAAGCGTATATTGATTGGTTTGCGCAAAAGTTATAGCGTCTACAAAATAAGGGATAGTTTTATGGCATTTGTATTATAATTTTTTTTTATTAGTAATGGCGGCGATCTGCGATTTTTATCGGGACTGCGACATTATGGCGGACACATCAGACTCTTCTGGCACCATTTTGGGACCATTGTCATTTATACAGCGATCAGTGCTACAAAAATGCAGTGATTACTGTGTAAATGACACTGGCAGTGAAGGGGTTAACCACTAAGCGGTGATCAAGGGGTTAAGTGTGTCCTAGGGAGTGATTATAACTGTGGGGGGGTGGGCTTCAAGTCACATGACAGCGATTACTGCTTCCGATGACAAGGAGCGGGGATCTCTGTCATGACACTAGACAGAATGGCAAAGTACCTTGTTTACATAGGCACTTCCACCGTTGTGCAGCTCCATGACATGATTGCCAGGACATCGAGGCCACGGGACCCGTGGGCACGGTCACGCTGTACTCGTCGGAGCGCGCGCGCCCACTATCCCTGCCATTTAAAGGGAACGTACAGGTACGCCCATTTTCCCACTGCTGCCATTGTGCCGACGTATATCGGCGTGCGCCGTTCGGCAAGTGTGTAAGGTCATCACAGAGGACAAGGGGGCACGCTTTACTTCTGGAGGAAATACGAAAAGGTTTCTTCACAGTGAGAGCTCTGAGAATGTGGAATAGACTCCCTCCAGAGGTGGTTCTGGCCAGCTCAGTAGATTGCTTTAACCACTTCAATACAGGGCACTTTCGCCCCCTTCCTTCCCAGCCCAATTTTCAGCTTTCATCGCTCTCGTGCTTTCAGTGACAATTGCGCGGTCATGCTACACTGCACCCAAATGACATTTTTATCATTTTGTTCGCACAAATAGAGCTTTATTTTGGTGGTATTTATTCACGACTCTGTTTTTTATTTTTTGCGATATAAGCGCAAAAAAGCGGAAATTTGGAAAAAAAACAATATTTTCTTTTTTCTATTTTAAAAGAAATCCAATAAAATCAAATTTTGTCATAAATTTAAGCCAAAATGTATTCTGCTACATGTTTTTGGTAAAAAAAAAATTCCGTTAAGTGTATAATAATTGGTTTGTGTGATCACGGACATATGTACGCAAATGATCATGTACATATGTGTGCAGATAATCATTGGGACATGTGATTTTAGTGGGACATATGTGGGGGACATGTTTTTATTATTAGGGACATGTGTTTTTATTATTTGGGGACATGTATGTTTTGGGGACATTGTGTTTATACTGTGTGGTGTGTTGTGTGTTTACACTAAACTGGTGATCAGTGAGTAAAAAGCTGTAAAAAAGCAGCCCATACTCACTGATCATCAGCCGGCTGCAGCGATCTGCTCTCCTCTCCTCAGCGATGACTTCTGTGTGAGGAGAGGAGGAGCCCATTGCCTAGCAACCGGCTGTTTGCTTACATCACATGACGGCCGTGATTGGACACGGCCGTCATGTGATCAGGAGGGCCAATCACAGAGCCCTCCTGCCGATCTGAGATGAGCCGTGTCCGGGTGACACAAGCACATCGGGATCGCGCCGCTGCACGGGCACGATCCCGCTCCTTCTGAAGGACGTTCCTGAACGTCCTTCAGAAGTAGACGGCTCCCACCCGGCCGTATATATATGTGCATTGGCCGGGTGGGAAGTGGTTAAGAAAGTCCTGGATACTTTCCTAAATGTACATAATATGACGGGGTACTGACATTTATAGGTAAAGTTGATCCAGGGAAAATCCAATTGTCAGTCAGGGGGATCAGGAAGGAATTTTTTCCCCCTGCTGGAGCAAATTAGATCATGCTGTGCTGGAGGTTTTTTGCCTTCCTCTGGATCAACTGTGGGTGAAGGATTGTGTATAAGGGATTGTATTTATTTATTTATTTTTGGTTGCATTAGATGGACTTTTTTCAACCTGACTATGTAACAGCTGGAGGGCCACAGATTGATGTCCTACTCTATTTACCCAATCCCTGAAAACTCATCTCTTCAGTAAAGCCCACCTCCAACTAACAACTGAACTTTTCTTTCTTTATCAACTCCTCTCCCCACGGTTATTGCTTTTTTGTACCACGTTCCCTTCCCTTTTAGATTGTAAGCTCTCAAGAGCAGGGCTCTCATATCCCTCTGGGATTGGATTGTAACTATACTGTCTTGTTTTATTTTGTAAAGCATTGTGCAAACTGTTGGTGCTATATAAATCCTGTATTGCAAAAAACAATTGTAGCACTAACCCCCGAAGGAGCTGCTGGTTAGATTTGGGCTTACCGCTACCTTCTGTTCTACTCGCTTCACGTCTAGGGATGTCCCGTGGTAGATGGCCCAGTAACTCGAGAGAATGACAACAGATCTGCGTCAATGGATTTTATTTGCAAAACTTAGACAATGAACGGTCTCTTAAATTGGGATCAGAGGGTTGGAAAGGAAGTTCAGGTACTCTTTAGTGTCAAAGTCAAAATGTTGAAGAACTTGCTTACTTTGACTGCATCCAGAGAATAGCCATTCGCAACTGGATGATCACTCAGGTTGGACAGTCCCTCTCTTACAAGGCCTAGCAGCCAACAAGGTGCTTACTCAGAAACAAGTCTCTGCCACAGAAGTTGTTGTAGAACATACAAGATAATGTCTCTGCCACAGACGTTGTTGTAGAAGACGTAGGAAAACTAAACTTGAAGAACACTTGTAGGATACCTGGATCTTTCAGCCAGCTTGGTGATATCCACAAGACTGGATTCTCTCGGGTACTTTAGCCCTTCCAGGCTCTTACTAAGAAACCAACCCATACGTGGTCTTCTTCTGAAGAGTCCTCCCCTGGAATGCTTGAAGTCACTGGGTCTCTCCCAAACCGGAGACGGCACCCAACCACCTCAGAATCCTCCTTTAGTTTCCTTGCCTCGGGCTAGACAGCCCAGAGACATCAAGATCGGGTGTATCCGCACCCCAGGCCATAGCCTTCCTGGGGGCTGGTCAGGAGGACCAGGGCCATGGAGTCAGTACTTCATTCTGGACCGGAACCCCGAACCACGTGACGTCTGCATCTTAAATACCCTCTCCAGAAAGCACAGCAAGAGCGCCACTCCCACTGGGTGGGCTCTGAGAGAGAATAACTTAAACACCTAACCAGACCATAGTTCCATGTCTGCCAGAAGAGACAGCGCCCCCCTGTGGCCAGGCCGAACATCTGAAAGTCTAGGTAGACTGATGCAGAAGTCCAAATTTAGACAATTGTGCCTAAACCAAACTGCAGTTTAGGTATAACCTTAGTTAGTTAGTAAGGTTGAATAAAGACACCAGTCCATCCAGTTCAACCTGAGTGAGGTGTCTACAATTGTCCCTATCCCTGTACATTGCACACTCACATTGGTCCCTACCCTCTAGGAGCCCACAATCCAAGGTCCCCATTCATATACTAAGGCCAATTTTTGGCCAGAATCCAATTAGCCTTCCTGCCCATGTCTTTGGAGTGTGGGAGGAACCCGGAGTACCCAGAGGAAACCCATGCAGGCACAGGGAGAACATGCAAACTCCAGGCAGGTAGTGTCGTGGTTGGGATTCGAACCAGCGACCCTTTTTACTGCTAGGTGAGAGTGCTAACCACTACTTTGAAAAATGCATAGCGCGTGCTCTTCAGGAGCTGCCGCTACACAATATTATTAAAAATACTAGTAGTAAACATTTTGAGACATATACATTTATTTGCACACATATTTAAAAAAAAATACAATTGTGATTAATAACCAGATGTAAACACTTGTAAATGTCCCACTGTTTCATTTCAGGTTACTAGAGAAGGTTATGTTATCATTGTAGTCACTGCATTATTTGTATAAGAAATATGTTTTCACATTATGCCACTAGAGGAAGGTAGAGTACCTATCTTTAACCTGTTCAGTGTGTCAGCAGTACAAATTGCATTCTTATTTTTAACCACTAGATGGAGTGTTTCTACTAATTTCTATGCTTTGTAGCAAGAATTGTATTCCCTAGCCCCGATCTCTCCGTAAAGAGGACCTTAGCTATTCATCCCTTGTGTTAGCAATAAAGTTGGTAAAAAAAAAAAAAAATGAAAGAGACAAAAATTAAATAAGGTTTTTTTTTTTTTTTTTAAATTAACATACACATATGTGATATCACTGCGATCGTCAGGAGCAGGGGAATTTAATTTGGGTTTGGTGGGAGGTTATGGTAGTAACAAGAAATATACAATTAAATATACAATTAAATTTAAATTTATTTTTTTTTTTTTTTTTTTTTTTTTTACTGTTTAGATATCCATTACCATTTACCACCAAATGAAAGCCAAATTTATCCTAAAAAAAAAAAAAAACGCGGTATAATCTACCTGGATACACAAAGTAGTTGTGACGATAAGTACAGTTTTACTAACACATGTCAAAGTTGCAAAATTGTGCTTCATTTCATTTCATTTAATTGACTTTGATAGTTAAACTTTCATGTCAAATATAATAATCATTCAATCACCCCGGATGCTGCAGAAAGTTACACTCATAATAAATACTGTCATTGCTACCCCTCCCCCCCCCCCCCCTATATTTTATAGTGACAGTTTTTCTTTAACATAGATCAAAAGAGAAAATAAAAATTTTATTTTCCTCTCCTCTCCCCTCCACTCCCCTTTTCCTCTCCTCTCCTCTTTTCCTCTCCTCTCCCCTTTTCCCCTATTTTTTATGTTTTTTCTTTAACATAGATGAAAAAAGAGAAAATAAAAACTTTCTTCTCCTCTCCTTTTTCCTCTCCCCTCCCCTTTTCCTCTCAGCTTTTCCTCTCCTCTCCCCTTTTCCTCTCCTCTCCTCTCTTCTCCCCTTTCCCACTCATTTTTTCCTCTCCCCTCCCCTTTTCATCTCCTCTCCCTTTTCCTCTCCTCTCGCCTCCTCTCCCCCTTTCATCTCATCTCCTATATTCCTCTCCTCTTGCCTTTTACTTTCCTCTCCTCTTCTGTTTTCCTCTCCACTCCTCTCCCCTTTTCCTCTCCCCTTTTCCTCTCCCCTCCTCTCCCATTTTCCTCTCCTCTCCCCCTTTCCTTTCCTCTCATCTCCTCTCCTCTTTTCCTTTCCTCTCCCCTCCTTTGTCCTTTTCTTCTCCACTCCTCTCTCCTCTTCTCTCTTCTTCCATTATCCTCACTCCTCCTCTCCCATTTTCCCCTCTGCCCTCCTCTCCTCTTTTCTTCTCCTCTTCCTCTCTTCTCCCCTTTTCCTCTCCTCTCCCCTTCTCCTCTCCTCTCCCCATTCCTTTCTCCTCTCCTCTTTTCATCTCCTCTCCCCTTTTCCTCACTCCTCCCTCCTCCTCTCTTCTCCCCCTTTCCTCTCTCCTCTTCTCCCCTTTTCCTCTCTCCTCCCCCTCCTCTTTTCCTCTCCTCTCCCCTCCCCTTGTCCTGTACTCCCCCTTATCCTCTCTTCTCCTCTTTTCTTTTCCTCTCCTCTCCCCTTTTCCTCTCATCTCCTCTTCTCCCCTATTTTCCTCTCTTCTCTCCTCCTCTTTTTCTCTCCTCTCCTCTCCCCTTTTCCTCTCATCTTCTCTCCTCTTTTCATCTCCCCTCCCCTTTTCCTCTCCTGTTCTCTCCCTTCCCTCTCCTCTCCCCTCCCCTTTTCCTCTCCTCTCCTCTTTTCCTCTTCTCTCCTCTTTTCCTTTCCTCTCCCCTTTTCCTCTCCCCTCCTGTGCCCTTTTCTTCTCCTCTCCTCTCTCCTCCTCTCTTCTTCTCTTTTCCTCTCTCCTCCTCTTCCCTTTTCCCCTCTCCTCCCACCTCCTCTTTTCTTCTCCTCTCCCCTCTCATCTCCCCTACTCTTTTCCTCTCCTCTCGCCTTTTCCTCTACTCTCCTCCTCTTTTCCCAACCCCCCCTCCTCTCCTAGCCTACTCTTTTCTCTGCTTCTCCTCTCTATGTTTAACCCCGGCTACAGTTCTAAAGTGACCTGGTTAGAAAAAAAATCTCTGGCCTTATTAAAAAAAAGGATCTGCTCTAGAGGGTCCAAGAACTGATACAGTTTTAGGTAATAGGCAGAGCACAGTGGAGGACATCAGCACTGTTAGTATAATACATACTACACAATATACACACAACAGCAACAACATGTCATGAGGACTGAAATGCGTCAGCTGTCTGTATCTGCGTATTGTACACATGGTGGTTTCTTGTAGAGTAATATCAGCTGTGCGCTTCATCTTCAGGGATAATTACTCTGAGATGGACGTGGATCGGCCCATGTGAGCTCCCCCGATGGAGGATTATACGGGTAGTACTTGTAGTATAATAAATATATACACAATAGCAACAAAGAAAGGAAGTTTATTTCTCAAACAAGGGTTCATTTTTAAAATTGTTTTTAAAATATTATAATGGGGGGTTATGTGGTCATTATAGACGGAGGTCAGCGGAGGTCTTCTTTAATATGGCGCTTGTCTGCATTTCACAGCGGCGTAGGTGACGTCCTGTAAAAGTGAAATAATGATATACATCGATATAAATCGTTTCTTATTTTATCAATGTTTTATAGACCTTTCAATATAAGCCCTCAATGATACTGTTAACCATATAAAATTTGCAACATTAAACCGTGTCACTGCACCGAACAGATGGACCAACACCTAAGGGCCTTGATAACTCCAATGTGATATGAACATCCGTCCTCATAGATGTCAACCTTGACCAGCAAGCAAAAAACTTAAAGTGGTATTAAAGGTTTTTTTTTTTTTTTTAATAACAAACATAACATCAGGGGCGTTGCTAGGTCTACAAAAGATCTGGGGCTAGAGCCCATAGCAACGTAGTAAAGAAAGTAATACGCTTGGGTGGGCATACACATGTATATAATATACGTGCGTGTGTATATGTGCCCAGAGAGCCTCCCCCTTAAATCAGGGTTCCCAGAAAGCCCCCCACTTACACCAGGGTCCCCAGAGAGCCTCCCACTTACACCAGGGTCCCCAGAGAGCCCCCCACTTACACCAGGGTCCCCAGAGAGCCCCTACTTACACCAGGGTCCCCAGAGTGCCTCCTCCTTAAATTAGGGTTCCCAGAGAGCCTCCCCTTGCATCAGGGTCCCCAGAGAGCCCCCCACTTACATCAGGGTCCCCAGAGAGCCCCCCACTTACATCAGGGTCCCCAGAGAGCCCCCCCACTTACATCAGGGTCCCCAGAGTGCCTCCCTCTTAAATCAGGGTCCCTAGAGTGCTTCCCCCTTAAATCAGGGTTCCCAGAGAGCCTCCCCTTGCATCAGGGTCCCCAGAGAGCCCCCCACTTACATAAGGGTCCCCAGAGAGCCCCCCACTTACATCAGGGTCCCCAGAGAGCCTCCCTCTTAAATCAGGGTCCCCAGAGTGCCTCCTCCTTAAATCAGGGTTCCCAGAGAGCCTCCCCTTGCATCAGGGTCCCCAGAGAGCCCCTCACTTACATCAGGGTCCCCAGAGAGCCCCCCACTTACATCAGGGTCCCCAAAGAGCCTCCCCTCCCCTTGGGGATCCCTGCAAAGACTCTGGGCTATGTTCCCCAGATTCAGGGCTATAGCCCCAAAAGCCACCCCCTAGCGACGCCACTGCATGTCATACTAATGTAGCTCCCTGGTTGTAAGCAGGGTTGTTAACAATTTTAGCTTGCTAGGTGGTAACCAGCCTGGCTAAATGTTAGGGGGGGGGAGGTTCCCTGACTTTTCCCCTAACTCTGGATTTGATGCATCTCTCTCTTCTGTCACTAGGTGGCATTGTTGCCTTTGGGGGGCTCTGTAAGAAGGTCCCCAGAGAGCCCCCCACTTACACCAGGGTCCCCAGAGAGCCCCCCACTTACACCAGGGTCCCCAGAGAGCCCCCCACTTACACCGGGGTCTCCAGAGTGCCTCCCCCTTAAATCAGGGTTCCCAGAGAGCCTCCCCTTGCATCAGGGTCCCCAGAGAGCCCCCCACTTACATAAGGGTCCCCAGAGAGCCCCCCACTTACATCAGGGTCCCCAGAGAGCCTCCCTCTTAAATCAGGGTCCCCAGAGTGCCTCCTCCTTAAATCAGGGTTCCCAGAGAGCCTCCCCTTGCATCAGGGTCCCCAGAGAGCCCCCCACTTACATCAGGGTCTCCAAAGAGCCTCCCCTCCCCTTGGGGACCCCTGCAGAGACTCGGGCTATGGTCCCCAGATTCAGGGCTATAGCCCCAAAAGCCACCCCCTAGCAACACCACTGCATGTCATACTAATGTAGCTCCCTGGTTGTAAGCAGGGTTGCTAACAATTTTAGCTTGCTAGGTGGTAACCAGCCTGGCTAAATGTTAGGGGGGGGGGTTCCCTGACTTTTGCCCTAACTCTGGATTTGATGCATCTCTCTCTTCTGTCACTAGGTATTGTTGCCTTCGGGGGGGCTCTGTAAGAGTCCAGGGCTTACTACGTATGCACCAATAGCGCATTGCTGCAAGAGGAAATCCGTGCCAACTGAGCATGCACCAAAGATGCCTCAGGGCACCAACCCACACCTGCGCAGAAGACTTGATGGAAAAGGGCAGGAAAATGCCCAGGACGCGCATAGGAAGTGACCTCAACCTGATGGAAAAAGGCGGGAAAATACCCAGGAGGCGCACAGAAAGTGACATTAACCTGATGGAAAAAGGTGGGAAAATGTCCAGGAGGCGCACAGGAAGTGACATCAACCTGATGGAAAAGGGCAGGAAAATGTCCAGGAGGCGCACAGGAAGTTACATCAACCTGATGGAAAAAGGCGGGAAAATGCCCAGGAAGTGAGATCAACCTGATGGAAAAAGGCAGGAAAATGTCCAGGAGGTGCACAGGAAGTGAGATCAACCAGATGGATAAAGGCGGGAAAATGCCCAGGAAGTGACATCAACCTGATGGGAAATGACAGGAGAATGCCCAGGAGGTGCACAGGAAGTGACATCAACCTGATGGAAAAAGGTGGGAAAATGCCCAGGAGGCGCACAGGAAGTGACTTCCCCCAAACTTCCCTATATAAGCCCAGACACTGCCAAATTGCTGGATTATCTCCAATCCCCCTTGTTCCTGTGCTAGTGTTTGATCTGTCTGAACCTGTTCTGACCTGGAAACATATTTGACTACTCTTGATTGCTGCTTGCCATTGACCTCGGATTTGTACCTTATTGGATCCGACCCTGAATTTGATCTCGACCATTCTTCTTCTGATTAACCCTTTTATACTTTGTTGCCCAACTGGGCTTGACCTTGGCTCGGATCTCAGACTAAGGCTTGCACTGTGCTCCACACCCCTGGCACCCCTGTCACTCTGTGTCCACCAAGTCTCTGTCTCCATCTCCAGAGGCTGTAAGGACCTGAGGTGCAAGGAAGGCCTCCCCACTACTTCGGTCTCACATCAGGTACATGGCCCTCATGAAAGAAAGGCTGGTCTAGGGAGTAGGCATTAGAGTCACAGAGTTGTTATAAGGCAGCTTTTTAGCATGTTCCTCAGCATCTGATGGTTCAGTATTCTTGTGTGGCCCTCCAGTCCTTATCTCTTTTTCCAGTATCATCAAAAGTGGGCTTGGAAGCTCTTTGGTTTGGGAGTGGAGCCAGTCTAGTGTTGCCACCACTTGCACACCACCATCTGGAAACACTAATTTGGGTACCCATCATCACCCATTAATGCTGTCAATTATTCTTCTGAACCCAATATTGTACATCTTGCACTTAGCCAATGTTTTAATATTAAGTAATACTTACAGGTTCTCTAGTCAATGTTGAAGACCCTGAAAAATGAACATACAATAAATGTACACAATATTCACAATATACTTCTTCTCCTATTCTATGAAACGTGCATGGACAGACTTTAGTGAGGCAATAAAAACAATACGTCAGCTAACGTGCAATTGGTTTAAGTTCAACAAGTGTCCATCAAGGATGGCAACAGCCCTTTCTGACAAACTGATATCCACTAGTGGGCTACAAAAATGTAATGAAAACCAAAGTGAAAATGTGAAAATAGACTTTCTGGTACACTTTAAAAAAGAAAGAATAGTTCAGGATGGGAATTTATAAAAAAATGTGCTGTAGTTCTTCAAATGTTGCCATGTGTATGTCCCCCACTATAAATACGAATTATCATTAGGTTGATCCATAGTGATAAACACACGCTTGCTAACCGCCCAACTGGGAATGTACATGATGATTTTGACGTTAAATACCGGGGTTATGGCTGCAGCTGGATGCCATAACCCAGTATCGATTTTTTCCCTAATGCCGCGTACACGCGATCAGAATTTCGGCCAGCAAAAGACCGATGAGAGCTTTTCATCGGAAAATGCGACCGTGTGTAGGCTCCATCGGAACTTAGCTGTCCGAATTTCTACCAGCCATGTTCTCAATTTTCCCGATGGAAAAACTTTCCGATCGTGTGTATGCAATTCCGACACGCAAAAACTCAAGCATGCTCAGATTCAACTACGAGACAGAAGCTATTGGCTACTGGCTATTGAACTTCCTTTTTCTAGTCCCGCCGTACGTGTTGTACGTCACCGCGTTCTTGGCGGTTGGAATCTGGTGTGACAGTGTGTAGGCAAGACAGTTTGAGCGGAATTCCGTCGGAAATTCCGCCGGGAAATCCATCAGAGCTTTTTCCATTAGAATTCCGATTGTGTGTACGCGGCATTAGGCGACTGGCTTTCCAATAAAAATGATCCCAGCGGCGGATTCGGCACGGGAGAGGTGCCGCCCCTCTTCCGCTGCTTCTAGGTGTTTCCGGGGCTAACGCTACTGATCGGTAGCTCCGGGAACCATCCAGCGCTGACAGTTTCTTCACATAGAGATAAGCAATGCCAAGATGGGCCACCGCTCCTCTCTATGCCCTTGGAGGACCCCCGTGACAACGACGTCACTTCCGGTTCTCAGGCCAGGCAAACGTTTTTTTTTTATTCCTTAAAGCAAAGGATGCATTTTTTTTATTGTTTAATAATGTTTAATTTTTTGTTTTGCTTTTAAGAGTAAAGGAGAGATTTGGGGTATTTTAGACCCCAGATCTCTCCATTAACAGAACATGTAATGCTGTATTGTTATTGCAAGGAATGTTTACATTCCTTGCGATAGCAATAAAAGTGATAAAAAAAAAATGTTTTAAAGGGACAGTGTAAAAATGTAAAAAAAATAATAATACAATAATAAACAAGAATACAAATAATAATAATACAAATAATAATAATACAAATAATAATAATAATAATAATAATAATAATAATAATAATAATAAGTAATACAATAATAAATAAAAATAAGAATAAAATTTTTTTTTTTTTTAAAGTGCCCCCTTTCCTGCACGCAGTAGTGAATGCATACATAAGTCACGACCACATATGTAAACGGTGTTTGCACAAAACATGTGAGGTATCACCGTGAACATCAGAGCGAGAACAATAATTCTCGTACTAGACCTCCTCTGTAATTCTAAACTGGTAACCTGTAAAAATTTTTAAAGCATCGCCTAAGGAAATTTCCTTCGTTTGGGGCCATTCCATGAGTGCATGCAATTTTAAAGCATGACATGTTAGGTATCTATTTACTTGGCATAACATCATCTTTTATATTATACAAAAAAAAAATAGGGTATATATTATGTTTTTTTTTTAATTCATTAAAGTGTATTTTTTTATTTTATTGCATTTGAAAAACTGCTGCGCAAAAACCGCGTGACATACAAAATTGCAACAACCGCCATTTTATTCTCTAGGGTCTCTGCTAAAAACAAATATATCACGTTTGGGGGTTCTAACTAATTTTCGAGCCAAAAATATGCGGGATGTACCATTACCATTTGTTTAACAATGAGTACCTATACTTTTTTTTTTTTAGTACTCGCCGATAACAATTACCGATACCTGCCGCAACTGTTTTGTTTACACTTTAGCTGTCAGCGATAGTACAGAGCATTGAAAAGTTATTTACAAATTACATTTTTTTTCAATGTGAAACTTGTAAATATATGTTAAAGGTGTAAAAATATTAATGAACTAATCAAACAAAAATTATTTTTCTAATTATTAATAGTTTATAAAATAGAAGTGAATAAAAATCAAATAAAACCTGCTGGAAAATAATAATTAAACGGAGGAGAATAAGGAGTTAATTAAGACCGATTAGAGTAAATTAAGGAGTAATAAAGGGTTAAACAGAGGAACATTTAATAAAAAACACAACACATTTTTTTTTACTTGACAGGTTGCTTTAAACACTTCCTGCAAAATCACATACCTGTATGTCATTTTGGGGAATTGGTTGTACCAGGGCGATGCCGGCAGCCAACGGCGCCAATTAAAAAAAATCCCCAGTATTCAAAAATGCATATTTTGGCATTTTGAATACTTTGAAGTGCAAAGGAGGTATTGGAGGTCTTTTAGACCCCCTGATCCCTCCATAAAGAGTACCTGTCACCGCCTATTACTGTCACAAGGGATGTTTGCATTTGTAATTAAATAAATAAGTGGATTTTTATTTTTTATTTTTTTTAAAGTGCTCTCGCATCAAAGAAAACTCATGCATAAGTCACACCTGCAAATGTAAACAGTGTTCAAATCGCACATGTGCGGTATTGCAAGAGCGAGAGCAATAATTCTAGCACAAGACCTTCTCTGTAACTCTAAACCATTAAACTTTTTTAAAGTATGGCCTATGGAGATTTTTAGGTACCGTAGGTTGTCGCCATTCCAAATAAATACAAAAATATTTGATTTGGCTGACACAGGGCGTGCAGCCACAGGGAGGGCAAAACATGGGAGTTTTTAAGGAATTGTATAATAGTTCTGTACATTATATACTCATTTATTTTAATATAGTTGGGCCTAAACAAAAAAAAAAGTCCCATTTTAAAAACCTTTTTTTTAACTTAGTTAAACATGAAATATTGCATGTATATTAGATACAGGTACGAGAAAAATGGGGACTTTAAAGGTGCAAATTGACACAACATTTATAAAATTATTTATTTTATTTCAATAAAATGAATTGTTTGTAAAATTCACATGACTAATAGATTTAACAGACACATTTTACATGTTCCATGTCACAATTGATGCATTCATCTCAAAAATGGATTGCATGTATAGTAGTTTTCTATCCTGCCCCTAGATGGAGCTATATGTTATTAAAGGCCTGTGTCTACAGGGATCAGTAGCTGAAGCTAAGATCTGCATACATAGGTGAATGAGTCAGAACACGGACCCCCTCCATCACTGGATGGCTCAGTCTGAGGTTTTAGTCATATAAAGGGAGCTTACAAGCAGTAGACAAGAACATAAACTCCTACACTGGGATTACCTTGTGGACCACGATACAGAACAGGGTCGGTGTAAGTGACATCAGTGTCATCGGCTGGCTCTCTGGCAGCATCTGAGACAGAGAGACATGATAATAACACATTTGTCTGTATTTTGTTTGCACAATGCGAGATTTAAAGCAGAATTGTATCGAATAAATAATTAAATAAAAACTAATATACAATGTTTGGGGGTTCTAAGTAATTCTCTAGCAAACAATACTAGGGATGCACCAATACCATTTGTTTAACAATGAGTATGAGTACCTTTTTTTTTTTTTTTTAGTACTCGCTGATACCAATTACTGATACCTACCACAACTGTTTTTTCAAAAATTAGGTTTGCTATTCTGCCCCTAGATGGAGCTACATGCCCCCTTATGCTTTCCATATCTTCTTACCAAAGTGTTGTTAAAAGCCTGTGTCTACAGGGATCAGTAGCTGAAGCTAAGATCTGCATGCATACTGTATGTGAATGAGTCTGAACACGAACCCCTCCCTCACTGGATGGCTCAGTATGAGGTTTCAGTCATATAAAGGGAGCTTACAAACAGGAGACTATGGCTGTGTTCTATGGGGTCAATGGCTTATAAATATGTAAACAGTAGACAAGAACATAAACTCCTACACTGGGATTACCTTGTGGTCCATGATACAGAACAAGGTCGTTGCAAGTGACATCAGTGTCATCGGCTGACTCTCTGGCAGCATCTGAGACAGAGAGACATGATAATAACACATTTGTCTGTATTTTGTTTGCACAATGCGATATTTAAAGCAGAATTGTATCAAATAAATAATTAAATAAAAACTATAGCCTAGCAAAAGTAAAACATGAAAACATCACCTTCAAAAATATTCACTATCAGTTCTCCATGGTGTCCTCAGTCTCCAGACTGAATGATGGCCAGCATTATTCAACCTACTTCCTGTGAGCCCAGAGTACTACTGCACATATGTGCTAAACAGTTGTCAGGTCACCTTGAGGCGAGGTGACAGATGCACACCGTAGGGATCAGGAGTGCACCGCAAGGTTGTGGACCCTACGGCTGACTGCTGCAGACGGGAGACAGGTCCCACCAGGGTTAGAGCATAAGGTTCCCTGGGGCGCGGAGTCTAAGAGCCAGCAGGTGTTCACCAGAGCCTCGAGTGGTGAGGATGGACTTGGCTGCAACTGGCTCCAGGTCGCAACCCCCAGGGTCCCCCAGCTCACACCCACAGCAGGCAACAGGAGGATAGGGATGGTGAGGGACAAAGCCAAGGTCGGGGCCACAAGCAGACAAGAATAGTCGGGGACACGCCAAAAGGTCAGGATCACAGGCAAACAGGGATAGTCAAAGACACGCCAAAGTCGGTAACGGAACAACAGAAGAGCACACGGCAGGTAACAGGAAGCCAAACACACAAAGGAATAGAGGAGATAGAGGAGAGGTTATAAAAACCACCAGGTGGAAGTGGCTGGCCTCTTAGTCTGAACACATGAGGGGAGGTAAGCAAACACAGGAAGATCACTGCATAACCATGACAACAGTCCAGCAGAAAGCATGCTGGAGGAGAAGTGAAAGAAACTTGTGACATCAACAGACCAGCCCAAAAAACCCTTGGAAAAAAGTATGTGTGTGTATATTCAGTACATAAATATACAGCATATACAGTATTGGTAATATAGTATATATATATATATATATATATATATATATATATATATATATATATATATACATACATACATATACACACACTATATTACCAAAAGTATTGGGATGGCTGCCTTTACACATGAACTTTAACACCAGTCTTAGTCCGTAGGGTTCCCAGTCTTAGACATGGATGAGCGATTTTGGGGTGGAGGAATTTGTTTGGCCTGCACAGAGTCCTCAATACCATAGAACACCTTTGAGATGAATTAGAGCAGAGACTACAAGCCAGGCCTTCTCGTCTAACATCACCGCCTGACCTCACAAATGCTCTTCTGGAAGAATGGTCAAACATTCCCATAGACACACTCCTAAACCCTGTGGACAGTCTTTCCAGAAGAGTTGAAGTTTTATAGCTGCAAAGGGCGAGCCAACTCAATATTGAACCCTACGGACTAAGACTGGGATGCCACTAAAGTTCATGTGTGCGTAAAGGCAGGCGTTCCAATACTTTTGACAATATAGTATATATATATATATATATATATATATATATATATATATATATATATATA
Organism: Lithobates pipiens; assembly: GCF_037356315.1. Classification (NCBI taxonomy): domain Eukaryota; kingdom Metazoa; phylum Chordata; class Amphibia; order Anura; family Ranidae; genus Lithobates; species Lithobates pipiens. The sequence goes on from NW_027507791.1 coordinate 49,290,410, forward strand.
TATATATATATATATATATATATATATATATACTGTATATCAATCAGCCATGATCTGATCTGAAATTTCATTAGCATGTTGATATGGAGGGAAATAAGGAACCAGTGAAGGCAAAATATAAAAAGAATAAACTTCAACTTTAAAGCGGAGGTCCACCCTAAAGTGGAGCTTCCGCTCATTGGAACCCTCCCCCCCTCCGGCGCCACAATTGGCACCTTTCAGGGGGGAGGGGGGTGCAGGTACCTGTACAGTACAGGTATCTCCACCCACTTCCGGCGTAGATTCTGCAGAATGTACGCCCCTTTCCGCAGAATCTACACCCCTTTCCGAAGGTCCCAGAGTCCCAGAGGCAGCGGGGACCATCCTTATTGCGCAGCGCGACTCGCGCATGCGCAGTAGGGAACCGGGAAATGAAGCCGAAAGGCTCCACTTCCTGATTCCCATACCCAAGATGGCGGCGGGAGCACCCCAGAAACGATCGAGAGATCGGCTTCGGGTGCTGACATCGCGGGCGCGCTGGGCGGGTAAGTGTTAATATTTTAAAAGTCAGCAGCTGCAGTATTTGTAGCTGTTGGCTTTTAAAAAAAAAAAAAACGGCGGACTCCCGGAGGACTCCCGCTTTAAGTCATGTACAATTGTGCTCATAAGTTTACATACCTTGGGACAATTTATGATTTCTTGGCCATTGTTCAGAGAATATGAATGATAACACAAAAACTTTTCTTTCACTCGTGGTTATTGTTTGGCTGAAGCTATTTATTATCAATCAACCGTGTTTACTCTTTTTAAATCGAAATGACAACAGAAACTACCCAAATGACCCTGATCAAACGTTTACATACCCCAGTTCTTAATACCGTGTATTGCCCCCATCAATTACAGCTTTAAGTCTTTTGTGGTATTTGTGGATGAGGCTCTTTATCTTCTCAGATGGTAAAGCTGCCCACTTCTCTTGGCAAAAAGCCTCCAGTTCCTGTAAATTTTGGGGCTGTCTTACATGAACAGCACGTTTGAGATCTCCCCAGAGTGGCTCAATGATATTGAGGTGGCCCCTCCAGAACCTTCACTATATTCTGCTGTAGCCAATGACAGGTCGACTGTGTTTTGGATTATTGTCATGTTGGAATGTCCAAGTACGTCCCATGCGTTTCCTGGCTGATGATGCAAATGTTCCTCCAGTATTTTTTGATAACATACTGCATTCATCTTGCCAAAAATTTTGACCAAATTTCCTGTGCCTTTGTAGCTCACACATCCCCAAAACATCAGCGATCCACCTCCGTACCTTTCATCATAGGCCTTGTTGACTCCTCTCCAAATGTAGCATTTATGGTTGTGGCCAAAAAGCTCAATTTTGGTCTCATCGCTCCAAATGACTTTGTACCAGAAGGTTTGAGGCGTGTCTCTGTTTGACGAATTGTAAGTGGGATATTTTGTGACATTTGCGTAGTAATGTCATCGAATAAAAGCAGCCGGCAACTCCATAACATCAAGGGTATTTATTTTCAAGCTTTCACAGTGAGTACAGTCAGCAGCAGACTAGTTTTGGCGACAAGCCTTGTTCACAGCTGTTTGGGGTATTGTAAGGTGTATACTTTGTGACATTTGCATAGTAATGGCTTTCTTCTGGCCACTCGGCCATGCAGCCCATCTTTCTTCAAGTGTCTCCTTATTGTGCATCTTGAAACAGCCACACCACATGTTTTCAGAGAGTCCTGTATTTCACCTGAAGTTATTCATGTTTTTTTTTTTGCATCCCGAACAATTTTCCTGGCAGTTGTGGCTGAAATTTTAGTTGGTCTACCTGACCGTGGTTTGGTTTCAACAGAACCAATCATTTTCCACTTCTTGAGTTTGAACACTGCTGATTGGTATTCCCAATTCCTTGGATATCTTATTATATCCCTTTCCTGTTTTATACAGTTCAACTACCTTTTGCCGCAGATCCTTTGACAATTCTTTTGCTTTTCCCATGACTCAGAATACAAAAACGTCAGTGCAGCACTGGATGAAAGATGTAAGGTTCTGACAGGAGTCCAGAAACTCATTGACCTTTTATACACACACACTAATTACAAGCCAACAGATCACAGGTGAGGATAGTTACCTTTAGTAGCCATTCAAACCCCTTTGTGTCAACTTGTGTGCATTTTATCTGGCCAAAATCACCAGGGTATGTAAACTTTTGAACAGGGTCGTTTGGCTAGTTTCTGTTGCCATTATGATTTAAAAAACAGTAAACACAGTTGATTGATAATAAATAGCTTCAGCCAAACACTAACCATTAGTCAAAAAAATGTTTTTGTGATATCATTCATATTATCTGAAAAATCGCCAAGAAATCATAAATTCTGTCAGGGTATGTAAACTTAAAAGCACAACTCTATATTAAAGAAGCTGCCTTTGGGCTGTTTCTCCCATATTCTTACTACATCCTAGTCTTCAGTACTGCTTGAATATATTGATAATGGTCATACATGTTGGAGAAATTTGAGGCTCCGGTTGCTGTCCTCTTCGTGGACACCCAGCGGTTGGCCGGTGCAGCTTGTGTCTGTACTTGAAGAGCAGAAAAGTGGCAACCAAGAGCAAGACCAGAGGAGTCACAAGGATTATTGGGGTTTCATGTTTGCTGCTCTTCCCTGCAAAAGTAAAATAAGAACTGTGTTAGCTTATGAGAACCTGCACTACATATCAGTAAATGTACACAGGGCTGGGGCAACGGAGGGGGCAAGAGGGGCGCCTGCCCTGGGCATAGTTTTTGTATGTGGAGGAAGGTGATGCTGGGAGCTGGTTGGTGCTCCATTCTCTAGCTGTCTGAATGACATCAGTGATGCTCAGGGTGGGAGGGGGGTACAGTTTGCTATCTTCGCCTCGTGCACTGGATGACCTTGTCCCGGCACTGGAGGTACATACCCATGTAGGGTAACTTTCTTCATAGCTGTAAAATAATTGACCTCTTATCTGGACAAAGACATCCTCACTCTTCTTAGAAATGTTGGATGCAGATCTCACTTCACAGGAATAATTCCCAGAATCCTCCAGCTGAGAAAATTGGACTGCATATTGATCAGATAAACTGAATTCCTGAACATTCCGTCCATCTCTGTAGAAAGCAAACTGCAGTTCTGTCCTCTGTCTGAGCGGATTGAGACTCGTGTTACACTTCATGGTCATGTTGCCACCTTCTTAGCCCTTGTACACGCGGTCGGAGAATCCGTCGGAATGTGTCCTATCGGACCGTGTCGTCGGATAATCCGACTGTGTGTGGAATGCATCGGACTGATTCTGTCTGAATATCCGTCGGACCCAATTTTCCAACATGTTGGAAATATTTCCCGACCAACTGGGCCGATCGGACATACTCCGATCATGTGTAGAGAATTTTGATCGGACAAAGTGCCACACATGCTCAGATCAAATTCCTACATCAAAGCTATTGGCTACTAGCCTGAATGTAGTCCCATCGTAACGAAATTACGTCATCACGTTCTGAAAGATCGGATTTTTCGCCAACTTTGTCCGACCGTGGGTATGCAACAGTTTCGGACAAGATCCGACGGACAAAATCCGACGGGCAAAATCCGACGGATTTGGTTGTGGAAATCTCCGACTGTGTGTACAGGGGCTAAGACTTCCAATGTGCTTACATTTAGCACCAGGGTGAAAAACAACTCTGCAAAAAAATAAAAAATAAAATTTTACTATTTGCTTAGAGTGGATGAGCGTCAAAAGTCTGTGAAAATTTTGATCGGACATGCACACATTTTTTTTCGTACGATGCCAGATCGTACGACTTTCGTTTAATGAGCACAGCTGTCATTCAAAACTCAATATCAATGCATTATAATACATGACATCACTTCTGAATTTTTATTCTGTCATACGAGAATTTTTGTGACTTTTGTAAACTTTTCAGATTCAATGTGGGACCTCACGCTGTTTTTTAGGGGGAAGTTTTTCATGGTTGCCACTCTTGTCTTGGGGAAGCCCGCTGACAGCTGATGAGTCATCGGTGGTTAAGAATGATGGTGCCAGTGTGTGAAATCCTACGAGGGTTATAGCACACATTCCACCTCACCCAAAAAAAATCTCTTACCTGAGCCCTCTATATACATGGAATATTTATGACAAAATAAAACAAAAACAATTTTTTGATGAAATGGACCAATTTGATATCTTGCTGCATTGAATAAAAATGTAATTGATAATAATAAATACTTCAAAAAACAATTGATACACAAGTCTTAAATTGATTCAGTATAAATCATATATAAATCATATATAAAAAACATATTTAATTTAATAATTGCTGCAATGTGCTGCAATTTAGAAGGGAACTGCGGGGCAAAAGGTGACTCTCGATTGGTTAGTGCATGGATGTAAGGCACAATTATAAAGCACAGCGCACTTTGTGCATGCACAGTAGGGAACCAGCTGTGAAGCCCTTAGTGGAGATGGCGGCGGCAGCACCCGACAGCTGATCTGAAAAATCAGCTGGGGTGCCGACATCACAGACTCCCTGGGCAGGTAAGAGCCCATATAATAAAAGTCAGCAGCTACAGTATTTGTAGTTGCTGACTTTCAATTTTTTTTCCCCAGGTGGAACTCATCTTTAATCCCATAAAAAAACATTTCCACTGCATTTGTGTGAAGAAGGCTTCAGTGCGCCCAAGAAAGTCAAGAAAGTGCCAGGACCGTCTCCTACAGTAGATTCAGCTGCGAGATCGGGGCACCACCAGCGCAGAGCTTGCTCTGGAATGGCAGCAAGCAGGTGTGAGTCCATCTGCATGCACAGTGAGGAGAAGACTTTTGGAGGATGGCCTGGGTGTCAAGAAGGGCAGCAAAAAAGCCACTTCTTTCCAAGAAAAACATTGGGGACAGACTGATATTCTGCAAAATGTACAGGAATTGGACTGCTGGGGACTGGGGTAAAGTAATTTTCTCTGATGAATCCCCATTCCCATTGTTTGGGTCAACCCAGAAGTTAAAATTCAGCCCACTGAGCCACTTGGGGTTCCTTAACTGCCTCCAGGGGTTGAGGGGGTGCTACATACCAAGAGGTTTGTCCACTTATTTTTAGGGACTATTTCAGTTGTAGGGATGAGCCGAACACCTCCCCGGTTCGGTTTGCACCAGAACTTTCGAACGGACCCCAAATTCGAACGAAATTTAGAACCCCATTGACGTCTATGGGACTCGAACGTTCGAAATTAAAAGTGCTAATTTTAACGGCTAATATGCAAGATACTGTCCTAAAAAGGGTTTGGGGACCTGGCTCTTGCCCCAGGGGACATGGGTCAATGCCTAAAATGTTTTTAAAAATGGCCGTTTTGGCGGGAGCACTGATTTTAATGATTGAAGTGAAAAAAAAAGTGAAATATTCCTTTAAATATGGTGCCTGGGGGGTGTCTGTAGTATGCCTGTGAAGTGCCACGTGTTTCCCGTGTTTAGAACAGTCCCTGCACAAAATGACATTAAACAGAAATAACACCATTTAAAACTGCTTGCGGTTTTAATGTTATATCTGGTTCCTGCAATATGGTTGAAAACCATTGAGAAAAATGGCATGGGTAGCGCTCCCTGCCCATTACCAGCCCCTTTGGGTCTTGTACGCATATCAAGGGGAACCCTGTACCCATATTAAAAAAAGGAAATTTGTGTGGCCCCCCAGGCCCTATATACTCAGAACAGCAGTATACAGGCGGTGCAAACAAGACAGGGACTGTGTAGGTTTGTTGTGTTAAGTTGAATCTGTTTGTAATTTTCAACTGGTACATTTTTAAAGTGTAGCTCCAGTCAAAAAAACTATTTTTAAGCTTTTTGGAAAACATAGGGAAGGGTTATCACCCCTGTATAATTTGTTTTGTCGTCCATCTTTTTTCATCTGACTTGCTGTTGTCTCCTTCCGTTTGCAAGTAGGAGATGTTTGTAAGTTGGATGTTTGAAAGTAGGGGCCTGCCCTATATGCTCTCCAGAAATGGCCGAACAGGGTGTTGGTTTTGCCACAACATTGTAAGCCCTCAAAGTGACTCTTGGTGGGCGCTGGAGCGCCCTGCTGTGAACGATTATATCAAGAATTGTAATTACATGCCATTGTTGAACAGTGGTAGAAAAATTGACCTTTGGTGGTTGTGGTGCTGGTGCCACAACACTATAAGTCCTCACAGTTACTCTGGGTGGGCACAGGAACGGGCCCTCCTGTGAAATATTGTATCAAGAATTGTAATTACATGTCCCTGTTAAACAGGGGCAGAAAAATTGGGCCTTAGGCACTGGTGCTGGTGCCACGACACTGCAACCTCTCCCATATACTCTAGTTTTATTGCAGGAATTAGCCCTGCTGCAAAGCATTGCATCAAAAATTGTACTTAAACGCCCCTGTTAAACAGGGGCAGAAAAAATGGGCTGATGGCACTGGTGCTGGTGCCACCACACTGCAACTTCTCCCATATACTCTAGTTTTATTGCAGGAATTAGCCCTGCTGCAAAGCATTGCATCAAAAATTGTACTTAAATGCCCCTGTTAAACAGGGGCAGAAAAATTGGGCCTTAGGCACTGGTGCTGGTGCCACGACACTGCAACCTCTCCCATATACTCTAGTTTTATTGCAGGAATTAGCCCTGCTGCAAAGCATTGCATCAAAAATTGTACTTAAACGCCCCTGTTAAACAGGGGCAGAAAAATTGGGCTGATGGCATCACCCAGAACCAGAAATGTTCTTCCAACATATCAGCGGAGGAGGAAGAGGATAGACAATCAACATAACAGAACAGTCACTCAGCATCAGCATAGGCAGTCTTGAAGGGATGTGATATTTCAAAAAAAATTATTCGGTTACATCAGCTTCAGGTGCTTGGTAGCTGTGGGTGATCCAAGACTGATTCATCTTGATGAAGGTCAGTCGATCAACTGATTCGGTGGACAGGCGCACCCTGTGATCGGTAACAAAGCCACCAGCAGCACTGAAGGCGCTTTCCAAAAGAACGCTGGATGCAGGACAGGCCAGTAGCTTAATTGCATACTGTGCAAGCTCTGGCCAGTGATCCATCCTCAAGACCCAGTAAGCCAGAGGATTTTCGGTGGGAAAGGTGTCCAAGTCTGAGCTTGCCCCTAGGTATTCCTGCACCATGTAAATCAGACGCTGGCGATGGTTGCTGGAACCGATCATACCTTGGGGCTGCGGACTAAAAAATTGTCTGAAAGCATCAGTCAGACGGCCACCTTCTCCACCGCTCCTTCTGACCGATGCCTCAGCAACATGTTGTCCAGGAGTTTGTAACCTCCCAGTCTCTGGGAACGCGTTGCACAGACCTTTCTGCAAGGCCTCCCGGAGATGTCTCATCCTCTGCTCCCTCTGTGATGGCAAGATAAGGTCGGCAACCTTACCCTTGTACCGTGGATCAAGGAGAGTGGCCAGCCAGTAATGGTCCCTCTCCTTGATCCGAAGAATACGAGGATCCTTCCGCAGGCTTTGCAGGATCAGGGAGGCCATGCAGCGTAGGTTAGCTGAGGCATTTGGTCCGGAGTCCTCTGGGTCACTAAGGGCAACATGATCCGCAGCTACCTCCTCCCAGCCACGTACAAGTCCACGGGTTTCTTGGGACTGTAAATCATCCCTACAAGACTGCTGCTGCTGCTGATGCTGAGTGCCAGCCTCCACCTCCATGCTGACACAATCATCCTCCTCCTCCTCTTCCTCCTCCTCATCCTCTTCCTGTGTGATGGGGGGCACAGCAGGAACACTGTCTGGATAAAGGGGGCCTTGAGAGGCAAGGAAGTCCTCCTCTTCCTGCCTCTGTTCTGCCTCAAGTGCCCTGTCCATTATTCCACGCAGCGTATGCTCCAAGAGGTGGACAAGAGGTACAGTGTCACTGATGCATGCACTGTCACTGCTCACCATCCTTGTGGCCTCCTCAAATGGTGACAGGACAGTGCATGCATCCCTGATCATGCCCCACTGGCGTGGTGAGAAAAAACCGAGCTCCCCTGACCCTGTCCTGGTGCCGTAGTCGCACAGGTACTCATTGATGGCCCTCTGCTGCGTGTGCAGCCGCTGCAGCATGGCCAACGTTGAGTTCCACCTGGTGGGCATGTCACATATAAGGTGGTTCTTGGGCAGGTTCAACTCCTTTTGGAGCTCAGCCAGCCGAGCACAGGCATTAAATGATCGGCGGAGATGCACACAGACTTTCCTGGCCTGCTTCAGTACATCCTGTAAGCCGGGGTACCTGCCCAAGAACCGCTGCACCACCAGGTTAAGGACGTGAGCTACACAGGGCACATGGGTCAGTTGTCCCTGTCGGAGGGCGGAGAGGAGGTTGGTGCCATTGTCACAAACCACCATTCCTGGCTTAAGCTGGCGTGGCGTCAACCACCTCTCGGCCTGCCCCTGCAGAGCTGACAAAACATCCGCCCCAGTGTGGCTCCTGTCCCCCAAACAAATCAGCGCAAGCACGGCATGGCACCGTTTTGCCTGCGTACTTGCGTAGCCCCTGGAACGCCTACGGAGCACCGCTGGTTCTGAGGACAGAGCACTGGAAGAGGCCATGGAGGAAGAAGAAGAGGAGGGGGTGGAGGAGAGAGGTGTGTCACAACCAATAGTAGCATTTTGGAAGCGTGGTGGCGGAACAACCTCCAACACTACTGCACCTTGTCCTGCATCCCTCCCAGCTGCCAGAAGAGTGACCCAATGGGCCGTGAAAGACAGGTCCCTGTCCATGCCTGCTGGACCATGAGTCAGCGGTAATATGCACCTTACCGTTGACCGCCCTGTCCAGCGAGGCAAGGACATTGCCTTCCACATGCCGGTAGAGAGCCGGAATCGCCTTCCATGAGAAAAAGTGGCGTTTGGGGACCTGCCACTGAGGAACCGCACATTGTACAAACTCACGGAAGGGGGCCGAGTCTACCAACTGAAAAGGCAGCAGTTGAAGTGCTAGCAATTTAGCCAAGCTAGCATTCAGCCGCTGGGCATGTGGATGGCTGGGAGTGAACTTCTTTCGCCGGTCCAGCAGCTGGGGCAGGGACATTTGCCTGCTATAATCGGACGTGGGTGTACCGCTAGCAGAGTTCCCGGAAGCACTTGGCTGTGACACACCTAATTCTACACCTTCATTCCTCTCAGAGCAGGTTTCAGAGAGGACTGAAGGTCTAGTGGGGTTGGAGATGCCAGCTGATGAGGAGCAAGGAGAGGTCCGCTTTGTTCTTTGGTGTGGGTCTTTGAGGTACACTTGCCAACGAGCTGCATGGCAGGTCAACATATGTCTGGTCAAGCATGTGGTGCCCAAGCGGCTGATGTTTTGGCCACGCGAGATACGCTTGAGACATATGTTGCAAATAGCAGCGGTGCGATCTGATGCACTCGTCTCAAAAAAGGCCCACACCAAAGAACTTTTAGAATAACGTGCAGAGGCAGCGCCCTGCACAGGCGGAGGTCTGTGGTGTGATTCAGTCGGTGTGCTGCCCCTAAGCTGGCCCCCGGAGGGCATCCTGCCTCGTTGGACATGTGCCTCCTCCTCCTCCTCTCTCCTACCAGGCACCCACGTGGAGTCAGTGCCCTCATCATCCCCTCCCTCTTCATCGCTGTAGCAAACCTGGCAGTATGCTGCAGCTTGTGGAACATGACTGCCAGATTGCTGTCCTTTTTGAGCATCCCCTCTCTCTGCGCTCACGCTACTGCCTTCCTCTAGCTGAGTGTCATCATCAGAGCCTACAAAACACTAGGCATCCTCCTGGAGCATGTACCCAACACTGTGCTCAAAGAGTTTGGGAGACTCCTCAGGAGGACGTGGTGGGTCTAGGGAAGGAGTCACTGATGATGACATTGAGAGGAGGGAAGACGATGCGTTGGCAGCTGCTTTGCTAGTATCCTGAGCCTGGGAGAGAGAGGATGAGGAGGATGAAGAGGGCTTGGTCATCCACTCTACCAAGTCCTTGGCATGTTGCGGTTCAACATGTCCAGCTGCCGAAAAGAAGGACAAGCGTGCCCCATGGCCACGTGCTGATGACAATGCACCGCGTCCACGACCAGCACTGTTGTCTCTAGACACAGAGCCTGCTTGCCCTCTTTTATCGGCTCGCGCCTGTCTGCCTCTCCTTGCTGGCCTTCCAGACATGGTAATGGCCTGAACGGAGTTGGGTAAAACAGCAGTGTAATGGAGTCACACAACACCCACTAAGCCCTGCAGATGGCTCTATTAGAGAACAGCAATAAAGGGTAGATACAGGTGTATATTGTGCTGGAGGCACACAACACCCACTAACTCCTGCAGATGCCTTTATTATATAACACCAGAGATAAAGGGGTATATACAGATGTATACTGTGCTGTGCTGGAGGCACACACAACTTCCAATAACTCCTGCAGATGGCAAGTGGGCTCAAATAGAGAAGAGCTATGTAGGTGGATATAGCGGTGTGTACTGGGTACAGAGCACGCAGACAGCACGCACAAGCTCCTAACACTACTGACTGCAAGCTCTATTATAAAAGATAGATCACTAGCTATATAGGTGAGGTGAATATAGCGGTGTATACTGCAGTCAGGGCACACAGACAACAACCACTACAGAAGAGCAAGATCGAAAATCGGCCGATAACGATCGGTGTGTACTGTGTTGAAGGTACACAGAACACCCACTAACTGCTTCAGACGCCAACACACTACACTAGGCCACCGCGCTGGCGGCCTTATATAGTGTGGGGCGTGTACTACACAGCCTGAGCTATGATTGGCCACAGGCATCCTGCCTGTGGCCAATCATGGCTCTCCTCGCTGCTGGCGCTGTGATTGGCCAAGCATGCGGGGTCACAGTGCATGCTTGGCCAATCATGAGCCAGCAATGCACTGCGATGACGCAGTGCATTGTGGGCCGTGAGCGCCACACGAATTTGGCGCGAATGGCCCATAAAATTCGGAATTCGCCGAACGGGCGAACAGCCGATGTTCGAGTCAAACGTATGTTCGACCCGAACACGAAGCTCATCCCTATTCAATTGAAACTGGGCATCCAAGAATGTTTGATTTCCCATGAATTCATTGTTACTGTAAATGCTGATCATTACAAATCTGAGTCTTCTGATTTGGGTTTATAAAATGTTACTCATTCTTTTGGTCGGTCCTGTAATTGACTCACCTTTTATCTTCACCAATATCTCCTGACTCCTCTTCCTTACACTGTTGGTTGTAGTTGTAAATTCACAGGAATAATTCCCAGAGTCATTCACCTGAGCGGACTGAACTCCATATTGATTATATGAAGTGAATTCTCTGACATTCCGTCCATCTTTGTAAAAAGCAAATTTCAGTTGTGTCCTCGGTCTGAGCGGGCTTAGACTAGTGTCACATGTCAGGGTCATCTCATCACCTTCTACCACTGGATACGGGGTCACTTTTATCTCTGGAATTTCAAATTGATCTAAAAAGTAATCACATAGACAAACAGTAGTAGTAATGTATCTTCTGTATTGTTGTGAGGGTGGTCAAAGCCTGGTTGGCGGGGACTGCCCTAACTCCAAGTGCTTTCTGCGATTTGATGTTTCCACAGTGGTGAGCTGCCTACTCTCCAATTCTTTTTGTAAAGTAATACACCAAACGTTTTGAATTATGTTAAGTTGGTTATGATAATTTTTTGACATGGTATGTTCAATTTCAGACAAACAAGGTCTCCTGAATAAGCGACAGAAAAGTCGCGAAACTAGTAGAAAATAAAGACCGAATTGGACACATATGCTTATGTTACAACCATACTATGTATTAATTGAAACTTTTTACTTATATGTTTTTCCCTTTTTTTTCTCTAAAAAAACTTTTTAAATTTGTATTTAATAATAAAAATGTATTTTTTTATATAACATGATTCTGGCTACAATGAGAATCATTATTTTCTTGCTTAGAAGATAGATCATGATTCTCACGGCGTAACATCCACCTTTAACATTAAAAAAAAAAAAAATGTGCTAACTTTACTGTTTCGTTTTTTTAAATTTATTGAAGTGCATTTTTTCCCAAACAAGTGCATTTGAAAGACTGCTGGGCAAACACAGTGTGACATAAAATATTGCAGCAATTGCCATTTTATTCCCTAGGGTCTCTTCTAAAATTATATATATATATATATATATATATATATATATATATATATATAAATTTGGGGGTTCTAAGTAATTTTCTAGCAAAAAATATTGATTTTAACTTAAGAAAGAAGTGTCAGAAAAAGATTTAGACTTTAAGTGGTTAAACTTCCTGCATTAAAACTTGGTTGAAAGCTTGGCAGACTGCCCACATTATTTGTTTACACAAGAAGTTCTTTCCCTTTGATCTAAGAAGTAAGCATTATGCCGCATACACACGTAGCAGACTATCCGGCGGACTTAGTCTGGGGGACTTCCCGCCGGACTTTCCGAACGAGCTACTTGCACTTTTTCAGCGGGCTAATACGGCGTACTAAGTCCGCCGGACTATCCGCCGTACTTTTGAAATGAACGGACTCGCCCACACACGCGGAGGAAAGTCCACTCATTTTGAGCGCGTCTCCAGGTAGCCGGGGCCAGCGAAGGAGGCGTCGCAGGCCCCCGTCACCTGGTAAGGACTTAAAGGGGAATCCCTACGCCGAAAAATCGGCGTGGGGGTCCCCCCTAGGTCCACATCAGACCCTTATCCGAGCACGCTACCCGGCCGGCCAAGAAAGGGGGTGGGGACGAGCGAGCGCCCCCCCTCCTGAGCCGTGCCAGGCCGCGTGCCCTCAACATGGGGGGTGCCTTGGGGAAAGGGGGGCCGCGCGCCCCCCCCACCCCAAAGCACTTTGTCCCCATGTTGATGAGGACAAGGGCCTCTTCCCGACAACCCTGGCCGTTGGTTGTTGGGGTCTGCGGGCGGGGGCTTATCGGAATCCGGGAGCCCCCTTTAATAAGGGGGCCCCCCGGATACCAGCCCCCCACCCTATGTGAATGAGTATGGGGTACAATGTACCCCTACCCATTCACCTGTACTCATTCACATAGGGTGGGGGGCCGGTATCCGGGGGTCCCCTTATTAAAGGGGGCTCCCGGATTCCAATAAGCCCCCCGCCCGCAGACCCCGACAACCAACGGCCAGGGTTGTCGGGAAGAGGACCTTGTCCTCGTCAACATGGGGACAAGGTACTTTGGGGTGGGGGGGCCGCCCCCATGTTGAGGGCACGCGGCCTGGCACGGCTCAGGAGGGGGGGGGGGCGCTCACTCGTCCCCACCCCCTTTCCTGGCCGGTCGGGTAGCGTGCTCGGATAAGGGTCTGATGTGGACCTAGGTGGGGACCCCCACGCCGATTTTTCGGCATAGGGATTCCCCTTTAAGTCCATACCAGGTGACGGGGCCAGCGACGCCTCCTTCGCTGGCCCTGGCTACCTGGAGACGCACTCAAAATGAGCGGACTTTCCTCCGCGTGTGTGGGCGAGTCTGTTCATTTCAAAAGTACGGCGGATAGTCCGTCGGACTTAGGCCGCGTACACACGGGCGGATTGTCTGCCCAACTTAGTCCGCTGAACCGTGTTTCAGCGGACAATCCGCTCGTGTGTGGGCTTCAGCGGACTTTTTCAGCGGACAGTCTGACGGACTTAGTCTTTCGGAATTTCCGTAATTTTGTCCGTCCAAACTTGGTTTCAGCGGACAATCCGCTCGTGAGTAGGCTAGTTCGACGGACTAAGTATGGCGCATGCTCAGAAAGAATTTACACGCCGAAGGTTGCATTGCAGTGTATTGGACGTCGAATTTCTAGTCCCGTCGTACGTGCCGTACACGTCATCGTGCAAGCTTTCGGCGGACTGTCTGTTCATCGTGTGTGGTCAAGTCCGTTCATTCAAAATTACGACGGACTGTCTGTCGGATTGTCTGACGAACTTAGTTGGGCAGACAATCCGCCCGTGTGTACGCGGCCTTAGTACGCCGTGTTAGTCCACTAAGTTCTACACTTGGTAGATTGCCCGGGATACTTTCTTTTGACAGTTGAGTGAGCAGATAATCTCTCCACTTGTTTATATTAAAGAATCACCTTCTCTCAGCTCAGAGAGTTCATCAGGGGAGTGAATCGAGATAGTGTTTTTTTTTAACAATTAATCATGCAGGATCTAGGTGACCCTGGTGGCCATCTTGGGTCATGCAGAGTCTTTTTAAGTCCCTGCCCCCCCAGGTTTTGGTGTACATTTGTGAAGTGAATGGAAGCTGGTGGACAAGTTCTGGTGGCTCGGTGTGGTCACTGTGCTGAATTGAAGTTGCTCTACTGTCTGAATAGTACAGAGCTCCAATCTCATTTAAAGTTGCTTTTTCTTTATTGACTGAGTAGAAATTCGGAGTCTGCACTTTTCGCTCTTTGTGTAACATTTGTCTCTGAGTTGATTTGGTCATACAATAAACTTGGTTGAACTGTCCTAAAATGATCGGCTCTGACTTTCTTCCACCCTACAAGTCAATGATTCAACCCTGAAGTTAAAAGTCAGCCCCCTGAGCCACTTGGGGGTCCTGAACTGCCTCCAGGTGTTGAGGGGGTGCTACATACCAAGATGTTTGTCCACTTGTTTTTAGGGACTATTACAGTTGAAACTGGGCATCCAAGAAGGTTTGATTTCCCATGAATTCTTTGTTACTGTAAATGCTGATCATCACAAATCTGAGTCTTCTGATTTGGGTTTATAAAATGTTACTCATTCTTTTGGTCGGTCCTGAGGTTGACTCACCTTTTATCTTCACCAATATCTCCTGACTCCTCTTTTTTACATTGTTGGTTGTAGTTGTCACGTCACAGGAATAATTCCCAGAGTCCTTCACCTGAGCGGGCTGAACTCCATATTGATTATATGAAATTAATTCTCGGACATTCCGTCCATCTTTGTGAAAAGCAAATTTCAGTTGTGTCCCCGGTCTGAACGGGCTGAGACTAGTGTCACATGTCAGGGTCATCTCATCACCTTCTACCACTGGATACGGGGTCACATTTATCTCTGGAATTTCAAATAGATCTAAAAAATAATCACATAGACAAACAGTAGTAGTAATGTATCTTCTGTATTGTTGTGAGTGTGGTATGGAATCTTAATAATACATATGGGGAATTAAGATCTCAGTGTTTTGCTCAGTGTTTCCAACCTTATGGTAAAATTGTGAACTTTGTTCAGACAATCAGTAACCGGGGATGAGCTTTATGTTCGAGTCGAACATTGGCTGTTCGCCAAACAGCGCACAATTTTGGGTGTTCGTGGAAAATTCGAAAGCCGCCGAACACCCTTTAAAAGTCTATGAGAGAAATCAAAAGTGCTAATTTTAAAGGCTTATATGGATGGTATTGTCATAAAAAGTGTTTGAGGACCCGGGTCCTGCCCCAGAGGACATGTATCAATGCAAACAAAAGTTTTAAAAACTGCCATTTTTTGAGATCACTGATTTTAATAATGTATAAATATAATAGTATAATATTCTTTTAAAGTTCGTACCGGGGGGTGTCTATAGTATGCCTGTAAAGGGGCACATGTTTCCCGTGCTTCGAACAGTCTGACAGCAAAGTGACATTTCTAAAGGAAAAAAAAAGTAATTTAAAACTACTCGCAGCTACAATGAATTGTCCGTCCGCAATACACATAAAAGTTCATTGATAAAAATGGCATGGGGATTTCCCCACAGGGGAACCCCCGAACGAAAATAAAAAAAATGCATGGGGGTCCCCATAAATTCCATACCTCAAAATTGGATTTTAAGGGGAACCCTACACCAAAATGTTTAAAAAATGGTGTGGGGTTCCCCCAAAAATCCATACCAAACCCTTATCCAAGCACGCAACCCGGCAGGCTGCAGGAAAAGAGGGGGGGCAAGAGAGAGCCCCTCTCCTGAACTGTACCAGGCCACATGCCCTCAATATTGGAAGGGTGCTTTGAGGTAGCCGCCCCAACTGGAGGGACCCCTGGTAACCAGCTTCCCTGCCAAATGATCCCTGCCAAAAACCCCAGCAGACTTTTTTCCGCCACCCCTGCAGTACCGTGCCCTTAGCCAGTCCCCCCCCCCCGCCTTGCCCGCTACCCCTGTTTGCAGCCCGCTTCAGTACTGCCACAGTCTAGCCCTATTGAAGGAAAAGAAGAAATGGACTTACCGGGCTGCACAGAGGTAAACCCACCAGCCCGATCGTCCCGTCTCCCTTGCTGTTGTTAGGCTCAGGGGAACCTCCTCCTCTGACCCTGTCAGCTCACCCTCCGACCTCTGCCTGGACATCTCTTCTCCTTCCGACAGCCCTCCAGGAGACATGGCCCTGGATGTTGAGGGACCAGTAGCCATCCGTCCTCGCCTCTGCACTGCATACCTGCCTGCTGATTTGTGTATGGATTTCTTAGGGCCGGTGCGTCCCACCTCAGCCCTGTTTAGCAGCTCTTGTCCTGGCATTCCGCTCCCTCTCACTGCTGGTCGTCTATCCGGTACTCCAGCTGAGGGGATGGCATGCCCAGCAGCAACTTCTGATCTCCCCGCTGAGGCCCTGTCTGCTCTGACGTCATGCTGGGGGTGTGGCCTGCGCTCGCTTGATCCCACCGCCTCCCGGGCCTGCTTGTCGCTCTCAACCCACCTGACCGACCATCTACAGGTCCCTCACGTGGCGGGGAGTTTGCTGGCCTGTCTCCCCCTTGCTGCCTGGGCCGCTCATTTAGCGGGTAGGCCTGAAGGAGCCCGCAGAGGACTGCTTTCATGTTGCTTGGACCTGGGGGCAGGGTCGGCGAGAAGTGCTCCGGAGGCCGGGACCTCCGAGCTCGTACCGACTCCCTCCCCCCGGTCTATACCGGCCACATCAGCACTGGCATAAGAATCTGCTCCAGCCATCCCGATCCCCGCGACGCCGCATCCTCCCTCAGCCGTGCTAACAGGCGCTCCATTTCTGCCATGCTCCCTGCAACTTTCCCTGATGCTCTGGTGCCATGGGGGAGGGGTCTGTCCCTTATATTAACAACCCCCCTCCCCCCTAGACACTGCCAATCCTGATCCCCTCTCATCCAGCCCCTGTTCCCACAGTCATGGGCTCCACTCTGCCTATGGCATTCTGTCTTTTTGCTCCGGGCCACAGCAAAAAATGGGACAAACTAACTGACGTGTTTCTCACTTAACGGTGCTTAGTCATACCTACCCTACCACCACAATATACATACTTACTAAAATATTTCAAATAAGCAACTCCATGTGTGGTTAATTACTCAATTAGATCTTCAATTGAAAGAAACCCTTGATTAACAAACGTGTTAAACGTGTGTGAGTTGGGGGAAAACACACGAATGTGTGAATTCAGTGCAGATGAAGATGCTTTTATAATGTTTTAAATTAAATTTACACTAAAATAAAGTGTCTAAATAATTTATTTTGTTTAAATAAATTATTCCAATAAACTGTGAGCTGTAAATATGCCCAATAAATATGTGAACAACTGAATAGTTGGTGAATAAATGAAATGAAATAAAATTAAATATAAGGTAGAATGTGATAAAGTAGAATGTGATAGGAGGTTGGTGCCATTGTCACAAACCACCATTCCTGGCTGAAGCTAGCGTGGCATCAACCATCTCTGAGACTGCCCCTGCAGAGCTGCCAGAATCTCTGCCCCAGTGTGGCTCCTGTCCCCTAAGTAGACCAACTCAAGCACCGTATGGCATCTTTTTGCCTGAGTGCTTGCATAGTCCCTAGAACGTCTACGGAGCACTGCTGGTTTCGAGGACAAATCTGCACAGGAAGAGGCCATAGAGGAAGAAGACGAGGAGGGGGTGGAGGAGAGAGGTGTGGCAGAATCAGCACTACCAGCTTTTTGGAGGCGTGGTGGCGGAGCAAGCTCCAACATTACTGCACCCTGTCCTGCATCCTTCCCAGCTGCCAGCAGAGTTACCCAGTGCGAGAATAAAGGTAACGTCCCTGTCCATGCCTACTGGACCATGAGTCAGCGGTAATATGCACCTTACCGCTGACCGCCCTGTCCAACGAGGCCAAGACATTGCCTTCCACATGCCGGTAGAGAGCCGGAATGGCTTTCTGAGAAAAAAAAATGGTGTTTGGGAACCTGCCACTGAAGTACTGTACATTCCACAAATTCTCGAAAGGGGGCAGAGTCTACCAGCTGAAAAGGCAGCAGTTGGAGTGCTGGCAATTTTGCCAAACTAGCATTCAGCCGCTGAGCATGTGGATGGCTGGGACTGAATTTCTTTCGATGGTTTAGCAACTGGGGTAGGGAAATTTGCCTGCTACAATCGGGTTTAGGTGTTCTGCTAGCAGATTACCCGCAAGTGCTTGGGACACCTAATTCTACATCTTCATTCCTCTCAGTGCAGGTCTCTGAGAGGACTGAAGGCATAGTGGGGTTGGAGATCCCAGCTGATGAGGAGCAAGGAGAGGTCCGCCTTGTTCTTTGGTGTGGGTCTTTTAAGTACTGTTGTCAACGGACTGCACGGGAGCTCGATGTATGTCTGGTCAAGCATGTGGTGCCCAAGCGGCTGCTGTTTTGGCCACGCTTGATACGCTTCAGACATACAGTATGTTGCAAACAGCAACAGTGAGATCTGCTGCACACGTCTCAAAAAAGGCCCACACCAAAGAACTTTTTAAAAAACGTAAGCGCCCTGCCCATACGGAGCTGTGCGGTGTGATGCAGTTGGTTGCCTGTCCTTAAGCTGGCCCCTGGAGGGCATCCTTCCTCATTGGAGATGTGCCTCCTCCTCCTCTCTTCTATCAGGCACCCACGTAGAATCAGTGACCTCATCATCCCCTCCCTCCTCGCCACTGGAGAAAACCTGGCAGTATGCTGCAGCTGGAGGAACATGACTGCCAGTTTCTTGTCCTTCTTGGGCACCACCTCTCTCTGGGCTCACGTTACTGCCTTCATCCTCAACCTGGGTACCATCACATTGGAGCCTTCAAAATGCTGCGCATCCTCCTGCAGCATGTACCCGACACTGTGGTCGAACAGTTCAGGGGATTCCTCAGGACATGATGGTGGGGCTAGGGAAGGAGTGACTGATGCCATTGAGCCGATGGAATAGGCTGCTTTGGCAGCTGCATTGGCAGCCAAACTTCTCTTAGTCTGGGTGACAGAGGATGAGGAGGATGAGGAGGATGAGGAGGGCTTTATGATCCACTTTACCGACTCTTCTGCATGTCATGGCTCAACGCAGCCAGCTGTCGAAAAAAAAGGACAAGCGTGCCCCATGGCCACATGCTGAGGATGCACCGTGTCCACGACCAACACTGTTGCCTGTAGACACAGAGCCTGCTTGCCCTCTTTTAGTGACCTGTGAGAGTTTGCCTTTCCTTGGTGGCCTTCCAGAAATGCTTTAAAATTGGATTAGCAAAACACTACCTGAAGTTTACTAGGAATGGCCTGCAGTCAGGTATAGGCTTGGCTAGACTAGAATGCAGTGGATATATATGTAGGAGACTGTATATATATCTTTATGGACTGCAGATTGTGGAATCACCTGCCTGCCTGCCTGAAAGTGTCTTTGAATAAATACACCAGGAATGGCCTGTAGACAAGTATAGGCTTGGCTAGACTAGAATGCGTGGATATATATGTGGGAGACTGTATATATATCTTTATGCACTGCAGATCGCGGAATCACCTGCCTGAAAGTGTATTTGAAAACGTACACCAACAATGGCCTGCAGTCATATATAGGCTTGGCTAGAATGGAATTCAGTGGATATATATATATGTTGGAGACTGTATATATATTTAACGCACTGAAGATCACTGAATCACTTGCCTGCCTGAAAGTGTATTTGAAAACGTATGCCAGCAATGGCATGCAGTCAGATATAGGCTTGGCTAGACTAGAATGCAGTGGATATATATGTAGGTGACAGTATATATATTTTATTCACTACAGATCGCTGAATAACCTGCCTGGCCTGCCTGCCTGAAAGTGTATTTGAATACATACACCAGGAATGGCCTGCAGTTAGATCAGTATACAGTGCATACATATATATATATATATATATATATATATATATATTTATTTTTTTAAATTTGGATATTTATTATAGCAAAAAGTAAAAAAATATTGTTTTTTTTTTTCAAACTTGTCGCTCTTCTTTTGTTTATAGCATAAAATAAAAACTGCAGAGGTGATTAAAAATCACCAAAAGAAAGCTCTATTTCTGGGGAAAAAAAATATACAAAAATGTCATATGGGTGCAGTGTTGTATGACCGCGCAATTGTCATTCAAAGAGCGACAGCGCTGAAAACTGAAATTTGGCCTGGGCAGGGAAGGGGGTGAAAATGGCCGGTATTGAAGTGGTTAAAGCTTGTTATGTTTGGTATCTATTTGATTGACATAACCCCATCTTTATATGTTTTTAAAAATTGCAAACGAATCTTCAGGCCTAAAATGTGCATTTGGAAAGGATTTAGTAAACCATTTTGGCTGTATTAAAGGGTAGATATGTACACATCCCATGACTTACTGTGTATGGAGATAAAAACTTCATCTGAAAAATGTTTATAATTATTCCAAGTTTTCGGAGTTATTTCCTTTGCACATTTGTATTTCCCGATGTTCGTCATGTTTACAATTCCTACATGAAATTCTGATGTTTCGCTCTGATTTTGAATGACAGAATTTTCCTTGTAGAATATTGTATATTTTTCCTTGTAGTCAGAACGAAGGAGACATCTCAGAGTCAGATCATCTCCTTCATGAACATGGAGAGGAACCCTCAGGATCACCGGGCCTGGAACACAGAGAAGATCTCATGAGAAGATGGAGGACAGACACAGAATTACTCCCACAACCATTTGTAGTAGAGATGTGTAGTAGATGCCTCCTGTGTGTGACCTCCAGGAATTAGTATATACTGTATGCTTCATTTATCAATTCGTTTTCATTTAGGAGACCACCTCATCACTAGGATAACAATTTAGGAGAAAACGCTGTAAAGAAGATGTCCAATACTTATCTGTCTGGTAGGCAGTGACTCCAGTCTTCGCTTCCAGGGGCTGCTACATGTTGTATTGGCCAGCAGGGGGCGCCCCAGAGCAGTGGTGTATTTAGGTTTTGTACTGTCCTAGGCCACACTAAATTCATGCACCCCCTAATTTAAATACGACCCACCCTTCCTGTCAAGTCCACACCCCTACCTATATAAGACCCGGCCTATCATCTGTAAGCCACACCCCCTCCATCTCCCCCTAGCAGCAAAAATACCCCTTTCAGCAAAAATCCTCACCCTCATATAACCCCTTCCAGTACAAATCCCCCTTTTCTCAGCACAAATCCTCCCCCATCATCCCCTCCCAGCATAAATCCTCTTCCATCTTCCCTTGCCAGCATAAATTCTCCCTCTTAGCAAAAATCCCCCCATCTCCCCCTCCCAGCACAAATCCTCCCCCATCTCCCCCTCCCAGCACAAATCCTTCTCCATCTCCCCTTCCCAGCATAAATAACCCTCCCAGCACAAATCCTCCCCCATCACCTCTACCAGCATAAATTCCCCCTCTCAGCACAAATCCTCCCCCAACGCCCCTCCCAGCATAAATACCCCTCCCAGCACAAATCCTCCCCCATCTCCCCCCAGCATAAATACCCCTCTCAGCACAAATCCTCCCCCATCGTCCCCTCCCAGCATAAATCCCCCTTTTCAGCACAAATCCTCCCCCATCGCCCATGGGCGTCCGCAGCAGGGGGCAAGGGGGGTCAAGTGCCCCCCCCTGGAAGCCCCAAGGTGCTGCCACTGCCGCCGCCGCCATGCTGCACTACTTTTTTATTTTGTGTCCGCTCTCCGCTCCTGTGTATCACAGCGCTGGATGGCTGTGTTTGGCGCTCCGCTCTGTAACACAGTCCCGCCCCCCCCCAGGCCATCTCGTGTGATAGTAGAGGGAATCCACGCTCCGCCTATCACATGAGCCGGTCTGGGGGGGGCGGGACTGTGTTACAGAGCGGAGCGCCGAACACAGCCATCCAGCGCTGTGATACACAGGAGTAGATGCCCATCCTGTGCTACAGTGCCTGGATAGGAGGTTCGAGGGGGGGGATGGAGTGCTCACCTCCACCACCGCACTCTCCTGCCCCCCCCCCTGCTCTTCTCTTCCACCCCCGCACTCTCCTGACCCCCGTGCTCTCCTCCACCACCACCGCACTCTCCTGCCCCCCCCAGTGCTCTTCTCTTCCACCACCGCACTCTCCTGACCCCCCCCCCTGCTCTCTTCCACCCCCGCACTCTCCTGACCCCCGTGCTCTCCTCCACCACCACCGCACTCTCCTGCCCCCCCAGTGCTCTTCTCTTCCACCACCGCACTCTCCTGCCCCCCCCAGTGCTCTCCTCCACCGCTGCACTCTCCTGCCCCCCCCAGTGCTCTCCTCCACCGCTGCACTCTCCTGCCCCCCCCCAGTGCTCTCCTCCACCACCGCACTCTCCTGCCCCCCCAGTGCTCTTCTCTTCCACCACCGCACTCTCCTGCCCCCCCAGTGCTCTCCTCCACCACCGCACTCTCCTGCCCCCCCAATGCTCTCCTCCACCACCGCACTCTCCTGCCCCCCCCAGTGCTCTCCTCCACCACCGCACTCTCCTGCCCCCCCCAGTGCTCTCCTCCACCACCGCACTCTCCTGCCCCCCCCAGTGCTCTCCTCAACCACCGCACTCTCCTGCCCCCCCGTGCTCTCCTCCTCCACCACCACACTCTCCTGCCCCCCCCCCAGTGCTCTCTTCCACCACCGCACTCTCCTGCCCCCCCAGTGCTCTCTTCCACCACCGCACTCTCCTGCCCCCCCAGTGCTCTCCTCCACCACCGCACTCTCCTGCCCCCCCAGTGCTCTTCTCTTCCACCACCGCACTCTCCTGCCCCCCCAGTGCTCTCCTCCACCACCGCACACTCTCCTGCCCCCCCCAGTGCTCTCCTCCACCACCGCACTCTCCTGCCCCCCATGCTCTCTTCCACCACTGTGCTCTCCTCCACCACCACACTCTCCTGCCCCCCCCAGTGCTCTCTTCCACCACTGCACTCTCCTGCCCCCCCCCCAGTGCTCTCCTCCACCACCACACTCTCCTGCCCCCCCCCCCAGTGCTCTTCTCTTCCACCACCGCACTCTCCTGCCCCCCCAGTGCTCTCCTCCACCACTGCATTCTCCTGCCCCCCCATGCTCTCCTCCACCACCACACTCTCCTGCCCCCCCCAGTGCTCTTCTCTTCCACCACCGTACTCTCCTGCCCCCCCAGTGCTCTCCTCCACCACCGCACTCTCCTGCCCCCCCCCAGTGCTCTTCTCTTCCACCACCGCACTCTCCTGCCCCCCATGCTCTCTTACACCACTGTGCTCTCCTCCACCACCACACTCTCCTGCCCCCCCAGTGGTCTCCTCTACCACCACACTCTCCTGCCACCCCCTCCAGTGCTCTCCTCCACCACCACACTCTCCTGCCACCCCCTCCAGTGCTCTCCTCCACCACCACACTCTCCTGCCACCCCCTCCAGTGCTCTCCTCCACCGCCACACTCTCCTGCCTCCCCCCAGTGCTCTTCTCCACTGCCACACTCTCCTGCCCCCCCCAGTGGTCTCCATCACCACCACACTCTCCTGCCCCCCCCCAGTGCTCTCCTCCACCACCACCACACTCTCCTGCCCCCCCCCCCCCAGTTTTCTCCTCCCCTGTTCTTGCTGCTCTCCAGCTCTCCCCATCCTTCTCTAGCCACCATCCCAGTGCTTTCCCCCCCAGTGCTCTCCGCCCCTGTTCCCCCCAGTGCTCTCCCCCCCCATGCCCTCCACTCCCCCCAGTGCTCTCCCCCAGTGCTCTCCTCTCTCCCCCTGTTCTTTCCCCTCCAGTGCTCTCCCCTCCCCCCAATGCTCCCCCCCTGTTCTTTCCCCCCCCCAGTGCTCTTCAGCTCTCCCCATCATTCTCTAGCCCCCACCCCAGTGCTCTCCAGCCCTCCTTACTCCCCACCGCTGTTCTATCTGTCCCCCTGGTGCTCTCCAGCCCCCCCCCAGTGCTCTCTACCCTCCGTGCTCTCCACCCCTGTTCTTTTTGGCTCCCCCTTAGCACCCTCCACTCCCCACCCCTGTACTCTCCTCTCCCCCTGCATTTTGCGCCCATCCATGTGCTCTCCACCCCCCATAGTGCTCTCCAGTCCCCCGTGCTTTCCACCCCTGTTCTTTCTGGCCCCCACTGGTGCTCTCAAGCTCCCCCCCATTGCTCTCCACTCACCCCTGCTCTTTGTGCCCCCCCCCCAGTGCTCTTCACCACCCCACACTCTTAGCCCCCCCAGTGCTCTCAGCCTACCGTGCTCTCTACCCCTGTTCTTGTTGGCCCCCCCAGTGCTCTCAAGTTCCCCCCAAGTGCTCTCCGCTCCCCACCCCTGTGATCTCCACTCCCCCTCACTCTTTGCCCCCACCCATGTGTTCTCCAACACCGCCAGTACTCTTTGCTCCCCCTTCTCTCCAACTCCCACTCAGTGCTCTCCACTTCCCCAGGACTAGAGGGCAGGCTGACTGGGGCCAGAAAATGAGGACGGCTGAAGGTGCAGGTGGCCAGGGACCACTCCATCTCACAGCAGACAGATCCTCTGGAAGGAGCACCGTCCCCATCCAAAACGAGAACAGACCCTGCCTGCTGCTGGCCGTTATGGATATCCTGCTGGCATGCAAGGTACTGTACCGAGCATCAACAACACACCTTCCCACAGACAGGGACTGCAGACTGGGACATGGGGCACAGGAGGGGCTGCAATGATGTGCACAGTGAGACTGCATTCACGGCACAGTAAAGCTGCATTTGATAGACACAGTGAGGCTGCATTTGATGGACACAGTGAGGCTGCATTTCATAGTTTCATAGTTAGTAAGGTTGAATAAAGACACCAGTCCATCCAGTTCAACCTGAGTGTCTACAATTGTCCCTATCCCTGTATATTACACATTCACATTGGTCCCTACCCTCAAGGAGCCCACAATCCAAGGTCCCCATTCATACACTAGGGCCAATTTTGGACAGAAGCCAGTTAATCTACCTCCATGTCTTTGGTTTGTGGGAGGAAACCGGAGTACCCGGCGGAAACCCACGCAGGCACAGGGAGAACATGCAAACTCCAGGCAGGTATAGTCATGGTTGGGATTTGAACCACTGACCCTTCTTACTGCTAGGTGAGCGTGCTAACCACTACACCACTGTGCCGCCCAAATTTGAAAGGCACAGTGAGGCTGCATTTGGTGGGCACAGTGAGGCTGCATTTGGTGGGCACAGTGAGGCTGCATTTGGTGGGCACAGTGAGGCTGAATTTGATGCGCACTGGTGAGGCTGCATTGAGCTCTTGCATCAAGTCTGCAGTCTCTGACCATCTTCTGTATCATGTCTGCAGTCTCTGAGGGAGTCTGGAGAGGAGTCAAAAGTGGGAGCACCGCCGGGATGGGGGTCATGGGAGAAGTCAGACTTGTGTGGACTGTGGATAGGAGACTATAGGTTAAAACCTCCAAGCTGGAGCCGACTGACTGAGCCCTGCACAGTGCACCTGAGAGGAGGTCAGTGAGAGCACCGCCAGGCCAGTCGGGGGTCACTGATGTAAGGGGGAGTGAATATGATAATGTAAGGGGTACTGATCTAAAGGGTTTCCTCCTTATATTAGTAACCCACCCCCCTTACCTTAGAGTATTCTTTCTGCAGAAGGTGGTTCCCCCCCCCCACGTTCTGAGTTTCTGGGGTCCCCATTGATGATTGATCACTTACCACTATTAACTGGAATTTGAATATATATATATATATATATATAAAGCCCTATGTGATTTCATATCTATATCTAATACTCTCTTCATCAAATGTGCTTTAAAATGTATGGTTTTTCCCTTTCATGAACAAGAAAATAATGACGTTATGCTGTTGGGCTGGTATAATAATGCTGTGAGGCTGGTATGAAATTTTTTCCAGGGCTGGTTTTTGAAAGCATGGGCGTCCGCAAGGTTCCTCAGGTGGCTGCGTACCATGCCCATATAGCCTAGAGAATGTACATCTTTTTACATTGCAATACATCTGTTGCCATATTTTTAACTTTATGAAAACAGCCAATCCAGTGACAGTATGAGATCAAAATATGGCCACAACAGATGTATTGCAATGTAAAAAGATGTACATTCTCTAGGCTATATGGGCCTGGAACAGAGCCGCAAGAGTAACTTCCAATACAAAGTGAAGATGAATTATCTCTTATATAACACATATGTATTACCAGTGGAAAGATTTTCATGAGATTGTCGAAAAGGGGCGGAGCATGAGTGGCCTTGAAATGATGCCCCCCCTTGGAAAAAGTTCTGCGGACGCCCATGCCATCGCCCCCTCCCAGCATGAATACCCCTCTCAAAACAAATTCTCCCCCATCGCCCCCTCCCAGCATAAATATCCCTCTCAGCACAAATTCTCCCACATCTCCCCCTCCCAGCATAAATCCTCACTTTCAGAAAAAATCCTCCTTCATCTAAAACCTGTGCCTCCTTTTCTCCCCTCCCAGCACATCCCCCCCCCCCCCCCCCAGCTCCTTCTCCTGTTCTTTAAGAGCAGCCTGCTCTGCTGGGACTTGTAGTGCCCTAGACTACAGGGGGCTGAGATATGGCAGCCTCCTATGCTGGGACTTGTAGTGCCCTCTACGGGGGGCTGAGATATGGCAACCTCTTATGCTGGGACTTGTAGTATCCGTAAACCATAATAAAGTCAACTGCTGGCTGCACTAAGAAGAAAACTGTGGGTACTGCTTGATAATAGGTTTCTGTTATTTTGTCTGGAATGGGCAAAGAGAATAATAAATGATATATTTCCAAATATGAAAAAAATTTACTGACCAAAAACAACGTCCAGTCTGGCAGTGCCGCTTCTTTCTGTACCGGCCTGGCAGCTGTAGTCCCCGCTATTCCAAGTGTCTGCAGTTGTAATGGTATAGATTTTTCCTGTACGTGCCCGTGTACCATATTTGTACCAGTCGTAGGTCAGATCTTCTCCTCCAGAGGACCCCACATCACACGTCATTGTTATAGAGTCTTCTGTGAAGATCTTCCTCCAGTTTGGGGTGAAGGTGACCACAGGACTCACTGCCCATCCTGAAGAGGAATAAAGTGGAATTCTAACTTCTGCCATGGTAATTCCACACAATAAAATGTAATATGTTCTAAGAAAGTGGCATGACATGGTACTCAGCCAACTGACCCTTCAGATGAATTCATCTAATAACTAGTCATATTAATGTCTGTAAATTGAGCTGTTCTTGGACGGCTCCGCTCACACACACGGTGTACAGAGCTGATCTGAGCGGCTCGGTACCATGTGATCGCTGTGATGACCAATCGCGGTGATCAAATGCGAATTGAAAACTGCGCTTGCAGCCAAAAAGAAGAAGAGAAAGGTGAAGACCTTATATCCTAATATCTGATGTAAAACGTATGTATACATAAAGAGGCAGTGCGAATTTCCCCCACAATCATAGTGAAAATCAATATAAAAATATTTTCCCATATACAGTGCTGTGTTTGCCCCTCTCTTTTTATTTTTTTGCATATTTGTAAAACTTAAAGTGGTTGGAAACGATCACCTTGTAAAAACAACCCTTTTAGTTTCAAACAGACATGACAGGCAAAACATTTGTGTATAGAAAAAAAAACATTATAAATACCTTTTTTTCCCTTTTTTGATCACATTCCCTCTGTCCTCAGCTGCATAAGAGCTGGGGGAGGAGAATCAACAGCACACTGATCTTCCCAGTGAAAGACTGTGCTGAGCGAGGTGGGGGAGCATGTCAAGACAAGTCTGATCATTAGAGGGGATCAAGCTAAGTTCCCAGTATAGCTAGAGCACTGACCACGTTGTGCTCTCATGCTTAGTCTGGTCAATTTTTAATAGGAAAGCAGGGGGATTTAGAGGAATTTCACACAAAGGAAGTAATACAAAAAGAATAGAAGATTTTCTCATACAAGTACATGGTACAGCAGCCACATATCAGGAATATGAAATGTTGGGGTAACAAACACTTTAAAGGATTCAGATCATCAAACTTGTTTTTTATATTACACAAAGATAACCCGAGTAAATCCAAATGCAGTTTTCAAATGATGATTTCATTTATTAAAAGAGAAGTATGAGGTTTTTTTTTTTTTAGATTCATATTTACCTAAATCAGTGTTTCTCAAATCCAGTCCTCAGGCCCCCCCAACAGGTCATGTTTTCAGGTTTTCCATTATTTTTCACAGGTGATTTGATCAGTTTCACTGCCTTAGTAATTACCACAGCCGTTTCATCTCAGGGAAATCCTGAAAACATGACCTGTTGGGGGGGCCTGAGGACTGGATTTGAGAAACACTGACCTAAATGGATGTAGCATCTGTCCACTGGCACCTCTAACACTGAGAACCGAGCGATCAAACACCATCGATCACTCGGTTCTCACAACCTCATGAGCAGAGAGCTGCTGACTGTCAGTCGCTGATCTCTGCTCTGCCTCCTCCTCGCTCACTGGAGCGCTGAGCTGTGGAGGGAGCGGCCCGCTCAGGCTCTCAGTTTCTATCATTTTACTATAGCGATTGATTGATTAATTGATTGATTGATTGAATGATATAAAATAAAGACTCACCTGTGTGTCCCAAGATTGTGGCTGTAAAATAAGACAAAAAAAACAAACTGTTACATGTCTGAAATACAAATTGAAAAAAGAGAAGAACAATTCCAATAAATGTTGGCTGTATTAATAATTGTGAATGATTAAGAATTGATGTGCCATTTGGTAAGATTAAAGATCCAGACATACGATTTTTCCAATGATAAAATGTCTGTAAAACCAACACACTTTGGGGGTTGTATCTCCACCTCCTTCATCAGGGCTTGAAATAATGATACATTGTAACAGTCTATACGGAGATAAGAATATATTTATAGTTGTATATTATTAATGTGAGTTTGCACAGCAATCTGCCAGCAGCCGGTTTAAGCATTCTTCCATACCCTGATACCTTAATACAATCTAAATTAACTACTGACAGCCGTAGAAAATCAAACTAACAATACACAACTCTAAACCAATTTGAGCCCATATAGACTGTTACAAAGTATCATTCTTTCAAGCCCTGATGAAGGGACTGTGGCTCCCGAAACACTTTGGCTTGACAAACATTTCATCATTGGAATAAACTTGTATTTGGACTGTGTGGTGCTTCAGTTCTTAGAGAGATTGTAAAGGCAGAAGGTTTTTTTATCCTTAATGTATTTCTGCATTAAGGTAAAAAAAAAACTTCTGTGTTCAGCCCCCCCACCGAGCCCTCCTAATCTCACCTGAGCCAGATCTCAATCCAGCCCCGTGCCGAAGTACAGCAGCTCTCTCTTACGTCTCTCTTCATTGGACAAGGGGGCAGCAGTGGGAGCCATTGGCTCCTGCTGCTGTCAATCACAGCCTTAGAGGAAAGGGTGGGGCAGGGCTGAGCCATACTGTATGAGTGTCAGTGGACACACAGAGACTGGCTTGGGATTGAGCCCTCACAAGTGCCCCCATAGCATGCAGCTTGTTTTGTTTTATCCAGCTGTATTTACTTAGTGTACCTTATAACATCCAAGTAAAAGATATAACACCAAAAAAATCAAAAACAGAATTACTGACTTGTGTAGCACTCTCTACCAATAGGTAGGTGCTAGTAATAGTTTTTTTTACTAGGGACAGTCAGCAAAGGCAAATTTAGGCAGGCCTATGCTGTAAGCTAGGCCTGTCTGTTTTGATCTGGGGGCTGGGAGTGGTCAGAGTAGCAGTGGGTGTGACCACATGTGCTCTAGTTCTGGGGCGCCTCCCCTGCTTCCTGAGAGAAGATTCTGCTTTAATTCCAGATTCTGGAAGAGGGGCTGGGCCTGGAACTGGAGCAACAGGCAGCTTGACCAATCACCAATTGGAATTGGCAGGGGATGGGCCTCCTATATAAACTGAGGGGATATGCCACTGGAGAGAGTTGTTGGCTGATTGAAGTGAGAAATTGAATATTAGGCAGCAGCAGGAGGGCACCCCCATCTGGGAGGGTGTGTGTACCGATCGCAGGAGGAGGCCCAGGGAGAGCTGTGAAGGAACTTTGCTTCTACATGGGCATTGGCAATGTCTTCTTTCTTACCACACGGTCGGTGGTAAGGAACTCCTGGAGCAGAGGGGCAGGTGAAGCTGTGGGAACGTACGGTACGGTCAAGTTCCTCATCAAGGACCAAGGACTCGGGGCTGTGGAAGGTCAGTGAGTGTTACCACTAGGGATGAGCTTCGTGTTCGAGTCGAACGTACGTTCGACTCGAACATTGGCTGTCCGTCCGTTCGGCGAAATCCGAACACTTGGTCCGTTCGCGTCAAAATTCGCGTGGCGCTCGCGGCCCACAATGCACTGCGATGGCGCAGTGCATTGCTGGCTCATGATTGGCCAAGCATGCACTGTGACCCCGCATGCTTGGCCAATTGCAGCGCCAGCAGCGAGGAGAGCCATGATTGGCCACAGGCTCAGGCTGTGTAGTGCACGCCCCACACTATATAAGGCCGCCATTGCGGCGGCCTCGTGTAGTGTGTTGGCGTCTGAAGCAGTGGGTGTTCTGTGTACCTTCAACACAGTACACACCGATCGTTTTCGGCTGATTTTCTATCTTGCTGTTGTGTAGTGGTTATTGTCTGCGTGCTAGGAGATAGTGCGTGCTGTCTGCGTGCTCTGTACCCAGTACATACCGCTATATCCACCTACATAGCTGTTCTCTATTTGAGCCCAATTGCCATCTGCAGGAGTTATTGGAAGTTGTGTGTGCCTCCAGCACTACACAGTATACATCTGTATATACCCCTTTATCTCTGGTGTTCTATAAAAAAGGCATCTGCAGGAGTTAGTGGGTGTTGTGTGCCTCCAGCACAATATAAACTACCCAACTGCTGTTTTACCCAACTCCCTTCAGGCCATTACCATGTCTGGAAGGCCAGCAAGGACCAATTTTTCTGCCCCTGTTTAACAGGGGCGTTTAAGTACAATTTTTGATGCAATGCTTTGCAGCAGGGCTAATTCCTGCAATAAAACTAGAGTATATGGCAGAGGTTGCAGTGTGGTGGCACCAGCACCAGTGCCTAAGGCCCAATTTTTCTGCCCCTGTTTAACAGGGGCGATTAAGTACAATTTTTGATGCAATGCTTTGCAGCAGGGCTAATTCCTGCAATAAAACTAGAGTATATGGGAGAGGTTGCAGTGTGGTGGCACCAGCAGCAGTGCCTAAGGCCAAATTTTTCTGCCCCTGTTTAACAGGGACATGTAATTACAATTCTTGATATAATATTTCACAGGAGGGCCCCTTCCTGTGCCCACCCAGAGTAACGGTGAGGACTTATAGTGTTGTGGCACCAGCACCACAACCACCAAAGGTCAATTTTTCTACCACTGTTCAACAATGGCACGTAATTACAATTCTTGATATAATCGTTCACAGCAGGGCGCTCCAGCACCCACCAAGAGTCACTTTGAGGGCTTACAATGTTGCGGCAAAACCAACACCTTGTTCCGCCATTTCTGCAGAGCATATAGGGCAGGCCCCTACTTTCAAACATCCAACTTACAAACATCTCCTACTTGCAAACGGAAGGAGACAACAGCAAGTGAGATGAAAAAAGATGGACGACAAAACAAATTATACAGGGGTGATAACCCTTCCCTATGTTTTCCAAAAAGCTTAAAAATAGTTTTTTTGACTGGAGCTACAATTTAAAAATGTACCAGTTGAAAATTACAAACAGATTCAACTTAACACAACAAACCTACACAGTCCCTGCCTTGTTTGCACCGCCTGTATACTGCTGTTCTGAGTATATAGGGCCTGGGGGCCACACGCATTTCCTTTTTTTAATATGGGTACGGGGTTCCCCTTAATATGCGTACAAGACCCAAATAGGCTGGTAATGGGCAGGGAGGGCTACCCATGCCATTTTTCTGAATGATTTTCAACCATATTGCAGGAACCAGATATAACATTAAAACCGCAAGCAGTTTTAAATGGTGTTATTTCCGTTTAATGTCATTTTGTGCAAGGACTGTTCTAAACACGGGAAAGACGTGGCACTTCACAGGCATACTACAGACACCCCCCAGGCACCATATTTACAGGAATATTTCACTTTTTTTTTTCACTTTAATCGTCATTAAAATCAGTGCTCCCGCCAAAACGGCCATTTTTAAAAACATTTTAGGCATTGACCCATGTCCCCTGGGGCAGGAGCCAGGTCCCCAAACCCTTTTTAGGACAGCATCTTGCATATTAGCCGTTAAAATTAGCACTTTTCATTTCGAACGTTCGAGTCCCATAGACTTCAATGGGGTTCTAACGTTCGTAACGAACGTGGGGTCCGTTCGAAAGTTCTGGTACGAACCGAACCGGGGGGTGTTCGGCTCATCCCTAGTTACCACAGTGGAGGGCTGGATGTGCCAGGAAGTCTGTGAGGGAACTCTGCTTCTACACGGTCATTAGCAAAGTCTTCATCATTTACACGGTGAATGATGGGGGGTCCTGGATCAGAGGAGAGACTGTGGGGATCTGTGTCAAATCGATGTGGCATGAGGGCACAGGATTTGCAAGTTGGGCTGGCTGGAAACAGTAGTCCACCATCCAAACAAATGCTTTGAAACTACTAGGCCTCTGGGGAGAGGTGCTGCAGGCCTCAGGCCTAGTAGCAGTGATCAACCAGAGCCTGTTTAGGGGCTTATTCACAGTGGGTCCTTATTGCTCAAAACAAGAAGATGTGACATTACTTTACCTCAGTAATCATAAGTTTGTGCAGGAGGAGAAGGAGTTCTGAGACCATCACTGTTACATGGTCAACAGTGATGTCTATACTCTTTACATGGTAATGGATGGGGAATTCTTGAAAGGAATAGTCTGCGGGAGTTAAGCAGTGGAGGAGCAACAGTCTGCATGGAGATGCAGGAGGAGATTCATACCCAGTAAAAATGAACATCATATCTTCTGGCTCTAACTATGTGCTCTTGTGCTTATTCTTAAAATATGATGGCACTCAAAAGGTCCTATGGACATTAGAAATGGCCTTGCGGTCGGTTCGCCACGAATGTTTGCAATTCGCCAAACCGGCGGACTTCTGGTGCTGTTTGCCCGGCGGACATATGCGTTTACATTGTGAAAGAACTTTGACCCAGGATGACACATCCATCATGGGGTACAGGACAGCCAATTGAGACATTTCAGCACATGGACAATTGGACATTCCCCCTAACTTATAAATAGACCTGATCTGGCGGCCATTTTACATTCTGTCTTTTGTCAGTGTAGGGAGAGGTTGCTCTGTGGAGCAGGGACAGACTGTAGTGACAGTGACACAAATCGCTAGCTATTAGGTCCACAAAAGTCCTTTTAAGGACTGGTATAGGTGTACAGTATATAGGGTTCTACAGGTATAATATACTTTCTTTTCAAATATACAAAGTATATTATACTTGACTGCTGACCGATTCTGCAGCTGTCTTTTACCAGTGTAGGGACTGAGGGACAGTTTGGTGTTCTGAGAAGGGACAGTCTGCAAATCACTTGCTACTAGGTCCACAAATGTCCTTTTATAGGTGTACAGTATATAGGGTTGTACACATATAATCTGCTTTCTTTCAAATATCCAAAGTATATTATGGTGCACTGCTGTGCTGCTGAGTGTTGCCCGATTCTGCAGCTGTCTTTTATCAGTATAGGGACTGAGGGACAGTCTGCAAATCACTAGATACTAGGTCCACAAAGGTCCTTTTAAGGACTGGTATAGGTGTACACTATATAGGGTTGTACACGTATAATATACTTTCTTTCAAAGATACAAAGTATATTCTGTATACTCTCTATCACGGTGTTGGTGTCAGTGCTCTCTATCTCGGTGCTGGTGTCAGTGCTCTCTACCTCGGTGCTGGTGTCAGTGCTCTCTATCACGGTGCTGGTGTCAGTGCTCTCTATCTCGGTGCTGGTGTCAGTGCTCTCTATCTGGGTGCTGGGGTCGATGCTCTCTATCTCGGTGCTGGTGTCGGTGCTCTCTATCTCGGTGCTGGTGTCAGTGCTCTCTATCACGGTGCTGGTGTCAGTGCTCTCTATCTCGGTGCTGGTGTCAGTGCTCTCTATCTCGGTGCTGGTGTCAGTGCTCTCTATCTCGGTGCTGGTGTCCGTGCTCTCTATCTCGGTGCTGGTGTCCGTGCTCTCTATCTCAGTGCTGGTGTCAGTGCTCAGTCTCTATCGCAGTGCTGGTTTCAGACAGTGAGGGAGATAGCAGTGGAGAAGCCAATCAGCAGGCAGTGCCAGCACCATGGCTGAGGAACAGCACTGGACTGGCACCTCCGGACCACTGCAGTGGAGCCCTGCATAGGTGGGGGTAAGGGCCGAGCAGAGGGAGGAAATCAAGCACAGGTTGGCACACTGGGACACTGGCAGAGGACTGCGCTGCCCTGAGTGTGGCACTGATCATCTCCTGCACCCCCTTCATAGCCTGCCCTAACTTTGCCTCTCCTCCATGGCCTTCATGCGCTCCTGAATTGTCAAAATTTCACAGATAAAAAAAGAATGCTTGTCGTTGTCGATCCCAGATTCACTTAATACTTTTGTTATGTCAGTGTCCATTTGGTGGGACTATGTGTGCACAGCTAGTAAGTATTTTGTGGCTGAAAATATGACCTGTAGGTTTTTAAGGTTCGCCTGCCATTAACCTCCCTGGTGGTATGATTCAGTCTGGATTTAGGTGCTGAAAGCGGTACAATTATTTTGCATGGAAATTTGGCATTTTATATTGTAGTCCTGTAATTCTTAGGAATAACTCACTTAAATCTGTCCAAACCAGAGTCTAGCAGACATCCCGGGGGTGATAAAGTTTATAATATAATAAAG
Organism: Lithobates pipiens; assembly: GCF_037356315.1. Lineage (NCBI taxonomy): Eukaryota > Metazoa > Chordata > Amphibia > Anura > Ranidae > Lithobates > Lithobates pipiens. The sequence goes on from NW_027507791.1 coordinate 49,325,261, forward strand.
AATACTAAAAATTATTCATTAATCTAATCAAATCCTAAAACACTGAAAAAGGGACACTTTTTGGTTGCTATGGACAATCTCCAAATTTCAGGCAGAAAAAAAGCAGTATTTATAATATAAAAGTGCATGCAGGGCATTGCACAGACCACTAGGGACAAAGGGGGTGTGTAATTTTTAATACAGTACTGTAATCTGTAAGATTACAGTGCTGTGTGTGTTTTGTGTGTTTTTACTTTTTTAAATTTGCCGCCGTTCTCCGCTCCCGTGCGCCGTAACGCCGCAGGGAACGGAGCTCGGCGGCATTCGGCACTGTGAATTGAGCGGAGGACAGCTCACTCACACAGCGCGGAGGACATCGCTGGATCCAGGGGACAAGGTAAGTAACTCTCCCTGTGTCCTCCCCTGCATCCAGCGATGCGATCCCGAGTCTGGCTCGGGGTTACCACTCCTGTTATAAAAATCCCAACCGCTAGGAGGGGGGTTAAAGTCCATGGGGCCCACCGCAAACTTTGCGGTTTGCGAACCTTTGGCCGCATTCGCAGTTCGCGTTCGCGAAACGTTCCGTCGGAAGTTCGTCCATCACTATTGCTGATAACAATAGCAAGGATACAAAGCAATCACACAAAGAGTTCTATCCACTTTTCTAAGTAATAAAAACGTTGTCTTGGTTTTTACTAGAAATGTTTTTGTTGCCTCGTATGAGGTGATTGTGGATCATACCAGTATGGACCTTGAAGAAGGAGGTACACCCTGAAAGCTTGTCCTGAAAATTTTGTATTTTATTGCTAAAAATAAAAAAAAAGTATCACAGACAGTTCTCAACTATTGTTGGTGCAAGTGCACTAATACAATACAGTGCACTTGCAACAACAGTTGAGAACTGTCCTTTGTACTTTTATTTTTAGCAATAAAATACAAAATTTCCAGGACAAGCTTTCATGTTGTACTCCCTTCTTCAAGGTCCTGGTATTGGTACGGCTTGGACCTTGAAGGGGACACACCCCGAAAGCTTGTCCTGAAAATTTGTATTTTAGTGCAAATAAAAAAAGGATCACGGACAATACTCAACTGTTGTTACCTCGCAGCAACTTCAAGTAAAATGTTCTTTTTTGCAGTTCTTTTTAAAAAAGTTACTAGTTAATTGTTCATTGGGTAAGTAATTAGAATAAGTAACAACATTTAATAGATATGAAACAAATAGGTAGATCATTTTATATCTTGACAATAATTAAAGCAGATACTTACAGATGAAGACTATCAGAGCTGTGGCCCGGACCATCATTTCAGCTTTGTGGTTCCGTATTAAGAGTGTAGAAAGAACGAGGACTTTAAGAAGTGTTTGGTTTTCCGGGACGCCTGGAGGGCTCATGTTATTAACACCCACAAAGAAGAATAAAGAAACTAACATAACTAAAAATAAAAAACAGGAACTAAGCAAGTGACATCTTGTAGAGATGTTCTCTCTCTAAAGCTTAACTTGGATAAAAAAACAAGTTCACCCCCGCAGTGAGTTTACCCCAAACTATAATGGTTAAAATACTTGATTTATGTCTGGGGGCATGTCACATACCTGGTCGGAGGCCAAAGTGCTGAGAGGGCTTCTCTTGCGGCTATATGCAGAGCACCCCTGAAGGTGGTGACAAGAAGTGCTATGCCCAAAGAATCAGCGGTTGCCAGGTGTGACAGGCTGAGGTGATGAGGAGATGTCCGCTGGAGTCTCTCAGGAGAACCAGATGAGACTTGGCAGAAGGGAAAGCCAGGAGCAGAGTCAGGAGCCAGGCCAGAATTTATGCACAAAATATCAGTCAGGAGTGGACTGTGTCCATGAATATAACCTCAATATGGGAGGGGTGGACCTCAACGACCAGTTGTTGGCGCCGTACCTAATTGCCTGTAAGGCCAGACGCTGGTATAAAAAAATGTCTGTATACTTATTTTAATTGGCTTTGCTGAACACTCATGTGCTATACAGAACTTCAGGACAAACTGGATCCTTCCTTAAATTCCAGAAAGATATCGTCAGAGCCCTTCTGTTTCCAGACAGTGCTCTGGCCCAACTTCCCAGTGCAAATGCAGTAAGCATGAGAGGCATTTTCCATATGTCCTCTCTGATACCCCTACCCAAAGAAACCCCCAAAGAAGATGTCTTGTCTGTAGAAAGCGCGGATTTAGGCATGGCACCCACTTTTATTGTTCCTCCTGTCCTGACCAACCTGGTCTTTGCACTGGTGACTGTTTCGAACGCTATCACACACTAGTTGAGTATTAGCGTAGGGTACAGCACCGCACAGTCATAGGCACATGTACACAGGATCTCGGGGTCTCGAAAGATGTGATGCCCATCACATTTTGAGAGACCCTAATCTGCAACGTTCAGTTTAAAGTTTTTTTTACAGTTTTTATAAAATTGAAAAAGTGAAAAAAAAAAAAAAAAAAAGCCAGAAATTGTTATGGTTGTATTTTTCTTTTCTCTCTCTCTCTCTATTGTTCTCTCTCTTATATTCGCTCTCTACTTTCCACTCTACAGTTCGCTCACAATTGTTCTATATCTATTGTTCTCTCACTGTTTTATTTTTATTCTATGTTTTATTGTATTTGCTTTGCAGGTATGGTATACTGTAATGTTTGTTTTATTGTTCACCATCATTTGCTTAGCAGGTATGCCATTCAGCTGCAACAGGGTGTGCTCCCTTGATAGATAAAGCTGTGACTCCAGCGCTGTAGGAGGTGATTTCACCGCCACAGTTAAAAAAAAGTGCATGTATGCTGAAGCATGGGGGCAGCAGGGGTGGAGGAGCGATTTGCTCCTAACTTTTGGGGGCGAATGCCCCCATGCTTTAGCATATATATATTTTAGGCAGAGGTTCCAGTTATCCCCGTGGTAACTTTTCTGACACCTCCTGCTTAAAACCCATTTTATTTTTCACTATGTTTTTTTGTATTTGCTTTGCAGGTATGGTAAGTCTTACTGTTATACTGTAATGTTACTTTGTTTTATTGTTAACCATCATTTGTTTAGCAGGTACGCCATTCAGTTGCAGCGCGGATTTATTTATCTTGGCAGCAACGTTTGCTCCCACAATACATAAAGCCGTGACTCCAGCGCTGTAGGAGGGGATTTCACCACCACAGTTAAAAGCAAAAGGGTGCATGTATGCCCATCATTAGAAGTGGGTGGATGAAGGGAGGTAGTCTAATGGTGGGCATACCCACCGATCAATCTCTTTTTTTCGTTCAGCCCACAGGCTGCATGAAAAAAAAGATTACAATATATGCCCAACAATGACCAGCAATGTACTGGTATGTTGCTAGACTTTGAGTGGTTATACCAGAATGATGCCTGTGGGTTTAGGTATCATCTTGGTATCATTCTTTTCAGCCAGCGATCGGCTTTCATGTAAAAGCAACCATAGCGGCTAATTAGCCTCTAGAGAACCTGAGAATGCAGCCGGTGGTTCCACCAGCTGACCATTGAGCTGATCAGAGACCAGAACAGCTGCAATCATCTCTATGGCCTAAGAAACCAGAAGCTACGAGCATTTCATGACTTAGATTTCGCCAGATGTAAACAGCGCCATTGGAAAATTGGGAAAGCATTTTATCACACCGATCTTGGTGTGGTCAGATGCTTTGAGGGCCTGTCACTACCTATTGCTATCATAGGAGATATTTACATTCCCTCAGATAACAATAAAAATGATAAAAAAATAATAATAATAAAAAAAAAATTAAATAAAAAATAAAGATGAAAGGAACTGTTTAAAAATAAGATAAAAAAAAAAAAAAAAAAAAAAAAGCACCTCAAGAAATGAGATAGGCAGTCATAAACTAAAAGCTGCATAATTCTATTACTAAATGCTAATTTTACAATTCATTTATGATTTTAATGTAACCCAGTCAAAATTATAATAAAAAATGTATTAAAACGAAGAAAAAAAAAAATTGCAACATTTAAAAAAAAAATCCATAAATTAGTTTGTTAATGAATGCAATGCTTTGAATCAGAAAGTATTTTTGGTGTCACTATAAACAGGACAAATGATTGAAAAACATTGATATTTTTATCTAAAGTAAAACATTTATAAAAAAACAAAAAAGTAGAAAAAAATTTTAATTTTTTTTTTTTTTTGTGTGACTATAAACTATAAACAGGACACATTATTGAATGTCATTTATACTTTTATATAAAGTAAAAACTTTTATCAAAGCGAATACTGGGGGTAGTAGAAAAAAAAAGATTTTTGTTTTAGTTTTTTGGAATGCGGAGAAAATAAAAACAATACAAGACAATATCACCAAATAAAAACCGAATTTGTCCTTAAAAATACAATATATGTATTATGTTGTTACCCTAACTGATGACAAAGTTATTGCTGAATAAATGGGCCTATGGCAGTAATGTAAAGAATGCTCCTGCCTGAAGGGGGAATAGAGGTGTTGTAGCTGAAGAAGTTAAAGACTATAGATTGTTTTTCCTATGTTGAGATGTATAGAGTGCCAAGATCATCAAACACCCGACTGCTACATATCTATATGTGAGAAATTCTCATGTCTACAGGAAATGGCTATTAATGTCTCTCACTTTGCAGCCTCTGCCCAATTTATCTGTACGCAGAGCTGGACACAATGTATATATATTAAATATATCAGTATTATAGGGCATTATTTTTTTTCCTTTTTTAACCACTTCAGCCCCGGAAGATTTGGCTGCTCAACGACCGGGCCATTTTTTACGATTCGGCACTGTGTCGCTTTAACTGTCAATTGCTCGGTCGTGCGACGTTGCACCCGAACAAAATTGGCGTCCTTTTTTTCCCACAAATAGAGATATTTTTTGGTGGTATTTGATCACCTCTGCGGGTTTTTATTGTCTCCGCTAGGGATGAGCTGAACACCCCCCTCGGTTCGGTTCACACCAGAACTTGCGAACGACCCCCGCGTTCGGTACGAACGTTAGAACCCCATTGAAGTCTATGGGACTCGAACGTTCGAAATGGAAAGTGCTAATTTTAACAGCTAATATGCAAGATAGTGTCCTAAAAAGTGTTTGGCGACCTGCCTCCTGCCTCAGGGGACATGGGTCACTGCAAAAAAAAGTTTTAAAAACTGCCGTTTTGGCGGGAGCACTGATTTTAATGACGATTAAAGTGAAAAAAAAAAGTGAAATATTCCTTTAAATATGGTGCCTGGGGGGTGTCTGTAGTATGCCTGTGAAGTGCCACGTGTTTCCCGTGTTTAGAACAGTCCCTGCACAAAATGACATTAAACGGAAATAACACCATTTAAAACTGCTTGCGGTTTTAATGTTATATCTGGTTCCTGCAATATGGTTGAAAATCATTGAGAAACATGGCATGGGTAGCCCTCCCTGCCCATTACCAGCCTATTTGGGTCTTGTACGCATATTAAGGGGAACCCCGTACCCATATTAAAAAAAGGAAATGCGTGTGGCCCCCAGGCCCTATATACTCAGAACAGCAGTATACAGGCGGTGCAAACAAGACAGGGACTGTGTAGGTTTGTTGTGTTAAGTTGAATCTGTTTGTCATTTTCAACCGGTACATTTTTAAAGTGTAGCTCCAGTCAAAAAAACTATTTTTAAGCTTTTTGGAAAACATAGGGAAGGGTTATCACCCCTGTATAATTTGTTTTGTCGTCCATCTTTTTTCATCTCACTTGCTGCTGTCTCCTTGCGTTTGCAAGTAGGAGATGTTTGTAAGTTGGATGTTTGAAAGTAGGGGCCTGCCCTATATTATAGCGGTATGTACTGGGTACAGACCACGCAGACAGCACGCACTATCTCCTAACACTACTGACTGCAAGCTCTTTTTACTGGTTACATGTTTTGAGTTGCAGAGGAGGTCTAGGACTAGAATTATTGCTCTCGCTCTAACATTCTCGGCGATACCTCACATGTGTGGCACATGCGAGCACATGGGGACATGGGCGCTTTAATTTTTAGTTTATTTTTTTATTGTTCATTTTACTTTATTTATTTTAGTTTGACATTTTTTTCCCCAAAAATATATTTTTGATCACTTTTATTCCTATTACAAGAAATGTAAACATCCCTTTTAATAGGAATATGGGGTGACAGGTCCTCTTTACAGTGAAATCTGGGGGGTCAATATGACCCCACATCTCACCTCTAGGCTGGGAAGCCTGAAATAAAAAATAAAAAAAAGATTCTGGCTTTGATCGTACTGGCGAGTTGGTAGAAGCACCGGAGGGCGGTGAGGGGTGGGGGGCGTCTATGGCTGGGTATTTCAGGGTATCACCGAGTATGGCTGGGTATCTCTGAGTATGGCTGGGTATGGCAATTTATGGCAGGGTATTACAGAGTATTGGCGGGGTACTACAGAGTAATAGCAGGGTACTGCAGAGTATTGGGGGGTACTACAGAGTAATGGCAGGGTACTGCAGAGTATTGGGGGTACTGCAGAGTAATGGCGGGTACTGCAGAGTAATGGCGGGTACTGCAGAGTATTGGGGGGTACTGCAGAGTAATGGGGGTTACTGCAGAGTAATGGGGGTTACTGCAGAGTATTGGGGGGTACTACAGAGTAATGGCAGGGTACTGCAGAGTATTGGGGGTACTGCAGAGTAATGGCGGGTATTGCAGAGTAATGGCGGGTACTGCAGAGTATTGGGGGGTACTGCAGAGTAATGGGGGTTACTGCAGAGTAATGGGGGTTACTGCAGAGTAATGGGGGGTACTGCAGAGTAATGGCAGGGTACTGCACTGCAGAGTAATGGCGGGGTACTGCAGAGTAATGGCGGGGTACTGCAGAGTAATGGCGGGGTACTGCAGAGTAATGGCAGGGTACTGCAGAGTATGCACTGGTATTTCAGAGTATTGGCAGGGAATTGAGGGGTTAAATTCGGTGAGCAGCGATGTGGGCACTGCAGATGCAGCCCACATCGCTGCTGACACCGATCTCTTTCCCCTCCGCTGTACCGATTGGTACAGCGAGGGGAGGGAGGTACCGGCGTCATAACATGACGGCGGTTTGTTTCCAAGTGATCACTCCGTCATTTGACGGAGCAATCACGTGGTAAACGGCCGCTATGAGCGGCCGTTTCCCGTAATCCGTGATGCGGCGGTCACGGATGCTCTCGAGTGCGCGCACCTCGGGGCACGCGAGAGCAGAATTCTGGGAGGCCGCTAATTAACGGCCTCTCAGAGTTAAACAACCGCCCTGAAGCCGTTAATCGGCAATGGGCAGTTAAGTGGTTAAAGCTAGATCACTAGCTATATAGGTGAGGTGAATATAGTGGTGTATACTGCAGTCAGGGCACAGACAACAACCACTACACAGCAGCAAGATAGGAAATCAGCCAAAAACGATTGGTGTGTACTGTGTTGAAGGTACACAGAACACCCACTGCTTCAGATGCTAAGTAACACACTACAGGAGGCCGCCTCAAAGGCGACCTTATATAGTGTGGTCCGTGCACTACACAGCCTGAGCTATGATTGGCCACAGGCAGGATGCCTGTGGCCTATCATGGCTCTCCTCGCTGCCGGCGCTGCGATTGGCCAAGCATGCGGGGTCACAGTGCATGCTTGGCCAATCATGGGGCAGCAATGCACTGCGCCACCGCAGTGCATTGTGGTCCGCGCGCGCGTCACTCGAATTTTGACGCGAACGGCCAAAACGTTCGGAATTTGCCGAATGGCCGAACGGCCAATGTTCGAGTCGAACGTACGTTCGACTCGAACACGAAGCTCATCCCTAGTCTCCGCTATAAACAAAAGAAAAGCGACAATTTTGAAAAATAATAATAATGATAAATATCACCCCCCCCCCATTTTTTTTTCTCGGTTTAGGCCGATATGAATTCTTTTACATATTTTTGGTAAAAAAATAAATAAATAAATCGCAGTAAGTGCATATTGATTGGTTTGCGCAAAAGTTATAGTGTCTACAAAATAGGGGATAGATTTATGGCATTTTTATTATTATTTATTTTTTTACTAGTAATGGTGGCGATCTGTGATTTTTATCGGGACTGCGATATTGCAGGGGACAGATCAGACAATTTTGAAACATTTTTGGGACCATTGACAATTATACAGCGATCAGTGCTAGAAAAATGCCCTGATTACTGTATAAATGTCACTGGCAGGGATGGGGTTAACACTAGGGGGCGATCAAGGGGTTAAATGTGTTCCCTGTGTGTGTTCTAACTGCAGGGGGGAGGCGACTGATGGGAGGAAATGACAGATCGGTGTCCCACTTAGTAGGAACACACAATCTGTCTCTACTCCCTTGAAAATACCAGGATTTGTGTGCATTTACACAATGAGATCCCGGTTCTCGCTCTGTCACGAGCGATCCCAAGTGCCCAGTGGTCATCGCACCCACCAGGCACTCGCAGCGGCTCCGGGGGCACGCTTGTGGGCGAGCGCCCTTAGTGGCCAGAAGGCGAAGCGACATAAGGTAACGTCATTTCGCCCAGCCATGCCATTCTGCTGCAGTAAAAGTGCGGCGGCTGGTATGGCAAGTGGTTAAGAGTCAACAAATGGGTTTTTATAAAAGCTGCCCAAGTCTCCTTTACATTATATGTACAAAAGTGAGGAAAAGTTTATTTTACGGGGGGCACAGATAAGAATAAAGTCCTACAAAGTTTCTAACCCTTGCTCTTTATGCTGGAAAATGTTTTAATTTCTGCCTGTGAGAATTCCCTCTTATATCCTGTCCCATCTGATATAATTTAATCACACAGGAAGTAAGGAGAAATCTCCCAAATGGGGACAAAAGTGATCATGAACAATTGAAAGAGGTTCTAACCCTTACATACTGTTTCTTGGATTAAGAAAGTTTTAGATTGGGTCGGGCTTACGCCTCAGTGCAAATCAAAACAGCAATAGAATTTGTTTGATAAAAGCTTTATTGGTGTATTTTACAAAAATATAGACCTTAGTGGTTGCACAGTTTCCTGCAGCCGGTATAAAGAAATGATTCTCTATATACAGATCTGTTATATTTTCATACTTATAGGCTATAACAAGAAGGAATTGTGATCAAGCTAAGAACACGAGGTCTACCACTCTCCAAACATTGTTCCACGCTAGTCTGTGGTCTACACTGCCACATATTAGGTAAGCGGTGGCTGAACGGAATTACAGCTTTGCCTTTTATAAAATTGAATTTAATTCTATATAAATACTACATTGTCTTATGTTACTATAGCTTGTCAGAAATAGTTACATAACTATACTATACAAAAATAAGAAAATACACTATTTTACCTAAAGTATTGGGACACCTGCCTTTACACGCACATGAACTTTAATGGCATCCCAGTCTTAGTCCGTAGGGTTCAATATTGAGTTGGCCCACCCTTTGCAGCTATAACAGCTTCAACTCTTCTGGGAAGGCTGTCCACAAGGTTTAGGAGTGTGTCTATGGGATCATTCTTCCAGAAGAGCATTTGCGAGGCCAGGCACTGATGTTGGGGTGAGAAGGCCTGGCTCTCAGGCTCCACTCTAATTCATCCCAAAGGTCTTCTATTGGGTTGAGGTCAGGACAGTCAAGTTCCTCCACCCTAAACTCGCTCATCCATGTCTTTATGGACCTTGCTTTGTGCAATGGTGCGCAGTCATGTTGGAACAGGAAGAGGCCATCCCCAAATTGTTCCCACAAAGTTGGGAGCATGAAATTGTTCAAAATATCTTGGTATGCTGACGCCTTAAGAGTTCCCTTCACTGAAACTAAGGGGCCAAGCCCAACCCCTGACAAATAACCCCACCCCATAATCCCCCCTCCACCAAATGATTTGGACCAGTGCACAAAGCAAGGTCCAAAAGACATGGATGAGCGAGTTTGGGGTGGAGGAACCTGACTGACCTGCAGAGAGTCCTTACCTCAACCCGTCAGAACACCTTTGAGATGAATTACACAGGCGGCTGCAAGCCAGGCCTTCTCGTCCACCATCAGTGCCTTTACAAATGCGTTTTTGGAAGAATGGTCAAAAGTTCACATAGACACACTCCTATTCCTTGTGGACAGCCTTTGCAGAAGAGCTGAAGCTGTTGTAGTTTCAAAGGTTGGGTCAACTCAATATTGAACCCTACGGACTAAGACTGGGATGCCATTAAAGTTCATGTGCGTGTAAAAGCAGGCGTCCCAATACTTTTTGGTAATATAATGTATAATTGAATAGCCCAGTGGTCATCAACCCTGTCCTCAGGGCCCACTAACAGGCCAGGTTTGCAAGATAACTGAAATACATCACAGGTGATATAATTTGCTGCAGTATTCTAGTCTGCATCTCCCCAAGGTAATACATAAAACCTGGCCTGCCAGTGGACCTTGAGGACAGGGTTAATGACCACTGGAATAGTCCATTAAAAGATCAAATAAAAGAAACATTTCTGCAATGTTCACCTTACAATAAAGGTCCCCATTTGAATGGGCAGCACCATTCAACCCACATCCCCCAAGCCTAGATAGTCCCGGACCAGCCCCCAACCTGTGACTGAACAGTGAAAGGAGAAGCAGCACAGTGATGAGCTCATCTCTCTGTCACTCTGCTCTCTTCCTATCAGCATCCTTCTTGTCAGCACATGAACTGATTGGATCTCACACTCCAGGCCCTGCCCATGGCCTGTACCAGTCACATTCAGGTACTGTATATACACTATTTCTATTTATAAAATATACATATTTGATAACATATTAATGATTACAAAGCTGTAAATATTTTTGTCTGTTATATCTGCCTAGAAATCAGCTTTAATGATAAAGCTGCTAAACCATCATGGCTTCTTCTTTCCCATATTTCCCTATTATTGACAACATACAATTGGTGCTTTATAGTCATAGAGATTAGAGTTGGTGCTCTTCCACTCTCTCCTCGGCATCTTCACCATTCTTGGTCTTGGAATCCCTGACAATCTCCATGTGACAGTAGACAATAAAGGCCCCTATAAGTATTATGATCCCAGACGCCAACAATCGAAGTATGTTCTGTAATGTGTAATCTGTGGTCTTTTTGCCTTAAAAAATAAAAAAAGGAACATATGAAATAGCTATAACCATTAAGGTATAACTAAATGCAAAACTTTTTTTGTTAAGTTTTTTATAAGGTGGAGAGGGATTAGAACCCTTGTCAGGTTTTTATCGCTGTCATTCGGGAGATTCACCCTTTCAATTTGTCCTGTTTACTGTTATCACTGAGAATGAAAATGAAAGAAAATCCCAAATTATGGGTTGTTCCCACAACAAGAATAGGGAGGAAAATCTTCCAAAGGGACACTAGTTCTGGTGGCAACCAGGAATTCCCTCACCTCAAGTGGATCATCTCTCTGAACGTCAATATAAAGTGGATTATCTCTCCTAACACTAATACAAAGTGGAAAATTCCTCTGAACTTTAATGAAAGGGAACAATTCCTCTGAACTCCAATACAAAATGGATGATTCCTCTGAACACTAATTGTAAAGCGAATGAACATAATGAACTCTAATGTACAGTAGACAATACCTCTGAATTCAAATTTAAAGAGGATGATCACTCTGAATTCTAATATAAAGTGGACCATTCCACTGACATCTAACATAAAGTGGACCATTCCACTGACATCTAATATAAAGTGGACCATTCCACTGACATCTAACATAAAGTGGACCATTCCACTGACATCTAACATAAAGTGGACCATTCCACTGACATCTAATATAAAGTGGACCATTCCCCTGACATCTAATATAAAGTGGACCATTCCACTGACATCACTGACATATAATGTAAAGTGGACAATTCTTCTAAATGCTAGTGTAAAGGAGAGTAGTCATATTGAATGATAATGGAAAAGTAGAAATGGTAATGGAAAGATGGACTGCTTAAGGCACATTTGATAGAAAGCAGAGAAGTTAGACAGTATGCAAGGCATCATAAACCTTTACTAGCTCAGGGTCTCCAAAAAAAAATACTTTTAATGAGGCCCTGTCTTAAATAGTAAAGTCATAAATAGTCTGAAAAGTAGTTTGAGGAGTGCACATCTGTCAGACTGTAGACTATGCTGATCTAATGCTGAACGTTCATACGTGCCTCTCAAATTCTTAATTTGCATTCATATTCCATACCTTATGTTATTATATTTGTAGAATCTGGAAATAGTGTGCTTTTTCGGATGATCCACTGCCTGTGTTTTGATGCACTCATAAAAATTGCATCAAAAATCTAATAACATACAAAAGTGACAATCCACTTAATTGCCCATAGGCTCAGCATCAGTGGTAGTTAACATTGTGCTATAAATATGTACCGTATATACTCGAGTATAGGCCGACCCGAATATAAGCCGAGGCCCCCAATTTACCCCCAAAAAACTGGAAAACTTATTGACTCGTGTATAAGCCGAGGGTGAGACATGGCTGTCCATCCCTGTGTGTCCGTCCGTCCATCCCTGTGTGTCCATCCATCCCTGTGTGTGTATCCATCCATCCATCCATCCATCCCTGTGTGTGTGTGTGTGTGTGTGTGTATTCATCCATCCATCCATCCCTGTGTGTGTGTGTGTGTATCCATCCATCCATCCATCCCTGTGTGTGTGTGTGTGTATCCATCCATCCATCCATCCCTGTGTGTGTGTGTGTGTGTGTGTGTGTGTGTGTGTGTGTGTGTGTGTGTCCGTGCAGCCTTGTGTGTGTGTGTGTGTGTGTGTGTGTGTGTGTGTGTGTGTGTGTGTCCGTGCAGCCTTGTGTGTGTGTCCAGCCTACCTGTGTCCCAAGCCTCCGTCCCGAGCCGCCGTCGTCCCGAGCCTCCTCCGACCCGTGCCGTGCCTCCTCCGTCCCGTGCCTCCTCCGTCCCGTGCCGTGCCTCCTCCTTCCCGTGCCTCCTCCGTCCCGTGCCGTGCCTCCTCCGTCCCGTGCCTCCTCCGTCCCGTGCCGTGCCGATGGATCGCCGCTCTTCTCGGCGGCCATTCTACAATTCAAAATTCCGCCTCCGCCTGTGATAGGCGGAACACTCAATTTCCCAGCAGCCTGTGTTCCGCCTATCACGGACATCCTCTCATACTCGTCCGTAGTATGAGAATGAGCGGATGTCCGTGATAGGTGGAACACTGACTGCTGGGAAATTCAGTGTTCCGCCTATCACAGGCGGAGGCGGAGAAGGAGGCGCGGCTTTTAAATTTTAATGTCCGCCGTCTGTCTGCTCGATACGCTGATCGAGCAGTCAGACAGCGGTGACTCGAGTATAAGCCGAGGGGGCACTTTCAGCCTCAAAAAAGAGGCTGAAAATCTCGGCTTATACTCGAGTATATACGGTAATTTAAACATTGTGCTCCAAAACACATATGATTAAAAGTGTGATCCAACAGTTCATACAGTCTCTTTGCATAAACTTGATCTGTAGTTCCAACTTCCCCACATGCGAGAAGATAAAAGATTGTCCTTGTGCAAAAATAAATAAATGAAAAGTGCTTGTGCATCACCACTGTACTCCACAACAAAAGGATGGCGGCTTACCAGATATATAGATCCCACCAAGGGATCCTATGTGCACGAACAAAATCACAGCCAAGGGTTGATTGCCGACCAGGCTTAGGGGATTAAAGGGGTTGTAAAGGTTCATTTTTTATTTTCTAAAAAGGTTCCTTTAAGCTAGTGCATTGTTGGTTCACTTACCTTTTCCTTCGATTTCCCTTCTAAATGTTTTTTTTCTTTGTTTTCTTTGTTTGAATTTCTCATTTCCTGTTCCTCCTCAGTAAGCTGTTCTGGCTGACTAAACACCGCTCGGATGATGGTGTGAAGTTTATTGAGGAGAAACAGGAAGTGAGAAATTCAGACAAAGAAAAAAAAACATTTAGAAGGGAAATGAAGGAAAAAGTAAGTGAACCAACAATGCACTAACTTAAAGGAACCTATTTAGAAAATAAAAAAACTAACCTTTACAACCCCTTTAAGGTATATGAAGCCTCCATTCCCAGTTGATGTCTCCTGAGAGGAAACACGTTGGTAAGGAGCTAGTAGCGTGACATCAACACACACGGACCGCTCTGCAGGCGTGCATAATCGATACTTGTCTGCCTAATACAAGCAACTGTTCTTGAGGGACGTGAGCCTGGATATACACTGTCATGCACTGTCACTGTACTAATGACATTGGCTGGGAAGAGGTTAACATTAGGGGTGATCAAAGGGTTAACTGTGTGCCTAGCCAGTGTTTTCTTACTGCGCTTGTACTAGGGGAAGGCCTGGATCCATGTCCCTGCTTTGCAGGAACACAGGATCCATTCCTTCTGTACTGACAGAATGAAAATCTGTCTTGTTATATAGGCAGATCACCGTTCTCCCTCGGTACCGAAGGACCAGCGGGTGCTGGTGGTGTGCATGCGCGCCCCAGACCCGGAAGTGTCGGACCACTTACTAGGTACATGATACGGCACATCTGTACCACTTTGCCACCGTATATATAAGTTATATAATTGGCAAGTGGTTATAGCAGCAGATGCGTATCTAGAACCTTCAAGGCCCTAGTGCAAGAAACCATGAAGGGGCCCTTTCCATCTGTCCCGAGGCCCTTTCCTCTGAGCCCAGGGCCCTTCCCTCCGAGTTCAGGGGCCCTTTCCATTGGTCCCAGGGGCCCTTTACTCCTGGGGCAGAGAGAGCCCTTTATAATCCCCTGTTCACACGGCTGTGACTTATCATGCAACACATAGGGGTTAATTTACTAAAATCCCATAAAATCAGATGACAAGTCAAAACACATTCATTTCAATGGGTGCCAAAAGTTTTCTGCACTACTTTTCTGCGACTTGAGTGCCATAGATTGCAATATTAAATCACAAAAGTTGCAAGCAGATCACAAGGAAGTTGCAAGAAAAGGGCAAGCAAGTCACAGACAAGTCACACAACTTTGGGGTCACACCAGTGTGAACCAGTCTTCACACACCAGGAGCCTTTCACATGTCCTGCAGCGGGCTCCCTTCCTGCCGTCTTGGGACCCCTCCCAGATGCGACCTTTGTGACTCCATCATATGTCTGTTATGTGTTCCCATTAAAGTGGTTGTAAACCCTTACAACCAACTTTGACCTACAGGTAAGCCTAGATTAAGTGTGATTAAGTCTACACGGTTTAGGAGATATTTGCCGAAAGACAGGCACCGCTGTCTACGGCGCATGCGCCGTAGACAGCGGCGCGCAGGTGAACTGAGCACGCTGTGGTCAACGGCGATATGCCGCGAGTGGCGGCTCCCACGCGCATGCGGAGGAGTGATATAATCGCGGCGAGACCCACCGAGAAGATGGATGCGCCAGACTACAGGGGACAGCGGTGACTTCGCTGGCTCCTGTGTCAGGTAAGTGACACATAATGGACTACTATGCGATGCATAGTAGTCCATTATGCTTTACCTTTGCAGGGAATGAAAGAGGAAGTAAACCCATCAGGGTTTACTTCCTCTTTAACACAGTATACCTAATATAATAATAATATTAATGTCTTATTTACATGCCAACACTAACCAATCAGACTCACTCTGATCCATACTGGTGTAGCACCCCCTAGTGTTGCTAGAGAGCTAATGTTAGGATTTTTTGTTAGTGTAGGTAAATTCAGGTTTGGCTGGCAGCCAAGCCTGCGTGTTTTTCTGGGTCAGAGTTTGAGTGACTCAGGTAGGGCTGGATGACTCAGAAGCAGCATCTCTGGTGATTTTCTTGCTGGAAACTTGGAGAAGAGTCCCAGTACCAGTCCCCGACAGATGGGTTGGCAGGTGGCAGGCCCCCTGAAATACTCAGGATCAGCCCAGTGGAGGAGAAAGACAATGTTAATCATTTTACACTTTTAATTAAAAACAAGGCACTGGATGTACATACCCATGTAGGGTAACTTTCTTCATAACTGTGAAACAATTTACCTCTTATGTGGACAAAGACATCCTCACTCCTCTTAGAAATGTTGGCTGCAGATCTCACTTCACAGGAATAATTCCCAGAATCCTCCAGCTGAGCAGAGCGAATACCATAATGATCAGATGAACTGAAGTCCTGAACATTCCGTCCATCTCTGGAGAAAGCAAACTGAAGTTCTGTCCTCTGTCTGAGCGGACTGAGACTTGTGTTACATGTCAGGGTCACGTTGTCACCTTTTAGGACTTCAAAATTGCTTACATTTAGCACCGGGGTGACAAACAGCTCTAAAAATGAGTAACAAAAAACATTCTGTGAAATTTTGATGAAATGTATCAGTCTCGGATTAATATCAATACATTTTTTCTAAACTGTCCCAAAAATTTGACAAAGACAAATTTCGTTTTGGAGTCAATTAGGGGGTTGATTATCAAAGATTTTCCAATACAATTGAAGTTGCTGCTCATCCCTTATAAATTAGTATAGTGTAAAGCACGGGTCTCCAAACTTTCTAAACAAAGGTCCAGTTTACTGTTGCTCATAATTTCGGAAGGGCCAGACTGTGGCCAGTGGGAGTAGAAAATGGCTCAGCATCAGTGGTAGTAAACAATTCCTCAAGCTTGGTGGCCCACTGAGCCACTTCAGGGCTCAAACTGCCTCAAGGGGGTGAGGGGTGCTACATCCAAAGAAGTTTATCCGTCTGTTGTTTTTTTTTTGGGGACTATTACAGCCCAGACTGGGCATCATTACTACGTAAATTTGAAGTTAATTGATGGCTCATTCATTTATTATTAAGTACTGAGTCCTCTGATTTGGGTTTACGAAATACAACTCATTCCTTTGGTTGGTCCTGGGGTTGACTCACCGTTTATCTCGACCAATATCTCCTAGACATGTGCATTCGTTTTCGTCCGAATGCATTTTCGTCCGAATTTCAGCTATTTTCGTTTTCGTTTTGACAAACGATAACGAAAGCACAAAATCCGAAAAACGAAAGATCCGACATAAATAAATGCTTTATTTTCGTTTTCATTGTTACAACAGTTCGATATAGAATAGGAGATTCGACATGACTCTGACGATAACAATCTGTCTATAGAACCTGTGGTCGAATGTGCCTAACCTTACCTCTATTAGTCCAAGATTATATAGAGAAAATATTCGACAGAGAAAAAAGATTTGACAGAGAGAAAAGATTCTGCAAGTTACTGTCCTAAAAAGTGTTTGGGGACCTGGGTCCTGCCCCAGGGGACATGTATCAATGCAAAAAAAAGTTTTAAAAACGGCCGTTTTTTCGGGAGCAGTGATTTTAATAATGATTAAAGTGAAACAATAAAAGTGTAATATTCCTTTAAATTTCGTAGGGGGGGGGTTGTCTATAGTATGCCTGTGAAGGGGCGCATGTTTCCCGTGCTTAGAATTGTCCCTGCACAAAGTGTCATTTATGCAGGAAAAAAAGTCCTTTAAAATCACTCGCAGCTATTATGAATTGTCGGCTCCCGTAATACAGAGAACACTCATTGAAAGTCATTGATAAAAAAATAAATAAATAAATAAAAAAAAAAGCGTGGGGGTCCCCCAAATTCAATTTCCAGGCCCTTCAGGTCTGGTATGGATATTAAGGGGAACCCTGCCTCAAATTTAAGAAAAAATTTGACGTGGGGTTCCCCCTAAATATCCATAACCAGACCCTTCAGGTCTGGTATGGATATTAAGGGGAACCCCGCATCAAATTTAAAAAAAATTTGACATGGGGTTCCCCCTAAAAATCCATACCAGACCCTTTATCCGAGCACGCAACCTGGCAGGCCGCAGGAAAAGAGGGGGGGACGAGAGAGCGGCCCCCCCTCCCTCCTGAACCGTACCAGGCCACATGCCCTCAACATTGGGAGGATGCTTTGGGGGTCCGTGACCCCTCAAAGCACCTTGTCCCCATGTTGATGAGGACAAGGGCCTCATCCCCACAACCCTGGCCGGTGGTTGTGGAGGTCTGCGGGCGGGGGGCTTATCAGAATCTGGAAGCCCCCTTTAACAAGGGGACCCCCAGATCCCGGCCCCCCCCCTGTTTGAAATGGTAAGGGGGTACCTACCATTTCACAAAGAAAGTGTAAAAAATGGTTAAATAAAACAAACACACTTTTGAAAAATTCCTTTATTAAAAATAAAAAAAAGATTCCAGCGGCGGTAATCCACTCTTGCTATCCAGCGACGGACGGTCAGCTCTCCATCGATGTCTAATGTCATCCAGCGCAGCGCAGCATCCTTCTTCTGTCTCCGTGGAGGAGACACTACAGACATTCCGGCGGCTTGACGTTTCTTATATAGGGTGGGCGGGGCCACCCGTCACCTGACCCCGCCCCCCTCTGACGCAAGGGGAAACCCGGGGTTCCCTGTGACGTAGGGGTGACCTGCACCCCTCTGATGTAACACAGGCAGGTTTCCGTTACATCAGAGGGGGGCGGGGTCACCCATACGTCACGGGGAACCCCGGGTTTCCCCTTGCGTCAGAGGGGGGCGGGGTCAGGTGACGGGTGGCCCCGCCCTCCGTATATAAGAAACGTCAGCGCCGGAATGCCTCCAGTGTCTCCGTGGAGGAGACAGAAGAAGGATGCTGCGCTGCGCTGGATGACATTAGACATCGATGGAGAGCTGACCGTCCGTCGCTGGATAGCAAGAGTGGATTACCGCCGCTGGAATCTTTTTTTATTTTTAATAAAGGAATTTTTAAAAAGTGTGTTTGTTTTATTTAAACATTTTTTACACTTTCTTTGTGAAATGGTAGGGGTACTTTTGTACCCCCTTACCATTTCAAACAGGGGGGGGCCGGGATCTGGGGGTCCCCTTGTTAAAGGGGGCTTCCAGATTCTGATAAGCCCCCCGCCCGCAGACCTCCACAACCACCGGCCAGGGTTGTGGGGATGAGGCCCTTGTCCTCATCAACATGGGGACAAGGTGCTTTGAGGGGTCACGGACCCCCAAAGCATCCTCCCAATGTTGAGGGCATGTGGCCTGGTACGGTTCAGGAGGGAGGGGGGGCCGCTTTCTCGTCCCCCCCTCTTTTCCTGCGGCCTGCCAGGTTGCGTGCTCGGATAAAGGGTCTGGTATGGATTTTTAGGGGGAACCCCACGTCAATTTTTTTTTTAATTTGACGCGGGGTTCCCCTTAATATCCATACCAGACCTGAAGGGTCTGGTTATGGATATTTAGGGGGAACCCCACGTCAAATTTTTTCTTAAATTTGAGGCAGGGTTCTCCTTAATATCCATACCAGACCTGAAGGGCCTGGTAATTGAATTTGGGGGACCCCCACGCTTTTTTTTTTATTTATTTATTTTTTTATTTTTTTATCAATGACTTTCAATGAGTGTTCTCTGTATTACGGGAGCCGACAATTCATTATAGCTGCGAGTGATTTTAAAGGACTTTTTTTCCTGCATAAATGACACTTTGTGCAGGGACAATTCTAAGCACGGGAAACATGCGCCCCTTCACAGGCATACTATAGACAACCCCCCCCTACGAAATTTAAAGGAATATTACACTTTTATTGTTTCACTTTAATCATTATTAAAATCACTGCTCCCGAAAAAACGGCCGTTTTTAAAACTTTTTTTTGCATTGATACATGTCCCCTGGGGCAGGACCCGGGTCCCCAAATACTTTTTAGGACAGTAACTTGCAAATTAGCCTTTAAAATTAGCACTTTAGATTTTGAACGTTGGAGTCCCATAGACTTTAATAGGGTTCTAAAGTATGCTGTATACTAGCTCCATCGAATCTTCTTTATACATTCGACAGACACCATAAGCCTTCCAAGACAGATTCGACCGTAATTCATGTGGATTTTCGGACGAATGCAATTTTTGAACGAAAAACGAAATAAATAAAAACGAATTTCGGGAGTAACTAAATAAATTAAGTTTTCAGACGAAAACGAAATTCCGAAACGAAATATTTTACTCTGCACATGTCTAATATCTCCTGACTCCTCTTCTTTACACTGCAGGTTGCAGTTGTCACTTCTAGAAACAAAAGGGAGAAAATTCCATATGCTCACTAGAGAGAGAGTCCCGGAGCAGAGAAAACATGAGCGCAGGAACGGCATGACAAAGTAGGACAGCACAGTCACGCTTGGGAAAAGAAAAATGTATACCCTTTAAGAAAAGGGGAGGGGCCAGGAGCAGTGAGGCGCTCGGTGTGCGGTAAGGAGAAGAGGAAGGGAGTGACATCATTCATGAGCGGCGGAGTAGAAGATTCACACGCTCACCGCTCTCTGTCCCCTCTCTGCCTGCCGGCGATGGATGAAGTCATGGCACAGCTGCGAGCGACGGCAGCCGCTCAAGGTACTGACTGGCTGCAAGCACAGATAGCTGCCATAATTAATGAAAGGAGAGTGGCGCCAAATGGGGGGGACCTGCGACTCCACATGCTCGGCGGTCATGGCCGCCGGAGCGCTTCAACCCTGGTGGTCAGAGGCAGCTGCAACAGAGGATCGTGAGAGACTCTCCACCCCCCAGTGTCCAGCATACCCAGGGACCCGGGAACGGCTACATGAGAAGAACCCAGTGCAAAGGCAGGAGCGCAGCGGGGGGGGAGCCCAGCACATCACAGGGCTCTGCCCCCCCCTGCCCATCACAGATGTCCAGAACATGCAGCCAGGGCTGCGGAAGAAGGCCAGAGCGGCAAGTAGACCCAACGAGGGAGAGCCGTGCCTCGGGATGTTGGCCAGGCTGCCAGGGCGGCCAGCTGTCCCACGTTGACCAGAAGTAGAACCGTGAACTGAAAAGAAGTAATCCCCAGGACTGACCAGATTCGAGCAGCGTGATATCTTATACCAAGACATCAGCAAGGTATCTACATGGGCTATCTAGGAAGGAACACAGTTTTCTTTGGTTGGGTGAGTGGCCAAAAGTGTAACCTCAGTTTATTTGCTTTCTCCCTTGTCCAGCGCCACATTTGGCACCTTTCAGGGGGGAGAGGGGAATAGGAACCTGTTGCATCCCTCGGAAGTTCAGCCCCCCAGGAGGGACTCCTCTTTAATCCCATAAAAAAACATTTCCACTGCATTTGTGAAGAAGGCTTCAGGGCACCCAAAAAAGTCCAGCAAGTGCCAGGACTGTGCCCTACAGTTGATTCAGCTGTGGGATTGAGGCACCACCAGTGCAGAGCTTACTCTGGAATGGCAGCAAACAGGTGTGAGTCCATCTGCATGCACAGTGAGGAGAAGACTTTTGGAGGATGGCCTGGTGTCAAGAAGGGCAGCAAAAGAGCCACTTCTCTTTAAGAAAAACATCAAGGAATGATGGATATTCTTCAAAAGGTCCAGGAATTGGACTGCTGAGAACTGGGGTAAAGTCATTTTCTCTGATGAATCCCCATTCCCATTGTTTGGGGCATCTGGAAAAAAACCTTGTCTGGAGAAGAAAAGGTCAGCGCTACCATCAGTTCTATGTCATGCCAACAGTAAAGCATCCTGAGACCATTCATGTGTGGGGTTGCTTCTCAGCCAAGGGAGTGGGCTCACTCAAAGTTTACCTAGGAACACAGCCTAGAGAATGGTGCAAGAGGTTCCAAAAAGTAAGTGATCAATAATTATATCTCCCTGACCAACCACTAGGTGATTCATTGCTAGTGGTGTTTAGGCAGCTGCAGTCTATTTTCTCCACTGCAGGAGAGTGGAACAGCAATGCAGCTTGAGGAGGATGTCAAGGGAAACTGGGTTTATTTAAGATTCCCTATAGCAGTGTACTGGTTGGCTACGCTGGATCTAGGTCACCCTGGTGGCCATCTTGGGTCATGTAGAGTCTTTTTAAGTCCCTGCCCCCCAGGTTTTGGTGTACATTTGTGAAGTGCCCAGTTGCAAGAGTCCGGGGCAGGGAAACTGGGTTTCTTTAAATTCCCTATAGCAGCGTACTGGCTGGCTACACAATCTCATTTAAAGTTCCTTTTTCTTTATTTACCGTGAGTAGAAATTTGGAGTCTGCACTTTTTGCTCTTTGTGTAACCTTTGCCCTAATCCCTCTGTCTCTGAGTTGATTTGGTCATATAATAAACTCTGTTGAACTGTCCTAACATGACTGGCTCTCACTTTCTTCCACCCTACAAGTCAAAATTCTGAAGTTAAAAGTCAGCCCCCTGAGCCACTTGGGGGTCTTGAACTTCCTCCAGGGGTTGAGGGGGTGCTACATACCAAGAGGTTTGTCCACCTGTTTTTAGGGACTATTACAGTTGAAACTGGGAATCTAATAATGTTTGATTTCCCATGAATTCATTGTTACTGTAAATTCTCATCCTCACAAATCTGAGTCTTCTGATTTGGGGTTATAAAATGTTACTCATTCCTTTGGTTGGTCCTGAGGTTGACTCACCGTTTATCTTCACCAATATCTCCTGACTCCTCTTCCTTACACTGTTGGTTGTAGTTGTAAATTCACAGGAATAATTCCCAGAGTCCTTCACCTGAGCGGACTGAACTCCGTATTGATTATATGAAGTGAATTCTCGGATATTCTGTCCATCTTTTTGAAAAGCAAATTTCAGTTGTGTCCTCGGTCTGAGAGGGCTGAGACTAGTGTCACATGTCAGGGTCATCTCATCACCTTCTACCACTGGATACGGGGTCACTTTTATCTCTGGAATTTCAAATAGATCTAAAAAATAATCACATACACAAACAGTAATAATAATGTATCTTCTGTATTGATCATTACTAAGTGCAGAATTCACATCACACCCGTACAAAATTCTGCAGGTGTATTATTCTGTACTTGGAGGTCTCCTTTATGTAACCTCCTCACTGCCATGGGAGTAAATACTATGTCTTCAGCAGCCAGGGTTGCGAACCACCCATAAATTTATGGACAGTTTGTAAAAATCTGCAGATTTTTACCTGTCTGTTAATGTCTGGGAACATGTACCGAGTACAAGTATAAAATATAGTTGTGGTCAACTTTAACATTGCACATGTGCAGTTCCAAAGCCAGTCAAATGGTACTTGGTCTTGGGTGGGGGGCAGGTGCATGGTGACATCATGGTACTTGGTGTCTTTTCGGAAAATTTTGTCTGAGAACACAAAGAGGGGGAGTGGAAGAGCTGTCCCAGGAGAAGGAGAGGATAAAAGGCAAGCAAGGCTGACTGAGCCTGTCCTCAGTGCCCTCCCTGCACCCAAGGCCAAGTTATTATGGAGGAGGTCAGTGTGACAGCTCTAGCCAGGCCACTCAGTCTGTGGGGAGGAAGTCACTGATGTAATGGGGGTAGTGAATATACTAAGGTAAGGGAGGATACAGATGTAAAGGTTCCCCTTATATCACCAACTCTACCTTATCTTAGTGTATTCACTATGCAGAAGGTGGTAGGTGGTCACCAGAGTCCCCTCCCCCACATTCAGAGTTTGTAGTATTCCTCCATAAATCAGTGTCCTCAGAGTTCCCCTTTAAATCAGAGTCTGCAGTATTCCCCCTTACAGTGAACTCTGCGTACCTGGATGTAAAGAGGAACTCCGATGTAAAGGGGAAACACTGTGGGCCATTATGTAAGGGGGGATTTTGCAGACTCTGATGTAAGGGGAACACTGGTGACTCTCAGAGTTCCTCTTTACACCACAGTATTCCCCCTTACATCATGGTCCACAGCATTCCTTTTTACATCAGAATTCCCCCTTGCACTGATGTAAGGGGGAACTCTGTGGAGCCTTGTGTAAGGGACGGGGTGGGATTAGTGATAAGAGACCCCACTACTTCCTTTACATCATTGTCCACAATGTTCCCCATTACATCAGGATCTGCAGAGTTCCCCCTTACACTGAACCATGTAGACTCTGATGTAAAGGAGGGGAACGTTGGGGACTCTGATGTCAGGAAAAATTCTGTGGAGTCTTATGTAAAGGAGTACTCTGAGGACTCTGATCTAAGGAGGAAGTCTGTGTAGTCTGATGTAAGGGGGAACTCTGATATAGGGGGGAACTCTGATGTATAGGGAAATAATGGGGACTTTGATATAAGAGGGGACTCTGATGCGACCACAGGGCTCATCCTGACTGCTGCACTCTATAAGTTGTTTTGCATGTAACTTACTCCTGACTCCTGCATTCTATACATTATGTTGTACATTAAGTCCTGACTGAGGTGTTCATAGTCCCAATAGTTGCTGTTTTTAATGAAGTTCTTCTAGGTAGGCTCAGTCAGTCAGCTTTTTTGTGTGTTTGAAAACATATGTAATAGAAATGTTTAAAGTCGTTTTAAAGCCTTAATGTTTATCATCTTAATGCACACTACACAAATACTGTGTGACATAAAAAATTGCAACAATCACCATTTTATTCTCTAGGGTAGGGATGAGCCGAACACCCCCCGGTTCGGTTCGCACCAGAACTTTCGAACGGACCCCAAATTCGAACGAACTTTAGAACCCCATTGAAGTCTATGGGACTGGAACATTCGAAATTAAAAGTGCTAATTTTAACGGCTAATATGCAAGATACTGTCCTAAAAAGGGTTTGGGGACCTGGCTCCTGCCCCAGGGGACATGGGTCAATGCCTAAAATGTTTTTAAAAATGTCCGTTTTGGCGGGAGCACTGATTTTAATGACAATTAAAGTGAAAAAAAAAAGTGAAATATTCCTTTAAATATGGTGCCTGGGGGGTGTCTGTAGTATGCCTGTGAAGTGCCACGTGTTTCCCGTGTTTCAGAACAGTCCCTGCACAAAATGACATTAAACGGAAATAACACCATTTAAAACTGCTTGCGGTTTTAATGTTATATCTGGTTCCTGCAATATGGTTGAAAATCATTGAGAAAAATGGCATGGGTAGCCCTCCCTGCCCATTACCAGCCTATTTGGGTCTTGTACGCATATTAAGGGGAACCCTGTACCCATATTAAAAAAAGGAAATGCGTGTGGCCCCCAGGCCCTATATACTCAGAACAGCAGTATACAGGCGGTGCAAACAAGACAGGGACTGTGTAGGTTTGTTGTGTTAAGTTGAATCTGTTTGTAATTTTCAACTGGTAAATTTTTAAAGTGTAGCTCCAGTCAAAAAACAATTTTTAAGCTTTTTGGAAAACATAGGGAAGGGTTATCACCCCTGTATAATTTGTTTTGTCGTCCATCTTTTTTCATCTCACTTGCTGTTGTCTCCTTCCGTTTGCAAGTAGGAGATGTTTGTAAGTTGGATGTTTGAAAGTAGGGGCCTGCCCTATATGCTCTGCAGAAATGGCGGAACAAGGTGTTGGTTTTGCCACAACATTGTAAGCCCTGAAAGTGACTCTTGGCGCTGGAGCGCCCTGCTGTGAACGATTATATCAAGAATTGTAATTACATGCCATTGTTGAACAGTGGTAGAAAAATTGACCTTTGGTGGTTGTGGTGCTGGTGCCACAACACTATAAGTCCTCACCGTTACTCTGGGTGGGCACAGGAAGGGGCCCTCCTGTGAAATATTATATCAAGAATTGTAATTACATGTCCCTGTTAAACAGGGGCAGAAAAATTTGGTCTTAGGCACTGCTGCTGGTGCCACCACACTGCAACCTCTCCCATATACTCTAGTTTTATTGCAGGAATTAGCCCTGCTGCAAAGCATTGCATCAAAAATTGTACTTAAACGCCCCTGTTAAACAGGGGCAGAAAAATTGGGCCTTAGGCACTGGTGCTGGTGCCACCACACTGCAACCTCTGCCATATACTCTAGTTTTATTGCAGGAATTAGCCCTGCTGCAAAGCATTGCATCAAAAATTGTACTTAAACGCCCCTATTAAACAGGGGCAGAAAAATTGGGCCTTAGGCACTGGTGCTGGTGCCACCACACTGCAACCTCTGCCATATACTCTGGTTTTATTGTAGGAATTAGCCCTGCTGCAAAGCATTGCATCAAAAATTGTAATTAAACGCCCCTGTTAAACAGGGGCAGAAAAATTGGGCCTTAGGCACTGGTGCTGGTGCTACCACACTGCAGCCTCTCCCATATACTCTTGTTTGATTGCAGGAATTAGCCCTGCTGCAAAGCATTGCATCAAAAATTGTACTTAAACGCCCCTGTTAAACTGGGGCAGAAAAATTGGGCTGATGGCATCAACCAGAACCAGAAATGTTCTTCCAACATATCAGCGGAGGAGGAAGAGGATAGACAATCAACATAACAGGACAGTCACTCAGCATCAGCATATGCAGTTTTGAAGGGATGTGATATTTCAAAAAAAAATTATTCTGTTACATCAGCTTCAGGTGCTTGGTAGCTGTGGGTGATCCAAGACTGATTCATCTTGATGAAGGTCAGTCGATCAACTGATTCGGTGGACAGGCGCACCCTGTGATCGGTAACAAAGCCACCAGCAGCACTGAAGGTGCGTTCCGAAAGAACGCTGGATGCAAGACAGGCCAGTAGCTCAATTTCATACTGTGCAAGCTCTGGCCAGTGATCCATCCTCAAGACCCAGTAAGCCAGAGGATTTTCGGTGGGAAAGGTGTCCAAGTCTGACCTTGCCCCTAGGTATTCCTGCACCATGTAAATCAGACGCTGGCGATGGTTGCTGGAACCGATCATACCTTGGGGCTGCGGACTAAAAAATTGTCTGAAAGCATCAGTCAGACGGCCACCTTCTCCACCGCTCCTTCTGACCGATGCCTCAGCAACACGTTGTCCAGGACCAGCAGTTTGTAACCTCCCAGTCTCTGGGAACGCGTTGCACAGACCTTTCTGCAAGGCCTCCCGGAGATGTCTCATCCTCTGCTCCCTCTGCGATGGCAAGATAAGGTCGGCAACCTTACCCTTGTACCGTGGATCAAGGAGAGTGGCCAGCCAGTAATGGTCCCTCTACTTGATCCGAAGAATACAAGGATCCTTCCGCAGGCTTTGCAGGATCAGGGAGGCCATGCAGCGTAGGTTAGCTGAGGCATTCGGTCCGGAGTCCTCTGGGTCACTAAGGACAACATGATCCGCAGCTACCTCCTCCCAGCCACGTACACGTCCACGTGTTTCTTGGGACTGTAAATCCCTACAAGACTGCTGCTGCTGCTGCTGCTGCTGCTGCTGCTGAGTGCCAGCCTCCACCTCCATGCTGACACAATCATCCTCCTCCCCCTCTTCCTCCTCCTCATCCTCCAGGAACACTGTCTGGATAAAGGGGGCCTTGAGAGGCAAGGAAGTCCTCCTCTTCCTGCCTCTGTTCTGCCTCAAGTGCCCTGTCCATTATTCCACGCAGCGTATGCTCCAAGAGGTGGACAAGAGGTACAGTGTCACTGATGCATGCACTGTCACTGCTCACCATCCTTGTGGCCTCCTCAAACAGTGACAGGACAGTCCATGCATCCCTGATCAAGCCCCACTGGTGTGGTGAGAAAAAACCGAGCTCCCCTGACCCTGTCCTGGTGCCGTAGTCACACAGGTACTCATTGATGGCCCTCTGCTGCGTGTGCAGCCGCTGCAGCATGGCCAACGTTGAGTTCCATCTGGTGGGCATGTCACATTTAAGCGGTTCTTCGGCAGGTTCAACTCCTTTTGGAGCTCAGCCAGCCGAGCACAGGCATGAAATGATCGGCGGAAATGCACACAGACTTTCCTGGCCTGCTTCAGGACATCCTGTAAGCCGGGGTACCTGCCCAAGAACCGCTGCACCACCAGGTTAGGCCGCGTACACATGGGCGGACTGTCTGTCCAACTTCGTCCGCTGAAACACATTTCTGCGGACAGTCCGCTCGTGTGTGGGCTTCAGCGGACTTTTTCAGCGGACAGTCTGGCGGACTAAGTCTTTCGGAATGTTGGAAATACTGTCCGCTGGACTCACATTTTGGCGGACAATCCGCCCGTGTGTGTGCCAGTCCGCCCTACTTTTGAAATGAGCGGACTTTTCCCGCCCGGAGAAAAGTCCGCTCATTTAGAGCGGGTATTCAGGTAGACGGGGCCCGCGACGGAGACGTCGCTGACCCCGCCGCCTGGTATGGACTTAAAGGGGAACCCCAACGCCGAAAAAAATCGGCGTGGGGGTCCCCCCCAAGTCCACAACAGACCCTTGTCCGAGCACGCTACCCGGCCGGCCAGGAAAGGGGGGCGAGCAAGCGCCCCCCTCCTGAGCCGTACCAGGCCGCGTGCCCTCAACATGGGGGGTGCCTTGGGGAAGGGGGGGCCGCGCGGCCCCCCCACCCCAAAGCACCTTGTCCCCATGTTGATGGGGACAAGGGCATCTTCCCGACAACCCTGGCCGTTGGTTGTCGGGGTCTGCGGGCGGGGGGCTTATCGGAATCCGGGAGCCCCCTTTAATAAGGGGGCCCCCGGATACCGACCCCCCACCCTATGTGAATGAGTATGGGGTACAATGTACCCCTACCCATTCACCTGTAAAATAAAAGTACCAAAAAAAAACACAACACACGAGATAAAATATTTTATTGCACAGCTCCAGGGGTCTTCCGTCTTCGGGGGTCTTCTCGCCGGACTCCTCCGCTATCTTCTTGTAGCTCTTTTGCTAGCGGAGGAGTCCGGCTTTCTTCCTCGCCGCCGGCCTCTTCTCCCGACTTCGGGGGTCTTGTCCCCCTCTTCGGTTCTTCTGCCGGGCCACCGCGCCTTCTTATAGCTCTTTTACAGGCGGTGGCCCGGTCTTCTTCTTCTTCTTCTTCTTCTTCTTCTTCTTCTCCTTCTTCTTCTCCAGGAGATGTTGACACGACGCTCTCTCCGGCCACAATGCCAGGGACGCGCTCCGCTGCCACTTATATAGGGACAATGGGGCGGTGTCACATGGCTTTATGTCACATGGGTTGGTCACATGGTGACCCCGCCCCCTTACAATGTCATAGTCCCCATGTGACATCAACCCATGTGACCAACCCATGTGACATAAAGCCATGTGACACCGCCCCATTTTCCCTATATAAGTGGCATTGTGGCCGGAGAGAGCGTCGTGTCAACATCTCCTGGAGAAGAAGA
Source organism: Lithobates pipiens (assembly GCF_037356315.1). Taxonomy (NCBI): domain Eukaryota; kingdom Metazoa; phylum Chordata; class Amphibia; order Anura; family Ranidae; genus Lithobates; species Lithobates pipiens. The sequence goes on from NW_027507791.1 coordinate 49,354,041, forward strand.
AGGAGAAGAAGAAGAAGAAGAAGAACGGGCGGCGGCGACAGAAGACCGGGCCACCGCCTGTAAAAGAGCTATAAGAAGGCGCGGTGGCCCGGCAGAAGAACCGAAGAGGGGGACAAGACCCCCGAAGTCGGGAGAAGAGGCCGGCGGCGAGGAAGAAAGCCGGACTCCTCCGCTAGCAAAAGAGCTACAAGAAGATAGCGGAGGAGTCCGGCGAGAAGACCCCCGAAGACGGAAGACCCCCGGAGCTGTGCAATAAAATATTTTATCTCGTGTGTTGTGTTTTTTTTTGGTACTTTTATTTTACAAGTGAATGGGTAGGGGTACATTGTACCCCATACTCATTCACATAGGGTGGGGGGCCGTCATCCGGGGGCCCCCTTATTAAAGGGGGCTCCCGGATTCCGATAAGCCCCCCGCCCACAGACCCCGACAACCAACGGCCAGGGTTGTCGGGAAGAGGCCCTTGTCCTCATCAACATGGGGACAAGGTGCTTTGGGGTGGGGGGGCCGCGCGGCCACCCCTTCCCCAAGGCACCCCCCCATGTTGAGGGCACGCGGCCTGGTACGGCTCAGGAGGGGGGCGCTCGCTCGCCCCCCTTTCCTGGCCGGCCGGGTAGTGTGCTCGGACAAGGGTCTGTTGTGGACTTGGAGGGGACCCCCACGCCGATTTTTTTCGGCATTGGGGTTCCCCTTTAAGTCCATACCAGCGGCGGGGTCAGCGACGTCTCCTTCGCGGGCCCCGCCTACCTGGAGACGCGCTCGAAATGAGCGGACTTTCCTCCGCGTGTGTGGGCGAGTCTGTTCATTTCAAAAGTAGGGCGGATAGTATGGCGGACTTGGTCCGCCGTATTAGTCCGCTCAAAAAGTGCCGTGTGTGGGCAAGTCCGTTCATTCCAAAGTATGGCACATGGGTCAGTTGTCCCTGTCGGAGGGCGGAGAGGAGGTTGGTGCCATTGTCACAAACCACCATTCCTGGCTTAAGCTGGCGTGGCGTCAACCACCTCTCGGCCTGCCCCTGCAGAGCTGACAAAACAACCGCCCCAGTGTGGCTCCTGTCCCCCAAACAAACCAGCGCAAGCACGGCATGGCATCGTTTTGCCTGCGTACTTGCGTAGCCCCTGGAACACCTACGAAGCACCGCTGGTTCTGAGGACAGAGCACTGGAAGAGGCCATGGAGGAAGAAGAAGAGGAGGGGGTGGAGGAGAGAGGTGTGTCACAACCAATAGTAGCATTTTGGAGGCGTGGTGGCGGAACAACCTCCAACACTACTGCACCTTGTCCTGCATCCTTCCCAGCTGCCAGAAGAGTGACCCAATGGGCTGTGAAAGACAGGTAACGTCCCTGTCCATGCCTGCTGGACCATGAGTCAGCGGTAATATGCACCTTACCGCTGACCGCCCTGTCCAGCGAGGCAAGGACATTGCCTTCCACATGCCGGTAGAGAGCCGGAATCGCCTTCCGTGAGAAAAAGTGGCGTTTGGGGACCTGCCACTGAGGAACCGCACATTGTACAAACTCATGGAAGGGGGCCGAGTCTACCAACTGAAAAGGCAGCAGTTGAAGTGCTAGCAATTTAACCAAGCTAGCATTCAACCGCTGGGCATGTGGATGGCTGGGAGTGAACTTCTTTCGCCGGTCCAGCAGCTGGGGCAGAGACATTTGCCTGCTATAATCGGACGTGAGTGTACCGCTAGCAGAGTTCCCAGAAGCACTTGGCTGTGACACACCTAATTCTACACCTTCATTCCTCTCAGAGCAGGTTTCAGAGAGGACTGAAGGTCTAGTGGGGTTGGAGATGCCAGCTGATGAGGAGCAAGGAGAGGTCCGCTTTGTTCTTTGGTGTTGGTCTTTGAGGTACGCTTGCCAACGAGCTGCATGGCAGGTCAACATATGCCTGGTCAAGCATGTGGTGCCCAAGCGGCTGATGTTTTGGCCACGCGAGATACGCTTGAGACATATGTTGCAAATAGCAGCGGTGCGATCTGATGCACTCGTCTCAAAAAAGGCCCACACCAAAGAACTTTTAGAATAACGCGCAGAGGCAGCGCCCTACAAAGGCGGAGCTCTGCGGTGTGATTCAGTCGGTGTGCTGCCCCTAAGCTGGCCCCCGGAGGACATCCTGCCTCGTTGGACATGTGCCTCCTCCTCCTCCTCCTCCTCCTCTCTTCTTCCAGGCACCCACGTGGAGTCAGTGCCCTCATCATCCCCTCCCTCTTCATCGCTGTAGCAAACCTGGCAGTATGCTGCAGCTTGTGGAACATGACTGCCAGATTGCTGTCCTTCTTGAGCATCCCCTCTCTCTGCGCTCACGCTACTGCCTTCCTCTAGCTGAGTGTCATCATCAGAGCCCACAAAACACTGGGCATCCTCCTGGAGCATGTACCCAACACTGTGCTCAAAAAGTTCAGGAGACTCCTCAGGAGGACGTGGTGGGTCTAGGGAAGGAGTCACTGATGATGACATTGAGAGGAGGGAAGACGATGCCTTGGCAGCTGCTTTGCTAGTACCCTGAGACTGGGTGAGAGAGGATGAGGAGGATGAAGAGGGCTTGGTCATCCACTCTACCAAGTCGTTGGCATGTTGCAGCTCAACATGTCCAGCTGCCGAAAAGAAGGACAAGCGTGTCCCATGGCCACGTGCTGATGACAATGCACCGCGTCCATGACCAGCACTGTTGTCTCTAGACACAGAGCCTGCTTGCCCTCTTTTAACTGTCAAAATATTTTATTTTCAAACACAGCATAGGAAACAAGAAATAGGCCCACATGGCCAACAGATGACTTAACAGAGCACTAGAACCATGTGTGAAAATACAGTTAAACAGAGCAACCTAATACCTATTAGAGTCTAATCCACCCCACAAAAATGTCAGTGAGGTCCAGTAACCTTAAACATACCAGTACTCTATACAGGGAGAGCACTGTTCAAGGGAGAACAAAATTCGAAGATGTCCTAAGAAAATTCCTGGACCCGGGGAAAGGGAAGAGCCCCAGCAGTCCCTGGGCCACTCGGCACCCCTCGCGGGATCATGCTGTGCCAAGTGAGGGACCTGACCAGAGAGCCTCCATACATGGGAGACTATTCCACCCACCCCTACAAACGCTTAACGGATCAAATCTGTCGTCATTCTGTATACATGTGATAAATTTTGAGGTCAACCGTCGGCCATCTGGCCAAGCATAACAGTAAAGAGGGGAAAAGAGAGAAAAGGAGGGGGTAAAGAGGGATAAAGAGGAAAGAAAGGGGGATCAAGTAGAATGAGCCTTAGTTAAACCAAAGGTCTGAGCCAACTACCTAAGTGCCAATGAACTAGAAATTAGTACGATTGATCATATCCCCGTTGGGGCATGAGTTAAAGAGATGCCCATATGCATAGCCCATGGTTCCCAAACAATGTCAAATTTGGCACGGGAGTCAGAGATAATGCTAGCCATTTTCTCTTGAGCCATTATCCAGGAGATTTTTCTTTGAGCAGCTTTAACCGACACTGAAGGCCGTTTCCAAGCTTTTGCAATGGTGAGCTTGGCTCCTATTAGAATAAATCTTATCAGTTTCATAGTATGTCTGGGGATCTTGACAATTGGTGCATTAAGGAGAGCAATGGTGGGGGACCGGGGGGCTCGGAACCCAGCGATCCCATCAATAATTTTGAAAATTCTTCTCCAAAAGGATCTTAACCTGGGGCACTCCCACCATACGTGGGCCAGAGTGCCCATAAGGCGACAACCCCTGAAACATATCGGGTCAGAGGAAGGGTACATGCTGGCCAGCCTAGCTGGGGTGTAGTACCAACGTAGGATAACTTTTAGACTGGCCTCAGCTAGAGATGTGTTTAGGATTCCTTTGTAGGATAGGGAGATCGCTGTGTGCCAGGGCTCCAGGTCCCAATTAAACTGAAGGTCCTCTTCCCATTTGAGCATGGTTGAAGTCTTAGATTTGGGCTGCGTCAGTGAAGAGTATATGCAGGAGATACCTCCCCTCTGCTCCGGACCCTGACCACACCATGTCTCATACTCTGTGAAGCTAGGAGGGAGAGGTTTTTCGGACCATATGGAGTGTAGAAAGTGAGAGATTTGGTGGAATCTGAACCTCTCCGTCATTGGTATTTCTAGATTCTTAATAAAGTGTTTAAGAGGGAGGGGTCCTGACCTGGAGAAGAAATGCCCGATCCGGTACAGCCCTTTGTTCAGCCACCATTTGAAAGCTGATATATTTTGACCTGGGGGTAAAGCTGGGTTATTAAACAAATGCGCCAACGGTGTGACTGGAGATGAGATGGAGCTCAAATTACGAGTCTTATCCCAGAGTGCTAGGGAGTGTGTTAGAGTGGGCGCTAGTATCGGGGGTCTCTCTTTAGGAGAGGACCACATTAAAAAGTCTAGAGTGTGATGTGGGACAGCTTGTCTCTCAATCCCAACCCAATCCGGTTTTTCAAACTTAGAGTAAATAATCGAGATCTGTGCTAGTCTGGCTGCAACAAAGTAATGATGGGGTTGGGAAGACCGAGTCCTCCCTTCTTTCTGTGATTAAATAAGATGCTTTGGGGGATCCTGTACCCCTTCTTGCCCCAGACACACTGAAGTAGCTTACTCTGGAATGACTTCATATGCTTTCTGCTGATAGGAATTGCTTGCCCTCTTTTATCGGCTCGCGCCTGTCTGCCTCTCCTTGCTGGCCTTCCAGACATGGTAATGGCCTGAAGGGAGTTGGGTAAAAAAGCAGTTGGGCAGTGTATATTTTGCTGGAGGCACACAACACCCACTAACTCCTGCAGATGCCTTTATTATAGAACACCAGAGATTAAGGGGTATATACAGATGTATACTGTGCTGTGCTGGAGGCACACACAACTTCCAATAACTCCTGCAGATGGCAAGTGGGCTCAAATAGAGAACAGCTATGTAGGTGGATATAGTGGTATGTACTGGGTACAGAGCACGCAGACAGCACGCACAAGCTCCTAAAACTACTGACTGCAAGCTCTATTATAAAAGATAGATCACTAGCTATATAGGGGAGCTGAATATAGCGGTGTATACTGCGGTCAGGGCACGCAGACAACAACCACTACACAACAGCAAGATCGAAAATCGTCCGAAAGCGATCGGTGTGTACTGTGTTGAAGGTACACAGAACACCCACTGTTTCAAACGCCAACACACTACACAAGGCCGCCGCGCTGGCGGCCTTGTATAGTGTGGGGCGTGCACTACACAGCCTGAGCTATGATTGGCCACAGGCATCCTGCCTGTGGCCAATCATGGCTCTCCTCGCTGCTGGCGATGCGATTGGCCAAGCATGCGGGGTCACACTGCATGCTTGGCCAATCATGAGCCAGCAATGCACTGCGCCATCGCAGTGCATTGTGGGCCGTGAGCACCACACGAATTTGGCGCGAACGGACCAAAATGTTCGGACTTCGCCGAACGGACGAACAGCCGATGTTCGAGTCGGAAGTATGTTCAACTCGAACACGAAGCTCATCCCTACTCTAGGGTCTCTGTTAAAAAAAATATATATATATATATATATATATATATATATATATATATATGACCCTGGGGGCCATCTTGGGTCATGTAGAATCTTTTTAAGTCCCTGCCCCCCCAGGTTTTGGTGTACATTTGTGAAGTGCCCAGTTGCAAGAGTCCAGGGCTTACTACGCATGCACCCATGGTGTGTTACCGCAAGATGAAATCCGTGCCAACTGAGCATGCACCAAAGATCCCTCAGGGCGCCAATCTGCACTTGCGCAGAAGACTTCATGGAAAAGGGCAGGAAAATGCCCAGGACTTGCACAGGAAGTGACCTCAACTTGATGGAAAAAGGCAGGAAAATACCCAGGAGGTGAACAGGAAATTACATCAACCTGATGGAAACAGGCGGGAAAATCCCCAGGAGGTGCAAAGGAAGTGACCTCAAACTTCCCTATATAAGCCCAGCCCAGAAGATCCTGTTGTGACCTGGAAACCTTTTTGACTACTCTGGATTGCTGCTTGCCATTGACCTTGGATTTGTACCTTAACCATTCTACTTCTTTGCCCTTTTTGTACTCAGCTGCCAGATTGGAACCGACCCCGGCTTGGATATCGACCATTCTTCTTCGGATTAACCCTTTTATGCTTCGTTGCCTAACTGGACTTGATCTCGGCTCAGATCTCGTACTAAGGCTTGCTTGGTGCTCTGCACCCCTAGCACCACTGCCACTTGGTGTTCACCAGGTCTCTGTCTCCCCCTCCAGAGGGTTTAAGGACCCATGGTGCAAGGGAGGCCTCCCCACTACTTTGGTTCTCACATCAGGTACGTGACCCTCATGACACCAGTGAATGGAAGCTGGGGAGAAGCTTCTAGTGGTGGACATTGCAGGAAGTTCTGGTGGCTCGGTGTGGTCACTGTGCTGAATTGAAGTTGCTCTACTGTCTGAATAGTACAGAGCTCCAATCTCATTTAAAGTTCCTTTTTCTTTATTGACTGTGAGTAGACATTTGGAGTCTGCACTTTTTGCTCTTTGTGTAACCTTTGCCCTAATCCCAATGATTCAACCCTGAAGTTAAAATTCAGCCCCCTGAGCCACTTGGGGGTCCTGAACTGCCTCCAGGGGTTGAGGGGATGCTACATTCCAAGAGGTTTGTCCACCTGTCTTTAGGGACTATTACAGTTGAAACTGGGCATCTAAGAATGTTTGATTTCCCATGAATTCATTGTTACTGTAAATGCTGATCATTACAAATCTGAGTTTTATGATTTGGGTTTATAAAATGTTACTCATTCCTTTGGTTGGTCCTGAGGTTTACTCACCGTTTACCAATCTCTCCGGACTCCTCTTCTTTACACTGTTGGTTGTAGTTGTCACTTCACAGGAATATTTCCCAGAGTCCTTCACCTGAGGGAACTGAACTCCATATTGATTATATGAAGTGAATCCTTGCACATTCCGTCCATCTTTATGAAAAGCAAATTTCAGTTGTGTCTTCGGTCTGAGAGGGCTGAGACTAGTGTTACATGTCAGGGTCATCTCATCACCTTCTACCACTGGATACGGGGTCACTTTTATCTCTGGAATTTCAAATAGATCTAAAAAATAATCACATAGACAAACAGTAATAATAATGTATCTTCTGTATTGATCATTACCGAGTGCAGAATTCACATCACACCCGTACAAAATTCTGCAGGTGTATTATTCTGTACTTGGAGGTTTCCTTTATGTAACCTCATCACTGCCATGACCATTGCACCCAAGGCCAAGCTATTATGGAGGAGGTCAATGTGACAGCTCTAGACAGGCCACACAGTCTGTGGGGAGGAAGTCACTGATGTAATGGGGGTAGTGAACACTAAGGCCGCGTACACACGGGCGGATTGTCTGTCCAACTTAGTCCGCTGAAACACATTTGAGCGGACAGTCCGCTCGTGTGTGGGCTTCAGCGGACTTTTTCAGCGGACAGTCTGGCCAACTAAGTCTTTCAGAATGTTGGAAAGACCGTCCGCTGAACTCGCATTTGGGCGGACAATCCGCCCGTGTGTGTGCCAGTCCGCCCAACTTTTGAAATGAGCAGACTTTTCCCGCCCGGAGAAAAGTCCGCTCATTTCGAGCGGGTATGCAGGTAGGCGGGGCCCGCGACGGAGACGTAGCGGCACCGCCGCCTGGTATGGACTTAAAGGGGAACCCCAACACCGAAAAAAACCGGCGTGGGGGTTCCCCCCAAGTCCACAACAGACCCTTGTCCGGGCACGCTACCCGGCCGGCCAGGAAAGGGGGTGAGCGAGCGCCCCCCCCGCCCTGAGCCGTACCAGGCCACGTGCCCTCAACATGGGGGTGCCTTGGGGAAGGGGGGGCCGCGCGGCCCCCCCACCCCAAAGCACCTTGTCCCCATGTTGATGAGGACAAGGGCCTCTTCCCGACAACCCTGGCCGTTGGTTGTCGGGGTCTGCGGGCGGGAGGCTTATCGGAATCCGGGAGCCCCCTTTAATAAGGGGGCCCCCGGATACCGGCCCCCCACCCTATGTGAATGAGTATGGGGTACAATGTACCCCTACCCATTCACCTGTAAAATAAAAGTACCAAAAAAAACCTCAACACACTCTTTTGCTAGCGGAGGAGTCCGGCTTTCTTCCTCCCCGCCGGCCTTTTCTCCCGACTTCGGGGGTCTTGCCCCCCTCTTCGGTTCTTCTGCCGGGCCACCGCGCCTTCTTATAGCTCTTTTACAGGCGGTGGCCCGGTCTTCTGTCGCCGCCGCCTTCCGTTCTTCTTCTTCTTCTTCTTCTTCTTCTTCTTCTCCTCCAGGAGATGTTGCCTCGACGCTCTCTCAGGCCGGAATGCCATGTGACATATACCATGTGACACCGCCCCATTGTCACTATATAAGTGGCAGCGCAGCGCGGCTCTGGCATTCCGGCCGGAGAGAGCGTCGAGGCAACATCTCCTGGAGGAGAAGAAGAAGAAGAAGAAGGCAGCGGCGACAGCGGCGACAGAAGACCGGGCCACCGCCTCTAAAAGAGCTATAAGAAGGCGCGGTGGCCCGGCAGAAGAACCGAAGAGGGGGACAAGACTCCCGAAGGGGGCTCCCGGATTCTGATAAGCCCCCCGCCCGCAGACCCCGACAACCAACGGCCAGGGTTGTCGGGAAGAGGCCCTTGTCCTCATCAACATGGGGACAAGGTGTTTTGGGGTGGGGGGGCCGCGCGGCCTGTGCCCCGCGGCCAAGGCACCCCCCCATGTTGAGGGCACGCGGCCTGGTACGGCTCAGGGCGGGGGGGCGCTCGCTTGCCCGCCCCCCTTTCCTGGCCGGCCGGGTAGCGTGCTCGGACAAGGGTCTGTTGTGGACTTGGGGGGGAACCCCCACGCCGATTTTTTTCGGAGTTGGGGTTCCCCTTTAAGTCCATTCCAGGCAGCGGGCCCGCGACGTCTCCCTCGCGGGCCCCGCCTACCTGGAGACGCGCTCAAAATGAGCGGATTTTCCTCCGCGTGTGTGGGCGAGTCCGTTCATTTCAAAAGTTGGGCGGATTGTATGGCGGACTTAGTCCGCTGTATTAGTCCGCTCAAAAAGTGCCGTGTGTGGGCAAGTCCATTCATTCAAAAGTGAACGGACTGTCTGTCGGATTGTCTGACGAACCTAGTTGGGCAGACAATCCGCCCGTGTGTACGCGGCCTAAGGTAAGGGAGGACACAGACATAAAGCTTCCCCTTATATCACCAACTCTCCCTTACCTTAGTGTATTCACTATGCAGAAGGCGGTAGGTGGTCACCAGAGTCGCCCCCTCCCCCCCCCAAACACATTCAGAGTTTGTAGTGTTAGAATAAATAGAAAGAATATAGTCGTATTTTTCGAAATATGAAAAAATTAGAATAGAATAAAAAGAATAGAAAATAAAAGAATAAAATAAAAACACATTAAATTAATTTAACTAAACAAAATGATTTAAACAAAGAATTGAAATGAAACAATTTTTTTCATTCTGCACACGTCTAGTTCTAGTTCTATTGATCTGTAAAAATTTTGGGTACCAAAATTTTTCGCAATTTAATGGGTGCGGGCTTAACCACTTTACATCCTTCCCATTATCATATGACGCCCGCAGGAGTGATCTCCCATCCTGAGCGGGGCATCATATGACGTCCTGGGCTTCCCGGCCATGTAAACACACAGATCCACGTCCTGTCAGGGGAGAGGAGACTGATAGTGTGTTCCCAGTACAGAGAAACAATGATTGGTCTCCTCCCCTTGTGAGTCCCCTCCCCCTACAGTTAGAATCACTCCCTAGGAAGCATAATTAACCCCTCGATCCCCCCCTAGTGTTAACCCCTTCCCTGCCAGTGACATTTATACAGAAATCAATGCATTTTATAGCACCAATCGTTGTATAAATGTGAATGGTCCCAAAACGGTGTCAAAAGTGTTTGATATGTCCGCCGCAATGTTGCGGTCACAATAAAAATTGCAGATCACCGCATTACTAGCAAAAAAAATAAAATAATAATAATAAAAATGCTTTAAATCGATACCGTATTTTGTAGACACTATAACGTTTGTGCAAACCAATCAATATACGCATATTGTGATTTTTTTTTTTACCAAAAATATGTACAAAAATACATATCGGCCTAAACTGAGAAAAAATTATATTTTATGTTTGTTAAATTGGGATATTTATTATAGCAAAAAGTAAAAAGATTTTTTTTTTTTTTCAAACTTGTCGCTTTTCTTTTGTTTATAGCACAAAAAACAGAAAAACGCAGAGGTGATCAAATACCACCAAAAGAAAGCTCTATTTCTGGGGGAAAAAATTATACAAAAATGTCATATGGGTGCAGTGTTGTATGACCAATTGTCATTCAAAGTGCGACAGCGCTGAAAACTGAAAATTGGCTTGGGCAGGAAGGGGGTGAAAATGCCGGGTATTGAAGTGGTTAAAGCTTGTTATGTTTGGTATCTATTTGATTTTACATGACAAGGTAGCCAGATACCTTACTACGCCAATCCATACATGTACACCCCTTTTATACCTTATTCTATAAAAAATGACACAGACACCTGCTGGATGTAAATGGCCTTTCAGGCCTTTATTTAAACAATAAACCAAACTAAACTTTTTTCTTTAAAACTTCTGTAACCATTTTATTTTACCATATATTTTCTTGTAACCAAAACCAGCTCATCAGATAAACAGTTGTTGATCCCTGACGACCCCATTTCTACTTGAGCCTGTAATCCCAACTTTTTATGGCATTCGTCCCCAGCCGCCAACTTGCCTCAGGGACTTACCAATTGACCACAGACCCCCAACTTATTAGCCCGTCAGTATGGCCAGCCGTCAGACCACCCGGGAGGACTTCATACCCATGATGGGTCCTAACTTTTCCAAAACCTCATTTTGAACAGATAAATTGCATACCAGCCGTCAAGGACCCTACCGCCACAGCAGCACAAGAGTGACACCTCACCCTTGTGCCTGCCGCCACACCTGCAAAGCCCTGCCAATACCATCTTCCAAACCCAAAGCCCACAGGTCAATCCCGACTGGGTTAAGGTGGACACCATCCCCCCGTAAATACCTCCACGTCTCCACTTCCAACTCCCAATGCCTCACCACAATACCACCATTCCGGGCAACAAACCTCCCCACCTCTTTGTTCACCTTTATCCGGGCCTTATTAATCTTCTCACAAGACCGGGCCCCCCTCCAAGACATGCGGGCCACAATATCGGACCACACAATAATCATGTCTGGGAATGCAGTACGAAGCCTGAGGAAGTCCCACCGTATGTCTTTAATGATGTTGCGCATCGGCCTGACAACCAAGTCATTACCTCCCACATGTAGGACCAGTACGTCCGGTGCCCGATCCAGGCCCGCATAGCGATGAACCTCTGGCACCACCTTGTGCCACATCAGTCCTGGGATGCCAATCCATCGAACCCGGCCTTCATCCCTGGACAGTCTGAGTTGCCTGCCGTCCGGCCGTACATCCGCCCGTCTAACCCCCCAGAACACAAAAGAATGTCCCAAAATCCAAACGAGACATTCCGGCTCTGAAATGACATAACCAAAAATTAACCAACCCAACCCAAAACAACCAAAACATATAGTCGATCGTCCCAAGGAACCGTACTCCTACCCCTTTTACAAAAGGTGCGGTCGCACATAAAGCCGATACCTCCGAGACTCCCACCTCCCAATTTGCTTAATAACCTCTTCCGGCAATCCCCATCTAGCTGCCTCCGTGGCCACCCCTATCCGGAAGGAATGAGCAGCATACTCTCCCGGAGACCAACCCCCGCTCCACAAACACTTCCTCAACACCGCCGTAAATTGGAACTGCGAAAGGCACGAACCATCCGCATGCATGAATAACACCCCGTCCCGGTCCGGGCGAACCTCCAAATAAACCCTTAAAGCCTCCACCGGACAAAAACTAGGGTCCGTCCCCCGAAACAATGTTACCCGCACCCCTCTACCCAACTGGTCCGTTTTGGACTTCCTGACCAAAATTACCACCGAAGAAGGGGCCCAGGAAACGTCACCCCTCCCCAAACCCCCCGGAGCTGTTTTAGATGGCGACACCAATTCTCCTATCCGAAACGCCCCAAAAAATGCCACCAGGAAAGCAGCTCGGAAAAGTATTTGTTCAAAAACCAGAGAACACACTTCCCTGACGTGGCTCAACAAAATACCCAAAACTTCAAAAGAAATCGGGCGCCGCAAATCCCTTTTTGCCGCCCCTTTTCTAAAACCCCTCAACGCCTTTTTAACTAAAAAATCCTTAGTCACATCAGCCAACCCCTTACATTGAAACAAAAAGGCCAAAGCCGACATTTTCTTGCTGACTGCCGAGCCCGACACCCCAGACACATAATTATAACAGATAAAACCCAACACCCACCTCAGCAGCTCTCCCGGGCCCTCCGACCCCCCAACCTCACCCAACCAGTTCGACCATTCCCTCCACACTGCAGTATAATTCGCTCGAGTACCTTCACTCAACGACTGCTGAATCAGTCCTCCGATGATTCCAACGCAATCCCCCACATCTCTGGAGGGCACGGGTCCCCGCCTCTGTTTGCGTCCGGAGCCAGTCTGCGAAAGTCCTCCCACTGGAAACGAGACAGAGCATCCGCCAACTTATTCTCAATCCCAGGGATATGCACTGCATAAACAAACGCATTAATCCGTAAACAACTGAGCACCAACCTCCTTAACAACCTAACCACCGGGGGGGAGGAGGCCGAAACATTATTTATGGCCACCACCACTCCCATGTTATCACAATGGAAGCGCACTTTTTTATCCCGGAGCTTGTGCCCCCACAATTCCACCGCCAGAACTATGGGAAAAAGCTCCAGTAACGCCAGGTTAGTTAAAAACCCCGCCGCCCTCCAAGAGTCCGGCCATGGTTCGGCACTCCATTGCCCCTGGCAATAAGCTCCATAACCTGCCGAACCTGCTGGGTCAGTAAACAAAACCAAATCAGCGTTGCTGACTGGTCCCTCCTGCACAATCGCTCTCCCATTAAACTCAACCAGGAACACCCCCCACACACCCAGATCATCCCGCAATTCTCTGGACAACCGCACAAAATGAGTGGGCACCTTCACCCCTGCTGTGGCTGCCGCCAGTCTCCTGCAAAAAATTCTCCCCATAGGCATAATCCTGCAAGCAAAATTCAATTTGCCCAGGAGCGATTGCAATTCCTTCAACCTGAGTTTTCGTTTCCCCCGCGCCGCGCCCACCTCCTGCCGCAGCGCCACCACCTTCTCCTCAGGCAACCTACATTCCATGGCCATGGAATCAATCGTGATTCCCAAAAACACTATCTCTGACCTGGGACCCTCCGTCTTCTCCCTCGCCAAGGGAACCCCAAACCGTTCGGCCAAATGCTGCAATGTCCCCAGCAGTATCCCGCAGCCGCGGGATCCTGGCGGCCCCACACACAGGAAGTCATCCAGGTAATGTATGACCGAGTTGACTCCCGCCGTCTCCCGCACAGCTCCTTCAAAAAACGAACTGAACAGCTCAAAAAGTGCACACGAGATAGAACATCCCATGGGCAAGCAGCGATCAACAAAATAAGACCCCTGCCAGCAACAACCCAACAAGCGCATACTGCCTGGATGCACCGGCAACAAACGAAACGCCGCCTCCACATCCGTTTTTGCCAAAAGAGCCCCCCTGCCATACTTTCTCACCCACGCAATCGCTGCATCAAATGATGTATAAGTAACCGCACAAGCTTGCGGGTCAATACCATCATTTACCGATCCGCCCCTGGGGTAAGACAGGTGGTGAATCATCCTGAATTGCCCCGGTTCCTTCTTCGGAACAACCCCCAAAGGCGAGACCACCAGATCCGCCATCGGAGGGGTAAGAAATGGGCCGGCCATCCGGCCCAACGCCACCTCCTTAGCCAATTTTGCCGACACCACGTGTTCATGCAGTAAAGCCGACTTTAAATTTTTGGCCAGCGGGGGAACCTCCCTCAACGCACTCGGAATCCGAAACCCATCCCTAAAACCAGCCTCCAACAACCCCGCCGCCACACGATCAGGATACCTACTTAGGAAAGGAAGCATCCTTTCCAGCCTCACCGGCGTCATCCTTTTTTCCAGCAAAGTCTCCAGTACGACCTTTTCCCTGCCTGAAACAACGTGCGAAGGGGTGCCCTCCACTGCATCCCGAACACTCGTGCTTGTAACGACAGGCGTTACCAAACTTGCACGTCCCTTCATTAAATTGCCAGCAGACCCCCTTCTTTTTTGGGGCCAGCGATGCCGCTGAGGCGGCGGCGCCGGCCCCCCCTGGAAAAAACTGTCCCGGGGCCCGGGCCGAAGTCATCAACTTCATCCACAGGCTGATGTCCTTGTGGTCCCACCTAATGGATGGCCGCACCGCTTTGCGTTGACGAAACTGTTCGTCATAACGTAGCCAGGCCACGCCCCCATAAACCCTGTGCGCCTCACTAATGGCCTCCAGGTAACAGAACAATGCCGAACAATTCTCCGGCACCTTTTCCCCAATCACGCTAGCTAAAATCACAAACGCTTGCAGCCAATTCGCAAACGTGCGTGGAATAAGCCTATATCTCCTCTTCTCCTCCTCTTCTTCTTTTTTGCTCTCATCTGGCTTGACCCTGTCTAAATTAAACTTCTCCAACGGCAACAACGAGAAGATTTCCACAAACTCGTCCTTCCAAATCTTCTCCCTCACCTCCTTCTTCAAATGTGCACCTAACGGTCCCTCGAAGCACACATAAACTTCGCTCCTTGCCGCATCCGCCAGGCGAATCTTCTCAGCATCCTTGTCTTTGTCCACCGCAGCACCAATTGGTCCCTCGCCGTCCTTCCGCGCCAGCACCTCCTTCTCCGTCTGCGTCTCCGCTGCCACCCCACCCACCGCCAACCCCAGCCCGCAGGGGACAGCCGTCCCCAGCTCTACCCGAGCCGCGGCGGGCGGCCCTACCCATGGATTAATCGGGCGGGCACCGGCACCGAGTCGCCCTGCAGGCGGCGCAGCAGCTCCTTTAACACCACCAACAACTCACCCCCCCTCCGCCCCCCCACCCCTGCTTCCCCCCACCCACCCCCGCAAGTAACCACCCCCGCAAGTAACCCCCCCACAGACCAAAAGGACTTACCGGGCTGCTGTTGCCTGGAAGGCCCTCCAGCCGCTGACCCCACTGCCGCCGCCGGAGTGCACTCGTCCTCCTGCAGCTCCCCCTCTTCCATGCTGCTGTCCTCCGTAAGTGTTCTGACCCTCGGGGGCCTCCGCGCTGGCGTGCCAGACGGCCCAGGCCGCTCCTGACCGTCTTCCTGTTGCGGTGCATGGCGGCCGCCATGTTTTTTGTTTACTACGACCTCACTTCTGGTCGCGCCGACATCACTTCTGCCGACGTCATCAGCGTGCGCCGTGCCGAGCGCGCGCGCGCTGCTCCTCCGCTGGCCCTCCCTCCCAGGCACAGAAACATGCCCGGAGGCGTGGCCACCTGACTGCCGCTCCGCATCTTCTAATGGGCCCCCCCCCCGAAGCTAAGATGGCGCCCACACGTGGCAGGCCGCCGGCCGCCTCCGGGACAAGGCCGGCGCCCGAGGACCCCACTCTCCCCCGTCGAGCGCCCCCCCCCCGACCGGAGCATCGCCAGGTGGAACCACTGGAACCACCACCGATCGCGCGGTCCTGGAGGTGGCCTGAGGCATGATCCGGTGAGTGACCCCCCTCCCTCTGGGACTCAGCCGTGGACGGGGATTCCTCCCAGGCCCACCACTAGCCGACCGGGGTGTCTGCTTAGCAGGGGGGCCTGAAGGGGCCCAACTGGGGCTCCCCAGCCGGCGATGAGTCCGGGGGGCAATGTCAGGGCTAAGGCGCACAGGGGGCCGAGACCTCCTTGCCCGTGTCGGGGGTACCCCATCTGCGGAAGGTCCCTGCCCTACCCCCTGAAGGGTGGCTGCAATTTGGCTTTGCAACCAGTCTGGGGCCGATCTAAGCTGGGCCCAAAGCTGCTCTAACCCACTCATCTTTTCCAGGGAGCTGATCCTGAACGTTCCTCCTGACCTGCTGCTCCAGACTGCTGACCTTCCTAGACTCACGTGCCTTCACATCAACTCTACTCCACCCCCCTTACACCATCCTCCAATCAGGTAAGCCTTGTAACTTTCTTAACCCCTCGTACCATTCCCCTGCGTAAGCCTTGCACCCTGTCATGTATGTCCTACGCTTACGTTGCACTACAGCTACGTACATGTCTTGTTTCTAAAAATTGCGAACAAATTTTCAGGCCTAAAATGTGCATTTGGAAAGGATTTATAAATAAACCATTTTGGCTGTATTAAAGGGTAGATATGTACACATCCCTTGACTTACTGTGTATGGAGATAAAAACTTCATCTGAGAAATGTATATAATTATTCCAAGTTTTCGGAGTTATTTCCTTTGCACATTTGTATCTCCCGATGTTCATCATGTTTACAATTCCTACATGAAATTCAGATGTTTCGCTCCAGTTTTGAATGACAGAATTTTCCTTGTAGAATTCTGTATATTTTGCTGTGTAGCCAGAACGATGGAGACATCTCAGAGTCAGATCATCTCCTTCATGAACATGGAGAGGAACCCTCAGGATCACCGGGACTGGAACACAGAGAAGATCTCATGAGAAGATGGAGGACAGACACAGAATTACTCCCACAACCATTTGTAGTAGAGATGTGTAGTAGATGCCTCCTGTGTGTGACCTCCAGGAATTAGTATATACTGTATGCTTCATTTATCAATTAATTTTCATTTAGGAGACCTCATCACTAGGATAACAATTTAGGAGAAAACGCTGTAAAGAAGATGTCCAATACTTATCTGTCTGGTAGGCAGTGACTCCAGTCTTCCCTTCCAGGTGTTCCTACATGTTGTATTGGCCAGCAGGGGGCGCCCCAGAGCAGTGGTGTATTTAGGTTTTGTACTGTCCTAGGCCTGACTAAATTCATGCACCCCCCTAATTTAAATACGACCCACTCTTCCTGTCAAGGCCACACCCCTACCTATATAAGACCCGGCCTATCATCTGTAAGCCACACCCCCTCCATTTCCCCCTAGCGGCAAAAAATCAGCACAAATCCTCACCCTCATATAACCCCTTCCAGTACAAATCCCCCTTTTCTCAGCACAAATCCTCCCCCATCACCCCCTCCCAGCATAAATCCTCTTCCATCTTCCCTTGCCAGCATAAATTTTCCCTCTTAGCAAAAATCCCCTCATCTCCCCCTCTCTGCACAAATCCTCCCCATCTTCACCTCCCAGCACAAATCCTTCCCCATATCCCCCTCCCAGCATAAATACCCCTCCCAGCACAAATCCTTTCCCATCTCCCCCTCCCAGCACAAATCCTTCCCCATCTCCCCTACCAGCATAAATTCCCCCTCTCAGCAGAAATCCTCCCCCATAGCCCCCTCCCAGCATAAATACCCCTCTCAAAACAAATTCTTCCCATCGCCCCCCCAGCATAAATATCCCTCTAAGCACAAATCCTCCTACATCTCCCCCTCCCAGCATGAATCCTCACTTTCATAAAAAATCCTCCTTCATCTAAAACCTGTGCCTCCTTCTCTCCTCCCCCCCAGCACACCCCCCCCCCCAGCTCCTTCTCCTGTTCTGTAAGAGCAGCCTGCTCTGCTGGGACTTGTAGTGCCCTAAACTACAGGGGGCTGAGATATGGCAGCCCCCTATGCCGGGACTTGTAGTGCACTCCAAGGGGGGGCTGAGATATGGCAGCCTCTTATGCTGGGACTTGTAGTATCCGTAATATCCGTAATCCATAATAAAGTCAACTGCTGGCTGCACTAAGAAGAAAACTGTGGGTACTGCTTGATAATAGGTTTCTGTTATTTTGTCTGGAATGGGCAAAGAGAATAATAAATTATATATTTCCAAATATGAAAACAATTAACTGACCAAAAACAACGTCCAGTCTGGCAGTGCCACTTATTTCTGTACCAGCCTGGCAGCTGTAGTCCCCGCTATTCCAAGTGCTTGCAGATCTAATGGTATAGATTTTTCCTGTACGTGCCCGTGTACCATCTTTGTACCAGAGGTAGGTCAGATCTTCTCCTCCAGAGGACCCCACATCACACGTCATTGTTATAGAGTCTTCTGTGAAGATCTTCCTCCAGTTTGGGGTGAAGGTGACCACAGGACTCACTGCCCATCCTGAAGAGGAATAAAGTGGAATTCTAACTTCTGCCATGGTAATTCCACACAATAAAATGTAATATGTTCTAAGAAAGTGGAATGACATGGTACTCAGCCAACTGACCCTTCAGATGAATTCATCTACATAACTAGTCATATTTATGTCTGTAAATTGAGCTGTTCTTGGACAGCTCCGGTCATACACACGGTGTACAGAACTGATCCGAGCGGCTCGGTACCATGTGATCGCTGTGATGACCAATCACGGTGATGAAATGTGAATTGAAAACTGCACTTGCAGCCAAAAAGAAGAAGAGAAAGGTGAAGACCTTATTTTCTAATATCTGATGTAAAACGTATGTATACATAAAGAGACAGCGCTAATTTCCCCCACAATCATAGTGAAAATCAATATAAAAATATTTTCCCATATACAGTGCTGTGTTTGCCCCTCTCTTTTTATTTTTTTGCATATTTGTAACACTTAAAGTGGTTGGAAACGATCACCTTGTAAAAACAACCCATTCAGTTTCAAATAGACATGACAGGCAAAACATTTGTGTATAGATATAAAAACATTATAAATACCTTTTTTACCTTTTTTGATCACATTCCATCTGTCCTCAGCTGCATAAGAGCTGGGGGAGGAGAAGCAACAGCACACTGATCTTCCCAGTGAAAGACTGTGCTGAGCGAGGTGGGGGAGCATGTCAAGACAAGTCTGATCATTAGAGGGGAGCAAGCTAAGTTCCCAGCATAGCTAGAGCACTGAACATGTTGTGCTCTCATGCTTAGTGTGGTCAGTTTTTAATAGGAAAGCAGGGGGATTTAGAGGAATTTCACATAAAGTAAGTAATACAAAAAGAATAGAAGATTTTCTCATACAAGTACATGGTACAGCAGGCACATATCAGGAATATGAAACGTTGGGGTAACAAACACTTTAAATGATTCAGATCATCAAACTTGTTTTTTTATATTACACAAAGATAACCCGAGTAAATCCAAATGCAGTTTTCAAATGATGATTTCATTTATTAAAAGAGAAGTATGAGTTTTGTTTGTTTTTTTAGATTCATATTTACCTAAATGGATGTAGCATCTGTCCACTGGCACCTCTAACACTGAGAACCGAGCGATCAAACACCGCCCATCGCTCGGTTCTCACAACCTCATGAGCAGAGAGCTGCTGACTGTCAGTCGCTGATCTCTGCTCTGCCTCCTCCTCGCTCACTGGAGCGCTGAGCTGTGGAGGGAGCGGCCGGCTCATGCTCTCAGTTTCTATCATTTTACTATAGCGATTGATTGATTAATTGATTGATTGATTGAATGATATAAAATAAAGACTCACCTGTGTGTCCCAAGATTGTGGCTGTAAAATAAGACAAAAAAACTATTACATGTCTGAAATACAAATTGAAAAAAGAGAAGAACAATTCAAATAAATGTTGGCTGTATTAATAATTGTGAATGATTAAGAATTGATGTGCCATATGGTAAGATTAAAGATCCATTAAAGATACGATTTTTCCAATGATAAAATGTCTGTAAAACCAACACACTTTGGGGGTTGTATCTCCATCTTCTTCATCAGGGCTTAAAATAATGATACATTGTAACAGTATATACGGAGATAAGAATATATTTATAGTTGTATATTATTAATGTGAGTTTGCACAGCAATCTGTCAGAAGCCGGTTTAAGCATTCTTCCATACCCTGATACCTTAATACAATCTAAATTAGCTACTGACAGCCGTAGAAAATCAAACTAACAATACACAACTATAAACCAATTTGAGCCCATATAGACTGTTACAAAGTATCATTCTTTCAAGCCCTGATGAAGGGACTGTGGCTCCCGAAACACATTGGCTTGACAGACATTTCATCATTGGAATAAACTTGTATTTGGACTGTGTGGCGCTTCAGTTCTTAGAGCGATTGTAAAGGCAGAAGGTTTTTTTATCTTTAATGTATTTCTGCATTAAGGTAAAAAAATCTTCTGCGTTCAGTTCCCCCCCCCCCCAAGCCCCCCCTAATCTCACCTGAGCCAGATCTCAATCCAGCCCTGTGCCGAAGAACAGCAGCTCTCTCTTACGTCTCTCTTCATTGGACAAGGAGGCAGCAGTGGGAGCCATTGGCTCCTGCCAATCACAGCCTTAGAGGAAAGGGTGGGGCAGGGCTGAGCCATAATGTATGAGTGTCAGTGCACACACAGAGACTGGCTTGGGATCGAGCCCTCACCAGTGCCCCCATAGCATGCAGCTTGTTTTGTTTTTTGTCCAGCTGTATTTACTTAGTGTACCTTATAACTACGGATGGTCGAACTGTTCGCCCGGCGGTCGGTTCGCGGCGAATTTGGCGTGTTCGCGATTCGCCCGATCGGTGGACTATTGCCGCTGTTCGCCCGGCGGACATATGTGTTTACAGTGTGAAAGAACTTTGACCCATGATGACACATCCATCATGGGGTACAGGACAGCCAATTGAGACATTTCAGCACATGGACAATTAGACATTCCCCCTACCTTATAAATAGACCTGATCTGGCGGCCATTTTACATTCTGTCTTATGTCAGTTTCGGGACAGGACGCTGTGTGGAGCAGGGAGAGACTGTAGTGACACAAATCGCTAGCTATTATGTCCACAAAAGTCCTTTTAAGGACTGGTATAGGTGTAGTACAGTATATAGGGTTGTACACGTATGATATACTTTCTTCCAAATATAGAAAGAATATTATACTTGACTGCTGCCCGATTCTGCAGCTGTCTTTTATCAGTGTTGGGACTGAGGGACAGTCTGCAAATTATTAGCTACTAGGTCCACAAAGGTCCTTGTAAGGACTGGTATAGGTGTACAATATATAGGGTGCTGGTGCATGGCTGTTCTGCAGATTATTTCCCTATTCTGCAGCAGTAGTGACTGAGGGACAGTCTGCAAATCACTAGCTACTAGGTCCACAAAGGTCCTTGTAAGGACTGGTATAGGTGTACCATATATACGGTGCTGGTGCAAGGCTGTGCTGCAGATTACTGCCCTATTCTGCAGCAGTCCTTTATCAGTGTAGTGACTGAGGGACAGTCTGCAAATGATTAGCTACTAGGTCCACAAGGGTCCTTGTAAGGACTGGTATAGGTGTACAATATATAGGGTTGTGGTGCACTGCTGCTGCCTGCTGCCCTATTCTGCAGCAGACTTTTATCAGTGTAGGGACTGAGGGACAGTCTGAAAATCACTAGCTACTAGGTCCACAAAGGTCCTTGTAAGGACTGGTATAGGTGTACAATATATAGGGTTGTGGTGCACTGCTGCTGACATCTGCCCTATTCTGCAGCAGTCTTTTATCAGTGTAGGGACTGAGGGACAGTCGGCACATCACTAGCTACTAGGTCCACAAAGGTCCTTGTAAGGACTGGTATAGGTGTACACTATATAGGGTGCTGGTGCAGAGCTGTGCTGCGGATTCCTGCCCTATTCTGCAGCAGTCCTTTATCAGTGTAGGGACTGAGGGACAGTCTGAAAATCACTAGCTACTAGGTCCACAAAGGTCCTTGTAAGGACTGGTATAGGTGTACAATATATAGGGTTGTGGTGCACTGCTGCTGACTGCTGCCCTATTTTGCAGCAGTCTTTTATCAGTGTAGGGACTGAGGGACAGTCTGCAAATCACTAGCTACTAGGTCCACAAAGGTCCTTGTAAGGACTGGTATAGGTGTACAATATATAGGGTGCTGGTGCAGGGCTGTGCTGCAGATTACTGCCTTATTCTGCAGCAGTCTTTTATCAGTGTAGGGACTGAGGGACAGTCTGCAAATCACTAGCTACTAGGTCCACAAAGGTCCTTTTAAGGACTGATATAGGTTTACTATTTGGTGTGCAGTATATAGGTGTGTAATACACTTATAAAATACTTGCACATATAGAAAGCATAGTATAGTGTGTTTCCACTGTGCAGCATTGTGACTGCTGAGCGGTTCTGCAGCGATACTACAAAGAGTGACAAAACGCAATAAAAAAAAGTATTATAACTGGTGTGATAGACCAGTGGCCCCCACAAACGACAGATTGAAGCGGGGTGTTATATACCTTCTTCCACATACATACTGCACTTCTCTAGAGACTTTTTGTTAAAAAATGACAGGCAGAGGAAGAGGCAGGCCCTTCCACAGGGGTGGTAGGGGTAGGGCAGGAGCAACAGGCTTGAGACAAAGTGGCAAATTGCAGAAGGTGCGTGCGATTATGTCAAAGGATGCACCAGACTTGGTTGAGTTGCTCACTCAGCCTTAATCTTCTGCACCGTCCTCATCCTCTCGATCTGCACCCTCTTCTTCACTCTCTGCTGTGTGCACCCCCAAAGACACTACTACCAACAAAACCACCACTATATACATTCCGCTTGAGTCACAGGAATTATTTTCCGATCCATATCAAGACATTTCCGATGCGTAGCCACTCTTGGCATTGGATCAGGAAGAGGAGGTAGCAACAACCACCACTCAGCAGTCTGATGACAGTACCCAGATCAGCCCAAGGAGGAGGTTGATCCCCGCTGTTGCTGCCTACTCCGAGATCTCTAATTATAGCGGTGGGGAAGGTGACGTTGATGATGACGTGTCTAGTGATGTCACGTGGGTGCCCACAAGAGAGGAAGAGGAGGGGAGTTCAGAGGGAGATATGGACCAGCAGATAGGGAGGAGAAGCAGGAAGAACTTAAATTGCACAGGAGGGACAAAGCAGACTGCGAATGTATCAGGAGTGAGGCATCAACCATGTACGGTCACATCTGGAGCTCCCAGGACTCCGGCACATGACTCCGCAGTGTGGGCTTTTTTTAACGCGTCCGCTGCTGACAATAGTGTTGCCATCTGCAATCTTTGCAGTCAACGCATTAGTCGCGGTAAGCCCAACACTCACCTAGGGACGACCGCCTTATGAAGGCACATGAGCAGCCATCACCGAGCCCAGTGGGAGCAACGGAACCCACAAAGCCACACTCCAGGCTCTCACCGTCCAGCCTCGTCTTCTACTTCTCCTTCTCCTCTCTCCTCACAATTGTCCTCCACTCCACCTTCCATCACGCCATCCTCACGTTTTTCTGCAAAAAGGCAGGTTTCTGTTGGCCAAATGTTTGAGCGTAAAAAAATGATGACGCCGGATAACCCTCTTGCCCAACGGTTGACGGCTGGCTTGTCAGAAATGATAGCCCGCCAACTACTGCCATATAAACTGGTGGACTCGAAGGCCTTTTGAAAATTTGTGGCTATTGGAACACCACAATGGAAGGTCCCAGGAAGGAAGTATTTCTCACAGAAGGGCATCCCAGAGCTATATGGCCATGTTCAGGGGCAAGTGAATGTATCTCTGGCACACAGTGTTGGTGCCAACATACATCTGACCACAGACACGTGGTCTAGCAAACACGGGCAGGGAAGGTATATCACTTTTACTGCCCACTGGGTGAACCTACTGACGGCCGTCAAGCATGTAACCCGTAGCACCCGTGTAGATTTGGTTTTACCGCCACGGATTGCATGCAGGTCTGCCTCTTCTTCTCCTCCTCCTACTCCATCCTCCCTCTCCTCCTCGGCTGATTCCTCCTTTTCCGCTGCTAGTGTTTCTTCCGCTGCGCCACCCAAGCTCCCCAGAACCTATTCGACATGCCAGGTGAGACGTTGTCATGCTGTGCTGCGTCTGTTGTGCCTGGAAGCCAAGAGCCACACTGGCCCAGCACTCCTTTCAGCTTTGCGTTCACAGGCAGATCAGTGGCTAACACCGCTCAATTTGACAGTTGGTAAAGTGGTGTGTGACAACGGTGCCAATCTCCTTAACACATTGAAACAGGGCAAAATTACGCATGTGCCATGCATGGCACACGTCGTAAACTTGGTCATGCAGCAATTCGTTGTCAAATACCCTGGGGTCCAGGACATCTTGCAGCAGGCAAGGAAAATCTCGGCCTATTTCAGAAGATCTTACACGGCCATGGCTCGCCTTGCTGACATTCAGCGGCGACACAATCTGCCAGTCAGACGTCTTATTTGCGATTGCCCGACGCGATGGAACTCAATCTTCTATATGCTTGATAGGCTGCTCCAGCAGAAAAGTGCAGTTAACGTCTACCTGTATGAACTCTGCAGCAGAACAGGTTCTGGGAGCTTGTTTTTTTTTCACTGCGCCAGTGGCTGCTCATGCGCGATGCATGCAGACTTCTGCGGTGGCCATTTGATGAGATCACCAAACTGGTCAGTTGCAGCCATGGCGCCATCAGTGACATGGTACCTTATGCCTTCTTTATAAAGCGTGCATTGCGTCGTGTCATTGATTAAGCCATGGAGGAGCAGGAGCGGGAAGATGAGGAAGTTGCAATGCTGGATGAATTCCCAGGGGGGGCTACTCTATCTGAGACAACAGGAGTCTGAAGAGGAGTCAGAGGAGGATGGTGCCGGGGCGGATGTGGAGGAGCAAGAAGAACATGCTTTAAACCTTTCTGGGATGCCTGTTGTTGTGCGTGGATGGGGAGAGGAGAACGAGGAGGACGACATTATCCTGGATGATGAGCAGGAGCCGGGCCACCACACCGCTTCCAGTTTAGTGCAAATGGGGGCCTTCATGCTCCAGTGTTTTAACAGGGACCCCCATATAAAAAGCATAAGGGTCAAGTACCAGTACTGGGTGGCAAAATACTTAGACCCCTGGTACAAACACAAAATGGCGGAAATGTTACCACCGTCACAGAGGGCTGTCAGAATGGAGCACTTCCAGGCCTTGCTTCAAGAAATGCTGCATTCTGCTTTTGCGTGCGCTGGCAGAGGAGGAATTCCCACTCCCAGAGAAAGATTTGCAGGTACAAATCCAACAGCGCCTGCAAGAAGAGGCCGGTTTGAAGATGTGTTGAGGACTTCTGATATGAGGTCATTCTTTCAGCCGACCCATCGACAGGTCTCATCCGGCTCCGGGTTAACAGCCGATGTGGACGCTCTGAGGAGTGATGAACCCCTGGACTACTGGGTGGGCAGGCTTGACCTCTGGCCAGAGCTTGCCCAATTTGCAATCGAACTGTTGGCTTGCCCCTCGTCCAGTGTCCTGTCCGAAAGGACGTTCAGCGCAGCAGGGGGGATTGTGTCCGATAAGCGCACTCGCCTAGCTCACGACAGTGTTGACTACCTCACATTTATAAAAATGAATGAAGCATGGATCTCGAAGTAATTCAACACATGTTACCAGTAGACCATGTATATCTCTATAAACGATTTATTTAATCGAGCACACAGACCTTTTTTCTACATATGGCTTACTTCCTTGTAGAAAAAAAGCACACCGTACTATATGCCCGTACCCTCCTGTTTGAAGAGGTTGAGCGGTGTCATATTTTTGGAGTCTTGCAGCGAGTTGCTGGTATCAGTGCTGCTGTCAGTGCTCTCTATCCCGGTGCAGGTGTCAGTGCTCTCTATCATGGTGCTGGTGTCAGTGCACTCAATCATGGTGCTGGTGTCAGTGCATTCTATCACGGTGCTGGTGTCAGTGCACTCTATCACGGTGCTGGTGTCAGTGCTCTATATCACGGTGCTGGTGTCAGTGCTCTCTATCATGGTGCTGGTGTCAGTGCACTCAATCACAGTGCTGGTGTCAGTGCATTCTATCACGGTGCTGGTGTCAGTGCTCTATATCACGGTGCTGGTGTCAGTGCTCTATATCTCGGTGCTGGTGACAGTGCTCTATATCTCGGTGCTGGTGTCAGTGCTCTATATATCGGTGCTGGTGTCAGTGCTCTATATCACGGTGGTGGTGTAAGTGCTCTATATCTCGGTGCTGGTGTCAGTGCACTATATCACGGTGCTGGTGTCAGTGCTCTATATCACGGTGCTGGTGTCAGTGCAATCTATCACGGTGCTGGTGTCAGTGCACTCTATCACGGTGCTTGTGTCAGTGCTCTATATCATGGTGCTGGTGTCAGTGCAATCTATCATGGTGCTGGTGTCAGTGCTCTATATGACAGTGCTGGTGTCAGTGCATTCTATCACGGTGCTGGTGTCAGTGCTCTATATCATGGTGCTGGTGTCAATGCACTCTATCACTGTGCTGGTGTCAGTGCTCTATATCATGGTGCTGGTGTCAATGCACTCTATCACGGTGCTGGAGTCAGTGCTCTATATCATGGTGCTGGTGTCAGTGCACTCTATCACGGTGCTGGTGTCAGTGCACTCTATCACGGTGCTGGTGTCAGTGCTCTATATCATGGTGCTGGTGTCAATGCACTCTATCACGGTGCTGGAGTCAGTGCTCTATATCACGGTGCTGGTGTCAGTGCACTCTATCACGGTGCTGGTGTCAGTGCTCTATATCACGGTGCTGGTGTCAGTGCACTCTATCACGGTGCTCGTGTCAGTGCTCTATATCACGGTGCTGGTGTCAGTGCTCTATATCACGGTGCTGGTGTCAGTGCAATCTATCATGGTGCTGGTGTCAGTGCAATCTATCATGGTGCTGGTGTCAGTGCTCTATATGACGGTGCTGGTGTCAGTGCATTCTATCATGGTGCTGGTGTCAGTGCTCTATATGACGGTGCTGGTGTCAGTGCTCTATATCATGGTGCTGGTGTCAATGCACTCTATCACGGTGCTGGTGTCAGTGCTCTATATCACGGTGCTGGTGTCAGTGCTCTATATCACGGTGCTGGTGTCAGTGTTCTCACGGTGCTGGTGCCAGTGCACTCTATCACGGTGCTGGTGTCAGTGCACTCTATCACGGTGCTGGTGTCAGTGCTCTATAACAAGGTGCTGGTGTCAGTGCACTCTATCACAGTGCTGGTGTCAGTGCACTCTATCACAGTGATGGTGTCAGTGCTCTATATCACGGTGCTGGTGTCAGTGCTCTATATCACGGTGCTGGTGTCAGTGTTCTCACGGTGCTGGTGCCAGTGCACTCTATCACGGTGCTGGTGTCAGTGCACTCTATCACAGTGCTGGTGTCAGTGCTCTATATCACGGTGCTGGTGTCAGTGCACTCTATCACGGGGCTGGTGTCAGTGCTCTATATCACGGTGTATGTGTCAGTGCTCTATATCACGGTGCTGGTGTCAGTGCACTCTATCACGGAGCTGGTGTCAGTGCTCTATATCACGGTGCTGGTGTCAGTGCTCTATATCACGGTGCTGGTGTCAGTGCAATCTATCATGGTGCTGGTGTCAGTGCAATCTATCATGGTGCTGGTGTCAGTGCTCTATATGACAGTGCTGGTGTCAGTGCTCTATATCATGGTGCTGGTGTCAATGCACTCTATCACGGTGCTGGTGTCAGTGCTCTATATCACGGTGCTGGTGTCAGTGCTCTATATCACGGTGCTGGTGTCAGTGCTCTATATCACGGTGCTGGTGTCAGTGCTCTCACGGTGCTGGTGTCAGTGCACTCTATCACGGTGCTGGTGTCAGTGCACTCTATCACGGTGCTGGTGTCAGTGCTCTATATCAAGGTGCTGGTGTCAGTGCACTCTATCACGGTGCTGGTGTCAGTGCACTCTATCACGGTGCTGGTGTCAGTGCACTCTATCACGGTGCTGGTGTCAGTGCTCTATATCACGGTGCTGGTGTCAGTGCACTCTATCACGGTGCTAGTGTCAGTGCACTCTATCACGGGGCTGGTGTCAGTGCTCTATATCACGGTGCTGGTGTCAGTGCTCTCTATCAGGGTGCTGGTGTCAGTGCACTCTATCACGGTGCTGGTGTCAGTGCTCATATCATGGTGCTGGTGATCATCTCCTGCACCTTCTTCATAGCCTACCCTGACCTTTCCTCTCCTCCATTGCCTTCATGCGCTCCTGAGTCCTGAATTGTCAAAATTTCACAGATAAAAAAAGAATGCTTGTAGTTGTCAATCCCAGATTCACTTCATGCATGTGTTATGTCAGTGGCCATGTGGTGGGACTATGTATGCACAGCTAGTAAGTATTTTGTGGCTGAAAATATGACCTGTAGGTTTTTAAAGTTCGCCTGCCATTGAAGTCAATGGGGCCCGCCGCAAACTTTGCGGTTCGCAAACTTTTGGCCGCATTCACGGTTCGCGTTCGCGAAACGTCCCGTCGGAAGTTCGTCCATCTCTACCTATAACATCCAAGTAAAAGATATAACACCAAAAAAAAAAAAAACAGAATTACTAACTTGTGTAGCACCCTCTACCAATAGGTAGGTGCTAATAATATTTTTTTTTACTAGGGACATGGGCATTGGCAATGTCTTTCTCACCACACGGTCGGTGGTAAGGAACTCCTGGAGGAGAAGGGCTAGTGAAGCTGTGGGAACGTGCGGTACGGTCAAGTTCCTCATCAAGGACTCGGGGCTGTGGAAGGTCGGTGAGTGTTACCACAGTGGAGGGCTGGATGTGCCAGGAAGTCATTGAGGGAACTCTGCTTCTACACAGTCATTATAAAAGTCTTCATCATTTACACGGTGAATGATGGGGAGTCATGGATCAGAGGAGAGACTGTGGGGATCTGTGTCAAATCGATGTGGCTTGAGGGCACAGGATTTGCAAGTTGGGCTGGCTGGGAACAGTAGTCCACCATCCAAACAAATGCTTTGAAACTACTAGGCCTCCGGGGAGAGGTGCTGCAGGCCTCAGGCCTAGTAGCAGTGATCAACCAGAGCCTGTTTATGGGCTTATTCACAGTGGGTCCTTATTGCTCAAAACAAGAAGATGTGACATTACTTTACCTCAGTAATCATAAGTTTGAGCAGGAGAAGGAGTTCTGAGACCATCACTGTTACACGGTCAACAGTGATGTCTATAATCTTTACATGGTAATGGATGGGCATAGTTGCCAACTGTCCGAAATTTCGCGGGACATTCCCAGATTATGACATTTGTCCCAAATTAATTTTGTCCCGGGAAATGTCCCGCGAAATTCGGTTTGTCCCGGGAAAATCGAATCTCCCGTTTTTTTGCCGCCGGCCGCTAGAGGTCGGCGGCCGGCGGAGACCGGCAGCGGCCGGAAGAAGACCAGAAGTTGGTCTACACCTGTGACGCCGCCCACCCCCGCTGCTAGTGTGTGTTTGTGTCAGTGTAAAGGGCGGTGGGCGGCGCCACAGTTAAATGTCTGCATGTGGCAATGGCGGCATGTTGGGGGCCAGTCTGTGAATGTGGATGTCGGGGCGGGGGCCAGTCGGATGTCGGGGGCCAGTGACAGTCATGGTATGTGGATGTCGGGGGCCAGTCTGTGAATGTGGGGGCCAGTCTGTGGATGTCGGGGGCCAGTCTGTGGATGTGCGGGCCAGTCTGTGGATGTCGGGGGCCAGTCTGTGAATGTGGGGGCCAGTCTGTGAATGTGGGGGCCAGTGGTATGTCGGGGGCCAGTCTGTGAATGTGGGGGCCAGTCTGTGAATGTGGGGGCCAGTCTGTGGATGTCGGGGGCCAGTCTGTGGATGTCGGGGCCAGTCTGTGGATGTGGGGGGCCAGTCTGTGGATGTGGGGGGCCAGTTTGTGGATGTCGGGGGCCAGTCTGTGGATGGGGGGCTAGTCTGTGGATGTCGGGGGCCAGTGGTATGTCGGGGGCCAGTCTGTGAATGTGGGGGTCAGTCTGTGGATGTGGGGGGCCAGTCTGTGGATGTGGGGGGCCAGTTTGTGGATGTCGGGGGCCAGTTTGTGGATGTCGGGGGCCAGTGGGATGTCGGGGGCCAGTCTGTGGATGTCGGGGGCCAGTCTGGAGATGTGGGGGCCGGTCTGTGGAGTATGTGGGGACAGGTCTGTGGAGTATGTGGGGGCAGGTCTGTGCAGGATGTGGGGGGGGCGGTCTGTGGATGTCAGAGGGGCACCAGATGTAAGGAGGGGCTCCGCTGATGGACACAGATGTGAGGAAGGTACCTCTGATGGGGCACCTGATGTAAGGACAGACTCCGCTTGGGACACCTGATGGCATCTGGTGGCAGGCAACTTGGCTAGTGACGCGCACATGGCTACCACTGATTCTGCATTATGGTGAGTTGAATGATTTCATTTTATATTACAATGTAATAATAGAAATAATGCGCTTCAATCATCCTGACACCACAACAATCATGGCGCCGGGATGATTGGAGCGCCAACACCAGGTATTTGGAGTATCTTTATCTGCTGATTGTCAAACTCTGGAAAACACATATTGCTATTGTGGTGTAGGATTGGGGGGCTGCTGTCCTTCCTTTCCCTCCCTCCCCCCTCCCTTTCCCTCTCTCCCCCCTCCCTTTCCCTCTCTCCATCCCCCTCCTTTCCCTCTCTCCATCCCCCTCCTTTGCCTCTCTCCATCCCCCTCCTTTCCCTCTCCATCCCGCATTCATCTCAGACTCTAACCACACCCCTTTGAGCCACGCCCCATGTAAGCCACGCCCACTATTCTACGTAAACCACGCCAATTTTTCGCCGCGGCGCGCATAGTGCGCCGCACTTTTACCTTTTCCTATGCCACACCTATAAACGCATGCCCCGCCCCCTAAGTATACCATGACTCCGCCTACTGCCAAAAAAGTGTCCCAAATTTTTTTTTTTTACAATGTTGGCAACTATGTGGATGGGGAATTCTTGGAAGGAATAGTTTGTGGGAGTTAAGCAGTGGAGGAGCAACAGTCTGCATGGAGATGCAGGAGGAGATTCATACCCAGTAAAAATTAACATCGTATCTTCTGGCTCTAACTATGTGCTCTTGTGCTTATTCTTAAAATATGATGGCACTCAAAAGGTCCTGTGGACATTCCATATCCCCTTTTCCCTATCCAAGTTGTACCCCCCAATAAAACAACAAAAACAAAACCAGCAAAAGACTGTTCATTGTCTCTGTAAGTGATGTATGAAGTCTGGCAGTGGGGTGAATTGGTGGATTGTTTGTTACTAGCGGCAACTACATCGCTACACTTGGAAAAAGGATCACCCCCTCCTAAAAATGACTCAATCGGGTGTAGCTAATCACCTTCTCAATGGCACACAAAGCCATTTGACTTTCAACTGTGATCAACGGTGGTCATTTTGATTAGCTCAGCATGAAGAGAGCTTTCCTGGAGCATTTCAGTCCCTGGTAGTGCAACTGAAGCAAACAATGAACTATGGGTGGCAAGGAACTGTCATGGGGTCTCCGGGATAAAGTTCTGGACAGGCACAAGTCAGGAGATGGATTAAAAAATTTTTTCAAAGGCATTGCAAGAAAAAAGCCGCTCCTCAAGAAAGACCACAACTGAGCTTTGCCAAAACGTATCTTGAAGATTCTGAGGCCACATGGAAAAAGGTGTTATGGTCAGATAAGGCTAAAATTGTATTATTTGGCCTCAATATCAAATGATATGTCTGGCAGAAATCCATCCAAATAACACCATTCCTACAGTAAATTATGGAGGTGGTATATATCCTGTTATGAGGGTGTTTCTCTGCAGCAGAGACTAGAGCACTTGTCAGGATAGAAGGAAAAATGAATCGAGGAAAATACCATCAAATTATTGAAGAAAATCAGCTGCCCTCTGCCAGAAAGTTGTCAATGGGAAGAAGGTTTACCTTCCAACATGACAATGACCCAAACCACACAGCAACAATGACCCCACAGTGGTTGAAGGAGAAAAGGGTGAATGTCCTTACATGGCCTATTCAGAATCTGTGGAATGACTTGAAGACTGCAGTCCAAAAATGGTCACCATCAAATTTAACTTGAGCAGTTCTGCAAAGAGGGATGGGTAAATATTGCAAAGTCTAGCTGTGCAAAGTTAGTAGAGACAAATGCCAACAGACTAAAGGCTGAAATTAAAGCAAAAGGTGGTTCAACGAAATACTGACACAAGGGGGTGATCCTTTTTCCAACTCAGTGATTGTGTTTTTGAATAAAAAATAATAATCTGACATGTAAGGCCGCGTACACACGGGCGGACTGTTCGCCCAACTTTGTCCGTGTGTGGGCTTCAGCGGACAGTTTCAGCGGACAGTCTGACGAACAAAGTTTTTCGGAATTTCCGTAAGACTGTCCGCTGAAACTTGGTTTGAGCGGACAGTCCGCTCGTGTGTAGGCTTGTTCGAGAAACTAAGTCTCGCGCATGCTCAGAAAGAATTTACACGGCGAAGGTTGCATTGCAGTGTATTGGACTTCGAATTTCTCGTCCCGTCGTACGTGCCGTTCACGTCATCGCGCAAGTTTTCAGCGGACTGTTCGTTCGTCGTGTGTGGTCAAGTCCGTTCATGCTAATTTTGAACGGACTGTTTGTCAAACTGTTTGACGAACCTAGTTGGGCGGACAGTCCGCCCGTGTGTACGCGGCCTTAGAGTTATACTTTCACTTGGATGTTATAAGTTGCACTGAGTAAATACAGCTACATAAGACAAAAACTGTGTCTGCCTTAATTTTTGTCTGCAAAGCAGCAAAATGTGATTATTTTAAAGGGGGGGGGGGGGGGGGGGTGATTATTTTCTATACCCACTGTACCTACACTTTACTGCAACACTTGGTGATAACAATAACAAGGATACAAAGCAATCACACAAAGAGTTCTATCCACTTTTCTAAGTAATAAAAACATTGTCTTGGTTTTTACTAGAAATGTTTTTGTTGCCTCGTATGAGGTGATTGTGGATCATACCAGTATGGACCTTGAAGAAGGGGGTACACCCTGAAAGCTTGTCCTGAAAATTTTGGATTTTATTGCTAAAAAAAAAAAAAAAAAAAAAAAGTATCACAGACAGTTCTCAACTGTTGTTGTTGCAAGTGCATTAATACAGTGCACTTGCAACAACAACAGTTGAGAACTGTCCGTGGTACTTTTTTTTTATATATCAATAAAACCCAAGATTTTCAGGACAAGCTTTCATGTTGTACTTCCTTCTTCAATGTCCATACTGGTATTGGTACGGCTTGAGCCTTGAAGGGGACACACCGCGAAAGCTTGTCCTGAAAATTTGTATTTTAGTGCAAATAAAAAAAGTATCACGGACAATACTCAACTGTGTTACCTCGCAGCAACTTCAAGTAAAATTTTATTTTTTGCAGTTCTTTTTAAAATAGTTACTAGTTAATTGTTCATTGGGTAAGTAATTAGAATAAGTAACAACATTTAATAGATATGGAACAAATAGGTAAATAGGTAGATCATTTAATATCTTGACAATAATTAAAGCAGATACTTACAGATGAAGACTATCAGAGCTGTGGCCCGGACCGTCATTTCAGCTTTGTGGTTCTGTATTAAGAGTGTAGAAAGAACGAGGACTTTAAGAAGTGTTGGGTTTTCTGAGACGCCTGGAGGGCTCATGTTATTAACACCCACAAAGAAGAATAAAGAAACTAACATAACTAATAATAAAAAAACAGGAACTAAGCAAGGGACATCTTGTAGAGATGTTCTCTCTCTAAAGCTTAACTCGGGTAAAAAAAAAAAAAAAAAAGTTGACCCCCGCAGTGGGTTTACCCCAAACTATAAGGGTTAAAATACTTGATTTATGTCTGGGGGCATGTCACATACCTGGTCGGGGGCCAAAGTGCTGAGAGGGCTTCTCTTGCGGCTATGTGCAGAGCACCCCTTAAGGTGGTGACAGGAAGTGCTACGCCCAAAGAAGCAGCGGTTTCCAGGTGTGATAGGCTGAGGTGATGAGGAGATGTTTGCTGGAGTCTGTCAGGAGAACCAGATGAGACTTGGCAGAAGGGAAAGCCAGGAGCAGAGTCAGGAGCCAGGCCAGAATTTATGCACAAAATATCAGTCAGGAGTGGACTGTGTCCATGAAAATATAACCTCAGTATGGGAGGGGTGGACCTCAACAACCAGTTGTTGGCGCCGTACCTAATTGCCTGTAAGGCCAGACACTGGTATAAAAAGGTGTCTGTATACAAAAGGTGTCTGTTCGCTCACTATTGTTCTATATCTATTGTTCTCTCTCAGTTTTATTTTTATTATGTTTTATTGTATTTGCTTTGCAGATATGGTATGTTATACTGTAATGTTTGTTTTATTGTTAACCATAATTTGCTTAGCAGGTACGCCATTCAGCTGCAACAGCGTTTGCTCCCACAATAGATAAAGCCGTGACTCCAGTGCTGTAGGAGGTGATTTCACTACCACAGTTAAAAAAAAGAGCATATATGCCAGAGCATGGGGGCAGCAGGGGTGGAGGAGTGATATCCTCCTAACTTTTGGGGGCGGATGCCCCCATGCTTCGGCATATATATATTTTAGGCACAGATTGTGTTAAAATTTTTTTATTTTTTACTATGTTTTTTTTTTGTATTTGCTTTGCAGGTATGGTAAATCTTACTGTTATACTGTAATGTTACTTTGTTTTATTGTTAACCATCATTTGCTTAGCAGGTACACCATTCAGTTGCAGCATGGGTTTATTTATCTTGACAGCAACAGCGTTTGCTCCCAAGATACATAAAGCCGTGACTCCAGCGCTGTAGGAGGGGATTTCGCCGCCACAGTTAAAAATAAAATGGTGCATGTATGCCCATCATTAGAAGTGGATGGATGAATGGAGGTATTCTAATGGTGGGCATACCCACCGATCAATCTCTTTTTTTCGTTCAGCCCACAGGCTGCATGAAATAAAAGATTGCAATATATGCCCAACAAGGACCAGCAATGTACTGGTATGTTGCTAGACTTTGAGTGGTTATACCAGAATGATGCCTGTGGGTTTAGGTATCATCTTGGTATCATTCTTTTCAGCCAGCGGTCGTCTTTCATGTTAAAGCAATTATAGCGGCTAATTAGCCTCTAGGGAACCTGAGAATGCAGCCGGTGGTTCCACCAGCTGACCATTGAGCTGATCAGAGACCAGAACAGCTGCAATCATCTCTATGGCCTAAGAAACCAGAAGCTACGAGCATTTCATGACTTAGATTTTACCAGATGTAAACAGTGCCATTGGGAAATTGGGAAAGCATTTTATCACACCGATCTTGGTGTGGTCAGATGCTTTGAGGGCCTGTCACTACCTTTTGCTATCATAGGAGATATTTACCGTACATTCCCTGAGATAACAATAAAAATGATAAAATAAAAAAAAATTATAAAAAAATAAAATAAAAAATAAAGATGAAAGGAACTGTTTAAAAATAAGATAAAAAAAAAAAAAAAAAAAGCATTTTAGCACCTCAAGAAATGAAATAGGCAGTCATAAACTAAAAGCTGCATAATTCTATTACTAAATGCTAATTTTACAATTAATTTATGATTTTAATGTAACCCAGTCAAAATTATAATAAAAAATGTATTAAAACGAAGAAAAAAAAATGTCAACATTTAAAAAAAAATCCATAAATTCGTTTGTTAATGAATGCAATGCTTTGAATCAGAAAGTATTTTTGATGTCACTATAAACAGGACAAATGATTGAAAAACATTGATACTTTTATCTAAAGTAAAACATTTATAAAAAACCAACACTGGTCAAAGTAGAAAAAAATTTAATTTACATTTTTTTTTAGTGTGACTATAAACAGGACACATTATTGAATGTCATTTATACTTTTATATAAAGTAAAAACTTTTATCAAAGCTAATACTGGGGGAAGTAGAAAAAAAATTGATTTTTGTTTTAGTTTTTTGGCATGCGGAAAAAATAAAAACAATACAAGACAATATCACCAAATAAAAACCGAATTTGTCCTTAAAAAATACATTATATGTATTATGTTGTTACCTGAAGTGATTACAAAGTTATTGCTGAATAAATGGGCCTATGGCAGTAATGTAAAGAATGCTCCTGTCTGTAGGGGGAATAGAGGTGTTGTAGCTGAAGAAGTTAAAGACTATAGATTGTTTTTTTCTATGTTGAGATGTATAGAGTGCCACGATGATCAAACACCCGACTGCTACATATCTATAAGTGAGAAATTCTCATGTCTACAGGAAATGTCTGTTAATGTCTCTCACTTTGCAGCCTCTGCCCATTTTATCTGTACACAGAGCTGGACACAATGTATATATATTATATATATCAGTATTATAGGGCATTATTTTTTTCCTTTTTTAACCACTTCAGCCCCGGAAGATTTGGCTGCTCAACGACCGGGCCATTTTTTACGATTCAGCACTGCGTCGCTTTAACTGTCAATTGCGCGGTCGTGCAACGTTGTACCCAAACAAAATTGACATCCTTTTTTCCCACAAATAGAGCTTTTTTTGGTAGTATTTGATCCCCTCTGTGGGTTTTTATTGTTTGCGCTATAAACAAAAGAAAAGCGACAATTTTGAAAAATAATAATAATGATAAATATCCCCATTCCCCCCCCCCAATTTTTTTTTCTCGGTTTAGGCCGATATGAATTCTTTTACATATTTTTGGTAAAAAAAATAAATAAATCGCAGTAAGTGCATATTGATTGGTTTGCGCAAAAGTTATAGTGTCTACAAAATAGGGGATAGATTTATGGCATTTTTATTATTATTTTTTTTTTTAATAGTAATGGTGGCGATCTGTGATTTTTTATCGGGACTGCGATATTGCAGGGGGCCAATCAGACAATTTTGAAACATTTTTGGGACCATTGACAATTATACAGCGATCAGTGCTAGAAAAATGCCCTGATTACTGTATAAATGTCACTGACAGGAAAGGGGTTAACACTAGGGGGCGATCAAGGGGTTAAATGTGTTACCTGTGTGTGTTCTAACTGCAGGGGGGAGGCGACTAACTGGTGGAAATGACAGATCGGTGTTCCTACTTAGTGGGAACACACGATCTGTCTCTACTCCCCTGAAAGAACCGTGATTTGTGTGCGTTTACACAATGAGATCCCGGTTCTCGCTCTGTCACGAGCGATCGTCAGTGCCTGGTGGTCATCGCGCCCAGTGCCATTCTGCTGCAGTAAAAGTGCGGCGGCTGGTCGGCAAGTGGTTAAGAGTCAACAAATGGGTTTTTATAAAAGCTGCCCAAGTCTCCTTTCCATTATATGTACAAAAGTGAGGAAAAGTTTATTTCACAGATAAGTATAAAGTCCTACAGAGTTTCTAACCCTTGCTCTTTATGCTGGAAAATGTTTTAATTTCTGCCTGTGAGAATTCCCTCTTATATCCTGTCCCATCTGATATAATTTAATCACACAGGAAGTAAGGAGAAATCTCCCAAATGAGGACAAAAGTGACAATGAACAATTGAAAGAGATTCTAACCCTTACATACTGTTTCTTGGATTAAGAAAGTTTTAGATCGGGTCGGGCTTAAGCCTCAGTGCAAATCAAAACAACAATAGAATTAGTTTGATAAAAGCTTTATTGGTGTATTTTACAAAAATATAGACCTTAGTGGTTGCACAGTTTCCTGCAGCCAGTATAAAGAAATGATTCTCTATATACAGATCTGTTATATTTTCATACTTATAGGCTTTAACAAGAAGGAATTGTGATCAAGCTAAGAACACGTGGTCTACCACTCTCCAAACATTGTTCCACGCTAGTCTGTGGTCTACACTGCCACATATTAGGTAAGCGGTGGCTGAACGAAATTACAGCTTTGCCTTTTTAAAATTGAATTTATTTCTATATAAACACTACATTGTCATATGTTACTATAGTTTGTCAGAAATAGTTACAAAAATAAGAAAATACACTATTTTACTAAAAGTATTGGGACACCTGTTTTTACACGCACATGAACTTTAATGGCATCCCAGTCTTAGTCCGTAGGGTTCAATATTGAGTTGGCCCACCCTTTGCAGCTATAACAGCTTAAACTCTTCTGGGAAGGCCATCCACAAGGTTTAGGAGTGTGTCTATGGGATCATTCTTCCAGAAGAGCATTTGTGAGGCCAGGCACTGATGTTGGGGCGAGAAGGCCTGGCTCTCAGGCTTCACTCTAATTCATCCCAAAGGTCTTCTATTGGCTTGAGGTCAGGACAGTCAAGTTCCTCCACCCCAAACTCGCTCATCCATGTCTTTACGGACCTTGCTTTTGTGCACTGGCGCGCAGCCATGTTGCAAGAGGAAGGGGTCACCCCCAAACTTTTCCCACAAAGTTGGGAGCATGAAATTGTCCAAAATGTCTTGGTATGCTGACGCCTTAAGAGTTCCCTTCACTGAAACTAAGGGGCCAAGCCCAACCCCTGAAAAATAACCCCACACCAGGGGCGGACTGACTATTGGGCCACTCGGGCACTGCCAGAGGGCCCTGAGCCACTAGGGGGCCCCATCAGGGTTGCCAGCCTCAGTAAAACCAGGGACAGTATGTAAAAAACTGTGTTTTTTTTACATCTGTCTCTGAAATGTCCCTTACCGAAATCCTTTTGGTCTAAAAATCCCAAGATTATAGCTGCCCCACCTCTCCAGTACCTTCTCAGCCAATAGAAACATGTCTGTGTATACTGTGTGTACATGTATGTGTATACTGTGTGATTGTATACTGTGTGTGTGTATACTGTGTGGCCCCATAATCTCGGATTGCCTGGGGGCCCCATAATCTCCTATTGCCCGGGGGCCCCATGAGTTGTCAGTCCACCCCTGCCCCCCACCATAATCCCCCCTCCACCAAATGATTTGGACCAGTGCACAAAGCAAGGTCCAAAAGACATGGATGAGCGAGTTTGGGGTGGAGGAACTTGACTGACCTGCAGAGAGTCCTGACCTCAACCTGACAGAACACCTTTGAGAGGAATTACACAGGCGGCTCTAAGCAAGGCCTTCTCGTCCAACATAAGTGCCTTTATAAATGCGCTTTTGGAAGAATGGTCAAAAGTTCCCATAGACACACTCCTAATCCCTGTGGACAGCCTTTGCAGAAGTGCTGAAGCTGTTGTAGTTGCAAAGGTTGGGCCAACTCAATATTGAACCCTACGGACTAAGACTGGGATGCCATTAAAGTTCATGTGCGTGTAAAAGCAGGCGTCCCAATACTTTTTGGTAATATAGTGTATAATTGAATAGCCCAGTGGTCATCAACCCTGTCCTCAGGGCCCACTAACAGGCAAGGTTTGCAAGATAACTGAAATACATCACAGGTGATATCATTTGCTGCTCAGTGATTGCAGTATTCTAGTCTGCACCTCCCCAAGGTAATACATAAAACCTGGCCTGCTAGTGGACCCTGAGGACAGGGTTAATGACCACTGGAATAGTCCATTAAAAGATCAAATAAAAGAAACATTTCTGCAATGTTCACCTTACAATAAATGTCCCCATTTGAATGGGCAGCACCATTCAACCCACATCCCCCAAGCCTAAATAATCCCGGACCAGCCCCCAACCTGTGATTGAACAGTGAAAGGAGAAGCAGTACAGTGATGAGCTCATCTCTCTCTCACTCTGCTCTCTTCCTATTAGCATCCTTCTTGTCAGCACATGAACTGATTGGCTCTCACACTCCAGGCCCTGCACATGGCCTGTACCAGTCACATTCAGGTACTGTATATACACTATTTCTATTTATAAAATATACATATTTAAAAACATATTCATGATTACAAAGCTGCAAATATCTGTGTCTGTTATATCTGCCTAGAAATCAGCTTTAATGATAAAGCTGCTAAACCATCATGGCTTCTCCTTTCCCATATTTCCCTATTATTGACAACATACAATTGGTGCTTTATAGTCATAGAGATTAGAGTTGGTGCTCTTCCACTCTCTCCTCAGCATCTTCACCATTCTTGGTCTTGGAATCCCTGACAATCTTCATGTGACAGTAGACAATGAAGGCCCCTATAAGTATTATGATCCCAGACGCCAACAATCGAAGTATGTTCTGTAATATGTATTCTGTAGTCTTTTCGCCTTAAAAAATAAAAAAAGGAACATATGAAATAGCTATCACCATTAAGGTATAACTAAATGCAAAACTTTTTTGTTAAGTTTTGTATAGAGTGGAGAGGGATTAGAACCCTTGTCAGGTTTTTATCGATGTCTGTACCCCTATTCGGCGGATTCACCCTTTCTATTTGTCCTGTTTACTGTTATCACTTACAATGAAAGAAATCCCAAATTATGGGTTGTTCCCAGAACAAGAATAGGGAGGAAAATCTTCCAAAATGACACTAGTTCTGGTGGCAACCAGGAATTCCCTCACCTTAAGTGGATGATCTATCTGAACGTCAATATAAAGTGGATTATCTCTCCTAACACTAATACAAAGTGGAAAATTCCTCTGAACTTTACTGAAAGGGAACAATTCCTCTGAACTCTAATACAAAATGGATGATTCCTCTGAACACTAATTGTAAAGCGAATAAACGTTATGAACTCTAATGTACAGTAGACAATACCTCTGAATTCAAATTTAAAGAGGATGATCACTCTGAATTCTAATATAAAGTGGACCATTCCACTGACATCTAACATAAAGTGGACCATTCCACTGACATCTAATATAAAGTGGGCCATTCCCCTGACATCTAATATAAAGTGGACCATTCTTCTGAATGCTAGTGTAAAGGAGAGTAGTCATATTGAATGATAATGCAAAAGTAGAAATGGTAATGGAAAGATGGACTGCTTAAGGCACATTTGATAGAAAGCAGAGAAGTTAGACAGTATGCAAGGCATCATGAACCTTTACTAGCTCAGGGTCTACCAAAAATACTTTTAATGAGGCCTTGTCTTAAATGGTAAAGTCATAAATAGTCTGAAAATTAGCTTGAGGAATGCACATCTGTCGGACTGTAGACTATGCTGATCTAATGCTAAACGTTCATACGTACCTCTCAAATTCTTAATTTGCATTCATATTCCATACCTTATGTTATTAGATTTGTAGAATCTGGAAATAGTGTGCTTTTTCTGATGATCCACCTCCTGTGTTTTGATGCACTCATAAAAATTGCATCAAAAATCGAATAACATACAAAAGTGACAATCCCCTTAATTGCCCATAGGCTCAGCATCAGTGGTAGTAAACATTGTGCTATAAATATGTAAATTAAACATTGTGCTCCAAAACACATATGATTAAAAGTGTTATCCAACAGTTGATACAGTCTCTTTGCATAAACTTCATCTGTAGTTCCAACTTCCCCACATGCGAGAAGATAAAAGAGTGTCCTTGTGCAAAAATAAATAAATGAAAAGTGCTTGTGCATCACCACTGTACTCCACAACAAAAGGATGGCGGCTTACCAGATATATAGATCCCACCAAGGGATCCTATGTGCATGAACAAAATCATGGCCAAGGGTTGATTGCCGGCGAGCCTTAGGGGATTAAGGTATATAAAGCCTCCATTCCCAGTCGATGCCTCCTAAGAGGAAACGTGTTGGTTAGGAGCTAGTATTGTGACATCAACATGCACGGACCATTCTGCAGAAGTGCATAATCGATACTTGTCTGCCTAAGACAAACAACTGTTCTTGAGGGATGTGAGCCTGGATATACACTGTCATGCACTGTCACTGTACTAATGACATTGGCTGGGAAGAGGTTAACATTAGGGGTGATCAAAGGGTTAACTGTGTGTCTAGCCAGTATTTTCTTACTGTGCTTGTACTAGGGGAAGGCTTCAACCCTGACACCTCCCCTGGTGGTCAGAGGTAGCTGCAACAGAGGATCGTGAGAGACTCTCCACCCCCCAGTGCCCAGCAGACCCAGGGACCCAGGAATGGCTACATGAGAAGGACCCAGTGCAAAGGCAAGAGTGCAGCCGGGGGGAGCCCAGCACATCACAGGGCTCTGCCCCCCCTTGCCCATCACAGATGTCCAGAACATGCAGCTAGGGCTGCGGGAGAAGACCAGAGCAGCAAGTCAACCCAACGGGGGAGAGCCATGCCTCGGGATGTTGGCCAGGCTGCCAGGGCGGCCAGCAGTCCCACGTTGACCAGAAGTAGAACCGTGAAGTGAAAAGAAGTAAGCCCCAGGATTGACCAGATTCGAGCAGCATAAGATCTTATACCAAGACATCAGCAAGGTATCTATATGGGCTATCTAGGAAGGAACACAGTTTTCCCTGGTTGGGTGAGTGGCCAAAAGTGTAACCTCAGTTTATTTGCTTCTTCCCCTGTCCAGTGCCACATTTGGCACCTTTCAGGGGGGAGAGGGGAATAGGAACCTGTTGCATCCTTCGGAAGTTCGGTCCCCCTCCTCCTTTCTCGGCCGCTGGCACAATTAGAAAGTGCAGCACACATGCGTAGTAGGGAACCGGCTGTGAATACGAAAGGAGCAGCGACAGCACCCAACAGCTGATCCAGAAATCGGCTGGAGTGCTGACTTCGCAGGCTCCCTGGGCAGGTAAGAGTCCATATATTAAAAGTCAACAGCTACAGTATTTGTAGTTGCTGACTTTTAATTTTTTTTTCCCAGGAGGGACTCCTCTTTAATCCCATAAAAAAAACATTTCCACTGCATTTGTGAAGAAGGCTTCAGGGCGCCCAACAAAGTCCAGCAAGTGCCAGGACCATCCCCTACAGTTGATTCAGCTGTGGGATTGAGGCACCACCAGTGCAGAGCTTACAGGTGTGAGTCCATCTGCATGCACAGTGAGGAGAAGACTTTTGGAGGATGGCCTGGGTGTCAAGAAGGGCAAAAAAAAGCCACTTCTCTCCAAGAAAAACATCAGGGACAGACTGATATTCTGCAAAAGGTACAGAAATTGGACTGCTGAGGACTGAGGTAAAGTCATTTTCTCTGATGAATCCCCATTCCCATTGTTTGGGGCATCTGGAAAAAAACTTTTTCGAAGAAGAAAAGGTCAGCGCTACCATCAGTTCTATGTCATGCCAACAGTAAAGCATCCTGAGACCATTCATGTGTGGGGTTGCTTCTCAGCCAAGGGAGTGGGCTCACTCACAGTTTACCTAGGAGCACAGCCTAGAGAATGGTGCAAGAGGTTCCAAAAAGTAAGTGATCAATAATTATATCTCCCTGACCAACCACTAGGGAATTCATTGGTAGTGGTGTTTAGGCAGGTGCAGTCTATTTTCTCCACTGCAAGAGAGTGTAACAGCAATGCAGCTTGAGGAGGATGTCAAGGGAAACTGGGTCTCTCTAAGATTCCCTATAGCAGCATTATGGTTGGCTACGCTGGATCTAGGTCACCCTGGTGGCCATCTTGGGTCATGTAGAGTCTTTTTAAGTCCCTGCCCCCCAGGTTTTGGTGCACATTTGTGAAGTGCCCAGTTGCAAGAGTCCAGGGCTTACTACGCATGCACCAATGGTGTGTTACCGCAAGATGAAATCTGTGCCAACTGAGCATGCGCCAAAGATATCCTCAGGGTGCCAACCTGCACTTGTGCAGATGACTTGATGGAAAAGGGAAGGAAAATGCCCAGGACTTGCACAGGAAGTGACCTCAACCTGATGAAAAAAGGCAGGAAAATATCCAGGTGGTGAACAGGAAATTACATCAACCTGATGGAAACAGGTGGGAAAATCCTCAGGAGGCGCACTGGAAGTGACCTCAAACTTCCCTATATAAGCCCAGACACTGCCAAATTGCTGGATTATTTTCAGTCCCTCCTTGTTCCTGTGCTAGTGTGTGATCTGTCTGAACCTGTTGTGACCTGGAAACCTATTTGACTACTCTGGATTGCTGCTTGCCATTGACCTTGGATTTGTACCTTAACCATTCTACTTCTTTGCCCTTTTTGTACTCAGCTACCAGATTGGAACCGACCCCGGCTTGGATCTCGACCATTCTTCTTCGGATTAACCCTTTTATGCTTCGTTGCCCAACTGGACTTGACCTCGGCTCAGATCTCGGACTAAGGCTTGCTCGGTGATCTGCACCCCTAGCACCCCTGCCACTCGGTGTCCACCATGTCTCTGTCTCCATCTCCAGAGTGTTTAAGGACCCATGGTGCAAAGGAAGGCCTCCCCACTACTTTGGTCTCACATTAGGTACGTGACCCTTGTGACACCAGTGAATGGAAGCTGGGCAGAAGCTTCTACTGGTGGACATTGCAGGAAGTTCTGGTGGCTCGGTGTGGTCACTGTGCTGAATTGAAGCTGCTCTACTGTCTGAATAGTACAGAGCTCCAATCTCATTTAAAGTTCCTTTTTCTTTATTGACTGTGGGTAGAAATTTGGAGTCTGTACTTTTTGCTCTTTGTGTAACCTTTGCCCTAATCCCTCTGTCTCTGAGTTGATTTGGTCATATAATAAACTCTGTTGAACTGTCCTAAAATGACTGACTCTCACTTTCTTCCACCCTACAAGTCAATGATTCAACCCTGAAGTTAAAAGTCAGCCCCCTGAGCCACTTGGGGGTCCTGAACTGCCTCCAGGGGTTGAGGGGGTGCTACATACCAAGAGGTTTGTCCACCTGTTTTTAGGGACTATTACAGTTGAAACTGGGCATCTGAGAATGTTTGATTTCCCATTAATTCATTTTTTACTTTAAATGCTGAACATTACAAATCTG
The DNA here is from genome assembly GCF_037356315.1 of Lithobates pipiens. NCBI lineage: Eukaryota > Metazoa > Chordata > Amphibia > Anura > Ranidae > Lithobates > Lithobates pipiens. Next base: position 49,398,487 of record NW_027507791.1, read on the forward strand.
AGTCTTCTGATTTGGGTTTATACAATTTTACTCATTCTTTTGGTTGGTCCTGAGGTTGACTCACCGTTTATCTTCACCAATATCTCCTGACTCCTCTTCTTTACACTGTTGGCTGACGTCACTTCACAGGAATAATTCCCAGAGTCCTTCAACTGAGCGGACTGAACTCCATATTGATTATATGAAGTGAATTCTCGGACATTCCGTCCATCTTCGTGAAAAGCAAATTTCAGTTGTGTCCTCGGTCTGAGCGGGCTGAGACTAGTGTCACATGTCAGGATCATCTCATCACCTTCTACCACTGGATACGGGGTCACTGTTATCTCTGGAATTTCAAATAGATCTAAAAAATAATCACATACACAAACAGTAATAATAATGTATCTTCTGTATTGATCATTACCGAGTGCAGAATTCACATCACACCCGTACAAAATTCTGCAGGTGTATTATTCTGTACTTGGAGGTTTCCTTTATGTAACCTCATCACTGCCATGACCATTGCACCCAAGGCCAAGCTATTATGGAGGAGGTCAGTGTGACAGCTCTAGACAGACCACACAGTCTGTGGGGAGGAAGTCACTGATGTAATGGAGGTAGTAAACACTAAGGTAAGGGAGGACACAGACATAAAGCTTCCCCTTATATCAGTGGTCCCCAACCTTTTTGTCACCGGGGACCGGCTGCGTGGAAGAAAATTATGCCAAGGCCCGGCGAGGGACTGGGGGTGATGTACGCACACGCGTGGGGGGGGGGTAAGAGAATTTTGCTGGAAATTTATCGGGCAATAGCTGGTGTTTGGCTGTTGGTACTTCAATCATCATGGCACCATGATTGGTATGGTGTCAGAATGATTGAAGTGCATTATTTCTTATATTACATTGTAATGAAATAGTTCAACTCACCATAATGCAGAATCAGTGGGAGCCCTGAGTTGAGGAATGCCACTTGCCACGCTGCCTGCCACCAGTTGAGGAATGCCATTTGCCACATCAACTGCCTGTGCCACCAGATGAGGAATGCCACTTGCCACGTCACCTGCCTGTGCCACCAGATGAGGAATGCCACTTGCCACGCTTGCCTGCTACCAGATGAGGAATGCCACTTGCCTTGCTACCTGCCACCAGTTGAGGAATGCCACTTGCCACGCTGCCTGCCACCAGTTGAGGAATGCCATTTGCCACGCTGCCTGACACCAGTTGAGGAATGCCATTTGCCACATCACCTGCCTGTCACCAGTTGAGGATTGTCACTGCATTGGTGACACTGGTTCAGTGGTCTTTCTTAAATGAGGGCAGGAGAGCAGAGATGCAGGGCGGGCAGTGAGAGATAATGCCATCTCTCTGCTCCCTGCCGCACCTCCGACATTCTGTATGCTGTGATGGCGGAAGAGTGGGGATGCTAGGCGGGCAGAGAGAGATGTCATCTCTGCTCGATAGCCTGCTTCTCTTATTTGCCCGCCCGCTTTCCTCTCTGATCCACCGGTGCCTTACAGCCTACCGTGGCCCGGCTTCAAAGACGCTACGGCCCGGCAGTGGGTCGCGGACCGGGGGTTGATGACCCCTGCCTTATATCACCAACTCTCCCTTACCTTAGTGTATTCACTATGCAGAAGGCGGTAGGTGGTCACCAGAGTGGCCCCCCCCCCCCCCCACACACACACACACACACACACATTCAGAGTTTGTAGTGTTAGAATAACACTACAAATAAAATAGAAAGAATATACCGTATTTATCGGCGTATAACACACACTTTTTTCCCCTTAAAATCAGGGGAAAATCGCGGGTGCGTGTTATACGCCGATACTCCGCGATATCCGCACAATTTTTTGGGCTCTGGGCGGCTTTTCGGCTGCTCTCGGACCTTCTCGGCGGCTTTCGGCCGCTCTCTGCGGCTTTTCGGCGGCTTTCGGACGCTCTTGGACCTTCCGAGAGCGGCCGAAAGCTGCCGAGGTCCGAGAGCGGCCGAAAGCTGCCGAGAAGGTCCGAGAGCGGCCGAAAGCCGCAGAGAAGGTCCGAGAGCGGCCAAAAGCCGCCGAGAATGGCCGAGGCAGCCGAAAGCCGCCGAGAAGGTCCGAGAGCGGCCGAAAGCTGCCAAGAACTTCCGGGTGCCGCTGAGATACACGGGACATCTCGGCGGCGCCATTTTTAAAAACATAAGCAGACAATGCATTAAGATGGACAAGCTGCATTCCAAGGCTGCAATGACGAGGCTGCAATGACAAGGCTGCAATGAGGACAGGCTGCATGACAAGGCTGCAATGAGGACAGGCTGCATGACAAGGCTGAAATGAGGACAAGGCTGCATGACAAGGCTGAAATGAGGACAGGCTGCATGACAAGGCTGCAATGAGGACAGGCTGCATGACAAGGCTGCAATGAGGACAGGGCTGAAATGAGGACAAGGCTGCATGACAAGGCTGAAATGAGGACAGGCTGCATGACAAGGCTGCAATGAGGACAGGCTGCATGACAAGGCTGCAATGAGGACAGGCTGCATGACAAGGCTGAAATGAGGACAAGGCTGCATGACAAGGCTGAAATGAGGACAGGCTGCATGACAAGGCTGAAATGAGGACAGGCTGCATGACAAGGCTGCAATGAGGACAGGCTGCATGACAAGGCTGAAATGAGGACAGGCTGCATGACAAGGCTGCAATGAGGACAGGCTGCATGACAAGGCTGCAATGAGGACAGGCTGCATGACAAGGCTGCAAATGATGCTGACGAGGCTTCAGATGGACACGATAAGGCAGCATTGATGGGCATTTAAATGTAAGTTATTTTTTCCTTAAATTTCCCTCCTAAAAGTTTTTTCCACAAAATTCCCTCCTAAACTTGGGGTGCGTGTTATACGCCGGCGCGTGTTATACGCTGATAAATACGGTAGTCATCTTTTTCGAAATTTGAATTATGAAAAGATTAGAATAAAACATAATAGAATAGAATAGAATGAAAATAATAGAAAATAAAAGAATAAAATAAAAACGCATTAAATGGGGGGCGTGGCTTGGCGCGCAAATGAGGAGATGGCAGCCTAAAAGGAGAGCTCCGTCGGAAAGCGGCTCCAGCACGTCTGTTACAGCGGCAAACGGCACAATAATGAGCAAGCAGGCCAGGCTCCAGCATCAGACCCGTCCTCGCCGCTCAACAGCAGTTAATCCCGGCCGGGATATCTCCGATATCTTTAAAAATCAGGCCTCAGCATTACAGGCCCCGGGGGAGGACAAGATGGCGCCGGTCCATGCGGCCGAGGAATACAGCGAGGACTCGCAATCGGCTACCGAGGACAATGGCAGGCATGGCTACCGCTCCACACACCCACTTACCTACGAGGACATGTCCGGCTTCGCAGCAGATATTAAGGCCTCGTTCTCCGCAGCGATCACGGACTTAAAGACCAGTTTCCTGGTCATGCAGGAAAAAATGGCGGCTGCAGAGACGGCGGGTAAGATGAGAGACAGATCCATACATAGACTTGACGAGGTTGTCACGGCCCACTCCCTACATTTCATAGAAATGAACAGACATTTGGAGGATCTGGATAACAGGGGGAGACAAAATAATATCAGGGTACGCGGCATACCGGAGTCCGTTGCGCCCGACCAAATCACCTCAGTCTTACAAAGGGTTTTCAATACTCTACTCGAACGTCCGGAGGACTCGGTTATTGACTTCGTTAGAGCGCACAGAGCACTCAGAGCGAGGGGCCCTGATACCCTACCCCCACGCGATATCATTTGTTGCTTACAGAGCTTTACACTTAAGGAGGATGTAATGACCAAGGCCCGTAGGAACGACCAAATAGTGTTCAACGGGGAGAATATAAAACTTTTCCAGGACTTGTCCCAAATAACTTTGAGAAACCGAAGGGCTCTACGTCCTCTGCTTGAAAAGTTGAGGGAAAAAGATATGCGTTACTCGTGGCGCTTTCCCTTCGCTCTGCTGGTTACACACGGAGGCAAGCAACATATCCTACGAATGCCTGCGGACCTCCCGGAATTTTGCGCAGCTCTCCAGCTTGATCCGATCGTTTTGCCCGACTGGTATCAGGAGTTCTCCATGCCAACTAAGGACAGAAGTCCACCAGCTTCACCGTTCGCCTCACCGGAAAAACACCTCTCCAAACGACAGAGGCCAGGACGAGGAGATTTCTCACCAAGGGGTACCCCATGAAGTCGCCCACAGGAATCTGATGGAAGCTTAAGATTTATGAAGCGTTCGTACCTACCTACCTTCCAGACGCTACAACGTCGCTCTTTTACCACCTGACCACCACCTAGCCATCGGGGATTCCATGCTCCGCCAGCGCCAACAGTAGATCATTTCTAATTACATGCTTTCATATCGTAGAAACGACTCCCTGTGAAACCACGATCCGTTCGATTCCATCCTGTTTCTTAGGTGTTTCTTCGGAAATACCACGTCAGTATTACACATTTGCATTTATAGGGTATAAAGGCTGCAGGACAACGGCTGACTTTCTGAATAACGCAGCCCTGGCAGGGCGATAGTGATGGAGGATCCGTGTTCAAGGGGCGAAGATGCCTATCCAGGGCAATAATAGCCCCCCCAGATTGTAATGAGCGGGTGGCGGGAGGGGTACGGTTCATTGGAGGGTAGGAGGTACCTTAATTTCTCATTAATTGCCATTTGCTAGGCCTGCTTGTTCTATTCTATTCTTGTTCTATCCTCGCTTTTGTTTTATTTTGATTCTGGTTTATGTTTATTGCTTTTCCGTTTTATTAACCAGATACCAGTTTGCATTATATGTATGTTTGCTGCTGTGACAGACCAATTAGCACCTTTCATACGCTTTATGGGGCCGCTCACGACGGTTCCTTGCACTTATAGTTGAATTACCACCGTGATAGACAACGGTCCGGTGCTTTCAAATACATACCTTCTCAGGGCGGACACTGGGCTACTTGGCCTGAGGTGCCCTGCACGGTGAAGGTTGTTATCTCCGGGGAGGGCCTTCCCGAACCCCACAATAGTGCATCAGGCAGGTCACTTTGGGGCCTGTCTCACGTACTAATTTTGACCTCCTTGAGACGGTTATTTACTCTTAAGGGGGTGTGACCTACGACTCCGTCCTCATCTCACTTCATCTTCTCCTTTCTCTTCACTGCTTTCTTTCTCTTTATTTCGCCCTGCCACGACACAAACGACAGTGTTTATATATACTGTATATTACTGACTATTGTATACATCATAACTTTTTGCTATCTTGTTGAGATTGTTCCTACAGGTGTCGGGTCCCGCACCTCCCTGAGCCCGAACCATGGCGTATTCTGATTTGGGACGTAACCCAACGGTAGTCTCTCATAATGTCAAAGGGCTTAACATCCCCGAAAAACGAACCACTTTACTAAGAGAACTCAAAAAAGGTAGGCCCCACTTTGTATTTTTACAGGAGACTCACTTTAACCACTTGCTTACTGGGCACTTAAACCCCCCTCAGTCCCAGACCAATTTTCAGCTTTCAGCGCTGATGCACTTTGAATGACAATTGCGCGGTCATACAACACTGTACCCAAATGAAATTTTTATCATTTTTTTCCCACAAATAGAGCTTTCTTTTGGTGGTATTTAGTTACAGCTCGGAGTTTTATTTTTTGCTAAACAAACAAAAAAAGATGCAAAAAAAAAAAATATCATGTTTTAATAGTTTGTTATACAATTTTGCAAACGGGTCATTTTTCTCCTTCATTGAAGTGCGCTGATTAGGCGGCACTGATGGCTGCATTGGTGGGCACTGATGGGCTGCATTGGTGGGCACTGATAGGCTGCATTGGTGGGCACTGATAGGCTGCACTGGTGGGCACTGATAGGCATAGTTAAGGCGGCACTAATAGGCACAGATAAGGCGGCACCGATCGGCACAGATAAGGCGGCACTGATGGGCAAAGATGGGCACAGATAAGATGGCATGGATGGGTGGCACGGATAAGTGGCACGGATGGGTGGCACGGATGGGCACTGATAGGTACCACTGATAGATGGGACTGATGGGCACTGATAGGTGGCACTGATAGGTGGCTCTGATAGGTGGCACTGCTGGGCACTGATGGGCGGCACTGCTGGGCACTGATGGGCGGCACTGCTGGGCACTGATGGGCGGCACTGGGGTGCAGCACCTTTAAGGAAGATTGTGGGCACTGTGGGTGGCACTGTTGGTGGCACTGCTGGATGGCACTGTGGGTGGCATTGTGGGTGGCACTGTGGGTGGCACTGTGGGTGGCGCTGTGGGCACTATGGGCACTGCTGGGTGGCACTGATGGGGGGCACTTACTTTCATTCAGGATGGCACTGCGGTGGGCAGGTGGGCACTGGCAGGAGGCAGGTGGTCAGCTGTATTGCTGGCCGTGATCGGGACTGATGTCCCGATCACGGCCGCCGGTGATCGGCTTTTTTTTTTCTCTCCTCGCGCTGTCAGCGCGAGGAGGAATAATAGCCGATTACCGGCTCCGTTCTGTCACATGATCAGCTGTCATTGGCTGACAGCTGATCACGTGATAAGGGGTCGGGATCGACCCCTTGCACGGATCGGTGATCAGGCGAGTCTCGTGGACTCGCCGATCACAGAGCGCGCCGCGCGCGCCCCTCAGGGGGCGCGCAGGCCGCTCGTAACCGGGACGACGTCAATAGACGTAGTCCCGGAAAAGTAGATCCGCGCTAATGCCGTCATTTGGCAATAGCGCGGATCTCAAGTGGTTAAGACCGGACATACACCAAGACTGACTGACTCATACTTTGTAGAAGCTTACCATGCCACCAGTCCTGGGACGAAATCAAAAGGGGTCTCGATACTGGTGAGTAGGGATGCTGACTTAGAGGTTACAGGCAAGCTGGTCGACCCTGAAGGGAGGTTCCTTATACTCAAGGGGACCTGCAGAGGGACTCCCCTGACTCTGGCGAACGTATACTTCCCCAACTCGGCTCAACTCACTTTTTGTCGGAAACTGATTGACGAACTGAAATGCTTCAGTTCGGGCAGACTTATTTTGGGTGGAGACTTCAACGTACCCCTTATACCGACTGAAGACACTTCCAATGGCAAAACCGCCATCCCTTATAGGGCTCTTAAGAATATTAAGAAGCTCCTGCATTCTCTGAATCTGGTAGACTCATGGCGTCACCTGAACCCTGAGGGCAGGGACTTCTCCTTTTTCTCTATCCCTCATAACCGCCACTCACGAATAGACTATATCTTCGTTTCTCAGAGAGATTTGTCGCAGCTGAGTGCTGCCCACATTGGGATACAATCAATCTCCGACCATGCTCCCATATCCGTGACATTAGATTGGACAAATACCCGGGCCAGACCCACTACATGGAGACTGAACTCGTCATTATTAACTGACCCAGCACTACTACCAGACTTGACTTCCTCTTTGACTGAATTTTTCAAGCTAAATGACACCCCTGGGATGAACCCCCTGGCGATCTGGGAAGCCCACAAATGTTTTATTAGGGGCGAGCTGATACGCATGGGTACACGTAAAAAACGGGAGAGAGATAAAATGATCAATGAGTTGACCGCGAAAATAAGATCCCTTGAATCACAGCATAAACGCTCCCTCACAGTACACTCAGCAGAATCTCTACTTGAGACACGGAAAGCTCTTAAACAGCTCTTAGACAACACTACCAGGAGGTTCTTATTTTTTAGACGGAAAGTTTACTATGAACATGGGGACAAAACAGGTAAGGTCCTGGCGAGGGCCCTGAACACCCGTATAACACACAACCACATCAGGGGTATCAATGGCAAGGATGGGAAGACAGATTTAGAAACTGAGAAGATTGCCCAACACTTTCAAAACTACTACACAAATTTATACAACCTCCCGAATCAGCAGAGACCGCCGGATCTGGGGGGTGACAGGACCCAGGCGATACAGCATTACTTAGACGCAGTTAATCTACCCAGACTTAATGAAGAGGACAGTAACCAGCTGGACAGACCCTTTGACGATTCCGAAATTAAGACAGCCATAAGAGATTTGAAGACGGGCAAGAGTCCGGGGCCAGATGGGTTTGGTGCCATTTATTATAAGACATTTACAGAGGTTATACTCAACCCTTTTAGAAAAGCAATGAATTCCTTGACAAGCCAGAGACCAAACTCAAATGACTTCCTATCAGCCTTTATCACTGTTATCCCCAAGGAAGGGAAGGATCCACTTAACTGTTCCAGCTACAGGCCCATATCTCTTATAAATACAGACGTGAAACTGGTAGCAAAGATCTTAGCCAACAGGCTGAAACCCCTACTCCATGAATTGATTGGACCCGAACAGGCCGGATTCATGCCAGGCAGGGAGGCAAAAGACAATGTGACGAAGTCCCTGAACCTGATTCATGTGGCACACCAGCGAAAGATCGAGGGCTTTCTCCTGTCAACTGACGCGGAGAAGGCCTTCGATCGAGTAGCTTGGGATTATATGTTCGAGGCGTGCAGGCGTGCTGGCTTGGGCCCCGGCATGATGGCCTGGATTTCGGCACTATATTGGAACCCTTCAGCTAGGCTTAAAGTGAATGGTTCCCTCTCAGAGACAGTGCTTATCAAGAATGGCACAAGGCAGGGGTGCCCTTTGTCACCCCTGCTTTTCATTATTGCTCTAGAGCCATTCATAAGACACACCATCATGAACCCATCGATTAGGGGATTCCAACTTAAAGAGAGAACTTTTAAAATTGCGGCTTACGCCGATGATTTGCTGTTCTATTTAACAGAACCACACACTTCTATTCCCTCGCTTTTGAAGGAATTCACAAAATTTGGATATATCTCCAATTTCAAAATAAACTATTCTAAATCGATGGCCATGAATGTGTCTCTTACCGAGGCCCGATTGTCGGTGGCCAGAGTCGGCACCCCCTTCACATGGACAGCCTCAGCTATTAAATACTTAGGAGTTTGGCTGACCCCCAGACTTGCACTGACGTACGCGCGGAATTTTCCCCCCCTACTTAAAAGCATTACACAGGACCTTCTGAGATGGGGATCAGGCTATTTCTCATGGTTTGGCAGGGCGGCCATCTGTAAGATGACTGTACTGCCAAAGGTACTTTACTTGCTCCGAACCTTGCCCATCAAGATACCCATGAGCTTTTTTAAAGCGCTACACTCCCTTCAGACAAGTTTTATTTGGGCCCGCAGGCCCCCTAGGTTGAAAAAGTCTCTCTTAACCAAACCCAAAGAAAGGGGTGGCTTGGGTATACCCGACTACAAACTTTACTATTATGCTGCGCATGTTGCACGTATCATAGATTGGCACTGTCACTCCCAGATTAAAGATTGGGTCTTGTTGGAGGAGGAAGCAAGTGTGATTAACCTCCAGTTCTCTCCCTGGATCCCAAGGCTTAGATACCCCAGATCCATGCTTTCGCACCCCACTGTAGGCACTACTCTTCACATTTTTCATACACTGACCAAACAATCTGAGTTCTCCACCTATCTGAGCCCTTTAACCCCTATTCGAGATAACCCGGACTTTGTGCCGGGCTTACAGAACCCACTACTTAAAATACAGAGACCGAAAAGACCGCTCTTAGCACTAGACTGTTTTAACGGTAGCCTGATGAAAGACTTCACTGACTTTAAAGTAGACAATGATTTACCAAGACTACCACTCTGGACATATTTTCAACTGAGGAGCTACTGTAATGATGTAACACGTAGACCACACTTGACGCGAGCAGTGACGGATCTAGAATCAGTTTGCTTGAAAGGTGAACCCACCCCAAAAACTACTTCGCTTACATATGCATGGTTGAGATCACTAGGTCCACGAGAGGATCACGGGCTCAGGGAGAAGTGGGTTCGGGCTTTGGGTTCCCCGATCTCTGACGATCAGTGGGATAGGTCATGTATTCTATCACACAAATGCTCCCTAAGCACGAAAATGCAAGAAACGTCCTACAAACTGTTGACCCATTGGTATGCTACCCCAGAAAGAATTCACAAATGGTATCCTCACTCTTCGGATAGATGCTGGAGGTGTGAACGGGAGGAGGGCACTCTACTCCACATTTGGTGGCAATGCGACCAATTACAGCGTTATTGGTCGGGGGTGAAGGAGCTGATTGGGAAGATCACGGAGACCAGTCTGAGGTTGGATGCGGCAAGTTGTTTGCTCCACATTGCCAACACCTCATTCAAAAGATATAAAAAGTCGCTCACCAGACATATGATAAATGCAGCCAACTCTCTAATTCCACTATACTGGAAATCCAAAACTACACCTACCATAAGAGAATGGCTGCTTAAAATTGCTTCTATCTGTGAGATGGAAGACACGGCAGCCCAATCGAATGAGCGTGTAGAGGGTTATCACAGAACATGGTCTCCGTGGTTTGCCTTTAAATACTCCAAATCCTTTGGGGACATCATGGGCAGCGGCCTGATGGCCTGAAGAGTGGTGGGGTCCAGACAACTAGTCAATCACTAATTTATACCATACAAACACAGCTCTTGACCATGAGCTAGAGCATTCGGAACAAGGCGAATTTCTCCTCCCTTTCTCCCCGTTTGTCTTTACTCTCTATTTCTAACTTTATATATTTCTATACTTGACTTCTTTACTAAATTAATAGTTCTTATGATATGTTCTCTAAATGTACATTGAGCTTGATGGGTTCCTGAGGGAATCTGGGGTTGGATAATGAATCACCCTTCTAAGTCCGGTAGGGCTCGCAATGGAAGGATCTGATGTTTTGATGATACCCCTATTATAGCCAACTAGAAATGTTATTGACACAAATTCAATCTTGTTAAGCATAATTGTTTTTTGCAGTGTCTTTTTGCATACTCTTGTAATATGTGCTTTTATTTGCTAATAAAACTTTCTTGAATGGGAAAAAAAAAAAACGCATTAAATTAATTTAACTAAACAAAATGATTTAACCAACGAATCGAAATTATACAATTTTTTTTTCATTCTGCACACATCTAGTTCTGACAGCAATGATTCTGGGGTCATCCTTTATGGTTAATTCTAAACTCTTGATCTGTACAAATTTTGGGTACCAAAATTTTTCGCCATTTCATGGGTGCGGGCTTAACCACTTTACATCCTTCCCATTATCATATGACGTCCGCAGGAGGGATCTCCCATCCTGGGCGGGGCATCATATGACATCCGCAGGAGGGATCTCCCATCCTGGGCGGGGCATCATATGACGTTCGCAGGAGGGATCTCCCATCCTGGGCGGGGCATCATATGACGTCCTGGGCTTCCCGGCCATGTAAACACACAGATCCTCGTCCCGTCAGGGGAGAGGAGACAGATCGTGTGTTCCCAGTACAGAGGAACAATGATTGGTCTCCTCCCCTTGTGAGTCCCCTCCCCCTACAGTTAAAATCACTCCCTAGGGCACATAATTAACCCCTCGATCACCCCCTAGTGTTAACCCCTTCCCTGCCAGTGACATTTATACAGAAATCAATGCATTTTATAGCACTGATCTTTGTATAAATGTGAATGGTCCCAAAATGGTGTCAAAAGTGTTTGATATGTCCGCCGCAATGTCGCAGTCAAGATAAAAATCGCAGATCACCGCTATTACTAGCAAAAAATAAATAAAAAAATAATAAAAATGCTTTAAATCTATCCCGTATTTTGTAGACACTATAACGTTTGTGCAAACCATTCAATATACGCTTATTGTGATTTTTTTTAACCAAAAATATGTAGAAAAATACATAAACTGAGAAAAAATTATATTTTATTTTTGTTAAATTGGGATATTTATTATAGCAAAAAGTAAAAAAATTTTTTTTTTTTTTTTTCAAACTTTTTTCAAACTTGTCACTTTCTTTTGTTTATAGCACAAAAAATAAAAAAAATGCAGAGGTGATCAAATACCACCAAAAGAAAGCTCTATTTGTGGGGAAAAAAAATATACAAAAATGTCATATGGGTGCAGTGTTGTATGACCGCATAATTGTTATTCAAAGTGCGACAGCGCTGAAAACTGAAAATTGGCCTGGGCAGGAAGGGGGTGAAAATGGCCGGTATTGAAGTGGTTAAAGCTTGCTATGTTTGGTATCTATTTGATTGACATAACCCCATCTTTTATATGTTTCTAAAAATTGCAAACGAATCTTCAGGCCTAAAATGTGCATTTGGAAAGGATTTATAAATAAACCATTTTGGCTGTATTAAAGAGTAGATATGTACACATCCCATGACTTACTGTGTATGGAGATAAAAACCTCATCTGAGAAATATAAATAATAATTCCAAGTATTCGGAGTTATTTCCTTTACACATTTGTATCTCCCGATGTTCATCACGTTTACAATTCCTACATGAAATTCAGATGTTTCGTTCGAGTTTTGAATGACAGAATCTTCCTTGTAGAATTCTGTATATCTTCCCGTGTAGTCATAACGATGGAGACATCTCAGAGTCAGATCATCTCCTTCATGAACATGGAGAGGAACCCTCAGGATCACCGGGCCTGGAACACAGAGAAGATCTCATGAGAAGATGGAGGACAGACACAGAATTACTCCCACAACCATTTGTAGTAGAGATGTGTAGTAGATGCCTCCTGTGTGTGACCTCCAGGAATTAGTATATACTGTATGCTTCATATATCAATTCGTTTTCATTTAGGAGACCACCTCATCACTAGGATAACAATTTAGGAGAAAATGCTGTAAAGAAGATGTCCAATACTTACCTGTCTGGTAGACAGAGACTCCAGTCTTCCCTTCCAGGTGTTGCTACATGTTGTATTGGCCAGCAGGGGGCGCCCCAGAGCAGTGGTGTATTTAGGTTTTGTACTACTGGACCCGACTAAATTCATGCACCCCCTAATTTAAATACAACCCACCCTTCCTGTCAAGGCCACACCCCTACCTATATAAGACCCGGCCTATCATCTGTAAACCACACCCCTTCCAAACCCGGCCCCCTCCATCTCCCCCCTAGCAGCAAAAATACCCCTTTCAGCACAAATCCTCACCCTCATATAATTCCTTCCAGTACAAATCCCCCTTCTCAGCACATACCCTTGCCTCAACCCCCCCCCCCCCCATCTCTCCCTCCCAACATAAATCCCCCTCCCAGCATAAATCCTCTTCCATCTCCCCTTGCCAGCATAAATTCTCCCTCTTAGCAAAAATCCTCCCCTATCTCCCCCTCCCAGCATAAATACCCCTCTCAGCACAAATCCTCCCCCATTGTCCCCACCCAGCATAAATCCCCCTTTTCAGCACAAATCCACCCCCTCCCAGTATAAATACCCTTCTCAGCACAAATCCTCCCCCATTGCCCCCTCACAGTATAAATACCCCTCTCAGCACAAATCCCCCCCCCCCATCGTCCCCTCCCAGCATACATATCCCTCTCAGCAAAAATCCTCCCACATCTCCCCCTCCCAGCATAAATCCTCACTTTCAGAAAAAAATCCTCCTTCATCTCAAACCTGTGCCTCCTTCTCTCCCCTCCCAGGACATCTCCCCCCCCCCCCCAGCTCCTTCTCCTGTTCTGTAAGAGCAGCCTACTCTGCTGGGACTTGTAGTGCCCTAGACTACAGGGGGCTGAGATATGGCTGCCTCCTATGCCGGGACTTGTAGTGCACTCTACAGGGGGCTGAGATATGGCAGCCTCCTATCCCGGGACTTGTAGTGCCCTCCACGGAGGGCTGACATATGGCAGCCTCCTATGCTGGGACTTGTAGTATCCGTAATATCCGTAATCTGTAATAAAGTCAACTGCTGGCTGCACTAAGAAGAAAACTGTGGGTACTGCTTGATAATAGGTTTCTGTTATTTTGTTTGGAATGGGCAAAGAGAATAATAAATGATATATTTCCAAATATGAAAAAAATTAACTGACCATAAACAACGTCCAGTCTGGCAGTGCCGCTTCTTTCTGCACCGGCCTGGCAGCTGTAGTCCCCGCTATTCCGAGTGTCTGCAGTTGTAATGGTATAGATTTGTCCTGTATGTACCCAGTTATCATCTTTGTACCAGATGTAGTTCAGATTTCTTCCTCCAGAGGACCCCACATCACACGTCATTGTTATAGACTCTCCTCTGAAGATCTTCCTCCAGTTTGGGGTGAAGGTGACCACAGGAATCACTGCCCATCCTGAAGAGGAATAAAGAGAAATTCTAACTTCTGCCATGGTAATTCCACACAATAAAATGTAATATGTTCTAAGAAAGTGGCATGACATGGTACTCAGCCAACTGACCCTTCAGATGAATTCATCTACATAACTAGTCATCGTACGTCACATTCAGAAGGACTTGTATGGCTAAGTACATTTAGATGCATCAAAAAAAATATATAAATTGTGCAAAGTTTTACAATCTGTAGAATTCCCTGTCTCCTGGCAGCATGCTACAGAGTAGGAACCGTTATCTCCGTGTGGAAGCAGTGGTCTCTCTGCAGAAGCCTGACATGCCCCTTGCTCAGTCAGAGCTCTCCAATCAGCAGGGGGCAGTAGAATTTCTGATTGCAGAGCCATAGGAGTGACTCAGCAGAGGGCGTGTCAGGTTCTATAGATAGACCACTGCTTTCCCACAGTTAGTTAGGGTCCTTCTCTGCAGCCTGCTGGCCGGGGAAAGGTACTGCTATTTAAGCTGTGGTTTGCGTTCTTAGGAAAACGAATCTACTAGAAACATATTATTAAAAAAAACTAAAAAAATCGCAGATTGGTGGATATCTATTTCTGTAGCTGTGTTTATAAACATCACTCCAGAAATGTCCCTATTAATGTCTGTAAATTGAGCTGTTCTTGGACGGCTCTGGTCACACACACGGTGTACAGAGCTGATCTGAGCGGCTCGGTACCATGTGATTGCTGTGATGACCAATCGCGGTGATCAAATGTGAATTGAAAACTGCGCTTGCAGCCAAAAAGAAGAAGAGAAAGCTGAAGACCTTATATCCTAATATCTGATGTAAAACATATGTATACATAAAGAGGCAGCACTAATTTCCCCCACAATCATAGTGAAAATCAATATAAAAATATTTTCCCATATACAGTGCTGTGTTTGCCCCTCTCTTTTTATTTTTTTGCATATTTGTAACACTAAGGCCGGGTTCACACTATAGCGATGCGGGAACGCCGCGAATCCGCGGCGTTTACCCGCATCGCACACCTCCCGCCGGCAGTTCACACTGCCCTATGCGGACGGCTGGGAGTGTCAATGTTATGTTAATGACACCCCCAGATCCGTCCGCATATCGCAGTGCGATCTGCCGACTCGCACAGGAATCGGATCGCATGGTGTGAACCCCCATGCGATCCGATTCTGTTGCGGACCCAAAAAAGGGTCCCGTGCGAGTTTGCTGCGGGAGCGCTGCGAATTCAGCCATACTATCTGTATGGCTGAACTCGCATCGCTACGGAGATCGGATGTGATTTGCTGTGCGAATCACATCCGGATCTCCCCCCGCAGCGGTGTGAACCCAGCCTTAAAGTGGTTGTAAACGATCACCTTGTAAAAACAACCCATTCAGTTTAAAATTTAAATGAAAGGCAAAACATTTCCCCCTAAGTTACAGGTTCGCACGCGAAGGTTCCTGCCCTCCTCCTCGTCTTTAACCCCCCTCTTCCCCCCCTCTCTTCTTCCTTCTACCCCAATCTCCCTCTCTGACTTCCTCTTTTACTACTTACCTTGTTGCGAGGCCGTCTTGACCCACCACATGTACTGGAGTATACTGGTTGGAAGTGGGTCTTTACAACCGTTTAGGTTTTCGAATTTTGTTTCCCTACCTTGCTTGTATGTACATGATGTAAGTTTTTGTATTTTATTACGGCCTCGGATTTGGGCTCCCATCCAGAGTTCAGGTTGGGGGGTCTGTTCTCCCTCAGCCCATTTCATGGCAACTTCCTTATGCTAATTGCATCTCCTCTTAGAGGTACTAATAGTTCTCAGGTTTGGGTTTCAGGACTGAGGGCCCTTATAGGCCTGTTTCTCAGGTACTTCAGGGTCTCCTTGGCCAGCCCCCTCACAGCAAGATCCCTTAGGGGTGGGGGGTCCTGGCCGGGGTTTGATCCTGGGGGACCTGGAAACAGGGTCCCGCCCGCTTATGTGTACAAGCTCTCCATCCAAGTCCTGTTAATGGAGCTGGCTGAGCTCTCCAAGTAGACAGATACTCACAAGGAAGTCTACTCTATTACCCGGAACCCTTTATGTACTGTCTTCCTTTGTTTTTTGGTTTTACTTCTTAGAGGGTATGTAGTTTCCTCATCCACCTGTATTTTGTCATACCTGCCTCGACATTCAGAACCTGTTGACTTATGCTTTTTACCAATTTTATCCTCTGCATTCTGTTGTCATTGGCAGATGGTTGTTATTCTTAAAAGTTTTAATAAACGATTTTTGAAACGTAAAAAAAAAAAAAAGAAAGGCAAAACATTGTGTATAGATATAAAAACAGAATAAATACCTTTTTTCCCTTTTTTGATCACATTCCCTCTATTCTCAGCTGCATAAGAGCTGGGGGAGGAGAAGCAACAGTACACTGATCTTCCCAGTGAAAGACTGTGCTGAGCGAGGTGGGAGAGCATGTCAAGACAAGTCTGATCATTAGAGGGGAGCAAGCTAAGTTCCCAGCATAGCTAGAGCACTGACCACGTTGTGCTCTCATACTTAATGTGGTCAGTTTTTAATAGGAAAGCAGGGGGATTTAGAGGAATTTCACACAAAGGAAGCAATACAAAAAGAATAGAAGATTTTCTCATACAAGTACATGGTACAGCAGGCACATATCAGAAATATGAAATGTTGGGGTAACAAACACTTTAAATGATTCAGATCATCAAACACATTTTTATATTACACAAAGATAACCCAAGTAAATCCGAAATACAGTTTTAAAATTATGATTTAATTTATTAAAAGAGAAGTATGAGGTTTTATTTTTTTAGATTCATACTTAAATGGAAGCAGCATCTGTCCCCTGGCACCTCTAACACAGAGAACCGAGCGATCAAACACCGCCGATCGCCCGGTTCTCACAACCTCATGAGCAGAGAACTGCTGACTGTCAGCCACTGATCTCTGCTCTGCCTCCTCCTCGCTCACTGGAGCGCTGAGCTGTGGAGGGAGCGGCCGGCTCAGGCTCTCAGTTTCTATCATTTTACTACAGCGATTGATTAATTGATTGATTGATCGATTGAATGATATAAAATAAAGACTGTGTAAAGGAAAAAAGAGTTGGGACTTTGTATGAGGCATAGGACAGTTACGTGACAATTGCCTCCATCTCTGTCAAAACAAAGCAAGAGAAGAAGTTGAGACTTTGCATGAAGCATGCGGATTTGGAAGCAAAAAATGAGCTGTATAAGTCTGATCATGTTGAATTTATTAAATATTGTACAGTAAAATACATCAAAAGCAGTGGTACATATTACATTTTCCATCATGATTAATTAATTCATACATTGGCATATTGCACATTGACGATGATATTCAAGTAAATTAGGTAAAACAGTATATAGAGAATATGTTACAAAACTGCATGATTATAGAATTTATAGCATCTGAAGCTCGACGCGTTTCGTGGCTAACTTCCCACTCGTCAGGAGCTGATGTAAATTGGATGTCTATAAAACGAAAGTATTATATCAGACAATGAGTAAGTCTTGTATATAAAAATAGAGATAGACGGAATTTGCTTGAATCAACCACCCATACTCACAGGTGAGGCAATGGAAAGGGCATGGCAGTGGTTTGTGTGGGCAGCTGTTATATTCTTAATACCTAAAATTAAATACTTTATTCAGAATATGAATTCTCCATAATTGTGTGTATGACAACTTTGAATTAATAATCTCTCCAGATGGTGACATGTTGAACTGAAAAAGTAAACATTTAAAAACTGTCAGGCTTTTGATGGATATTGTAAATCTTATATATGCTTTTAAAGACATTTTCCTATGTAACTGATGCTGTGTTTTACGTCTAAGGCTCTCCTTCCCCCACTTCCTGTTATTAGGAGAGTAGTCTGTGTGTTTGAAGAATACCAGATGTTGAAAAGCTCAGGTATCCACTCCTTAGCCCTCACCCTTGTGAGAAACAAAAGGGGAGGTGATGTTAGGATAAGGGGTGTGTGTATTTCTTTTGGCGCGAATTTAGAAGCTTTGAGTTCATATAAGCAAAAGCTTGCTTGAAGACGTTCTCTTTATCACCTACACTCAGCTCTGACTACATCCATCAATCTATCTCAGCACACAGACTTCTCTTCAGCGTACAAAGGGTTATTTTGCCATTTTAGATTCCATGAGCACATGGTTTAATGCAATAATAGAACATTAATCGTTTATGAAGCAACACATTCTTTTGTATCATTGTACTATTTCTGTAAGTATTATTTTTCTACTTTGGTGTGTACAATAAAACACACATTTTGATTTACGCTGACTCAGAAATAATTAAAGCGGGAGTCCGCCGGGAGTCCACGTTTTTTTTTTTTTTTTTTAAAAGCCAGCAGCTACAAATACTGCAGCTGCTGACTTTTAAAATAGTGACACTTACCCGTCCAGCGCGCCCGCGATGTCGGCACCCGAAGCCGATCTCTCGATCGTCTCTCGGGTGCTGCCTCCGCCATCTTGGGTATGGGAATCAGGAAGTGGAGCCTTTCGGCTTCATTTCCCAGTTCCCTACTGCGCATGCGCGAGTCGCGCTGCGCAATAAGGATGGACCCGCTGCCTCTGGGATCTGTGTGTTTCCCAGCAGGCAGCGGGGGACTTTCGGAAAGGGGCGTAATCTACGCCCCTTTCCGCAGAGAGCTATCCCGGAAGTGGGTGCAGATACCTGTACTGTACAGGTACCTGCACCCCCCTCCCCCCTGAAAGGTGCCAATTGTGGCGCCGGAGGGGGGGAGGGTTCCGATGAGCGGAAGGTCCACTTTAGGGTGGACCTCCGCTTTAAGGAAATTCGTCTCACAATCGTAATTGAAAACTTATCGAAATATAAGAATTTTTTTTACAGCAGCCGGGGACACGATCTGGCACGGGAGCTGAGGCGGCACATGCGGAAAAGCAGGGAAGCAAGCCCCGTGCTAAAACAATGAAGAACGATAATAAGTGAAAAATTAGAAAAATATGAAAAAAATAATAAAAAAAAAATAAAAATTAGGAAAAATATGTGATAGGAATCTGTGATAGTGAAACTGTGTTGGAAACAATGAGAATGCTCCAACATGTGAGCATTAACATTAAAAGGTGGGAGAAAAAGGGAAGAGAGGGAGAAAGAAGAAAAGAAAAGAGGGGAAAGAAGGGGGGGGGGGGATGAAAAAAGAAAAAGGAAGGGAAAAGAGAAAGTTAAAGAAAAGGAAACAGAAAATGTGTGACAGTGAATCCGTGTTGGAAGCAATGGGAATGCTCCAACCTAGTGAACGCTATCATTTAGAGGTGAGAGGACTCAAATGTGTAATAGTGAAATTGATTTGCTAACAATAAGGATGTTCCAACATAGTGAACACTATCATTGAAAGTAAGAAAACTGTGAAACACAAGGAAGCGAAAGAAGAAAAAAAGGGGAAGTTAATATGTGCAAAGTGTGTAACCTAAATGTGTTGAGTGGAATGTGCACTGCACTTATTACGTGAGTTTTCCAATCTGCAACCCCTGTGTATGCGTGTTAGTAGCTGTGTCCTACGAACAAATGCATGCCTTGCCGCAGCCGCATGTGACCGCCAATGTCACGCTGGCAAATATGAAGGAGGAGGAAGCGACACCCCTCAGGCATCAGACGGCGCCAAACTACTCTCCCTCGTGTCAAACGCCCGATGAATTTCGGCGCCCACGTAAGGACGTCACCAACAGTTGTACGTGTTGCGCCGGTTGTGTGGCGTCGATGCGCAGTGGGGCGACTGCCTGCCCCCCCAAAAAGGGGGGAGGACCCCCCATGTGCATCGCAGCTCCCTGAGCCAAACAAAGTCCCAACTTGCACCACCAGACCCACAGGGTCCACGCCCCTCACATATACCAAACCCATGGAACGCAATGGGACTGTAAAATTTGATCAAAAATTGCATAAACAATATTAAGACAAGGGATATTTCCCAAACTTAACCTACAGTTTGGTAGGGAAAGAAAAATAATTCTGGCACTAGGGTATTGTGTCAGAAATGCTCTGAAAACCTATCCTGAATCTTATCCCGCAGTATTGCAGGGACCAGAGGAAAGGGATGAGGCATGACACGTTTGTCTCTGTGTCAGCTAATTGCTAAACAAAACCGCATGCTTCCATCCCTATTTTGTGTAAAGAAAAAAAGAGTTGGGACTTTGTATGAGGCATAGGACAGTTACGTCATAATTGACTCCATCCCTGTCACAACGAAGCAAGAGAAGAAGTTGGGACTTTGCATGAAGCATGCGGATTTGGAAGCAAAAAATTAGCTGTATAGGTCTGATAATGTTGCATTTATAATGTTGAATAATGTTGAGTTTATTGAATAATGTTGAATTTATTAAATATTACACAGTAAAATACATCAAACGCAGTGGTACATATTGCATTTCCATCATGATTAATTAATTCATACATTGGCATATTGCACATTGACGATGATATTCAAGTAAATTAGGTAAAACAGTATATACAGAATATGTTACAGAACTGCGTGATTATAGAATTAAAATAAAGACTCACCTGTGTGTCCCAGGATTGTGGCTGTAAAATAAGACAAAAAACTGTTGAGATATTGTGTCTAAGAGAAGAACAATTCAATATATATAAATGTGGGATGTATCAATACTTGTGAGTGATTAAGAATTGATGTGCCATATGGTAATATGAAAGATCTGGACATAAGATTTTTTTTGTCACACAAAGAATCCTATCAACAAGAGTTATATCCACTTTTCTAAGTAATAAAAATGTTGTCTCGGTTTTTACTAGAAATGTTTTTCTTGCCACGTATGAGGTGATTGTGGATGTATTAGTGCACTTGCAACAACAACAGTTGAGAACTGTCCGTGATACTTTTTTTTTTGTTTAGCAAAAAATTTTCAGGACAAGCTTTCATGGTGTACCCCCTTCTTCAAGGTCCATACTGGTATTGGTACGGCTTGGACCTTGAAGGGGACACACCCTGAAAGCTTGTCCTGAAAATTAGTATTTTAGTGCAAATAAAAAAAGTATCACCAACAATACTCAACTGTTGTTACCTCGCAGCAACTTCAAGTAAAATGTTCTTCTCTTTTGCAGTTCTTTTGAAAATAGTTACTAGATATTTGTTCATTGATTAAGTAATTAGAATAAGTAACAACATTTGGTAGATATGGAACAAATAGGTAAATAATTTAATATATTGACAATAATCAAAGCAGATACTTACAGATGAAGACTATCAGAGCTGTGGACCGGACCGTCATTTCAGCTTCGTGGTTCAGTATTAACGAGTGTAGACGATACGAGGACTTTAAGAAGTGTTTGGTTTTCTGGGACGCCTGGAGGGCTCATGTTATTAATGCCCACACAGAAGAATAAAGAATAAAGAAACTCCGGTAGGAAAAAAAAGTTGACCCCCCCGAGTAGGTTCCCCCAACTTATAAGGGTTAAAATACTTCCCCAACTTATAAGGGTTAAAATACTTGATTTATGCCTGGGGGCATGTTACGTACCTGGTCAGAGGCCAAAGTGCTGAGAGGGCTTCCCTTGCAGCTATGTGCAGAGCACCCCTGAAGGTGGTGGCAGGGAGTGCTATGCCCAAAGAAGCAGGAATTGCCAGCTGGGCCAGGCTGAGGTGATGAGGATGCACTGGCAGGAGTCCCTCAGGAGAACCAGATGAGGCTTGGGGAGAAGGGAGAGCCAGGAGCGGAGTCAGGAACCAGGCCAGAAGTCATGTGGAATATCAGCCAGGACTAGCAAGCAGAGTCAGGAGTCAGCCGGGGTCATGCACTGGAAATCAGGCAGCAGCGGAGTCAGAAGAGGAAGCCAGAGGTCATACATGGATCAGCAGGCAGAAACAGAGTCACTGGAACAAGCTGAGAGTCAAAGCCAAGAATGGAGACAAGACAGGTCAAAGAGAAGCCGGGGCAGTAACCGGAAATCCAATAATAGCAGGAACAGGAACTCAGGAACACAGGGGAGCTGAAGATCATCCAGCAACTAGTGCCTGATGCTACTGGCTTTAAATAGACCACTGGGTGCCAGACTCTGTCACACATTGCGTGCGCCATGGTGCACGCGGGTATTCACCGGCACATGAATCTTCGTGCCCGCATGCGCATTAGCAGTGGCAAATTTCTATGTGGCAATCTGCGATTCTGTTGGGCATTAGCAGATGTGCCAGTTCTTCTGCGGACCGTTCTCGGACAGGGCATGAGAGAAAAACAGTTATACTTACCTTATTCTTCGTTCCTGCTGGCTTCCTCCCAACTGCACAACAGGTCCTCCAAAGCAGCTTTTCTTCACCGTTTTGTCACCGGTTGCAGGCACTGTGATGATCACAGAAAATGCAAGAGCACCAGTCCTAAGGACACCAAGTGTCCTCCCAAAACCGGGAGCGTAGTAAAAAGAAGAAGAGTCCCGGCTCGCAGGAGAGAAAGGAATAAGGTAAGTATACTTGCTTTTTCTGCTCCCCTCTAGACAAAAATGAGTATGTAACCCTTGATGTGCAGGAGGAGACCCACTGCAAGGCTCAGTCTTATTTCACCAGGCAGGGGGGCTCCCCCCACACTGCAAGGGTTAAGAGCTTGATTTTGTCTACGATGGCAGGCTATCCATATTTTTTTCAGGTTTTCTCTTCTCCATACAACTGCTCCCAAAAATTCTTCTGTTGGGCGTTCCATGGGTTGCAGAAGTCATCACTCGCAGGACCAGGATTCCTGCATTGTGAGGATGCCGAGGGCCCCCCAAACCCATGAGTATCACATGGTACAGCACAGCAATGGGTTCCATGGAAACAAGAAATAAGGTAAGTATTATTGTTTTTTTGTTTCTAACAAAAATGAGCATTTACCTCTTGCAGTGCAGGGAAGCGGAGTTTGTCCCTTTGGCCTGTCCTGTATTGATGTATGACATGGTAGAAAAAACTGGTAGAAAAAAACAAAGTGGAGGTAACAGGTATACCACACCCAGAAGTATGGAATATATGGAGATACATAATATAGGTACCTGTATTAGATTTGTGACTCTCTCCTCAATACATAGATTTTCTGTAATTTTTTTTTCCATTTCTATTTTCCTTATTTAGTTGTCGCTAAATTTTGTTTAGTTTTCATTGAAATTAGTTTTGTTTATTAGTTTTCTAATGAATCCCAACTTTTCCAAACAATTAAAATTCAGATCGGTCAAAAAATGATCGACCAATTCAAATTCTGTGTAAAGAATAGCTGGTTGTTAAGCAGCGGGCCGAGAATCCGGCAGCCCGTGTCCTTAACAACCATGAGTTATCATCTGTCAGCGGGCTTCCCCACTGACAGGCGAATGTAAAGAATGCTGGCAATTACAAAAATGTAAAGAACAACAACCTGGGGTCTATGCCAGGCACTTCAGGTCTGATATGGAATTTAAGGGGACTCCCATAGCAAAATATTTTAAAAAATGGCTTGAGGTCCCCCCAAGATCCATAATGGATCCGTATCTGATCATTCAGCCTGGCAGGTCAGGAAAGGGAGGGACGAGTGAGCACCCCCCCTCCTGAACCATATCAGGCCACATGCCCCCAACATGGAGTGGTAGGCGCTTTGAGGTAGGAGACTCTGCTCCCCCACCTCAAAACACCTTTTCCCCATGTTGATGGGGACAAAGGCCTCATCCCCACAACCGCAGCCAGTGGTTGTGGGGGTCTGTGGGTAGGGGGCTTATCGGAATCTGGAAGCCCCCTTTAACAAGGGGCCCCAGATCCCAGCCCCCCTATGTGAATAAGTATCGGGTACATACAGTATCTCACAAAATTGAATGCCCCCCTCACATTTTTGTAAATATTTTATTCTATCTTTATATGCTGGTGGATGTTAGAGACCTTGCGCTCCTCCGTTTGAGGATTCCCCACAGATGCATCCTCAGGTACGTGATTTTTCAATGAAGGGCTGCTCTGTCAGAGTATATGTATGTGGGGCGGTCCTTAAATCGGTTGTATACCCCCACAAAAAAATTTTTGTATACACCTGTAAGGCAAAAGGCATAATGAGCTAGTATGCACCGCATACTAGCTCATTATGAAATACTTACCTTAGAACGAGGCATCGGTAACTCACCTGGTTAATGCCGAGGGAGCTGACATGTTGCCTCGGCCTGTCTTCCGGGTATCGCGGCTCCAGCACTGTGAGCGGCTGGAGCCATGATGTCATCACTCCCGTGCACTTCTTTCCAGCAAAGTCTGGAGTCTGCAGTGCTCTCAGCCGAGAATCCCCTGTGCGCATGCGCCGGTGAAGTCAGCGGCTCATTGCGAGGGGAGTATCTCCTGAACTGTAAAGGTTTAGGAGATATTATTTTTACCTACAGTTAAGCCTTATTATAGGCGGTGGTTAAACACATAGGGAGAGAGAGACAGTATAATTTATTTTGAGTTAGATAGAGCAGGCAGATGAGTCCGTTAGCTTCAGTTACAGTGTGTAGAGGATATATATGCATCCCAGGTGTGTTGTATATATATTTATACACTGTATTCAGTTTAGCTAGATCCGTTCCTGTTATTCTCTTCATAATATACTGACAGGCAGGGAGCTGTGCTATTTTCACTTAGTGTACTGTGTCCTTTGCACAGTGTGCACCTAAAGCTTTACCTGAATACAATTGCCAGTGTTCTCATACTAATAATACTACAGGCAGGCAGCTGATTCTGCTAGCTGCAGTATAATCAGTATATATATACATCCTAGCTTCGTGCAGCTACATCTCCCTGCAGGCCATTATTATGTCTAGAAGGCCAACAATGAGACGCAGACAGTCACGAGCCAATAAAAGAGGACAAGCAGGCTCTGTGTCTAGAGGCAACAGTGCTGGTTGTGGACACAGTGCCTCCTCATCAGCATGTGGCCGTGGGACACGCTTGTTCTTTTTTTCGGCAGCTAGCCGTGTTGAGCCGCAACATGCCAACTTGGTAGAGTGGATGACCAAGCCGTCCTCATCCTCCTCACCCTCTCTCACCCAGGCTCAGGGTACTTTGTTTGGAAAAGCAGCTGCCAATGCAGCCACTTCCCTTGGCTCAATGGCATCAGTCACTCCTTCCTTCCCTAGCCCCACCATGTCCTCCTGAGGAGTCCCCCAAACTGTTTGACCTCAGTGTTGGGTACATGCTCCAGGAGGATGCCCAGCGTTTTGAAGGCTCTGATGATGGTGCCCAGCTAGAGGAAGGCAGTAATGTGAGCCCAGAGAGAGGGGGTGCCCAAGAAGGACAGCAATCTGGCAGTCATGTTTCCCGAGCTGCAGCATACTGCCAGGTTTGCTCCAGTGATGAGGAGGGAGGGGATGATGAGGTCACTGACTCCACATGGGTGCCTGATAGGAGGAAGGAGGAGGAGGAGGCACATCTCCAACGAGGCAGGATGCCCTCCAGGGGCCAGCTTAAGGGCAGCACACTGACTGCATCACACCGCAGAGCTCTGCAGCTGTCTCTGTGCGTTATTCCAAAAGTTCTTTGGTGTGACCCTTTTTTGAGACGAGTGCATCATTTTGCACTGCTGCTATTTGCAACATATGTCTCAAGCGTATCTCGCGTGGCCAAAACATCAGCCGCTTGGACACCACATGCTTGACCAGACATATGTCGACCTGCCATGCAGTTCATTGGCAAGCGTACCTAAGAGGCCCACGCCAAGAAGTGGCTCCTCATCAGCTGGGATCTCCAACCCCACTATACCTTCAGTCCTCTCTGAAGCACTGAGAGGAATGAATTTGTACAATTAG
This sequence comes from Lithobates pipiens, assembly GCF_037356315.1. NCBI lineage: Eukaryota > Metazoa > Chordata > Amphibia > Anura > Ranidae > Lithobates > Lithobates pipiens. Next base: position 49,424,335 of record NW_027507791.1, read on the forward strand.
GTGTGTCACAGCCAAGTATTTGTGGGCAATCTGCTATCTGTACACTGACATCACATTGTACCAGGCAAATTTCCCTGCCCCAGCTGCTGCACCACTGTCCACATGCCCAGCGGTTGAATGCTAGCTTGGCTAAATTGCTAGCACTTCAACTGCTTCCTTTTCAGTTGGTAAACTCTGCCCCCTTCCGTGAGTTTGTGGAATGTGCGGTTTCTCAGTGGCAGGTTCCCAAACGCCACTTTTTCTCATGCAAGGCGATTCGGGCTCTCTATTGGCATGTGGAAGGCAATGTCTTGGATTCGCTGGACAGGGTGGTCAGTGGTAAGGTGCATATTACCGCTAAATCATGGTCCAACAGACATGGACAGGGATGTTACCTATCTTTCACGGTGCATTGGGTGACTTTGCTGGCAGCTGGGAAGAGTGGTGCATATATATGTATGTATGTATATTTGTAAATATTTTATTTTATTTATATTTTATCTTTTCATGTGACAACACTGAAGAAATGACACTTGTCTACAATGTAAAGTAGTGAGTGTACAGCTTGTATAACAGTGTACATTTGCTGTCTTCCTCAAAATAACTCAACACACAGCCATTAATGTCTAAACCGCTGGCAACAAAAGTGAGTACACCCCTAAGTGAAAATGTCCAAATTGGGCCCCAATTTGCCATTTTCCCTCCCCAGTGTCATGTGACTCATTGGTGTTACAAGGTCTCAGGTGTGAATGGGGAGGAGGTGTGTTAAATTTGGTGTTATTACTCTCTCATACTGGTCACTAGAAGATCAACATGGCACCTCATGACAAAGAACTCTCTGAGGATCTGAAAAAAAGAATTGTTGCTCTACATAAAGATGGCCTAGGCTATAAGAAGATTGCAAAGACCCTGAAACTGAGCTGCAGCATGGTGGCCAAGACCATACAGCGGTTTAACAGGACGGGTTCCACTCAGAACAGGCCTCGTCATGGTTGACCAAAGAAGTTGAGTGCACAGTCTCAGTGTCATATCCGGAGGTTGTCTTAGGGAAATAGACGTATGAGTACTGCCAGCATTTCTGCAGAGGATAAAGGGGTGGGGGGTCAGCCTGTCAGTGCTCAGACCACACGCCGCACACTGCATCAAATTGGTCTGCATGGCTGTCATCCTAGAAGGAAGCCTCTTCTAAAGATGACACACAAAAAAGCTCACAAACAGTTTCCTGAAGACAAGCAGATTAAGAACATGGATTACTGGAACCATGTCCTGTGGTCTGATGAGACCAAGATAAACGTATTTGGTGTCAGATGGTGACAAGCGTGTGTGGTGGCAACCAGGTGAGGAGGACAAAGACAAGTGTTTCTTGCCTACACTCAAGCATGGTGGTGGGAGTGTCATGGTCTGGGGCTGCATGAGTGCTGCCAGCATTGGGGAGCTACAGTTCATTGAGGGAACCATGAATGCCAACATGTACTGTGACATACTGAAGCAGAGCATGATCCCCTCCCTTCAGAGACTGGGCCGCAGGGCAATATTCCAACATGATAACAATCCCAAACACACCTCCAAGAAGGACACCTCTCTTGCTAAAGAAGCTGAGGGTAAAGGTGATGGACTGGCCAAGCATGTCTCCAGACCTAAACCCTATTGAGCATCTGTGGGGCATCCTCAAACAGAAGGTGGAGGAGCGCAAGGTCTCAAATATCCACCAGCTCTGTGATGTCATCATGGAGGAGGGGAAGAGGACTCCAGTGGTGACCTGTGAAGCTCTGGTGAACTCCATGCCCAAGAGGGTTAAGGCAGTGCTGGAAAATAATGGTGGCCATACAAAATATTGACACTTTGAGCCCAATTTGGACATTTTCACTTAGGGGTGTACTCACTTTTGTTGGCAAAGGTTTAGACATTAATGTCTGTGTGGAGTTATGAAGTTATTTAGAGGGGACAGCACATTTACACTGTTATACAAGCTGTACGCTCACTACTTTACATTGTAGCAAAGTGTAATTTCTTCAGTGTTGTCACATGAAAAGATAGAATAAAATATTTACAAAAATGTGAAGGAGTGTACTCACTTTTGTGAGATACTGTATATATATATATATATATATATATATATATATATATATATATATGTATACACACATATACATATATACACACTATTTTGCCAAAAGTATTGAGACACTTGCCTTTACTCGCACATGAACTTTAATGGCATCCCAGTCTTAGTCCGTAGTGTTCAATATTGTTTACACGTGCGTGTAAAGGTAGGTGTCCCAATACTTTTGGCAATATAGTGCATAATATATATTTACAAGATGAAGCCGGTCTTCATGAAACCTTCTAAGCAAAGATCTTGACCAAGAGAGGCTCTATAACACCCAAGGTAAAAAATGTCAAATTTTTGTCTTTTCTTTTTGTTATGTCCTTTATATTACTTATATTATTGATAATTTACCCTATGCCAGTATAATAATTTAAATCATCATAAAAAATGTCTATCGCCAAGGATATGACATTTATTGCCCCACCTCAAAACACATTCAAATATTAAATTCTGTGCAATTGCTGGTTTATAATTTCTCCAGCCACAACTGTTGGTGAGCCACTTTAGAACTTTTCGGATGAACGGAGCACATTAGCCATCTGAATTTAAGAAGTGTTGGATCACGTTGTTCCAGCCTTTTTGATTGAGAACTGGGATTTTGATTTCAGGAATTTTTTGGACTTTTGCACTTTTGGATGCAATTTTTGTTTTAAGAAAATATTTCAATAATTAACCATATACAAAATAAGTCCTTCAACACACAATTATGACACATATATGGTCTTGCACAGTTTAAAGATTAGGTGTATATAAATCCAGTCTTTGAGTTCTATACACTTATTTTTCATTGTTATTTTTTTGTTTATCATATGGTTTATCATATGGTAATTAATATATATTTTTTTTCACACACACACTATTGTCCACAGATTTGAGAGTATTGTTTTCAACACATCGAATGTTGCATTAATACGGACATTTATTCAGTGAAGAAGCATTTGCACTTTATTTAGATTATTATATAGAGAATTTTCAGTTTCACATATTATGAATATTATTTAAGTTACTCCACATATAAGAGGAGGGGCAGATTGTTTCAGTGAAGGGCTGAGATTTTTGAATCATATAAAGTTCATATTTTCTAGAACTAATATATATTTAGTACAAATTGTGAATACAATTGTGGATATTCTAAAGCAGGGGGTCTCAAACTGGTGGCCCTCCAGCTGTTGCGAAACTACAAGTCCCATGAGGCATTGCAAGGCTGACAGTTACGAGCATGACTCCCACGGGCAGAGGCATGATGGGACTTGTAGTTTTGCAACAACTGGAGGGCCTCCAGTTTGAGACCCCTGTTCTAGAGCTTTGCGCTGCAAACGTATTTATTGCATTATCTACCATTAGTCTACTAGGATTGAGCAGCAGCATTCTCAATTGGGATCCACAATTGTCCAGGTAGTTATGTGGTGCTAATTCCTCTTTTCTCTTGTGTAAGATTGAGCTTTGGCAAGTTGATGGTATAAATGCGCAGGCAGAGTTACTGATTGGTTGAACAGCCTATCATTCCAGCACAGGAATCATGGCTTGCAACTAGAGGATGGTAGGAAAGAAATTGGTGATGGTATTCCAATGGGGACCTTAATCGTTTTATGCCCACAAAACGGGCTCCTTGAGACCTTTGTTACCTAATAAGTTTTGCTCATTCTTTCCCTTGCTGTAAAAAAAAAATTCGAATGCCTTAAGAACATCATTAATTTAGTAATTAGAATGATCCAAGGAGGACTTAACTGATGACTTACCTGTTGGCAGGTACCAAAAAACCAACACAAATAAAAGTAGAAGCTCCATCTTGCTATGGCTTCTAGAGGTTAGCGAGGTCTACGATGGCAGGTTGTGAGTCCAGTGAACCAGAGAACTTGTTTTGTGTTCAATACCTTTCAACAAACCGCTGAGATGTTAATGCACCAAACCTCATTTGTAGGTTGGGTCAACGGTGTGTCTGGGTCATTTTCCATTTGAGTCCCCAATTCTGAGAGCTCGGACCAATGAACTGACCACACAGATACGTGACATGTGTATAGAGATGGTAATAGTTAGCTTTGAGGTTAAGGCTATACAGCTAAAATTTTGAAAAAGGCTTTCTTTTCTGCGGAAAATATGCTTCAAGTCAGACATGTATTCTCTCTCATCTTGGTTTCTACATAATAAGTTCCGGCAAAGGTCTATGGGTATGAGCAGAATGCAGTGACTAATAGCAAACAAGTGGGTTTCATATTTTTAAGTGGTGCTTTAACTAAACTGCTAAATACACTTATACACTTTAGAAATGTATGTAAAGTATGTTTTATCAGCCAGAATATTTGTAATTTTGTAAAAACCCAAACTCTTAAATCCAATTTAATGCAATGACAAAAAGGTCATGCTTTTTTTATATGTAGCCGGCTGCTGTTGGATTGGCCTCAAGACTGGATTGGCTAAGACTGGTAATGTAGAATTACAGGCTCATACATGTCTGCTATCTCTCTATGGGTATTATACGCCCTCTTTTCACTGGGCAGCATGGGGTTGTAGAGGAAGAAGAGCTACTGAAGAGGATTATGGGAGATGTAGTTCTGCTGTAGAGTGGAGGTATTGCTCCAATGCTGGAAAAGACTACAGTTCCCAGGAGGCCAGGGCCCTGGAGGGAGGAGTGGAGGGATTCATAGTGCACTGCCCGGGAAAGTTTGAGGCAGTTGAGAGCAGGACGTGGAAGAGTACACACCTTCGGGGGGTAGCTCTCCCAACTGATCAGGGTCTCTGCTAGGAGCATGGCCTGTGTAGCAACACTGCCAGCAGTAAGTGGACATTGCTGAAACTGCCGCTCGTCGGTTCCAGCGTGCTCCAAAGAAAGCAAGAGTATTGGCTGATCATCTTCAGCATCGCCATCATTCATTGTGCGGGTTCACCAGAGCTCAAATCATCAATCCATGACAAGCCCCTCCTTCATTGGAATTCAACGGGGAAGTACAGGACTGGTGAGGGGGTTCTTAAACACTGTATGGCAGGAACTGAGTCACTTTAGAACTTTTTGGATGAAAGGAGCACATTAGCCATCTGAATTTAAGAAGTGTTGGATCACGTTGTTTCAGCCTTTTTGATTGAGTATTGGGATTTGGATTTCAGGATTTTTTTGGACTTTTTTTTACATAGATGCACTTTGGGGGATATTAAGACATTTTTTGTTTTAAGAAAACTGAGCGTTACCATTAACATTGTAGCACTGTGGGAAGTGATTAGTAAATTTTTTTAGTTTTGTTGTGATTAGCTGTGATTGACCAGAGCTAATCACATGGTACAGATGGGCTGTAATTGGCCCAGTACCCTCCATGTGAACACATTGACTCTGACCATCTCCCGTATCATATTCAGTCTCTGACCATCTACTGTAGTATGTCCGCAGTCTCTGACCATCTCCTGTATTATGTCCACAGTCTCTGACCATCTCCTGTATTATGTCCACAGTCTCTGACCATCTCCTGTATCATGTTCACAGTCTCTGACCATATCCTGTATTATGTCCACAGTCTCTGGCCATCTCCTGTATTATGTCCACAGTCTCTGACCATCTCCTCTAGTATGTCTGCAGTCTCTGACCATCTCCTGTAGTATGTCCGCAGTCTCTGACCATCTCCTGTAGTATGTCCGCAGTCTCTGACCATCTCCTGTATCATGTTCACAGTCTCTGACCGTTTCCTGTATCATTTTTATAGTCTCTGTCCATCTCCTGTATCATGTTTACAGTCTCTGACCATCTCCCGTAGTATGTCTGCAGTCTTTGGGGGATATTAAGAAAATTTTTGTTTTAGTAAAATATTTCAATAATTAACCATATCCGATGGAGACACACAGTCGGATTTTCCGACAATACAGTCCGATCGGACACATTCCGTCGGAATCTCCGACCGTGTGTACAAGGGCTCACACTTGGGAGACCCGCTGACAGCTCAAAGAACCAAGCCTGAAAGTATCGGTTTCAGGTATCGGTGCATTTGCATGATTACCGATACTTGTGCAAATACTCGGTATCGGCACCGATACTAGTATCGGTGCAACCCTAATTACAAGAATAAATAAATACATAAATAAACATTCCATTATATAGCATAGTTTGTAGGCGCTATAACTTTCACGCAAACCAGTTAATATACATTTATTTATTTATTTTTTACATATGTAGCAGAATACATTTTGTCCTAGAATTAAGGAGAAATTCAATTTTATTTAGAATTTTTATAGGATATGCTTTATAACAGAAAAAAAATAATAGTTTATTTTGAATTTTTTTTTAAATTATTGCACAAAAAATAAAAAAAACCCAGTGGTGATCAAATACCACCAAAAGAAATCGCTATTTGTGTGAAAGAAATTATATCAATTTAATATAGGTACAGAATTGCATGACCGTGCAATTGCCAAGAAACGCAGTGGCGAATATCAAAATATGCCCTGGTCAAAACGGGGGGTAGAATCTTCTGGAGCTGAAGTGGTTATGTCATCTGCTTTCTTGAAATCAACAACGAATACCACAATACACTTGGATGTGGCATGTCGAGATGGGGAAAAAAGAAAACGAAAAACCACAGAAGGTGATGGGGGGGAAAAAAGAGAAAGAAATAAAAAGGGGCAAGGAAGCAGAGTGGGGAACCTGCCGATTTCCTCACCCTTCTTCCTTGCCCCTTTTTTCTTTTTCTTTTTTTAAGCCTTGCGGCTTCACTACCCGTTGCCTACTGCGCATGCGCGAGTCACACAGCGCTTTGTGAATGGCACGCCACCTTCCCCAGAAGACAACAGGAGGAGGACAAGACTGAAGATCACCGCATTGTCGGAAGTGGCAGGTTAAGACAATCTGCCTAGCAACAGCCATTTTTGGTAAGTAAAAAAATAAAAATATTTTCTATTTTTTTTTTCTTCACATTTTTAGGAGCATTTTAATGTCTTTTTTTTTTTTGGGGTAGCCCTCCGCTTTAAGTGGTCGTGCATTTATTTCACTTTCTTTTTACCTCGTATAATGAGTACGCGTTTTTATTTTAAAGGGATATGTTGACTTTGATACTCAAACCTGCATGTCAAACGTAATGATTGATTTCCCAACACCCAAGATGGAGGAAGTTGCACTCACAATAACACTCACACTTACACTCACTGTTTATGCTACACGCCCCACCCCCACCACCACCTATATTTTATTGTAGCGGTACCCTCATAGGGGGCTGCTGACAATTGTGGTGTGTCTGTCACCATGCCCAGCCCAGCATTCAATCTCAGACACTCCGAGACATAAAGCAGTCAGTGAACTTAGTTTTTTTTAGTTTTATTGAGGGGTATAATTTGGATGGAGATGGGGGCTATGGGATTCCCACCGTGGATAAAAGAAAAATTGGTTTTGGGACAACTATGTACACTCCCTGTACATACTCCTTCAGCTTTCTCCTGCACAACTTGCTTGAAGCTCATCACTCCTCACTCCACCAGAACATCACTTGCTGCAGACTGATACTTCTAGTCACCTCCAGCACATCACTTGGTTCCCCAGGAACAGCTAGCACTATTTGTTGGTTAGGCCTGATACTGATTCAGCCAGGCCTCAGCAAATGCCCTTTGCAGGCTGAGGCTGGGACCACGGGCCCCAATGGTGTAACAGAAAAGTACTTGTGCTAGCTGCCCAACTACAGCTACTGATCCTAGTTAGGCCCTGTCAGCCCTCCTGGCTGAAGCTGCCTCTTTCCACTGCCCCTTCCACCACAGTCCACACTGATTCAGCCAGGCCTCAGCAAATGCCCTTTGTAGGCTGAGGCTGGGACCGCAGGCCCCAATTGTGTATCAGAAAAGTACTTGTGCTAGCTGCCCAACTACAGCTACTGATCCTAGTTAGGCCCTCTCAGCCCTCCTGGCTGAAGCTTTCCACTGCCCCTTCCACCACAGTCCACACTTCTGGTTCTGCACCCATCTCAGACTGCAAACTCCCAGTCCACTCAGGCGTGCCTCCCCAGTCCTTCTGACTGTGCTTCACTCACTAGCCCTCCTGGCTGTGACCAGTTGTCTTCCCAGGAGTCTCTTAGCCCTGCTCTCTCCTGCTGTCCTCTTCTTGCTCTCTCTTGTGCCTCTGGTCCAGGACCAATTCATGTGTTCCTGAAAGTGTTCCCAACTGCGCCCGGGGCCCAGGCCCAAGGTCACCCCCCCAGACTGGGGAGCTCCCTCGAAGTCCCAGACAGCCTCAGCACTCTCTCCCTCCAGCTCTTCCATCCGACAACTCCTCCCCACCTGGTCTGACCCTGGGTATTTAAGGAGGCCTGCCCCCTACCAATTCATGTTGGGGATTGGTCAGGGCTCCCTAAAACACTCCAGGCAGTGCCACCTCTCCTTTCCTCCTCTCTTTCCAGAACCTTCCAGCAAACTCTAGAAAGAAGAGGGAGGTCTCAGTGATGCTGCCTGTGAGTCACCAGCCTCTATCCTGAGCCACTCCCAGCCCAGATCAGCCAGGCCTGCCTAAATTCACCTGTCCTCCAAAAAATCACCTTAGCACCTACCTACCTAGAGGGTGCTACATTATAATTAAAATTTTTCTCTAACATAGATCAATAGCGAGAAAATAAAAACCCTCCTCTCCCTTCACTTCGCTTCCCTTCCCTCTCCCCTTCTATTCTCTTCTCTTCTCCCCTTTTCTTCTCCTCTCACTTTTTCCTCTCCTCCTCTCCCTTTTTCCTCTCCTCCTCTCCTCTCCTCTTCATCTCTCTTCTCTTCTTCGCCTCTCTTCTCCTCTCCTTTTCTCTCCTCTCCTCTTTTCTTCTCATCTCCTCTTTTTTGTAATTAACACCAGCTACATTTCTAATGAAGTGACCTAGTAAAAAAATCTCTGGCCTTATAAGAAAAAAAGTTTTAGCACAAGGATCTGCTTTAGTGGGTCCAAGAACTAATGCAGTTTTAGGCAAAGCACGGTGGAATGCATCAGCACTGTTAGCATAATAAATCTATACATAATAGCAACGATGAAAATAAATTTATTCCCCAAACAAGGGTTAGTCTTTAAAATATTATAATGGGGTGATGCTATCTGGTCATTACAGATAGAGATCAGCAGAGGTCTTCTTTAATATGGTGCTTTTCTGCATTGCACAGCGGCATAGGTGACGTCCTGTAAAGGTACAAGAATGAAATATATTGATCGATATAAATCATTTCTTATTTTATAGACTTTATTTTAAACCTTTTATATATGCGCTCCATAATACTGTTAACCATAGAAAGCTTGCAACCTTAAACTTTGTAACTGCACTGTACACATGGACCAACACCTAAGGGCATTGATAACTCCAATGTGATCTGAACATCTGTCCTCATAGACGTCAACCTTAACCAGCAAGCAAAAAATGTAACTTGGCTATGACACTTTTCAACTATCGCACCTAATTATTCACTTATAGCTACTACTCGAGTTACCCTGCCAGGGCCAAACTCTGAGCAAAATCTTGCTTTCCCTGGTACCTTGCCACCTGGGGGTTACTGCTGGGCCAACATCTGAAGAATATAATTCGCTGAGCAATTTATTGGAATGGTTGCATCACGCTACTGCTTACTGCTCTATCCTGCCACCCTTAGGCTCCTACCAGACCCAAAATCTGAATAATATTTTACTATTCCTTGTACAACTTTTGAAATGAGGGTCTGGCCCTGCTTGTGCACCAGGTCATGCCTACTGCTCTAGTTACCTTGCCTATCAGGACCTACCAGGACCAAAATTGTTTGCAAGAATATACTGTATTACTATTCCTGGGACAGTTTTTGGAATGAGTGCCTCGCCATATGTGTGCACTAGTTATCATGCCACCCTAAGGCTTCTACCTACTACCAGGCCCAAACTCTAAAGAATATAAATACAATTCCTTATACAATATTCTTTAATAAAGTGTTCACCCTACTTGTACACCAACCTATGCCTACTGCTCTAGTCACCAGGACTCCCACCAGGAATAAAATCTGAAGAATATTGTGACGAGAGGCACTTTGGGCAGCCCATGGAACCCAGTTTCCCTTGGAGAGGTTGGGAAACCCTTGTTTCAGCTCCCCATGTCCCACTTATGTGTAAGTCAACCTGTATCTATTAGGGGCACAGGGTGACCGAGAAAATTATGACAGTGAGAATGTGGTTTACTTCAAATGCAACATTGTATGAGCTTTGCCTCATAGCCTGTTGTAGACCGTTGCCATGCCATCTGCAATTCCTGATTAATCAAAGCATTGCTTAGATGTGGATGCCATGGTCTTCAATGTAGGAGAGGAACAGTCTGCTACTGAGGTCTCCTGCTATAGTCTGTTGCCTACTAGGCTGAGGAAGATCACCGTTTGTATTGTAAATTGTGCTAATTGGAATAATGTTTGTCTCTGCTAGCAAACTCTTGTGGGATGTGTTTATACTTATAACAATGTGTATTGTACTTTGGGAGTTTAATGCAGGCAAGTCTGACCTGAAGTGGGGATATCTGATTAATCACAACATTGTCTGGGTGGGCATTGAGTCACCTAGGCTGGTTAAATGACAAGTTAATTAGCTCATGTTAATTATGTTTCTGGTTACAGTTTGTATTGTTAGGGTAATATGATCAGGAGGGGCCGCCCTCCTGTGGGATATAAAAGTATGTGTCTGAGTTTCAAATAAAATGTTCCATGTTTAGACAAGCTATTGTCAGCTAGTCTTGTACGATCTGCTATAGTATCTGATATTGATGTTCCAACTGGAGGATGCGGTATACTGACAGAAGCACTCAAGCGGAGTGTGTGGGAATCGGGCTCCATTCCAAATATAATTACTCTTTTTAGTAAAAATGTTTTAATGAAGATCTTGTCCTACTTGTGGGCTGCTAAAGTTTTCTTTCCTTTTTTTTTTAAAGGTAGTTTTATTTATTTTTCAGTCAACAAAACTGAGAAAAACTGAACAGGGTACATACTAACAGACCAGCAATACATACTGATATAAGGCCAATTTCGTACATAGACACATAAGCATTGCTCGCAAAGCCCAAAGCCTTAAGCACAACTCCAACAGAAAACAGCTGATGAATTCACAACATAAGGTGCAAAAAAGGAAATATAGCCAGTATAGGTAAAATAATAAGGCACAAAACTTACATAGCTTGACCAGGACCACTAAGGCAACAGAATATAAATCAAACTCGACCTCTATGTTGTCTGAGACTGCAGAAGTCCAACTCGACCAAATTCTATCGCATTTTTTTGGAAAACCATTGCAGTGTAAGTCATTTTGTACATAGTTAGGGTTTTATTTATTAAATCGATGTACATTTTCAAGCTAGGAAGGTCTGGTTTCTTCAACTGTAAAACAATAGTTTTTTTAGCATCAAAGAAGAGGAACCTCAGCAAAGTTTTTTGGGAATCGCGAAGGCCCTCATCCTCAAGGTCTCCTAGGAGTCATCTAATGAGGGTACATATATTGGGTAAGGCTAACTTCTCTTCTGTAAATGTAGTAATCATAGACCAAAGCCGTCGCATACCTTGGCAATCCCATATCATGTGAAAAAAATCTCCAGTGGCAACGTGGCACCTATAGCATTCTGGGGAATCCAATCTACCCATTTTGCACAATCTATCACCTTATTCCCGACTGCTATGACCCCATAAAGCTGGTTCCCCAACACTTCCACCCAAGAGTCATGCTGCAATGCTGGTATAGCTGTCTGCCATTGAGCTTTAATCTTGTCTAGATGAGGATAGAAAAACCCCTTTGACACTGGGGCCGCCCATGTGTTAGCGCTAATTCCAAGCAATAAAATCTAGAAACCAACTTAGAATAATTATTTTCGAATAACAGAGTTTCCAGTTCTGAGGGCTAAAGTAGGACATCCCCCTAGCCGAACTGGGCTGCTACTGCGTGATGATGTTATACATAAGGGAAAAAATAAGTGTTAGGAATGCTGAGTTCAGCTCTTAGTGCGGAAAATGATTTAAATGTCCTGGAAGAAAACAGTTGATGAGCATACTTAAGCTCAGCATGGTACATCATGAAGCTTAGCAAGCTCTGCCAGATTGATGTTGAACCACAATGGGACATTTGGAGATTGGGTAAGAGAGGATCCATGTATCTTATGATTACAAATGTGAAAATTTTTGTAGGAGAGCTTCAGAACACTTGCACCTGTAGAGGATTACGGTCCGTTTCTGCCTGCTGCTCTAGTTACCTTACTAACCCAGCGCTCCTGCCAGGATCAAAATCTGAAAAATGTATTACTATTCCCTGTACAAATATTGGATTGAAGGTCTCATCCTACTTGTGCATTGACCTTTGCCTACTGCTCTAGTTACCCTGCCAACCCAATACTCCTGTCAGGCTGAAAATTTGAAGAATACATTACTGTTTCTTGTATTGGCTCAACCTACTTGTGACCTGGTCTATGCCTACTGTTCAGCTCACACAGTGTTCATATTCTTCCTAAATCTCAAAAAAGATATAAGAACTGGAGCGTTACATCAGAGTATTAAAGTCCAAAATATGTTATTTCAACTATGAAGTTCAAGCAGAATTTGCTTGTATAGCCAACTCTTTTCGGGCTCTAGGACACCCTTTTCATCGGGGCTTGATAAACAGAGGGAATGTCTAAGGCAGCCATCCTCAACTAGGGTTCCTCCAGAGGTTGCCAGGGGCACCTTGAGCTGTGGCTGACTGACCTCTTATTTTTATGGTTCTGCATAGTTCGGTGATCAACACCACTTGCATTTTATTTGTTCTATTAATTTTATTTGTTCTATTTTTTTTCTATAGGTTGAACTAGATGGATTTGTATCTTTTTTTTTTTTCAACCTGACTAACTATGTAACTATTAACTCAATTAACTTTTTAGCTATCTGTAAGGGTGGCATTTGGACCACCACTAAAGGGGAACATTTTTACCACTGGTCAGCAATGTAGGGGGTACTTTTCCCACTGACCACCAATGAATTGGTTTTTGCAATGGTTCCCCAACACATAGTTACATAGCTCTATAGTTAGTCAGGTTGAAAAAAGACACAAGTCCATCTAGTTCAACCAAAAAAACAAAAACAAAAAATTGTTTCAAGGGTTCCTCTGGGGTAAAAGGTTGATAAATGTTGGTCTATTGAATGGACTTTAGGCATTAGAGTCACAGAGTTGTTATAAGGCAGCTCTTAGCCCTTGTACACACGGTCGGAGATTCCGTCAACCAAATCCGTCGGATTTTGTCCGTCGGATCTTGTCCGAAACTGTTGCATACACACGGTCGGACAAAGTTGTCTAAAAATCCGATCTTTCAGAACGTGATGACGTAATTTCGTTACGATGGGACTACGTTCAGGCTAGTAACCAATAGCTTTGATGTAGGAATTTGATCTGAGCATGCGTGGCACTTTGTCCGATCGAAATTCTCTACACATGATTGGAGTATGTCCTATCGGACCAGTTTGTCGGAAAATATTTCCAGCAAGTTGGAAAATTTGGTCCGACGGAAACAGTCCGATGCATACCACACACAGTCGGATTATCCGACAACACGGTCCGATAGGACACCTTCCGACGGATTCTTCGACCGTGTGTACAAGGGATTAAACATGTTCCTCAACATCTAATGCTTCAATACTCTGGTGTCGTTCTCCAGTCCTTATCTCTTTTCCCGGTATCAGTCCAAAGTGGGCTTGGAAGCCCTTTGGTTTGGGAATAGAGCCAGTCTAGTGTTCCCACCATCTGCACACCACCATCTGGAATCAATACTTTGGGTACCCATCATCACCCATTAATCCTTCCAATTATTCTTCTGAACCTGATATTGTAAATCTTGCACTTAACCAATGTTTTTAAATATTGAATTATACTCACAGGTTCTCTGGTCAATGTTGAAGACCCTGGAAAATGAACATACAATAAATGTACACAATATTCACAATTTACTACTTCTCCTAGTCCATAACACGTGCATGGACAGACTTTAGTGAGGCAATGAAAACAATATGCCATCTACTGTGCAATTGGTTTAGGCTCAACAAGTGTCTAGCAATGATTCCAACTGCCTTTTCTGACAAACTGATATCCACTAGTAGGCTATGAAAATTTAATTCAAAATGTGAAAATATACTTTCTGGTATACTTAAAAAAAAAGTTCAGAATGGGAATTTATTAAAAATGTGCTGTAGTTCTTCAAACGTTGCTGTGTGTGTATGTTCCCCATTATAAATATGAATTATCATTATGTTGATCAATAGTGACAAACAGATTTTAAATTCAGATTTTCAACAGGAAGGAAATTCTGATTTTCAGTGGCTACTTTACATGATCAAAAAGTAATCCATCCCCTTCTCCGGTCACCGATTCTTTACCCCATCAGTTCTCAACCTTTTTATACTTGGGCCCCATCTGCCAAGTCCTGCCTATGCCTCACCCATTTCATCCCATTTCATTAAATATATTGCAAAATATAACAAAAATGTTATTATTTTATCAATATGCGTGAAAAAGTAATTTAAAAAAATACTCATATTTTAGACATTTTTTTATTCCATCAGGTATTGAATTATAACATATATAATAGGTTTCTATCTTGCCACCAGATAGAGCTATAGACACTCCTTCTCATTCTCATATGCTTTCCATATCTTCTTACCGCAGTGTTGTAAAAGGTCTATGTCTACAGGGATCAGTAGCTCAAGCCAAGATCTGAATACATAGGTGAATGAGTCAGAGCAGGTTTCAGTCATACAAAGAGAGCTTACAAGCAGGAGGAGACTACCACTGTGTTCTATGTGTCAATGCCACATAAATTTGTAAACAGCAAACAGGAACATGAACTCCTTCACAGGGATTACCTTTAGGTACACGATGCAGAATAAGGTTGGTGTAAGTGACTTCAGTGTCATCAGCTGACTCTCCGGCAACAACTGTGAAAGAGGGAGATGATAATGACATATTCTTCTGTATTAAAGTTGTACAATGCAACATATATTTAAAGACGTGCTCCACCAGGGCTGGACTGGGACAGAAATTTGGCCCTGGACTTCATCCAGACCGGCCCACTTACATTTTGAGTGTCCCATCAGCACTCCCTTACATCAGAGTGTCCCATCAGCACCCCTTACATCAGAGTGTCCCATTACCAGCCCCCTTACGTCAGAGTGTCCCATCAGCACTCCCCTACGTCAGAGTGTCCCATGAGCAGCCCCCTTACATCAGAGTGTCCCATCAGCACCCCCTAACATCAGAGTGTCCCATCAGTACCCCCTTACATCAGAGTGTCTCATGAGCACCCCCTTACATCAGAGTGTCCCATCAGCACCTCCTTACATCAGAGTGTCCCATCAGCACCCCCTTACATCAGAGTGTCCCATCAGCACCTCCTTACATCAGAGTGTCCCATCAGCACCCCCTTACATCAGAGTGTCCCATTACCAGCCCCCTTACATCAGAGTGTCCCATCAGCACTCCCTTACGTCAGAGTGTCCCATGAGCAGCCCCCTTACATCAGAGTGTCCCATCAGCACCCCCTAACATCAGAGTGTCCCATCAGCACCCCCTTACATCAAAGTGTCCCATCAGCACCCCCTTACATCAGAGTGTCCCATCAGCACCCCCTTACATCAGAGTGTCCCATCAGCACCCCCTTACATCAGAGTGTCCCATCAGCACCTCCTTACATCAGAGTGTTCCATCAGCACCCCCTAACCATCACCAGCCCCCTTACATCAGAGTGGCCCACTGAGCCATCGGCCCACCGGGAAACTCCCGGTAGTCCCGATAGCCAGTACATGCCTGTGCTCCACTTAAACATAAGAAAATAAATACTGTAACTTTGCAAAAGTGAAACTAAAAAAAAAAAAAAAAAATCACCTTTGAAAATATTTAATCAATCAATCCTCCTCAGTGTCCTGAACCTCCAGGTTGAATGACAGCATCGTTCAACCCACTTCCTGTGAGCCCAGGGCACTACTGCACTAAATTGTTTTAGAGAGTGACATACAGTCCAACAGGATGCATGCGCTGGAAGCAAAGAGGAAGGACTTGTGATGTCAGCAGACTGGACAGAAGACCCTTGGGAAAAAAAATGTGTGCACGTGTGTGTGTATGTATATACAGTATATATTTAATCAGCCATGATGTGCCTGCATTGCATACAGAAGCAGAAAGACCAAGAAATTATGCATTTTGGCCTAAAATAAAGTATGTAATAAAATTGAAAAGGTTTAATGTAAAATTTCTATTAGCATGTTGATGTGGAGGGAAAGAAGGAACCAATGAAGACAAAAAAATAGGAAGAATAAACTTTAGCTTTAAGTCATATATATTAGAGAAACTGCCTTTGGGCTTTTGATAGCATATTTGTACTACATCCTAGTCATTGGTACTCCTTTAATATATAGATAATGGTCATACATGTTAGAGAAATTTGAGGCTCTAGTTGCAGTCCTCTTCGTTGATGTGGACACCCAACGGTTGGCCAGTGTAGCTTGTGTCTGTACTTGAAGAGCAGGAAAGTGGCAACCAAGAGCAAGACCAGAAGAGTCACAATGATTATTGGTATTGTGTGCTTGCTATTTTTCTCTGCATAAAGGAAAATAGAACAGTTTTTAGTTCACGAGAACAGATAATGCATATTAGTGGATGCACACAGGACAAGGAGGGGGGAAAAAAATATATTTTTAATGTGGAGGGGTGGGGTGCTGGGAGCTGGCCAATGCTTTGTTCTCCAGTAATGCCTGATTGATAGGAGTGAAGCATGGAGTGGGGTGGAAGTGTGGTCCCAGGGCACTGGATGACCTTGTCCCGGAACTGGATGTACATACCTACAGTAGCTCACAAAAGTGAGTACACCCCGCACATTTTCGTAAATATTTTATTATATCTTTTCATGTGACAACACTGAAGTAGTGAGTGTACAGCTTGTATAACAGTGTACATTTGCTGTCCCTTCAAAATAACTCAACACACAGCCATTCATGTCTAAACCACTGGCAACAAAAGCGAGTACACCCTTAAGTGAAAGTGTCCAAATTGGGCCCAAAGTGTCAATATTTTGTGTGGCCACCATTATTTTCCAGCACTGCCTTAACCCTCTTGGGCATGGAGTTCCTTTAGAGCTTCACAGGTTGCCACTGAAGTCCTCTTCCACTCCTCCATGACGACCTCGCGGAGCTGGTGGATGGTAGACACCTTCACTCCTCCACCTTCCGTTTGAGGATGCCCCATAGATGCTCAATAGGGTTTAGGTCTGGCCAGTCCATCACCTTTACCCTCAGCTTCTTTAGCAAGGCAGTGGTCTTCGTGGAGTTGTGTTTGGGGTTGTTATGTTGGAATACTGCCCTGCGGCCCAGTCTCCAAAGGGTCTGGGCCGCAGTCTGCTTGTCTTCAAACTGTTTGTGGGCTTTCTTGTGCATCATTTTTAGAAGAGGCTTCCTTCTGGGATGACAGCCATGCAGACCAATTTAATGCAGTGTACTTACTTTTGTAGATATTAAAGTGGTTGTATAGTCATTTTTAAACTTTGACCTACAGGTAGGCCTATAAGGCAGCTTACCTGTAGTTAAAAAAAATATCTCCTAAACCTGTACGGTTTGGGAGATATTCCCATTGCAATGCGCCGCTGACTGCAGCGGCGCATGCGCACAGGGGATTCTCGGCTGAAAGTCCGGACTCTGCCAGAGAGAAATCTCCCGCGGGCATGAGTGGGAGTGACGATATTGCGGCTCCGGCCACTCACAGCGCCGGAGCCACGATACCCAGAAGACACGCTGAGGGAACATGTCAGCTCCCTTAGCGTGGATCGGGCCAGATGTTGGGGCCTCGTTCTAAGGTAAGTATTTCATAATGAGCTAATATGCGGTGCATACTAGCTTATTATGACTTTTCCTTTGCAGGTCAAAAAAAAAACGTCAGCGGATTTACTCCCGCTTTAATGGCTGTGTGTTGAGTTATTTTGAGGGGATGGCAAATCTATACTGTTATACAAGTTGCACACTCACTACTTTACATTGTAGACAAGTGTCATTTCTTCAGTGTTGTCACATGAAAAGATAGAAGAAAATATTTACAAAAATGTGAGGGGTGTACTTACTTTTGTATGATACTGTATGCAGGTTAAATTTTTTCTTAACTGACGGTAAAACAATCACCTCGTATCTGGACAAAGACATCCTTGCTCTTCTTAGAAATGTTGGATGCAGATCTCACTTTGCAGAAATAATTCCCAGAATCCTCCAGTTGGGCAGACTGGACTCCGTATTGATCAGATAAACTGAATTCCTGAACATTCCGACCATCTCTGTAGAAAGCAAACTGCAGTTCTGTCCTCTGTATGAGTGGACTGAGACTCGTGTCACACTCCATGGTCATGTTGTCACCTTCTAAGACTTCCATTGTGCTTACATTTAGCACTGGGGTGAAAAACAACTCTGCAAAAAAAAGAAAATTGACTATTTGCTTAGAATGGATAAGCATCAAAAGTCAGAAAATTTGGTGAAATTTGTCTCCCTTGAATCTGAATTCCAGGTATGGATTTTTTTTTGCATAGTTTCACTGGCACCAATGCAAAAAAAATCCATATCTGGTATTCAGATTTAACATCAATGAATTTAGGCAAAAAGTCCCAACATTTTAACAAAGGTTCGACCAATTGTGGGGTCAAGAAGGGGGTCAAATTTTACAGAAATTTCAAAACAATAAACAAAGGTGTGTATCTATCACAGGGTGGTTTCTGTGGATACACTCAAAAGTCAAAAAACCAATTGTCACGTCCTTATCATGACTTAAATTCGATTTTTTTTTTTTTTTTTAGCAATTATATTTTTGCTTATTGTTTCTGCCTAATTTATAAACAGATTTTAAATATATGTGAAGTATTCTATGATTTTTAACTGATTGATACATTTTCTGTATTGTAGAAAATTGCTAAAGCTCCTGAGGAAGCGTTGCCCAAAACGCGAAACATGTAGAGCGCCAGAATATATCTGAGATCTAGTTCTGTAAGACCCCTTTCACACTGGGGCGTTTTTCAGGCGTTTTTCAAGCGCTTTAGCGTTACAAAAAAGCGCCTGTAAAGCGCTTGAAAGAAGCCTCATCTGCAGTCCCAATGTGAAATGTCAACGCTCGTAAAGCGCCGCTTAAACTAGCAGCGCTTTAACAGCGTTTTTCGAGCGTTATTGGGGTGCTTTTAACACCTGCTAGTGGCCAAATAAAGGGTTAAAAGCGCCCACAAAACGCTGCTGCCAATAGCGTTTTTCAGGCGTTTTTCAGGCGTTTTACAAGCGCTTCCCATTGATTTCAAAGGGAAGGGGCGTTTTAGGAGCGTTGTATTCACCGCTCCAAAAGCGCTGCAAAGAAGCTGCTTGCAGGACTTTTTTTGACGCTCTGCCAGCGCAGCGCCTCAGTGTGAAAGCACGCGGGCTTTTACATTGGGATTGCAGTTGCAGCTTCTTTCAGGCGCTTTTTTTAACGCTAAAGCGCATGAAAAACGCCTGAAAAAACGCCCCAGTGTGAAAGGGGTCTAATTGATACCTTGTCTAGTATATTTCCTGTTTTATCTTAGAATATTAATGTACAACTTGTCACCCTTTGGGTGTATATAACCATTGGAAATGGATATGGATATTGTCTAGATTGTACTAACACAGACAGGATACAAAGCAGCACTTGATATGCTTTTACTCTTTTTTCTTTCTTTTAATTTTAATTTTTTGTTTTATAAATAAATATTTTTGAATATATCTTATTTTTCCTTTTACAATATATTTAATTTTGCCTAAGGCCCCTTTCACACTGACGTCCCGTTTAGGCCCGCCTGTCAGTTCTTCAGGCGGACCTGAACGGGTGCTCCATAGAGCTCTATGGAGCGTCGGATGTCAGCGGTGACATGTCCGCTGACATCCGACCCGCTCCGATCCGAAAAAGTGTGATGGAGGAAAAAGCTATTTTTCCATCCGTCTGCGGATCGGATCGGATGACGACGGGCACTGCGGTCCGTCGTCATCCGATCTCCCATAGGGGAGAGCGGCGCTGTGACAGGTCCATCCCTGCGCAGTGTGCAGAGACAGACCTGTCATCTCCCTGCTCAGCGGGGATCGGCGGAGTGATCCCCGCTGAGCAAACGGATATCCACGGGGCGGATCAGAACTGATCCGCCCCGTGTGAAAGGACCCTTAAAAGTCCAATAGAACCAACACTTTTCCTTGAGGTCTTTTTGTGTGTAGGTTTTTCTCTTTCCCCCTTCCCCTTTTCCTTGCAATTTCTAATTTAAGAAATTTCAAAACAATGTGTCTGATCATCCCTATAAATTGTTAGATATTTGAACAGAATCTGCCAGAAACAATTGTAATGGTTGGATGACGGTCTATCATTTTGCACAGATTGATTTTTTACCATAAACCTGGAGGTGTATTTTGTGATCGGTTTGGGAATAAATCATATTCACCTTTTATCATAATATGGATGAAGTGACTACTTTTCTTCACTTTGCCGTTTGATGCTCTCACATCACAGGAATAATTCCCAGAATCCTCCAGTTGGGCGGATTGGACACCATATTGATTGGAAGAACTGAATTCCTGAACATTCCGTCCATCTCTGTAGAAAGCAAACTGCAGTTCTGTCCTCTGTCTGAGCGGACTGAGACTCGTGTTACATATCAGGGTCATATTGTCTCCTTCTATATCTGGATATCGGATTGCTTTGATTGTTGAATTTATGAACAGCTCTGCAGAGAAGGAAATCAAGGAGGAAAAATATAAATGCTTTTTCTGTGAAAAAAATACAACAGGTGAGCTACCAGCATGATATCAGACTAAAGCCTCATACACACGATCAGACTTTGTACAAACTTTCCCTTGGATTTTTGTACAAAGGGCGCCAGCCCGTGAACTTGTATTGCATACACACGGCAGGACTTTTTCAGCCAACTTTCACCAAATCACGTGCTTTTTCTGCTCTTTACCGCCACCTTTGGTCAACTTCTGTATTGTTGCCTGATCTTTTGCATTGGTTCTGAGCATTAGACATGTGCAGCGTGAAATATTTTGTTTCAGAATTTCGTTTTCGGAAATAAATTTATTTAGTTACTCCTGAAATCTTTTTTTAATTTATTTTGTTTTTCGTTCAAAACTTGCATTCGTCCAAAAATCCACATGAATTATGGTCGAATCTGTCTTTGAAGGCTTATGGTGTCTGTCGAATGTATAAAGAAGATTTGACAGAGCTGCTAAACTCTATATAGCCTATAGGCGGAGCATTTGACCCCGGAAATGTTAGATTGCAGCGTCGTACAGTTTCGATGCTCCGTAGAATATTATTATAAACCTGTGTGTTTTTCGTTGCTTTGTCGAATCTCCATCGTTCATGTTGAATGAATGGTCTAAAGGCCCATACACACGATCAGACTTTTTGACAACAAACATGCAAATTAGCTGCTTTGGAGCAACATCCGACCGTGTGTACGCTCCATCGGACAAACTTTTTTGGTTTTCATTGGACTTTTGTTGGCTGTGCGAACGGACAAACTTTCTGGCAACAAAAGTCAGATGGAGCAAAGTCTGATCGTGTGTACAGAAAACCATAGGACTTTTGTACAAAGTACAAACAGGCATGCTCAGAACCAATGCAAAAGATCAGACAACAATACAGAAGTTGACCAAAGGTGGCGGTAAAGAGCAGTAAAACCACATGATTTGGTGAAAGTTGGCTGAAAAAGTCCTGCTGTGTGTATGCAATACAAGTTCAGGGCCGACGCCCTTTGTACAAAAATCCAAGGGAAAGTTTGTACAAAGTCCTATCGTGTGTATGAGGCTTTAGTCTCACAGTGTCAGGTGTCATCTTTTCTCTCTGTTGAATCTTTTCTCTCTGTCGAATCTTTTCTCTCTGTCGAATCTTTTCTCTATATAATCTTGGACTAATAGAGGTAAGGTTAGGCACATTCGACCACAGGTTCAATAGACCCAGATTGTTATTGTCAGAGTCACGTTGAATCTCCTATTCTATATCAAACTGTTGTAACAACGAAAAAGAAAATAAAGCATTTGTTTATGTCGGCTCTGTCGTTTTTTGGATTCTACGCTTTTGTTATCGTTTGTCCAAACGAAAATGAAAATACCTGAAATTCAGCCGAAAATGCTTTCGGATGAAAATGAATGCACATGTCTACTGAGCATGCATGTTTGTACTTTGTACAAAAGTCCTATGGTTTTCTGTACACACGATCGGACTTTGCTCCATCGGACTTTTTTTGCCAGAAAGTTTGTCTGATGGAGCGTACACGCGGTCGGATGTTGCTCCAAAACAGCTAATTTGCATGTTTGTTGTCAAAAAGTCAGATCATGTGTATAAGCCTTAACACATGGTGAGGTGACCACACAGATCCACAAAGGTTCACTAGTGTTCTGGCTTAGGGTCCATACACATTATACAATTTTCTTTAGATTTTATCCTTTTTACCAAAACCACATAATATGAGGTTAAACCTTAACATTTTCAATTTGTATGCAATCAGGCAGGCCCTTGCACTACATAGTTTTGGTAAGTCTAAAGGCCCGTACACACGATCAGACTTTTTGTCAACAAACAGGCAAATTAACTGTTTTGGAGCAACATCCGAACCGTGTGTACGCTCCATCGGACAAACTTTTCCATTTTCATCAGACTTTTGTTGGCTGTGTGAACGGACAAACTTTTTGACAACATAAGTCCGATGGAGCAAAGTCCAATTGCGTGTACACAAAACCATCGGACTTTTGTACAAGGTACAAACATGTATGCTCAGAACCAAAAGATCAGACAACAATACAGAAGTTGACCAAAGGTGGCGCTGGAGTAATTGAACTTCCTCTTTTGAAGTGTCGCCAGTATGTTAAAACGTCACTACGTTCGTGTTTGTTGCCTAAAAAGTCAGATCATGTGTGTGCAATACAAACTTGTGGACTACACCCTTTGTACAAAAGTCCACGGGAAAGTTTGTACAAAGTCAGATTGTGTGTATGAGGCCTCCCCTATCCACATCTCACTTTCACCCCTCTACAGCTCTGACCTCTGCATGTAACAGAATTCCCCGTTGCACTGATGTAAGGGGAAACTCTGTGGACTTTTGTGTAAGGGAGAGGGGGGTTTGGTGATCAGAGTCCCCATTACATCAGAGTCATCCCTTACATTAGTGTCCACAGTGTCCCCCTTTACATCAGGATCTGCAGAGTTTCCCCTTACACTGAACCCTGCAAACTCTAATGTAAAGGGGGGCTCTTGACTCTGATGTAAGGGTGAACTCTGTGGAGTCTGATGTAAGGGAAAACTCTGTGAACTGCAATATAAAGGGGAACTTTGTGGACTCTGATGTAAGGGGGGCTCTGTGGAGTCTGATTTAGAGGAGAACTCTGAGGACTCTGATGTAAGGGGTAACTCTGTGGACTCTGATCTAAGGAGGAAGTCTGTGGAGTCTGATGTAAAGGGGAACTCTGATATAAGGAGAAACTCTTAGAACCCTGATGTATAGGGAAATACTGGGGACTTTGATGTGACCACAGGGTTCATCCTGACTGATGCACTCTATATGTTGTTTTGCATGTTACTTACTCCTGACCCCTGCACTCTATACATTTTATGTAGATTACATAGTCCTGACCCATGTGTTCATAGTCCCAATAGTTGCTGTTTTATTGAAGCTCTTCTAGGTAGGCTCAGTCAGTCAGCTTTTTTGTGTGCTTGAAAACATATGTAAAGCCTTATGCCGCGTACATACGATCGGACTATCCGGATGGACTTTGCAGCGGAGGTCCACCGGACTTTCCAAAGGAGCGGACCTGCACACACACGACCAGACTTTTCTGGTGGACTTTTGAAATGAACGGACTTGCCCACACATGGAGTAAAGTCCGTTCATTTTGAATGTGGCTCCAGGTAGATGGAACTAGTGAATGTGAATGTTGCCACCTCCATCTGTGAGATTGACACCTTGATAGCCCCGTCACCTGGCATGGATTTAAAGGGGAAGCCCTAGGCCGAAAAAACGGCGTGGGGGTACCCCCAAAGTCCATAGCAGACCCTTATCCGAGCACTCAGCCCGGCCGGTCAGGAAAGGAAGTGGGGACGAGCGAACGCCCCCCTCCTGAGCCGCACCAGGCCACGTGCCCTTAACATGGGGGGGTGCTTTGGGGGAGGGGGGGCCCTGCAGTCCCCCAACCCCAAAGCACCTTGTCCACATGTTGATGAGGACAAGGGCCTCTTCCCGACAACCCTGGCCATTGGTTGTCGGGGTCTGCGGGCGGGGGCTTATCAGAATCCAGGAGCCCCCTTTAAGAAGGGGTCCCCCCAGATCCCAGCCCCCTACCCTATGTGAAGGAGTATGGGGTACATCGACTGTGACATCATAAGGGGCGGGGTCACCATGTGACATGACCTGATGACCTCGCCCCTTGTCCCTATATAAGTCGCCGCACAACGTGTCCCCAGCATTACGGCCGGAGAGAGCATTGTGTCAACATCTGAAGAAGGAAGAAGAAGAAGCAGAAGAAGCAGAAGGCGATGGCGGTGGCAGAAGGCGGCGGCGGCGACAGCGACAGAAGACCGGGCCAATGCTAGTAAAAAAGCTGGAAGAAGAAAGCGGAAGCCCGGCAAGAAGAACCACAGGAAGACCCCCGAAGAGCAGGACAAGACCCCCGAAGTCAGAAAAAGACCCCTGGACAGCGGTGGCGACGAAGGAGAAAACCGGGCTCCTCCGCTAGTTAAAGAGCTAGCAGAATATAGCGGAGGAGTCTGGTGAGAAGACCCCTGAAGATGGAAGAAGAGAAGACCCCCGGAGCTGTCTAATAAAGTATTTTAAAAACCTGTGTTGTGTTTTTTTTTATGTACACTTTTTTCCCCAGGTGAATGGGTAGGGGTATGATGTACCCCATACTCATTTACATAGGGTAGGGGGCTCCCGGATTCTGATAAGCCCCCCGCCCGCAGACCCCGACAACCAATGGCCAGGGTTGTCGGGAAGAGGCCGTGTCCTCATCAACATGGGGACAAGGAGCTTTAGGGTGGGGGGCCACAGGGCCCCCCCTTCCCCAAAGCACCCCCCCATGTTGAGGGCACGCAGCCTGGTATGGCTCAGGAGGGGGGGTGTTCGCTCGTCCCCACCCCCTTTCCTGACCGGCCAGGCTGCGTGCTCGGAGAAGGGTCTTCTATGGACTTTTGGGGGACCCCCACACCATTTTTTTGACGTAGGGCTTCCCCTTTAAATCCATACCCGGTGACGGGGCAAGCGAAGTGTAAATCTCACAGATGGAGGTGGCGACATTCACTTCCTTTGCTAGTTCCGTCTACCTGGAGCCACGTTCAAAATGAACGGACTTTACTCCGTGTGTGGGCGGACTAGCACATAGACGGGCGGATTGTCCGCCGGATTGCCGAGTCCGACGGACAATTTTGAGTCAAATTTTCTTTCTAAGTCCGCCGGACTTTTGGGGGAAAAAAAGTCAGCCGAGCCC
Source organism: Lithobates pipiens (assembly GCF_037356315.1). Lineage (NCBI taxonomy): Eukaryota > Metazoa > Chordata > Amphibia > Anura > Ranidae > Lithobates > Lithobates pipiens. The sequence goes on from NW_027507791.1 coordinate 49,449,854, forward strand.
ACACACGGGCGGACTGTCATTCTATTGCTAGTGGTGTATAGGCAGGTGCAGTCTATTTTCTCCAATGCAGGTGGCGCTAGTCTGGAACAGCAATGCAGCTGAAGGAGGAAGTCAATGGAAACTGGGTTTCTCTATGATTCCCTATAGCAACGTTCCGGTTGGCTATGCTGGATCTAGGTGTCCCTGGCGGCCGTCTTGGGTCATACATAGTCTTTTTAAGTCCCTGCCTCTGGGTTTTTGTGCACATTTTTTACTTTTCTAGTGAAGGGAAGCTGGGGAGTTGGCTCATCCAAGGGGTCACTGTGTGAACTGAGGCCGCTCTACAGTCTGAATAGTACACAGCTCCAATATCATTTAAAGTTAATTTTCTGTATTGACTGTAAATAGAAATTTGGAGTCTGCACTTTTCGTTCTTTGTGTAACGTAGATTTCTCATGAATTCATTGTTACTGTAAATGCTGATCATCACAAATTTGAGTCCTCTGTTTTGGGTTTATAAAATGTTACTCATTCCTTTTGGTTGGTCCTGAGGTTGACTCACCGTTTATCTTGACCAATGTCTCCTGACTCCTCTTCTTTACACTGTTGGTTGTAGTTGTCACTTCACAGGAATAATTCCCAGAGTCCATCACTTGAGCGGACTGAACTCCATATTGATTAGTTGAAGAGAATCCTTGGACATACCACCCATCTTTGTAAAAAGCAAATTTCAGTTGTGTCCTCGGTCTGAGCGGGCTGAGACGAGTGTCACATGTCAGGGTCATCTCATCACCTTCTACCACTGGATACGGGGTCACTTTTATCTTTGGAATTTCAAACAGATCTAAAAAATAATCACATAGACAAACAGTAATAATAATGTATCTCCTGCATTGATCATTACTGAGTGCAGAATTCACATCACACCCGTACAAAATTCTGCAGGTGTATTATTCTGTACTTGGTGCTTTCCTTTTTTCAACCTCATCACTGCCATGGGCGTAAATGCTACATCTGTATCAGCCAGGGTTGCCAACCGACCATAAATTTAAGGACAGTTTGTAAAAATCAGCTATTTTTTACCTGTCTGTAAGTGACTGAGAACGGGTACCGAGTGCCCATAAAAAAGATGGCTGCAGTCATCTTTAACACTGTGCAGTTCTGGAGTCAGACATACTTGGCCCTGGGCGGGGGGCGGGTGCATGGTGACGTCATAACGCTTGGTGCCTTTTCCAAAAATGTTGTCTGAGAATGCAAAGAGGGGGAGCGGAAGTGCTGACCAAGGAGGAGAAGAGGATCAAAGGCAAGCAAGGCTGACTGAGCCTGTCCTCAGTGCCCTCCCTGCACCCAAGGCCAAGCTATTATGGAGGAGGTCAGTGTGACAGCTCTAGCCAGGCCACACAGTCTGGGGAAGAAGTCACTGATGTAATGGGGGTAGTGAATATACTAAGGTAAGGGAGGACACTCATATAAAGGTCCCCCCTTATATCAATAACTCTCCCTTACCTTAGTGTATTCACTATACAGAAGGTGGTAGGTGGTCACCAGAGCCCCCCCCCCCCCCCACATTCAGAGTTTGCAGTTCTCCTCCTTGAATCAGTGTCCTCAGAGTTCCCCTTCATTTTATAGTCTGCAGGATTCCCTCTTACAGTGCAAGGGGAACTCTGCGGACCTGGATATATAAAGGAACTTTGATGTAAAGGGGGAATGCTGTGGGCCATGATGTAAGAGGGAATTCTGTAGACTCTGATGTAAGGGGGGCACTGGTGACCCTCAGAGTTCCCCTTTACCCCAGAGTCCACAGAATCCCCCCTTAGATCATTGTCCACAGCATCCCCCCTTTGATCATTGTCCACAGCATTCCTCTTTACATCCATGTTCCCCTTTACAGCTGAGTCTGCAGAATTCCCCCTTGCACTGATGTAAGGGGGAACTCTATGGACTCTTGTGTAAGGGAGAGGGGGGGTTTGGTGATCAGAGACCCTGTTACATCAGAGTTATCCTTTACATCAGGGTTCAAAATGTTCCCTTTGACATTAGGATCTGCAGAGATCCCTCTTACACTGAACCCTGAGGATTCTGATGTAACGGAAGGGAACTTTGTGGAGTCAGATGTAAGTTTGAACTCTGTGGAGTCTGATGTAAGGGAAAACTCTGTGGAGTCTGATGTAAGGGTTAACTCCGTGGACTCTGATGTAAAGGAGAACTCTGTGGAGTCTGATGTAGAGGGGAAACTCTGTGGAATCTGATGTAAAGGAGAACTCTGTGAAGTCTGATGTAAGGGAGAACTCCGTGGACTGGGATGTAAAGGGGAACTCTGTGGACTCTGATGTAAGTGGGGACTCTGTGGACTGTGATGTAAAGGAGAACTCTGTGGAATCTGATGTAGAGGGGAACTCTGGGGACTCTGATGTATAGGGGAAACTTTGCGGAGTCTGATGTAAAGGAGAAATATATAATGTTTGGGGGTTATAAGTAATTCTCTAATAAAAAATACTTATTTAAACTCGTAAACAAAAAGTGGCAGAAAAAGTCTGGTCTTCAAGTGCATAAGAACATAATCACGTGTTGAGTGTGGCCATAAAAAAAACCCATAAAAATTACAGTTGTGCTAACCCAGACATATGTGCTTCGACACATTTTTCGACACATTTTTTTGCAAATTTGGATGTATCCAAATTTCCGAATTACAATAGTAATGAATTTAAATGAATCTCAAATAACTAAATAAAATTTTGGCCAGAATTCCAAACAAATTTGAAAACAAATTCAAAATATAAACATATCGCTGAATATTGCTGATTTCCTTCAAAGACTGTGCATTAGTGTTAGAATATAGCCATCTTCCAACATTTGAATTTTGAAAAGCATAGAGTAGAGTAACACAGAAAATAAAATAAAATAATAAACTATAAAAAAAGAATAGAATGGAATAGAAAAAAATACAATAGATTAGAAAATAATGAAATAAAATAGAAAGAATAAAGCCATCTTCCGAAATTTGAATTATGAAAAGAATAGAATAAAATAAACCCGAATACACTAGAATAGAAAAGAATAGAGTAAAACAGAATAGAAAATAATACAATAAAATAAATAGACTAGGAAATAAAAGAATAGAATAGAAAAATAATAAAATAAATTAAAATAAAATAGAATAGAATAGAAAAAAATAATAGAACATAATAGAATGGAATAAAATAGAAATAATTGAACCTGAAAAAGAATTAAACACATTCAATTAATTTAACTAAACAAAATTATTTAAATAACAAATCAAAATGAAACCATTATTTTCATTCTGCACTTGTCTAGTGCTGACAGCAATGATTCTGGGGCCATCCTTCATGATTAATTCTAAACTCTTGATCTGTAAAAATTTTGGGTACCAACATTTTTCACCATATCACAGGTGTGGGCTTATAGCTTCGTATGTTTGGTATCTATTTGATTGACATAACTCCATCTTTTATATGTTTCTAAAAATTGGATAACATATTGTGTTTGGGTGCACTAAAATTAACATATTTTTACTGTGAAATTATGAAATTGAAATTTTCACCATTTTATTCTCCAGGGTCTCTGCTTTCAGAAAATACATAATATTTGGGAGTGTAACTAAACTTCAGGCCTAAAATATGCATTTGAAAAGGGTATAATAATTTTTTTGAGCTATCCAAAGGGTAGATAAGTAAAGATCCCATGACTTACTGTGTATGGAGATAAAAGCTTCATCTGTGTAAGGTACATAATTATTCCAAGTATTCGGAGATAGTTCCTTTGCACATTTGTATTTTCCGATGTTCATCGTGTTTACAATTCCTACATGAAATTCAGATGTTTTGCTCCAGTTTTGAATGACAGAATTTTCCTTGTAGAATTCTGTAGATCTTCCCGTGTAGTCAGAACGATGGAGACATCTCAGAGTCAGATCATCTCCTTCATGAACATTGAGAGGAACCTGCAGGATCACCAGGTCTGGAACACAGAGAAGATCACATGAGAAGATGGAGGACAGACACAGAATTACTCCCACAACCATTTGTAGTATAGATGTGTAGTAGATGCCTCCTGTGTGTGACCTCCAGGACTTATCATAATTCTTCCATTTATCAATTAGTCAGAATTAAACTGATCCCATCACTAGGATAACAATGTAGGAGAAAAGGCTGTAAGAGAAGATGTCCAATACTTATCTGTCTGGCAGGCAGTGAGTCCAATCTTCTCTTCCAGGTGTTGCTACATGTTGTATTGGCCAGCAGGCGGTGCCCCAGAGTACCAAACATGACTGGAAGTGTCGGATAGCAGTAGTGCCCGTAGCTCTGCAACAGCTAAGTAGTGATGAACCAAACTGCCCTGGGCTCATTTCAAGCAAGGTTCACCAAGGTTCAATAAGATTCAGCAAGGTTCAGTAAGGTTCTGCAGGGTTCATCAAGGTTCTGCAAAGTTCAGCAAGGTTCTGCAGGGTTCAACGAGGTTCAGCAAGATTCAGCAAGGTTCTGCAGGGTTCAGCAAGGTTCTGCAGGGTTCAGCAAGGTTCAGCAAGATTCAGCAAGGTTCTGCAGGGTTCAGCAAGGTTCTGCAGGGTTTACCAAGATTCAGAAAGGTTCAGCAAGGTTCAGTAAGATTCAGGAAGGTTCAACAAGATTCAGCAAGGTTCTGCAGGATTCAGCAAGGTTCAGCGAGGTTCTGCAAGGTTCTGCAGGGTTCAGTAACATTCAGCAAGGTTCTGCAGGGTTCATCAAGATTCAGTAAGGGTTATCAAGGTTCTTCAGGGTTCAGCAAGGTTCAGCAAGGTTCCGCAAGGTTCAGCAAAGTTCAGCAAGGTTTTGCAGGGTTCAGCAAGCTTCTGCATGGTTCATCAAGGTTCAGCAAGGTTCTGCAGGGTTCAGCAAGGTTCTGCAAGGTTCAGCAAGAACCTGCAGGGTTCTGCAAGATTCAGCAAGATTCAAGGTTCAGCAAGTTTCAGCAATTCATTATTGTGGTGGTGCTATAGATGAGAAGCATATAAGGATCGTACCACCACCCAACTCAGGGTCTTACTACTATAGTTATAAGGGGTTTAGTAGTATTGTGATGTTGGCGGTGGTGTTGGCCAATTATGAGTTTCAATTTCTGATGTTCTACAGGCATCTTTAAAATGGCACATTGCGGTTGCCACCTCCGGAGGAGAATGTCAAGGGTCTCAATTTCATATTTGTCGCGGATGAGGCCTATGCTCTGGATTAACATCTAATGAGGCCAGAGACATATGACCCCAGAGCAGAGGGTTTTTAATTACCAGCAGGCACGTGCCAGAAGAGTGGTGGAAAATGCCTTTGGCTTATAGCTTATGGCCAGCCGGTTCAGTATCTTCCTTACGCCCATCAACCTGGCCAAATATAAACTTAACCACATTGTGTTGAGGTGCTGCATTCTGCACAACTACCTAAGAAAGAATGCAGCCAGCTATCTGGCCTCCGACTGAGGCCGACTTTTCATCAGAACCTGTAGTAATGACTTGCTTATCCCCCCAAAGCGCCCGCAAAGTCAGGGAAAAAATATGTAGAGTACTTTGTGGGTAGGGGGCAATTGCTTTACAACAACATCTTGTGGATGTGTAATGACAATTTTTGGAAAAACTAAACTCATATTTCATTTGAATTACCGTTTGTGTTTCTTATCTGTCTCCTAGGTTCTCAAATGGCCTTTTAATTTTGGCCATTTTCTTCAATATTGCAAACGTAACTTATTTGATACATGAGGTGACAATCTCTACTTCAGCTAACTATTATGTTGTGCTGTGGGTCTGCCTCACACACACAATGTAATTGTTGTTAATGTATGTAATGCATTAATGATAAAAAAATATTCATCTTTTTCAACTCCATGAATTAATTGTTTGAAGTCCCTAAAATGGCCTGATTTTGGCACATTTTACAGCACAGTGGGGGTTATTTGCTAAAGGCAAATCCACTTTGCACTACAAGTGCACTTGAAAGTGCACTGAGAGAGCACTTGTAGTGCAAAGTGGATTTGCCTTTAGTAAATAACACACATTGTCACTGTAACTATACCAACGTAACAAATAAACTGGTATTGAGCATTGAAATAAGAAGCAACACATTGTTGAGTATAAAACATTTTACTCCAAGCACATTCACATGTGCGTTATAAACGGTTTTGGAACAAACCAACATCTTGGTGTATAACATGTATGTTTGACATATATTTGACTTTTTTGGGGCTAAACAGGCATGTTTAAAAACATAACATACACATCCCCAACTCAGGAACTTACAAAGTTTGACTTTGCTAAAGTGAACGCCATATGAGACATTAGTATGTCAAAACTGTGTTGATCTTGCCTTCATTAGATGGGGTGATCTCACCCCTCTAAAAGACAAATTTTGAGGATACACACAAATTGGGACTCAAAATTTGGATTTCCCTCATGGTCCCATGCCTAAAATGTGTGTCTTTTCCCTACATCTATTTTGCTAAAGCCACAAAACACACAGTGTGTCAACATGTGCTATCGCCCATCATGGGATATTGCCATAAACTGAGTATAGCCTCAAGTAAATATTAGACACAATACACATAAAAGTACCATCATCCCGATTAACAATCGTCAAGGAATAAGGGTTCTAGCAATACCGGGGCAATTGCTGAAATTTGTAGTTGAAGTTTTCTCCCTTTGTATCTACACCAAAAACATTTTGTTGTATGGACTATCTCGGTACTTGGTAGAAAATGCACAGAAAAAATTATAAAAAATTACAAATAATTTAATAAAGATAGACAGGAGTGAAATCTCGCTACACTCCTGTCACCTATTTTAGTTTGGAGGAAGGGGGTTGCACCCACAAAACATGGACATTGATATCCCAGGATGGGAGATAGCACATGTTGACACACTGTGTGCATCTTCAAAATTTGGCTTTGCAATTCATTTAAAACTGGAAAAACATGTACACCATAACGACAACTTTAAAATGTTTTTTTTTGTTTAGATTTTTCCAAAAATATCTATTATGTTGCTCAGTCTTTTTTGAACATCATGGATGTTTTGTTTCATCTTTTCCAAATCACGATTACAAGCCATGATCTCACTGCTCAGGATTTGTGCACTTGCACTGCTGAAGTAAGTTTCTTCTTCCACAACATCCACATCACCTAAAAATAAAAAAACACACCATGTATTATAAATATGCAGGCATCCATCTATTACCTAACACTGACCTGTTGTCGACACCATTGCTATCACTTCACCCAGCACTTCCTGAACATCTGCATCCACATCTTCAGGGTGTGTGGTGAGTTGCCTTTCTTCATTCGGTGTGGGGTTACTGGTGTTCTCAGATGTCCCTATTCTTTTTTCCCCTATGTGAATGCAAAAAATGTATACTTAGCAGACAGATATGTTAGGCTAGAAATAGTAATATGAAACATTGCTTGGAAGTGTCTTCCAATTGTCTGTTTTGGCTGAATACATGATTTTTTCCCTTTCAAAAGCTGAAATAATTACCTGTTTTGTGCAAGTTTCACACATGGAGAGACCCCTAGTATCCACTGGAGCACCTGCATGGGACACAATAATAAGGTTGTTATGCTGTCCCACACTAGTGCTCCTGCGTCCAGAGTTGTCATTTCTCTATAGTTTCAAACACATCTAGACAACAATGTAATAAACTTCCATAAGGAGTGGAGTACTAGATTAGAACTAAAAGGAAACTAAATTGTTAAAATTTAATAGAGTGTAACCTAATGGTGTGTGATCACCTTAGAAAGCTTAGAACCAGCCCGAAAAAAACTATTTTCTTAGAATTAAACTCAAATATATAAAAAACCCAGCACAGAGTGGGAAATAATATGACCCACAACTAAAGTGCTCGTATGGATCAAGCTGTGTATAAGTAAACAAAATTGGATATCAAAGTGCTAAGTGCATCTTATACTGTAACTGTGAAACAGATTTATATAAAAAGTGCTAAGTGCATATAGTAAACATATAGTAAACGTAAATCAATTCAAACACACACAGGAATCTAAATGTGAAACAAATTTGAATAAAAAGTGCTGAGTGTATATAGTAAACATAAAACGATTGGAATACACACAATAAACTGGCTGGGTGAACAAAGTCCAGTGAAAGTATCAAATATCAATATAAAGTGACTCTGTGCTTGTAAAGTGCATAACGAGTCTTCCTCCACACAGGTGATACCGCATGTTAGTGTACACACTGGGTAATTACCTCTCCGCTGTATAAAATACAGCGTATATGCAGCCTCCTCAAAGATACACCGGGAATCAGACGGGGGGAGGGGGGAACTTCAAAGAACCACTCTCAGATCTCCATCCATATAACCTCCATCGGTATGCTCCAAAATGGCTCAAAGAACAAATATAAAGGCAACCATAGTGTAGCAAGTTTAAAAACGCCACTTCTTTATTTATATAAGTTAAAATTACTCACAAACAGATACTGTGAGTCTGGCAATACTAGCAGCAAACAATTCAAGCGAACCGCTCTGGTGCAAGCGTCACTTCCGGTCTCCGTATCCTACGCGTTACATCACTTCCTGTGACTTCAACTGGAAGTCACAGGAAGTGACGTAACGCGTAGGATACAGAGACCGGAAGTGACGCTCATTGACTTAGGTGATCACAGCGAGCACCGCGTGCCCCCTTCAGGGTGGCGTGGCGAGCCTGCAAAGGGGAGGACGTCAATAGATGTACTCCCGACAAAGCAGATCCGCGCTGTAGCCGCCATCTGGCTATAGTGCGGATATGAAGCAGTTAATCATAATAGGCCTGAACAAATGTAGTTAACCTGCATCTGCCAAAAATGATGTATTAGTGGTCGAAAGAACAATGTTTAATACGAATGATTCCTGTGTCCACGAACCTCAAACTTGGCATTTTAAACTGTACAATAGTAAAGAATGGACCAGCACGAAAGTAATAATAATAGGAACACGACAAATACTTACTTTTTGCAGCACTTTTCTGATCTTTCTATACTGATCCTGTTCCCTCAATTTCAGATATGACCAGCGTTTCCTCAATTGATCCTTGGATTGTCGTACCCCAAAATTCCTGTGCAGACTTCTCACAACTTTAGCCATGATCTTGATGGCCTTTCTTATATTTGGGTTTCTGTAGTCTGTCTTTTTTAAGATGTCCATCTCCGCCATCTCTTCAAAGGACATATTTGAGGCCTTATATCTCCTCCTGGGTCGGTAACTGCCTTGCTCCGGGCTGCACCTGCTGTATCTCCGCTATGTGCTCTCCCACTGCCCAGAAAGAGAAGAGGGGGGGAATACACTAGAAAGAAGGATAGGGGCGGAGTTTCATGCATTCGCAGTGTATATAAAGCCATAAGATGCGGACGATGTAATGAACGTACGTACAATCTGTGAGTGAAGGACAGAGGATAGTTATCGCTGATCATTCAAACAAAGCTACAATTGTAAATTGGGGCATCAGTGGTTAGTGGCCTATACTGCTTGAGGCCTATATTGGGACACGATTATGAGAGTTTAGCCTGACATTAGGGTTTGTCTTGTGTTGTGTCTTGCAGATAAAATAGTTGATAAATTTACGGCCCCTGATTTCCTGCTTGAGTTTATCGAAAAATACCGGGAGCTGCCATGTCTCTGGCAAGTAAAATGCAGGGACTATTCAAACTAAATAAAGAGGAAGGCAGCGATGGAAAAACTGTTGCAATTGGGGAAGCTTGTTTATCCCACGGCAGACATCAACTATTTGAAGGGCAAAATTGGTAGCCTGAGGAGCACATATAATAGGGAGCGCAAGAAAGTCCAGGATTCCCAGAGATCCGGAGCAGCAGCAGATAACATATGTGTCCCCAGGCTGTGGTACTACCACAACCTGTGTTTTTTGTCAGACCAGATGGAACCCAGACCATCGCTTTCAACACTTCCTTTCACATCAGCTGAGGCTCCTGAGGTCTACCCTGGGCCTTTCACCCAGGAAGAAGATGTGGAGGAGCCCAGCTTGACCCAGGTATAGCATTGTTGAACATATGTATTGTCAAAAATTGAATGATGTTAACTAGATGTAATTGATCACAAATTTATGATTTAACAAAGTGGTTTACATGTCAATAGACAGTAGTGGCCAAAAATGATTGGGACAATAATGAAAAATGCTGGGGTCAGAATGATCGTCTTTTCTATTTGTTAGCATTCAATTTGCAACAGTCATGAGCTCAAAATTGTGTGTGATTGATGACCAAAAAACTAAAAATATGTACCATTTTCATACACAGGAAAGTCTCAGCCTTAGCCAAGAGGATGACATGGCAAGCTGCCTGACAGAATCACAGGTTCCTGCCCTCCGCCCTCCAACAAAAAGGGCCAGGAAGTCCAGGAACCTGGACGATGCCACGGCTGCTTTTCTTCGCAAAGCTACAGCTGCTGTTAGCATGGCCCCTGATGGCCAGGGGGTGTTTGGATGCCTGACAGGCAATAAATTGATATGGAGAGATGGAGGAGGACCAGCGAGGAAATAATTCTTCAGACTCTAAACAAGGGGACAAAGAGGTGAAATCATCCGGAAAATGCACCTCTGCGAGTTGGACCATGCTCCCCCACCACCTCCACCAACAACACATCCACCCCACCCACCACAGCAGCATGGAAGGAAGGGTGGAATGAAGTGTTGAGAGTGATGGCCTGGGTTTGGTGTGGTCTGGAAAAAAACGCAGGCTGTTGGAAGACCACAGCCTCTGGACATATATGTCATCTGCTGCTGCTCCCGATCTCTTGGAGTCCTGGACCGTATTGTGCTCCCTATTTAGTGGACTCCTCAGGTTACCAATTTTGACTGGGGTACAAAGGCTTCACCAATTCCAACTGTTTCCCCGTCGTTGCCTTCCTCTTTATTTTGATATGACCCTGTGCTCCCTATTGAATTAAATAGTTTTGATTTGACAAATACTTGGCTATGTGTTTTACTTCAAAAAGGACAGTTTGTGAGTAGGCAGGTACATTTCAAAAATACAACGTCAAATTAATAAGGGAAACCAACATAGTTGTATCTTTGAGGTTAAAAAATACAAGATAATAATGGTGTTGTGGTAACTTGACACACAAAACTAAAAAACATATTATTTTGGAGATCAGTAGAAAAATAAGAAATAAAAAATATTATTCAGAAAATCACTAGAAAATTTATATATATATATATATATATATATATACATATATATATATATATATATATATATATATATATATATATATATATATATATTATTCCGGAAATCACTAGAAAAAAAACAAAATAAAAAATATTATTTTGAAGATCACTAGAAAAAAAACTACATAAACAATATTATTCTGGAGATCACTAGAAAAAAATAAAATAAAAAATATTATTCTGAAGATCACTGGAAAAAAAACACAAAAAAAATAAAATGTTTGTCAGAACTCTGTGAAAATCACTAGCAAAGCAGCTTCATTATTATAACATTATAAAAAAGAAGAGAATGCTCTGCATTGAGAGATTTCATAATTTTCCACGTCACGAATGTGATATCTCCATTACGATTGCTAGTTTTAGCTTCCGGCTCGTCCTGGATTCTGAGCATGCGTGTTTGTACTTTGGATTTTTGTCCGACGGACTTGTGTACACATGATCGGGAAGTCCGACAACACACATTTGTGAACCTGCTAGCCAACATTTGTTGGCGGAAAGCCCAAAACAATTGTCCGATGAAGCATACACACGGACGGACCGATAACAAGCTCACATCCAACATTTCCCATTGGAAAATCCGATCGCGTGTACGCGGAATGAACAAACCTCACGATAGATTGTGTTAAACCAAAATATAAGTTTACTGGAACAGGTTTGAGTATTAAACATAAGAACCGTAATGACATACAATTCTGACACAATAATGAAACAAATAGTTGTGGATGGCTATCACACAATAATTACCTGGATTGCTCCTGCAGGCGTGTCTCCAAGTGGGAATAATGCTCAGGCAATAAGATCTCAGCCCTGGGCACCTTCTCACTTCCAGTACACAGTGCAGACACTATAAAATCTGTAATATCCTACACAGTATTTGACAAGATTATATAATGCAGTTGAATTACTCAAAGCCCCCCCTGCAGTTTCTAGTATGTAGTAGCAACACTGTAAGGCCTTACAGTAAGGGATATAGTCTTTTGTCTTCTTTTCTTCAGCTAGCCATTTATACTGCAGTATTTATATTCCACTGGATTTCCAAGCAGTAATGTAATGTAGAATAGTACAAAACAGTAACTTTGATAGTGCAATGTATTTGTGAACTCCTTCCCTGGGAATGTACTCCCAGTGTCAGTCACTTGTTACTGGAATTTAGGCTTGAGGCCTATGTGAGTGCAACTCAACCGAAAAGAACTGATCCGTGGGACTACAGGTCCCAGCAATGCCATAAGATTAGTCTAAACGTGTGAAGTGTGGTATTTAACTTCTGGGCAACAGCCCTCTCACCACACCAGGCCTGGACAGATGCCTCCGCTCCTTTGGTTCCCAGTCCTGCCACAGTCAGCTCCCTCACGCTGCACTACTCTGCAAGATGACTGGGACCTCCATCGGGCTCCGTCAGGTGTCTCTGGATCCTTCCCGATCCGACCACGCCACTGCTCCAGCACGCTGTGGTGTAAACTGTCTTTGGTGGTTTCAACTTTTGCTCCGCACCAAGCAGGCCGCGGCTCTTCAGAAACACACCCACAGATCCCTGTATGCAGGCCACGCGTCCCAGCAAGAGACAGAAAATGGCAGCGCTGGGCCTTTTATTACCTACCCAGCATGCAGTTCAGCCACTCAGTGTTCATGGGTAGAGTCCCTTCACAAGGTAAACAATTAAGTCACTTCCTGCTTAGATGTTAGAAGAAAGTTGAAACAAGTCTCTTTCCATTGTAAACCAGTAGAGGGAGCCAAATACCAATCTATTAACATAGTCCTATTAATAGCATTATATGGCAAAAATACCAGCGCTACACTTTTAATAGAAATTATCATGACCAAATGTAGTTAACGCTGTATCTGCCAAACATCGTATTTATTTTGCAAACGGAACAATGTTTACTGCGACCGATTACTGTGCCCATGAACATGAAAGTAGCCATTTAAAACTGTACAACAGTAAAGAAAAGCACATGGCGCAACATGCAAATAATAATAATAATAGGAACACAGGACAAATACTTACTTTTTAGAAGCACTTTCTTGATCCTTCTATACTGCTCCTGCTCCCTCAATTTCAGGTCTGACCAGCATTTCCTCAATTGCTCCTTCGATCGTCATACCCCAAAATTCCTGGCCAGACTCTTCACAACTTTAGTCATCATCTTGGCCTTTCTCACATTTGGGTTTAGGTAAGGTCCATACTTCTCGTCATAGTCGGCCCTCTTCAAGATGTCCTCCATCTCTACAAAGGACATATTTGAGGCCTTAAATCTCCTGCGGGATCGAGACGTTTCTTGCTCTGGGCTTTCCTCCTCGCTACTGCTATTACACACCTGCTGTGTCTCCGCCATGTCATCTCCCACTGCGCCGAAAGAGAAGGAGCGGGGAAGATTCTCGAAAGAATGTTAGGGACGGGTGACGCGGGCGGAGTTTCACACATGCGCAGTGTATATAAAGATAACACACGTTTGTCGCATGTATGATCTGTGAGTGGAGGAAGTGCCGATCGCGATAATGAAGGTAACATTTGAACTTGGGACATCAGTGGCCTATACTGATTAGAGATTGAGACCTATATTGGGATAAGATTATGATAGTTTAGCCTGATATTAGTGTTTTTGTCTTGTGTTTTGTCTTGCAGAAAATATGATACATTTCAAAGACCCGGAATTCATGGGCCAATTTATTGACAAATACAGGGATATGAAAAATTAGTGGGAGGTAAAAAACCCTTTATATAGAAACAAACCAGCTAGGAAGGCATCGCTAGAGAAACTGCTGCAATTTGTGAAGACGCAGGTCCACGAGGCAGACATTGACTTTGTGGAGAGAATAATTGGTAGCTTTAGAGGCACGAATAGGAAGGAGCTTAATAAGATCCAGGCTTCCATGAGATCAGGAGCAGAAGACGTGTATGTACCCAGTTTGTGGTACTACAACAGGATACAGTTTCTGGAAGGCCAGATTGAAGCCAGGGAATCACTTTCTACACTTCCATCCACCCTTCCCTCAACCCCAGCTGAGGCTTCCGAGGACCAACCTGGGCCTTCCATCCTGGAAGAAGTTGAGGAGCCCAGCTGGAGCCAGGTATAGTATTTTTTAACATATTTATTGTCCTCAAATTATTGTTGTTAACTAGATGTTATTATTGATAACAAATTAATGATTTAATAGAAAGTGTTTCACTTATCAATAGACAGTAGGGGCCAAAAATGATTGTGACAAGAATGAAAAATGCTGGGGTCAGAATGATAGTCTTTTCTATTTCTTAACATTCAATTTGTAACAGTCATGAGTTGAAAATTGTGTGTGATTGATGAACTAAAAACTAAAACTAGGTCCCTTTTTCATACACAGGAAGACCTCAGCCAGGACGAGGCTGGGAAATGTGGCAGACAGGAGGAGGCAGGGGGAAGTGTCAGCCAGGAGGTGGGCCCAGTAGGAGCCTCACCCAATCCTAGGTGCCTCCCTTCCGCCTTCCACCCAAAAGGGCCAAGAAGTTGAGTAACGTGGAGGAGGCAGCACTTGCCCTCATTAAGGATGTTAATGTGGCCCTGAGAAGCCACCCCTTGACGCTGTAGAGGCCTATGGCATCTATATAGCTGCAAATTTGCAGAAAATGGTGGAGGGCCAATGCCTCAACTGCGAAAATAAGGGGTTGAGGGGCCAAATGACCGATTGCGTCCACTTATGTGCGCTCAGCCATCCTCCTTCTCCTGCCACAAGTCTACCTCCAGAGCCACAGCCTCCAAGGAAGGCTGCAGGGAAGATATGATAGTGATGGCCTGGGTTCAGTCTGGTCTGGCAGAAGACGCAGCCTGTTGTAGTACCACAGCCTGGGGACATAGATGTCATCTGCTGCTGTTCCCGATGTCTGGGAGTCCTGGACCAGATTATGCTTCCTTCTAAATGGACTTCTCAAGCTACCAATTTTTCTTTATAATGTTGATGTCTGATCTGGGGGCCAAAAGCTTCTCAAATTGAAGCCGTTTCTCCAGCGTTGCCTTCCCTCTTTATTTTGTTATTATGAGCCAGAATAAATAGAGATTTTTTTTAATGAAAATACTTGCCTATGTGTTTTTATTCAAATAGGACAGTTTGTGAGTAGGCAGGTACATTTCCAAAATACAATGTCAAATTAACAAGGGACACCAACCAACCTCCTTGAGCTTAAAAAATACAAGATAATAACGTTGTTGTGGAAACTTGACACACCAAAAAAAAAAAAGTATAGAGATCACTAGAAAAAAAAAATAATAATAAAAAAAAACAGGAGATCTTGATTAAAAAATAAATAAAAGATATAAAAAATACTTCTAAACATTATTATGGATATCTGGCTTTAAAAACAAAAAATATTATTCAGGAGATCACGAGAAATAATAAAGAAATCAGTTTGTCAGAACTCTGTGTGAATATCAGCAGCAAAACAAATTCATTCTTCTAGCATTATGAAGAACAAAAGAATGCGCTTCATTAAAAAATCCAATAATTTGCAGCGTGACCAATGTGCTATCTCCATTACGAACACTAGTTTTACCAGACCGAGCGCTTCCGTCTCGTACTTGATTCTGAGCACGCGTGTTTTTTTTTTTGGCGCGTCGGAATTGCATACAGACGAAGGACTTTTCCGATAGAAACTTTTTCCGTCTCAAAAATTGAGAACATGCTCTCAATCGTCCGATGGAGCATACACACGGTCGCATTTTCCAACCAAAAGCTCGCATCTGACTTTTGCTGGCGACATTTCCGACCGCGTGTACGCGGCATAAGTATCTGAATTTGACTTTGTATCAGACTCTTGCTAGTACAGCTAAGGTCTGACTGAGGAAGGGAAAATCGGGACAAAGATCTACAGTTCTAACAAAGATCTTGCTGATAGGAGGAGAGATTCTAGCTATAGATGAGCTCATCAGTCTGCTGCTTCTCAGTCACTGGCTGGGGAGGGACAAGACCTGTAGGTGTTACTGAATTGCAGAAGAAAAAAAATAAGGTCTTCTGTCCTGCCAGACAGGATTGTATTGTGTAACAGAGCTCTGCAAATCTGATCACTGCATAGACAAAATATGAATCCTTTGGCAGGTAAAACAATTCCTATAACATGGGAGCCCCTAATAAAGTCAACTGCTGGCTACACTAAGAAGAAACATGTGGATACTGTTTGATGCTAGGTTTCTTTTATCATGTCTGGAATGTGTGAAGAACATAATAAATTATATATTTCCAAATATGAAATAATCAACTGACCAGCAACAACGTCCAGTCTGGCAGAGCCACTTCTTTCTATACCGGCCTCGCAGCTGTAGTTCCCGCTATTCAAAGCGATTGCAGGTATAATGGTGAAGATTTTTTCCATATACATCCAGTTACCATCTTTGTACCAGGCGTAGGTCAGATCTTCTCCTCCAGAGGACCCCACATCACACGTCATTGTTATAGAGTCTCCTATGATGATCTTCTTCCAGTTTGGGGTGAAGGTGACCACAGGACTCACTGCCCATCCTGAAGAGGAATAAAGTGGAATTGTAACTTCTGCCATGGTAATTCCACACAATAAAATGTAATATGTTCTAAGAAAGTGGCATGACATGGTACTCAGCCAACTGAACATTCAGTTTATTATTAATATTATTTCATGTACTTTTATAGCGCTGTCAATTTACACAGCGCTTTACATATATATTATACATTCACATCAGTCCCTACCCTCAAGGAGCCTACAATCTAAGGTCCCCAAATCACAGTGCCACGTTTTAGAGAGGATCCAATTAACCTACCAGCATGTCTTTGGAGTGTGGGAGGAAACCAGAGGAAACCCCACGCAGGCACAGGTAGAACATGCAAACATCCAGGCAGGCGGTTGGGATTCAAACCAGTAAACCTCTTTACCGCTTTACCACTACACCACTGTGTTTAATTCATCTACATAGCTAAAAGGGATGAGCCTAACACCCCCAAACAGACAAAAAGTTTGTGTGAACACTGTTAAAGTCTATGGGACAGGAACGTGAAAAATTAAGTGTTAATTTGAAAGGTTTATATGCAAATTATTGCCATAAAAAGTGTTTGGGGACCTGGGTCCTGCCCCAGGAGACATGTATCAATGCAAAAAAAAGTTTTTAAAACGGACGTTTTTTCGGGAGCAGTGAAATATTCCTTTAAATATTGTGCCTGGGGGGTCCCCTTAGTATGCCTGTAAAGTAGTGCATTTTCCACGTGTTTAGAAAAGTACTACAGAGAAATTACATTTCTAAAGGAAAAAATTTAATTTAAAACTACTCACGGCTGTGATGTATTGCCAGATCCTGGCAATATATAGGTTTCGGTTACATTAGAGGGGGGCGGCGTCACCCACACGTCATTGGGGAAGCCAGGCTTCCCCACTTGCGTCAGAGGGGGCGGGGTCAGGTGACGGGTGACCCCGCCCTCCTCATATAAGAAATGTCAGGCTGCCGGGATCCCCGCAGTGTCTTCGCCGGTGGAGACATAGGATGCGCTGGATGGAGAGATCACCCGTCGCTGGATCAGATCAGCCATCGCTGGACCCCGGAGAGATGATCATGCGTCGCTGTATAGCAAGAGTGGATTACCACCGCTGGAATCTTTTTTTATTTATTTTTTTATTTTTAATAAAGGACTTTTTCAAAAGTGTGTTTGTCTTTTTCAACATTCTGGGGGCCGGGATCTGGGGTCCCCTTGTTAAAGGGGGCTTCCAGATTCTGATAAGCCCCCTGCTGCAGACCCCCACAACCACCGGCCAGGGTTGTGAGGATGAGGTGCTTGTCCTCATCAACATGGGGACAAGGTGCTTTGAGGGGTCTGTGACCCCCAAAGCATCCTCCCAATGTTGAGGGCATGTGGCCTGGTACGGTTCAGGAGGGGGGACGCTCTCTCATCCCCCCTCTTTTCCTGCGGCCTCCCAGGTTGCGTGCTCGGGTTAAAGGGTCTGGTATGGATTTTTAGGGGGAACTCCACGCCATTTTTTTTTTATTTGGCGTGGAATTCCCCTTAAAATCCATACCAGACCTGAAGGGCCTGGTAATTGAATTTGGGGGAACCCCACGCTTTTTTTTTTTATCAATGACTTTCAATGACTGTTCTCTGTATTACGGAAGCCAACAATTCATTATAGCCGAGAGTGAATTTAAATTACTTTTTTTCCTGCAGAAATTACACTTTGTGCAGGGACAGTTGTAAGCATGGGAAACATGCGCCCCTTCACAGGCATACTATAGACACCCCCCCAGGTACGAAATTTAAAGGAATATTACACTTTTATTGTTTCACTTTCAAGGGTCTGGTATGGATTTTTAGGGGGAACTCCACGCCATTTTTTTTACATTTGGCGTGGAGTTCCCCTTAAAATCCATACCAGACCCTCAGGTCTGGTATGGATATTTGGGGGGAACCACACGTCATTTTCTTTAAATAATTTGATGCGGGGTAACCCTTAATATCCATACCGGACCTGAAGGGCCTCGTAACTGAATTTGGGGGGAACCTCACACATTTTTTTTTTTTATCAATGACTTTCAATGAGTGTTCTCTGTATTACGGGGAGCCGACAATTCATTACAGCCGCGAGTGCTTTTAAATGACTTTTTTTCCTGCAGAAATGACACTTTGTGTAGGGACAGTTCTAAGCACGGGCAACATGCGCCCCTTCACAGGTATACTATAGACACCCCCCAGGTATGAAATTTAAAGGAATATTACACTTTTATTGTTTCACTTTAAGCATTATTAGAATCACTGCTCACGAAAAAACTGCAGTTTTTAAAACGTTTTTTTGCATTGATGCATGTCCCCTGGGGCAGGACCCGGGTCCCCAAACACTTTTTATGACAATAACTTGCATATTTAAAATTAGCACTTTAGATTTCTCCCATAGACTTTTACAGGGTATTCCGTGGCTTTTCGAATTTGCCACGAACACGCCAAATTGTTCGCTGTTCGGCGAACGGGCGAACAGCTAATGTTCGAGTCAAACATGAGTTTGACTCTAACTCGAAGCTCATCCCTAATCAGGAATAAGAAATGTTGGGGTGACAAACACTTGAAATGATTCAGATCTACAAACAAATTTTTATATTACACAAAGATAACACGAGTCAATACAAAATGCAGTTTTCAAATAATGATTTCATTTATTAAAATAAAAGTATTTTTTTTTATTTTTTAGAATCATACTTACCTAGGTGGATACAGTATCTGTCCCCGGTGACACTGACACAACTCCATGAGCGGAGAGCTGTTGTCTCTGCTCTGCCTCCTCCTCACTCACTGGAGTGCTGGGCTGTGGAGGGGTAGGGAGCAGCCAGCTCAGGCTCTCCGTTTCTATCATTTTGCTATAGTAATTGACTGATCAATTTGATTCATTGATTGATTGATATAAAATAAAGACTCACCTGTGTGCCCCAGTATTGTGGCTGTAAAATAAGACAAAAACTGTTACATGTCTGAAATACAAACTGCAGTCTATGCAAAAAATGCAATATTGTGTCTAGGAGAAGAACAAAACAATATATATATATATATATATATATATATATATATATATATATATATATATATATATATAAATATAAGATGTATTAATAATTGTGAATGAATAAGAATTGATGGTAATATTAAAGATCCAGATCTTTCCAATGAAAACATTTTTGTAAAACCAACACACTTTGGGGGTTGTACCTCCACCTCCTTCATCAGGGCTTGAAATAATGATACATTGTAACAGTGTATATGGAGGTAAGAATCGGTTTATAGTTGTATATTGTTAGTGTGAGTTTGCACAGCAATCCTTCAGCAGCCGGTTTAAGCATTCTTTAAGATACAGACCCCAAACCTTATTATCTAAATTAGCTACCAACAGATTGTCATAGAAAATCAAACCAACAATACATAACTATAAACCAATTTTAGTTCATATAGACCAGCCTTTCTCCTGCCATTTGACTTTCAACTGTGATCAGCTGGGGTCATTTCGCCATTTGACTTTCAACTGTGATCAGCTGGGGTCATTTTAAATAGCTCAGCATGAAGAGAGCTTTCCTGGAGCATTGCTGCAACTAAAGCAAACAATCAACTATGGTTGACAAGGCACTGTCACCGGGATCTCCAGAATAAAATTGTGGACAGGCACAAGTCAGGAGATGGATACAAAAACATTTCAAAGGCTTTATCAATGCCTAGAAGTACAGTGACGTCAATTATTAAGAAGTGGTACAACACAGACCCTCCCTAGATAAGGACGTAGTTTCAAACTGGATGAAAGAGCCAGGAGGATGCTGTTCAGAGAGGCCACCAAGAGGTCTACAACAAGTCTGAAGCATTTGCTGGAATTTATGACAAAGAGTGGACATTGTGTGCATGTGACAACAATACCACAAATTCTCCACAAATGTGGCTTGTATGGGAAGGTGCAAGAAAAAAGCCGCTCCTCAAGAAAGACCACATGCAGTCACAACTGAGCTTTGCCAAAATGTATCTTGGAGATTCTAATGCCACATGGAAAAAGGTGTTATGGTCAGATGAGACTAAAATTCAATTATTTGGCCTCAACACCATGTCTGGCAGAAATCCAATACAGCTTACGATCCAAATACCACCATTCCTAAAGGAAAGCATGGAGGTGGTAATATCCCTTTTATGAGAGTGTTTCTCTACAGCACTACAGTTTACCTTCCAACACGACAATGACCCAAAGCACAGCAAAAATGACCCCACAGTGGATGAAGGAGAAAAAAGGCGTGTCCTAGTCAGAGCTCAGATTTAAACCCCTTTGAAAATCTGTGGAATGACTTGAAGACAGCGGTCCACAAAAGGTCACCATCACATGTAACTGAACATGAGCAGTTCAGTTCAGAGAGAAGAGCGGGCAAATGTTGCAAAGTCTAGATGTGCAAAGTTAGTAGAGACAAATCCCAACAGACTAAAGGCTGGAATTAAAGCAAAAGGTGGTCCAACAATATACTGACATAAGGGGGTGATCCTTTATCCAACTCAGTAATTGTTTTTTACTTTTATTTTTTTATTTCTGACATGTTAGTGTTATATCTTTCACTTGGATGTTATAAGTTGCACTGACTACATACAACTGGATGAAACAAAAAAACGTGTCTGTCTTAATTTGTGGCTGCAAAGCAACAAAATGTGATTATTTTAAAGGGGGGGGGGGGGGGGTGATTCTTTTCTATACCCACTGTACCTACACTTTACTTCTACACTTTGTGATAATAAAAACAAGGATACAAAGCAATCACACAAAGAATCCTCAGAGTTCTGGCACCTTCTATCCACTTTTCTAAGTAATACAAATGTTGTCTCGGTTTTTACTAGAAAGGTTTTTGTTGCCTCGTATGAGGTGATTGTGGCTGTTTTAGTGCACAACAGTTGAGAACTGTCCATTATACTTTTTTTATTAGCAATAAAACCAAAATTTTCAGGAGGAGCTTTCATGGTGTACCCCCTTCTTCGAGTTCCATCCTGGTATTGGTACGACTTGGACCTTGAAGGAGACACACCGCGAAAGCTCGTCCTGAAAATTTGTATTTTAGTGCAAGTAAAAAAGTATCACGGACAATACTCAACTGGTGTTGCCTTACAAAAACTTCAAGTAAAAAGTTCTTCTATTTTGTAGTTCTTTTGAAAATATTTACTAGTTAACTGTTCATTGATTAACTAAAATACGTAACAACATTTGGTAGATATGGAACAAATAGGTAAA
The DNA here is from genome assembly GCF_037356315.1 of Lithobates pipiens. Taxonomy (NCBI): domain Eukaryota; kingdom Metazoa; phylum Chordata; class Amphibia; order Anura; family Ranidae; genus Lithobates; species Lithobates pipiens. The sequence goes on from NW_027507791.1 coordinate 49,471,755, forward strand.
TAAGTAATTTAATATATTGACAATAATCAAAGCAGATACTTACAGATGAAGACTATCAGAGCTGTGGTCCGGACCATCATTTCAGCTTTGTGGTTCAGTATTAACGAGTGTAGAAAGAATGAGGACTTTAAGAAGTGTTGGGTTTTCCGGGACACCTGGAGGGTTCATGTTATTAACACCCACAAAGAAGAGTTAAGAAACTAACAACATAACTAAAAATAATTAAACAGGAACTAAGCAAGTGACATGTAAAGATGTTCTCTCTCTAAAGCTTAAAGTGGTTGTAAACCCTTACAACACATTTTTACCTACAGGTAAGCCTAGATTAATTCTTACCTGTAGGTCCAAGAAATAGCTCCTAAACCTACACGGTTTAGGAGATATTTCCCGAAAGACAGGCACCGCTGTCTACGGCGCATGCACAGTAGATAGCGGCGCGCAGGCGCACTGAGCGTGGCACCGTCAACGGCGAATATGCCGCGTGTGGCGGCTCCCGCGCGCATGCGCGGGAATGACATCACCGCGGCTTCGCCGAATGACAGCGGCGGAGCAGCGAGACCCACCGAGAAGATGAATGCGCTGGACTACAGGGGACAGCGGTGACATTGCTGGCTCCTGTGTCAGGTAAGTGACACATAATGGACTACTATGCAATGCATAGTAGTCCATTATGCTTTATCTTTGCAGGGAATGAAAGAGGAAGTAAACTCATCAGGGTTTACTTCCTCTTTAACTCCGTTATAAAAAAGCTTTTCCCCCGGATGCCTGCATACTCAGATGTGCCTGTTTTAATCATCAACCATGTGAGTTGCTAAATGTTGTACCTTCATTAAATGTAACCATATCACTACACTTAGAGCAGCCCCTCTTCTCTTTTATGTGACTTGACACTACTTTTATATCAAGACTAGGGATGAGCCGAACAACCCCCGAAAAATGCGTGCAAACTTTAGAACCCCATTAAAGTCTATGGGACTCGAATTTTTGAAATCAAAAGTGCTAATTTTAAAGGCTAATATGCAAGTTATTGTCCTAAAAAGGGTTTGGGGACCCGGCTCCTGCCCCAGGTGACATGTATCAATGCCAAAATAAGTTTTAAAAACGTTAGTTTTTTTTGAGAACACTGATTTTAATGACGCTTAAAGTGAAAAAAAAAGTGAAATATTCCTTTAAATATCGTGCCTGGGCGGTGTCTATAGTATGCCTGTGAAGTGGCACATGTTTCCCGTGTTTAGAACAGTCCCTGCAAAGGACATTTCTAATGGAAAAAAAGTCATTTAAAACTGCTTGCGGTTTTAATGTAATGTCTGGTTCCGGCAATATGGATGAAAATATTTGAGAAAAATGGCATGGGTAGCCCCCCTGCCCATTACCAGCCCTTTTGGGTCTTGTACAGATATTAAGGGGAACCCGTACCCAATTTAAAAAATGGAAAAGCGTGGGGCCTCCAGGCCCTATATACTCAGAACAGCAGTATACAGGCGGTGCAAACAAGACAGGGACTATGTAGGTTTGTTGTTAAGTAGAATCTGTTTGTAATTTTGAACTGGTACATTTTCAAGCTTTTTGGAAAACACAGAAAAGGGTTATCACCCCTGTAACATTTTTTTCCCATCAGTGCACCTCTTCAGAAGATTTCACCTCACTTTCTGTCCCAATGACAAATGTTTTTTGAAAATTTGTTTTTTTTTTAGTAAAACAAGTATTGGATAAAGCATCAGTGGAGAGGAGACATGTTTTTCCCATATCAGCTCTTACAGGAGAGAATTTCCCTTCCTAGCTGTAGATTTCATTTCACTTCCTGTTGTCTCCTTCCGTTTGCAAGTAGGAGATGTTTCTAAATTGGATGCTTGAAAGTAGGGGGCTGCCCTATATGCTCTTCAGAAATTTGGGCATAAGGTGTTGGTGTTGCCCCAAAACTGTAAGCCCTCAAAGTGACTCTTGGTGGGCGCTGGAACGCCCTGCTGTGAACTATTATATCAGGAATTGTAATTACATGACATTGTTGAACAGTGGTAGAAAAATTGGGCCTTTGGTGATGGTGCCATAACACTGTAAGTCCTCACAGTTAGTCTTGGTGGGCGCTGGAACTGGCCCTGCTGTGAAATATTATATCAAGAATTGTAATTACATGCACCTGTTGAACAGGGGCAGAAAAATTGGGCCTTAGGCACTGGTGCCACAACACTGCAACACCTCACAGAACCTCTAGTTGGAGAGGAGGAATGATCCCTGCTGCAAAGTATTGCATCAAAAATTGTAATTACACACCCATGTTAAACAGGGGCTGAAAAATTGGGCCTTGGGCACTGGTGCCACAGGACTGCAAAACCTCACAGAAACTCTAGTTGGAGAGCAGGAATGAGCCCTGCTGCAAAGTATTGCATCAAAAATTGTAATTATATGCCCTTGTTAAACAGGGGCTGAAAAATTTGGCCCTAGGTACTGGTTGCTGGTGCCATGACACTGCAACCACTCACAAATATTGTAGTTGAGTGCAGCAATGAACCCTCCTGCAAAATATTGCATCAAAAATTGTAATTACATGCTTCTGTTAAACAGGGGCTGAAAAATTGGGCCTTAGGCACTGGTGCTGGTGCCACGACACTGCAACCCCTCACAGATACTCTAGTTTGAGAGCAGGAATGAGCCCTGCTGCAAAGTATTGCATCAAAAATTGTAATTACATGCCCCTGTTAAACATTCCTGCACCATGTAAATCAGACGCTGGCGATGGTTGCTGGAACCGATCATACCTTGGGGCTGTGGACTAAAAAATTGACTGAACGCATTGGTCAGATGGCCACCTTATCCACCGCTCCTTCTGTGACTCACCAAAGCCTCAGAAACACGTTGTCCAGGACCAGGAATTTGTAACCTCCCAGTCTCTGGGAACGCGTTGCACAGACCTTTCTGCAAGGCCTCCCGGAGATGTCTCATCCTCTGCTCCCTCTGCAACGGCAAGATAGGGTCCGCAACCTTACCCTTGTACCATGGATCAAGGAGAGTCACCCAATGCACTGTGAAAGATAGGTAACGTCCCTGTCCATGCCTGCTGGACCATGAGTCAGCGGTAATATGCACCTTACCACTGACCGCCTTGTCCAGCGAGGCATGGACATTGCCTTCCACATGCTGATAGAGAGCCGAAATCGCCTTCCGTGAGAAAAAGTGGTGTTTGGGAACCTGCCACTGAGGAACCGCACATTGCACAAACTCACGGAAGGGGGCCGAGTCTACCAACTGAAAAGGTAGCAGTTGAAGTGCTAGCAATTTAGCCAAGCTAGCATTCAACCACTGGGCATGTGGATGGCTGGGAGTGAACTTCTTTCGACGGTCCAGTAGCTGGGGCAGGGAAATTTGCCTGCTACAATCGGACGTCGGTGTACCGCTAGCAGATTTCCCACAAGTTCTTGGTTGTGACACACCTAATTCTACACCTTCATTCCTCTCAGTGCAGGTTTCAGAGAGGACTGAAGGTATAGTGGGGTTGGAGATCCCAGCTGATGATGAGCAAGGAGAGGTCTGTTTTGTTCTTTGGTGTGGGTCTTTAAGGTACGCTTGCCAACGAACTGCATGGCAGGTCAACATATGTCTGGTCAAGCATATGGTGCCCAAGCAGCTGATGTTTTGGCTATGAGAGATACGCTTGAGATATATGTTCCAAATAGCAGCAGTGTGATCCGATGCACTCGTCTCAAAAAAGGCCCACACCAAAGAACTTTTGGAATAACGCGCAGAGGCAGCACCCTGCACAGGTGGTGCTCTGCGGTGTGATTCAGTCGGTGTGCTGCCCTTAAGCTGGCCCCTGGAGGGCATCCTCATTGGAGATGTGCCTCCTCCTCCTCCTCTCCCCTATCAGGCACCCACATGGAGTCAGTGACCTCATCACCCCCCTCATCATCACTGGAGCAAACCTGGCAGTATGCTGCAGCTGGTGGAACATGACTGCCAGATTGCTGTCCTTCTTGGGCATCCCTTCTCTCTGGGCTCACGCTACTGCCTTTCTCTAGCTGGGTATCATCATCAGAGCCTTCAAAACCCTGGGCATCCTCCTGGAGCATGTACCCAACACTGTGCTCAAACAGTTTGGGGGACACCTCAGGAGGACATGGTGGGTCTAGGGAAGGAGTGACTGATGCCCTTGAGACGAGGGAAGATGCCGTGTTGACAGCTGCTTTGCCAGTACCCTGAGTCTGGGTGAGAGAGGATGAGGAGGATGAGGAGGGCTTGGTCATCCACTCTACCAAGTCTTTGGCATGTTGCGGCTCAACACGTCCAGCTTCTGAAAATAAGCACAAGCGTGTCCCATGGCCACGTGCTGATGACTAGGGATGAGCTTCGTGTTCGAGTCGAACATACGTTCGACTCGAACATCGGCTGTTCGCCCGTTCGGCGAATTCTGAACGTTATGGGCTGTTCGCACCAAATTCGTGTGGCGCTCACGGCCCACAATGCACTGTGACCCCGCATGCTTGGCCAATCACAGCGCCGGCAGCGAGGAGAGCTATGATTGGCCACAGGCAGGATGCCTATGGCCAATCATAGCTCAGGCTGTGTAGTACACGCCCCACACTATATAAGGCCGCCAGCGCGGCTGTAGATAAAGGAGAAAAAGGAGAGAAAGGGGCGCCTCTGGGTGCAGATTTTTTTAAAAGGTTTTATTTTCAGTGTAAAAAACATAAAATTTTGCACTCACATTTAGTAGGCAAAAAGTAAGCATTAAACACCAGGGGTCATCTGGTATATCTGATTTTTGGGACGTCAGCCAGTGGTCCGGTCCACATCTGTCATCTCATCGTGTTGTTCCTGTTCCTCTCACATGCTGTCCACTGCAGGTGTTTTGTATGAAGCAGCCGGCTTGTGGTGGACACGAGATGTGCGGTCTTCAAAACGAGGCTTGGGAGGCAGAGACGACCAGGGCGCGGGGCTGTGACGTCAGCGCCAGCGCAGCTGCCTTGTGTAGTGTGTTGGCATCTGTAGCAGTTAATGGGTGTTCTGTGTACCTTCAACACAGTATACACCGATCGTTATCGGACGATTTTTCGTTCTTGCTCTTCTGTAGTGGTTGTTGTCTGCGCGCCCTGACCACAGTATACACCGATATATTCACCTATATATCTAGCGATATATCTATCTTTTATAATAGAGCTGTCAGTCAGTGTTAGGAGATTGTGCGTGCTGTCTGCGTGCTCTGAACGCAGTATACACCGCTATATCCACCTATATAGCTAAATATCTTGCTCGTTTTAAATAGAGCTTGCAGTCAGCGGTAGGAGATTGTGCGTGCTCTGAAAAAGACGGACGGCAAAACAAATTATACAGGGGTGATAACCCTTCCCTATGTTTTCCAAAAAGCTTAAAAATAGTTTTTTTGACTGGAGCTACACTTTAAAAATGTACCAGTTGAAAATTACAAACAGATTCAACTTAACACAACAAACCTACACAGTCCCTGTCTTGTTTGCACCGCCTGTATACTGCTGTTCTGAGTATATAGGGCCTGGGGGCCACACGTATTTCCTTTTTTTAATATGGGTACGGGGTTCCCCTTAATATGCGTACAAGACCCAAAGGGGCTGGTAATGGGCAGGGAGGGCTACCCATGCCATTTTTCTAAATGATTTTCAACCATATTGCCGGAACCAGATATAACATTAAAACCGCAAGCAGCTTTAAATGACGTTATTTCCGTTAAATGTCATTTTGTGCAGGGACTGTTCTAAACACGGGAAACACGTGGCACTTCACAGGCATACTACAGACACCCCCCAGGCACGATATTTAAAAGAATATTTCACTTTTTTTTTTCATTTTAATCGTCATTAAAATCAGTGCTCCCGCCAAAACGGCAGTTTTTAAAAGTTTTTTTTGCATTGACCCATGTCCCCTGGGGCAGGAGCCAGGTCCCCAAACCCTTTTTAGCCGTTAAAATTAACACTTTTAATTTTGAACGTTCGAGTCCCATAGACTTCAATGGGGTTCTAACGTTCGTACGAATTTGGGGTCCGTTCGAAAGTTCTGGTGCGAACCAAACCGGGGGGGTGTTCGGCTCATCCCTACTGATGACGATGCACTGCGTCCATGACCAGCAATTGGGGTATCAGGTGTATACTGTGCAGGTGGCACAATACACCGACTGTAACTGCTGCAGCTGCCTGTGGTATAGGACCAGAAAAACACCAAAAATTGGGGTAGCTTGAGGTGTACACTGTGCAGGTGGCACAATACACCGACTGTAACTGTTGCAGCTGCCTGTGGTATAGGACCAAAACAACACAAGCAATTGGGGTAGCTTCAGGTGTACACTGTGTAGGTGGCACAATACACCAACTGTAATTACTGCAGCTGCCTGTGGTATAGGACCAGAACAACACCAGCAATTGGGGTAGCTTCAGGTGTACACTGTGCAGATGGTACAATACGCAGACTGTAACTGCTACAGCTGCCGGTGGTATAGGACCAGAACAACACCAACAATTGGGGTAGTTTCAGGTGTACACTGTGCAGGTGGCACAATACACCAACTGTAACTGCTGCAGCTGCCTGTGGTATAGGGCCAGAACAACACCAGCATCCTGCCTGTGGCCAATTATGGCTCTCCTCGCTGACGACGCTGTGATTGGCCAAGCATGCGGGTCATAATGCATGCATGGCCAATCATCAGCCAGCAATGCACTGCAATGCCGCAGTGCATTTTAGGCCATGAGCACCACTCGAATTTGGCGCGAACAGCCCATAAAGTTCTGGTTTTGCCAAACGGGCGAACAGCCGGTGTTCGAGTCTAACATGCGTTCGACTCGAACACCCAGCTCATCCCTAATCAAGACATTGCTCGTTTATCAAGTCAAAATGTATAAAAAAAATATGTTCCTCGTCTTGCAAAACACTCTCCAGTCCAAGTTACTCTCAATCCAAGGTTTTACTGTATTTGATTGCCAACTGGTATGGATGGATTACATCCCACCCTCCCCATCCCTCCTTTTCTTCCACATTTCCACTTTTTTTTTTATTTACTTAGTTTTAGGCACCTTTTCATGTCCCTCCCAAATTAAAAATTAAAATGAGTTATACTCGTTTAGATGTTCGTTTTATACAACTCTCAACCTCAACCGTGTTTAATTTTTCTGTCTATTTTACTTGTAGTGGTGTAGTTGCCACTTGTTACTAACATCCACCAAATCACCCCGCTGCCAGACTCCCATACATCACTTACAGAAAAATGAACAGTCTTTTGCTGGTTTTGTTTTTTGTTTATTGGGGGTACAACTTGGCTGGGGAAAAGGGTATATGGGATGCCCATAGGATAGTTGATTTTTCCATCATACTTTAAAGATTTGACTCACTAGCACGTAGAACCAGCAGAGATGATGGGCATGTGTTAATTGCTATGATCTTCCTCCTGTATCACCATGCAGACTGTTTTTCCTCCTCTGCTTATCTCCCGCAGACTATTACCTCCAGGCATTCCATTACTGTGTAAGGGATGAGGACATCACTCTTGACCATGTAAGGGTGATGTTCCCAGAACTCCTCTCCTCCTGTACAAATCTTATATTGTACATCTTCTTCTATAAGCTAGAAGGACCCACTCTGAATAAATCCTGAAAGCTGGCTCTGGCCTGCAGCACCTCTCCCCGGATGCCTAGTACTTTAGAAGCAGATGTTGAATGATGGACTACTGTTCCCAGCCAGCCCACTTGCAAATTGTGTGCCCTCAGGCCACATCGATTTTACACATATCCCCATAGTCTCTCCTCTGATCCAGGACTCCTCATCATTGACCGTGTAATGATGAAGACTTTGCTGATGACCGTGTAAAAGCAAAGTTCCCTCACAGACTTCCTGGCACATCCAACCCTCCACTGTGGTACACTCACTGACCTTTCTCTGACCTGAGTTCTTGATGGAGAACTTGACTGGACCATATGTTCCGACAGCTTCACCTGCCCCTCTGCTCCAGGAGTTGTTTATCAACGACTGTGTGATGACAAAGGCATTGCCAAAGACTCTCCATCGTTGCCGTGTAATGATGAAGGACTTTGCTGATGACCGTGTAAAAGAAAAATTTCCTCACAGACTTTCTGGCACAGCTTCACCTGCTCCTCTGCTCTAGGAGTTCTTTATCAACGACCGTGTGATGATAAAGACATTGCCAATGACTGTGTAATGGCAAAGTTCCCTCACAGCTCTCCCTGGGCCTCCTCCTGCGATTGGCGCACCCCCCCAGATGGGGGTGCCCTCCTGCTGCTATCTAGTATGCCACCCTCCACTTCACTTAGCCGACAACTCCCTCCAGTGGCATATTACCTCAGCTTATATAGGAGGCCCGCCCCCTGCCAATACCAGATGGGGATTGGTCAAGTCTCCCACATGAGCTGCCTGCCACTCCAGTTCTAGGCCCAGCCCCTCTTCCAGAACATTCTCCCTGGAAGCAGGGGAGGCGCCCCAGAACTGGAGCACAGGTGGCCACACCCACTGCTACTCTGACCATTTCCAGCCCCCAGATCAAAACAGACAAGCCTAGCTTGCAGCATAGGCCTGACTAAATTTGCCTGTGCTGACAGCTCCAACTTCCTATTAAAAATCTATTACTAGCACCTACCTATTGGTAGAGGGTGCTACATACTATTTTATATTCTGTAATATTATATGGAAAACTTTGATATGTCAAAATATTTGTTATGCAAACATATTGTATATTGAAGACCACACTTTCACATATATATGCTTTTTGAGGTTTGTTATACTGCCTATGTGTTTTCTACCTTTGGTATTGTATTTTATTTTTTTGACACAGCACAGATGCTTTACTTATTATATTGAAGACCAGTTTACAATTACTCTCAATCTCATTTACTGACATGTTAATTTTCCTTACCGATTGTAATGCTAATTTTACAATTTCTTTATCATTTGAATGTCAAAATTATAATAAAAAATGTATTAAACGAAAAAAAAAAAAATTGTTAAATTTAAAAAAGAAGGCATAAATTCATTTGTAAATGAATGCAGTGCTTTGTACCAGAAAGTATTTTTAGTGTCACTATAAACAGGAGAAATGGTTGAATAACAGTGAAACTTTTGTTTAAAGTAAAACTTTTATAAAAACACACTACTGGTCAAAGTAGAAATAATCTGAATTTTTTGTTTTTTTTGCATTTTTTTTGTTTTTGAATGTAGAAAATAAATACAATGCAAGACAATATTACTAAATAAAAGCCTCATTTGTTAAACAATACAATATATGTATTATGTTGTTATCCTAAGTAATTAAAAAAGTTAAAGTTATTACCAAAAAAATGCATGCATAGTAGTAATGTAAAGTGCTCTGGTCTGTAGGGGGATTAGAGGTGTTGGAGAGGTTAAAGACTATAGATTGTTTTTTTCTATGTTGAGGTGTATAGTGGACCACGGCCATCCAACACCCGACTGCTACATATCTATATGTGAGAAATTCTCATGTCTACAGGAAATGGCTGTTGATGTCTCTCACTTTGCAGCCTCTGCCTAATTTATCTGTACGCAGAGCTGGACACAATGTATATATATTATATATATATCAGTATTAAATGGCATTATTTTTATTATTTTTTCCTTTTTTTTTTTATGTCAAAACATTTATTTTATAAACAGCTTTCCATATCTCCTTTCCATTATATGTACAAAAAAAGGCGAGGAAAGGTTTCTTTCATGGGAGGCACAGATAAGAATAAAGTCCTACAGAGTTTCTAACCCTTGCTCTTTATGCTGGAAAATGTTTTAATTTCTGCCTGTGAGAATTCCCTCTTATATCCTGTCCCATCTGACATCAGCACACAGGAAGTAAGGAGAAATCTCACAAATGGGGACAAAAGGGATAATGAACATTTGAAAGAGGTTCTAACCCTTACTAACTGTTTATTGGATTAAAATTTTTTTGGATAGGGTTGGGCCTAAAAACAAATCAAATCAGCAATACAGTTTGTTTGATAAAAGCTTTATTGCCATATTTTACAAAAATATAGAGACAAGTGGCGGTATCATTATTTGCACCCGGTATAAAATAAAATGGTTCTCTATGTACAGATCTGTTATATTTTCATACTTTAGGCTTTGGCAAGAAATAATTTTGATGAAGCTAAGAAAGAATACGTGGTCTACCACTGTCCAAACATTTTTTCCCTAGTCTGTGGTCTACACTGCCACATATGGGGTAAGCAGGGGCGGACTGACAACTCATGGGGCCCCCCCGGGCAATAGGAGATTATGGGGCCCCCAGGCAATAAGAGATTATGGGGCCACACAGTATACAAAAAAACACACACAGTATACAATCACACAGTATACACATACATGTACACATAGTATATACAGGCATGTTTCTATTGGCTGAGAAGGTACTGGAGAGGATTTTTACATACTGTCCCTGGTTTTACTGAGGCTGGCAACCCTGATGGGGCCCCCTAGTGGTCCGGGGCCCTCGGGCAGTGCCAGAGTTGCTGAATGGTCAGTCCACCCCTGGGGTTAAGCGATGGCGGAGGGGAGTTACAGCTTTGCCTTTTTAAAATTGTATTTATATCTACAGTATATAGACCTACAGTGTAATATATTACTATACATTGTCAGAGACAGTTACATAACTATACTTCTTAGAGCCAAAAATAACACAATATAATTGAATAGCCTATTAAAAGATAAAGTAAAAAAAAAAATTCTGCAATGTTCATCTTCAATACAAATATTTTCTCCACAGTACTTATCTTCCGAAAATAAATGTCCTCAGTTGAATAGCCAGCATCATTCAACCCACTTCTTCTGATCCCAATTAATCCCGGACCAGCCCCCAACCTGTGACTGCACAGTGAATGGAGAAGCAGCACAGTGATGAGCTCATCTCTCTGTCACTCTGCTCTCTCTTTTACCATGCCAGCACATCGACTGATTGGCTCTCACACTCCAGGCACTACAGTTGGCCTATACCAATCACACTCAGGTACTGACTATGCACTATTTCTATTTATGCATTTATTTGATAACATATTAATGATTACAGAGCTGCAATAATTTGTGTCTTTCATATCTGACTAGAAATCAGTTTTAAGGATAAATCTGTTAACCGTCATGGCTTCTTCTTTCCCATAATTCCCTAATACTGACAACATACAGTATAGTTGGTGCTTTATAGTCATAGAGAAGACATCTGGTTTTCTTCCACTCTTTCCGCAGCGTCTTCACCATTCTTGGTCTTGGAAACCATTACAGTCTTCATGTGACAGTAGACAATAAAGGCTCCTATAAGTATTATGATCCCAGATGCCAACAATCGAAGTGTGTTTAGTAATGTGTAATGCGTGGCCTTTTCACCTTAAAAAATAAAAAAAAGGAACATATGAAATAGCTATCACCATGAAAGTATAACTTCTTTTTTAATGTTTTGTATAGAGTGGAAAGGGGTTAGAACCCCTGTCAGGTTTTTATTGCTGTCTGTGCCCCATTCAGGAGATTCACCCTTTCTATTTGTTTTGTTTATTGTTATCACTGAGAATGAAAGTGAAAGAAAATCCCAAATTATGGGTTGTCCCCAAAACAAGAATAGAGAGGAAAATATTCCATGGGGGAATTCCCTTGCTTCAAGTGGAAAATCTCTCTAAACGTTAATGTAAAGTGAATGATCTCTCTTAACTCTAATACAAAGCGTACAATTTCTCTGAACTCTAATATAAAATGGATGATTCCTCTGAAAGCTAATTGTAAAGTGAATGAACGTTATGAACTCTAATGTACAGTAGACAATACCTCTGAATTCAAATTTAAAGTGGATGATTTAGGCTGAACCTGAAACAGCCTAAATAGAGGAGGGGAATTAAGTCGTTTGATGGGGCTGTGCTCCCTCCCCCCTCCCCAGAAAGTCCCAAGCCTATTCAAGTTCTAGTAGGTCCCTGCAGGGGATCAAGATCTATCACGACTGTTGGACTGGGGCTACCAGAGATGTACCCTTATAGATATATACTGTAATACTGAAGTATCGTATTTGCAATGCATAATTTTATTTATTTCGAACAACTCTTCTTGTATACTGTAAGCACTTTTGTTACATGTGTTTGTATGTTGAAAAATCTTCAATAAAAAATAATAATAAAAAAAAAAAGTGGATGATCCATCTGAATTCTAATATAATGTGGTCCATACCACTGACTTCTAATGTACAATGGACCCTTCTTCTGACCCTTCTGAATCAGTCACGGCTGGTGGTATATTTTATGGGGGGTGGCAAACAATCCACCCACTGCCACCACCCAGTTGGTCAGATCATAGGCACACACTGCCCCAGTCGGTCAGTCGGTCAGTTACCAGCCTCGCACTTACCCTTGCGCTTCCTCTGGGCAGTGGGCATCGTCTCCTCCTTCACAGTGGCTTCCCCATGCATCTCCTCCCTCCTCCTCCTTGGCAGCCAATAGGATCGCTTCTCCTCTCAGCTGGGTTACAGGTCTCAGGAACCGCTTCCTGATTAGCCAGGAGGAGAAATGCTCTGCGCCCCGAGCCTCCACTTTTTTCAAGCCTATTAGAGCCTCTGGCTCTAATCACATGCTTCTAAAAAAAAAAAAGAAAAAACCCCATTGGAATCCATGCGTCCGGTGCCCCACATGTAGATTAGGGGGCCGGACACATGGATTAGAGGGGCAGCGCAGCTGCGCCCCTTATGGACGGGCCGCTGCTGTTCTGAATGCTAATGTAAAGGAGATTAGTCATGCTAAATGATAATGGAATGGTAGAAATGCTAATAGAAAGGTGGACTGCTTAAGGCACATCTGATAGAAAGCAGAGATGTTAGACTGTACGAAAGGCATAATAAACCTTTACTAGCACAGGGTCTTCAAAAGACTTCTAATGAGGCCCTGTCATAAATGGTAAAGTCAGAAATAGTCTGCAAAGTAGTTTGAGGAGTGCACATCTGTCAGACTGTAGACTATGCTGATCTAATGCTAAACTTTTTTTTTTACGTACAGTACCTCTCACATTGTTAGCTTGCATCCATATTCCATACCTTTTACATTATTTGTAGAATCCTGTAATAGTTGCGCTATTTTTGATGATCTATCTCCCGTGTATTGATGCACTTAAAAAAAATTGCATCAAAAATCTAACCACATAAAGTGACAATCCACTTAATTGCCCATAGTAAACTCTACAAAATCTGTCACTTGCAGATAAAATGCTATGTGCAATAATCAAATATGCATATACATTTTGCCATAAATGCAGTAAACATGTAATTTAAAAGCACATATAATTAAAAGTGTGATCCAACAGTTCATACAGTTTCTTTCAATAAACTTGAACTGTAGTTCCAACTTCCCCACATGAGAGAAGATAAAAGAATAAGTCAAAGTGCTTGTGCATCACCACTGTGCTCCACGACAAAAGGATGTCCACTTATCAGATAAATAGATCCCACTAAGGGGTCCTATGCGCAGTAGACATGTGCGCCGTCAATAAATTTGTTTTGTTTCGTTCCGTTTCGTATTAGAATTAATTTGTATTTCGTAATTCGTGTCCGAAATTTAATTTGGATTCGTACAAAATATGAATTTCCGTTAGGTTCGTTAACTTTTCGTAACAATTACGAATGTTCATTATGATGAATTTATCATTATGAGGGGCTCCCACCATCCCTGTGCTTTGCTGACTTCCTGGGTTTTTTAACTACATCATAACGAATAATTGTAATTAACGAACATTCTCTGAATCTCCCATCGACTACCAGTACCAGTCTCCCACTCCCATATTAAAAAAGGTTGTTTTCCCAACCCTCAATTCCAAACCTCTGATTGGTCAACAAAACACCAGTCACATTTCCGTTGTAACGGAATTTGGATCCGAAATTTGTAAACTAAATTTCGTATTTTGTACAAAATTTGGAATGATAGAAATTCGTATTTCGGATCCTCCCTAATGTACGACTTTACACAAATTGGTACGAATTTTCGATTTGTACGAAACTAATCGCACATGTCTAATGTGCATGGACAAGATCACAGGCAAGGGTTGATTGCTGATTGTTGATTGCGGGGGAAGAGCTACTGATCGTAGTCGTTACCCGCGTACCATCTGGAGCTTTTTGCACTTGTCACTTTGTTATTGCTGCTTGTTAAAGTACTGTAGGCTGTGGAGCAATACTGGAGGCACTTTACTTTCCCAGCTGTTCGTTCGTTTGTTTACTGTTACATTTTTATCAATAAATCGATCGGTACAGTCTACACTGAAATCGTTTTTTTTTTCCCTTTCCCTTCGTATGACTGATCTTGGGAACGTTTTTCCGCTTGGATTGGAGCATCGCCTTCATTTACGAGTGGAAACAAGCTTTTATGACCATCTGTTAACTCAGTGATCCCACGTATCTGGTAAGAGTACCTTATCTACTTGGTGGAGGAAGTACCACAGAAATGTCACGATATTAAGTGTGGCGTGCACCGGGTGTTTTCCTACAGCAATATTCAGCCATTTATCAGCTTATGAACTGTATGGACTATATTTATTATGTGACAAGTTTTTTGTTTGTTTTTTTTGGGTGTTTTTTGGCACCGTAATGGTCTATGAAATTTATTAAGTGAATTTGATTTGTATTGCACTGCACTTTTACATATTTTTTACTTATTTCTAAGGATTTGTGATTTACCTTATGATGTTCAGCTTGCAATTTGTATGTATTTTAGGGTCTAGTGTGTGCTGATTGCCTCTTTTTATATTATTGATTGCTATCCAGCCTCGGGGTCAAAGGTATATCCAGGTTCACATCCCTCAAGAACAGTTGCTTGTATAAGGCAGACAAGTATCAAATATATATGGCCATCTGCAGAATGGTCTGTGTGTGTTGATGTTAGTCTACTGGCTCCTACCCGATGCGTTTCCTCATCGAAAGGCATCGACTGGGAATAGAGGCTTAATTTCCAGTCAATGCCTACTAATAGGAAATTCTAAAACTGGAGAGGGCAAAGTCTGGAACCAGCTTCCATTTTTTTTTTGGTCAAATCTGAAATGAACAAGCTGAAGTTAGAAGCTGATTAGCTACCATAAACAGATGGATCAGATTTTGCACTCTCCCTTTTAGTGAATCAACACCAAAAAGTCGGACGACAGTCAAAACACATTAATTTCATTGGGTTCCGAAAGGTTCCTGCACTACTTTTGTGCGACTTAAGTGCCATGGTCTATAATATTAAATCACAAAAGTTGCAAGTAGATCACAAGGAAGTTCCAAGGAAAGTGCAAGCAAGTCACAAAACTTTGGGGGTTACTGCAATGTGAACCAATCTTACAGTCACTCAGCGGGACCCTTTCACATATTCTGCAGCAGGCCCCCTTCCTGCTGTCTTGGGGCCCCTGCCATGGTGGCAGAACGTCAGGGCCCCGTCGCAGATGCAAGAGGAGAAAATACACGTTAAACATTTTTCAGTTTTAAAACAATCACCTCTTATCTGGACAAAGACATCCTCACTCCTCTTAGAAATGTTGGCTGCAGATCTCACTTCACAGTAATAATTCCCAGAATCCTTCAGATGAGCAGATCGGATACCATATTGATCAGATGGACTGAAGTCCTGAACATTCCGTCCATCTCTGTAGAAAGCAAAATGCAATTCTGCCCACCGTCCAAGCAGACTGAGACTTGTGTTACATGTCAGGGTCACCGTGTCACCTTTTAGGACTTCAAAATTGCTTACATTTAGCACCGGGGTGACAAACAGCTCTAAAAATGAGTAATGAAAAAACATTCTGTAAAATGTTGGTGAAATTGATGTTTCAATAAATTTTTTCTAAAAAGTCCCATTAATTTAACAAAGACAACATTTGTTTTGAGGTAAATTAATGGGTTGATTATCAAATAAATTTCAATACATTCCCCTAAATTAGTATGAGGCTCGGTTCACACAGGGGCGACTCAGATCCGACTTCAGGTCGCCCCTAGTCGCCTCAGGTCGGACAACATTTAAAAATCAATGTAAGTGAATGAGAGCCGCCTTAATGCACGCTACTGAAGTCGCTCCGACTTCAAAAGAAGTTCCTGTACTACTTCAATCCGACTTGTAGGCGACTTGTACCCATTGATTTTAATGGAGGTCGCCTACAAGTCGGATCTCTGTCTATACGGAGGCGACTTTGACAGAATTATTAGCTCTGAAGGGGGAACTCCACGCCAAATTTCTGGAAAAAATTTGGCGTGGGTTCCCCCTCCGAGAGCATACCAGGCCCTTAGGTCTGGTATGGATTCCAAGGGGAACCCCCTATGCCGGATAAACGGCGTGGGGGTCCCCCCCAGATCCACACCAGACCCTTATCCGAGCACGCTACCCGACCGGCCAGGAAAGGGGGTGGGGACGAGCGTGCAACCCCCCCACCCCAAAGCACCTTGTCCCCATGTTGATGAGGACAAGGGCCTCTTCCCGACAACCCTGGCCGTTGGTTGTCGGGGTCTGCGGTCTGCGGGGGGAATCCGATAAACCCCTACCCATTCACCTGTAAAATGAAGTACAAAAAAAAACACAACACACAAGATAAAATAGTTTATTGCACAGCTCCGGGGGTCTTCCGTCTTCGGGGGTCTTCTCGCCGGACTCCTCCGCTATCTTCTTCTAGCTCTTTTACTAGCGGAGGAGCCTGGCTTTCTTCCTCGCCGCCGCCCTCTTCTTCCGACTTCGGGGGTCTTGTCCCCCTCTTCGGTTCTTCTGCCGGGCCACCGCGCCTTCTTATAGTTCTTTTACAGGCAGTGGCCCGGTCTTCTGTCGCCGTCACCGCCGCCACCGCCTTCCGTTCTTCTTCTTCTTCTTCTTCTTCTCCTGGAGATGTTGACTCGACGCTCTCTCCGGCCGCAATGCCAGGGACGCGCTGCGCGGCGACTTATATAAGGACAAGGGGCGGGGTCGTTGGTTGATGTCACATGGGTTGATGTCACATGGTGACCCCGCCCCTTACGATGTCACAGTCCCGGAGGATGCTGGGACTGTCGCCATGTGATATCAACCCATGTGACATCAACCCATGTGACATCAACCGATGACCCCGCCCCATTGTCCTTATATAAGTCGCCGTGCAGCGCGTCCCTGGCATTGCGGCCGGAGAGAGCGTCGAGTCAACATCTCCAGGAGAAGAAGAAGAAGAAGAAGAAGAACGGAAGGCGGCGGCGACAGAAGACCGGGCCACCGCCTGTAAAAGAGCTATAAGAAGGCGCGGTGGCCCGGCAGAAGAACCGAAGAGGGGGACAAGACCCCCGAAGTCGGAAGAAGAGGGCGGCGGTGAGGAAGAAAGCTGGGCTCCTCCGCTAGTAAAAGAGCTAGAAGAAGATAGCGGAGGAGTCCGGCGAGAAGACCCCCGAAGATGGAAGACCCCCGGAGCTGTGCAATAAACTATTTTATCTTGTGTGTTGTGTTTTTTTTTGTACTTTATTTTACAGGTGAATGGGTAGGGGTACATTGTACCCCATACTCATTCACATAGGGTGGGGGGCCGGTATCCGGGGCCCTCTTATTAAAGGGGGCTCCCGAATTCCGATAAGCCCCCCGCCCGCAGACCCCGACAACAAACGGCCAGGGTTGTCGGGAAGAGGCCCTGTCCTCATCAACATGGGGACAAGGTGCTTTGGGGTGGGGGGGCCGTGCGGCCCCCCTACCCCAAGGCACCCCCCCATGTTGAGGGCACGCGGCCTGGTACGGCTCAGGAGGGGGGCCGCCTGCTCGTCCCCACCCCCTTTCCTGGCCGGCCGGGTAACGTGCTCGGATAAGGGTCTGGGGGGACCCCCACACCGATTTTTTCGGCATAGGGGGTTCCCCTTGGAATCCATACCAGACCTAAGGGCCTGGTATGCTCTCGGAGGGGGAACCCACGCCAAATTTTTTTCAGAAATTTGGCGTGGAGTTCCCCCTTCAGAGCAATTCAATGATTGGCCACGGCAAAAGTCGCCTGGCCTGGGGCAACTTGTAAGTCGCCCCAGGTCGTGTCTAAAAGTCGTGTTCAAGTCATCTCCAAGTTGCCTCACAAAGTCGTCCTGAAGTCGTGTCGCCCCTGTGTGAACCGAGCCTGAGTGTAGCAGGTCTCCAAACTTTCTAAACAAAGGGCAAGTTTACTGTTGCTCATACTTCGGGAGAGCCAGACTGTGGCCAGTGGGAGTAGAAAATGGCTCAGCATCAGTGGTAGTAAACAATTCCTCAAGCTTGGTGGCTGGTAGGAGTAAAAAAAGTACATAGTGCCTTTCGTCAATATGAGGAGGAATAATGCCTCATCATTGGTCTTCCTTGGAGGAATTGTACCCCGTTGTTGGTGTCATTGGGAGGAACAGTGCACCATTGTTTGTATCAGTGGAAGTATTTATGTCCCGTTGTTGGTGTCAGTGGAAGAAATAGTGCACCATCTTTGGTGTCAGTGGCAGGAATAGTGCCCCATGTCAAAGGTGGGAATAGTCCCTTCTATCAGTAGGATGAACAGTGCCCCAGGGGCCTGATAAAGGCAATCAAAGGGCCACATGGGCCAACAATTTGGAGACCACTGGCATAAAAGATAAGTTAATGCAAAGTGCAATTATCCTTTTTGTCCCTTATCCTGACCTCCACTCTCTTCCTCCACAGATACATACTTACCCTAATTCCATGGTCACAATACTGCTGTTTTATTTTATATCCAGCACCTCGAGTCTTTACTGCGCTGGCATTGCTGTCAATTAGACCTCCAAAAACGTCTACAATAGTCATAATGAAGTATGGCCAGCTTTACACTGATGGATGTAATCAAACTGCGGATTCGATGCTGCCAGATTGAGGTTAGTATGGATCGTGGAGAGGTAGGGTGAGTTAGATTAGGTCAGGGGAAGGGGCAGTGGCGTCTCCAGCTTTCATATTTAGGGGGGCACATGGGGGGGACAGGGACAAAAGTAGGGGGCCAACCATAAAACCCAATTATATATATATATATATATATATATATATATATATATATATATATATATATACACATATATCAATGTCAATGCCCAGCAATGCAGCCTCACCAGTGCCCATCAGTACAGCCTCACCAGTGGCCATCAATGCAGCCTCACCACTGCCCATAAATGCAGCCTGATCAGTGCCCATCTCTGCAGCCTCACCAGTGCCCATCAATGCAGCCTCACCAGTGCCCATCAATGCAGCCAAAGCAGTGCCCATCAATGCAGCCTCACCAGTGCTCATCTTTGCAGCCTAATCAGTACCCATCAATGCAGCCTCACTGGTGCCCATCAATGCAGCCTTATCAGTGCCCATCAATGCAGCCTCACCAGTACCCATCCATGCAGCCTGATCAGTGTCCATCAATGCAGCCTCACCAGTGCCCATCAATGCAGCCTGAACGGTGCCCATCAATGTAGGGGGCACATGGGGGGACCGGGACAAAAGTAGGGGGCCAACCACTCACCGCTGCCCATAAATGCAGCCCGATCAGTGCCCATCAATGCAGCCTCACCAGTGCTCATCAATGCAGCCGCACCAGTGCCCATTAGCTCAGTCCAGATATGGATTTTATTGCATAGTTTCATTGGTCCAGCTTGGAACAATGTAAGTATATATGCATGTGCCATACTTGCGCTACCACTGTGGAAGCACAGAATCTGTGTAGTAATAACCACTATTACAATGATCGCTGCTGTCCTCTGTGCCCTGCTGCATAGTGAATACAGGGTTTTGCTCACCTGGCACGGATGCCATTCAGAGGACACTCTACATTTTTCTCAAATAATGCAAGGCATATAGCAAGGCATATAGCTATACGTCGCTCCCTTTAAGGGGGATAGCAGGCGCGCACGAGCCCACTGCACTGCGGGGGTGCCGATGCTCATGGCCGCGGGTGCGATGACCACCAGCCACACGCGATCACCGGCACGAGAGCCAGAGCAGGGACATGTGTGTGTAAACACACAAATCCCTGTTCTGTGAGGAGAGAGAGATTGTGAGTTCCTAATAGCTAGGAACTACGATCTGTCATCTCCTATACTAGTCAGTCCCCTCCCCCCACAGTTAGAACAAACAGTCAGGGAACACAGTTAACCCCTTGATCGCCCCCTAGTGTTAACCCCTTCCCTGTCAGTGACATTTGCATTCTTATAGAACTGATCACTGTATAATTGTCAACGGTCAAAAAATTGTGCCAAAATTGGCCGATCTGTCCACCATAATGTCAAAGTCTTGATAAAAATCACAGATCACCACCATTACTAATAAAAAAATAATAATAATAAAAATGACATAAATCTATCCCCTATTTTGTAGACGCTATAACTTTTGCACAAACAAATCAATATATGCTTATTGCCATTTTTATTACTAAAAATATGTAGAAGAATACATATCGGCCTGAACTGAGGAAAAAATTGGTTATATTTATTATAGCAAAAAGTACAAAATAGTGTGTTTTTTTCTAAATTGTCGCTCTTTTTTTGTTTATAGCGCAAAAAATTAAAACCCGCAGAGATGATCAAATACCACCAAAATAAATCTATATTTGTGGGAAAAAAAGGACGTCAATTTTGTCTGGGGGTAATGTCGCACCACTGCACAATTGTCAGTTAAAGCAACGTGCCGTATCACAAAAAATGGTCTGGTCATTCAGCAGCCAAATCTTCAATGGCTGAAGTGGTTAAATTACATCTGCCAGAAACACTTGTAACAGTTGGGTGACAGTCTTGAATTTTGCACAGATTGCTTTTTACCATAAAGCTGGGGGTATATTTGTGATCTGTTCCCGGAATAAATCATATTCACCTTTTATCCTAATAGAGATGAAGTCACTTCTCTTCCTCACTTTGCCATCCGAAGATCTCACATCACAGGAATAATTCCCGGAATCCTCCAGCTGGGCGGACTGGACCCCATATTGATCGGATGAACTGAATTCCTGAACATTCCGTCCATCTCTGTAGAAAGCAAACTGCAGTTCTGTCCTCTGTCCGAGCGGACTGATACAGAAACATATCAGGATCATATCATCTCCTTCTGTCGTTGGACATCGAATTGCCATGATTGATGGATTTACAAACAGTTCTGCAGAGAAGGAAATCCAGAAGGAAAATTATAAATGCTCAATGTACAAATACAAGAGGTGAGATACCGGCATATTATGGGACTTCAAGCCCCGGGTGAGGTGACTATGCAGAGCAAGGGTGAATTAGTGTTATGGCTTAGATTAGAGGTTTTATTAGGTTAGTATTGGGCATAGGGTTCAATTTTCTAGGGATTGCACTCTGAGGTTAAATATTAAGGCATGGTAAGGCTAAGAGCTCTTTTTCATACGGGCAATCTTATGAGGTCCATCTGTCAGTCTGACACCCACCTAGCACTTGGTTTTATATCAGGCCCATTAAGAAAAAATTGATAAGGTCTGCATCCTCTTCTGTTTGGGTGGAGCAGATTGGAGGTGCCTGGGTCCAAACGGACAGTTACTCCTGGCGACCCATAACGCACAGTGGGATCTGTCCAGGTCCACTCTGTGTAAACTGAGCTGACACTCTGCTCTAATCAGCAGGGGAACAGTGGACAGATAACCTGCTGATCAGAACGGAAGCTGCCCGTCTGAAAGGGGCCCTCAGCATATCTAAACCGCAAAAAAAAAAATTTGTTGAGATGTTGTCAGGGCTGGCTTAGCCCTTCCTTCTCTGGGCTGGCCACTCAGCTGTCGGGTAATTGCTAGCTCTCTTCTCTCTCCACAGTTACCAGCTGTTCCTGATGATGCTCGTCTGACCTGCCTACTTAAAGCCTTCCAGCTCACTTCACCTCTGCCTTCGCCTTGGTCACATCACTAGAAACCCTCTCCTGCAGTTTGTTTAATGACTGGCTTGCTGACATCCCTTCTGGCTCCTTATCCTGCTTGCTGTGCTCTACTTGGATCCCTGACTTCTGGCCTGGCTGACTACCCGATCTGGTTTCTGGACTCTTGCTATGCTTGACTACGTTTTTTCTATTTACCTTTTTATTTTTATTAATAAACAAGTGTGATTTAATTGTACTTGACTGTCTCGGTCTGATTCATGGTTTCTGACAGTACGTGAAGGACATGAATTCAGAAGATACAGTCAATCCACTTGTTGGTAATATTTTTCCAGATTGGTTGAGCAAGATCACCGCATGGATCAGTTTGCCATGGCATTACAAATGCTCCTGAGTCGCACGGCTCACTTGGAATCCCCCACGGTGGCTGCTCTGGTACAACCTGAGTCGCAGGCCTTCCCTGCTGCTGCGCCAGTCTCTGTGCAGGCACCCGCCTCGAGTATTACCTCTATAAGAGGTATGTCTGGTTCTGCTCCGCTTCCCCAGCAATTTGGGGGGCAATCCAGTTCAATTCAGAGGGTTTCTCAATCAGGTTGAGATATACTTCGAGATGCTGCCCCAGGCGTTTCCCATGGATAGAAGCAAAGTAGGTTTCCTGATATCTTTGCTTTCTGAGAGAGCCTGGGCCTGGGCTAACCCTCTATGGGAGACGCAAAAACCTGTCGTCATTAGTTAACCTCAGTTTGTGGCCTCATTTAAAAGGGTTTTTGAAGTTCCCGCACGCTCCGCTTCTGCTGCCAAGCGCCTCATGTCCATCAAACAAAGTACGAGAACTGTTGTCGACTACGCCATTGAATTCCGTACTCTGGCAGCAGAGGTTTCTTGGAACAATGAGGCCCTCGTGGCTGCTTTTTCTCATGGTCTCTCTGATTCCATCAAGGATGAGATAGCAGCCCGAGATATACCCACTGAGCTGGAGAGCTTGATCTCGTTTGCCATCCTCATTGACTCCAGACTCAGAGAAAGACTTTCTCTTAAGGATCGCTTTCGGACGCCTCCTGTACGTTTGCCTCTGAGCTTTGTAGTCCCGCCCATGCCTCCCTCACCTCCCATGCCTCCTGGTACTGAGTTGGTCAGTGAAGATGAACCCATGCACCTGGGCTTTACGTGTCTCTCTGCGGATGAGAGAGCCTTTAGGAGGAGGGAGAGATTGTGCCTTTATTGTGGCCAGGCAGGTCACTTTTTGAAGTCTTGTCCTACCCGTCCAGGGAACGCCCGAACCTTGAGGTCCTGTCATGGACAGACCTTAGGTGGCGTTGTTTCGTCCCCAGTTATCCAGAATGATAAGCCCCTGGTTTTGGTCACCCTTTCTTGGGCTGAATCGTCCATCGAGATACAGGCTCTAATCGACTCTGGGGCTGCAGGCCTGTTCATTGATGGTGCATTTGTTTCGCAGCACTCGATTCCGCTGCAGCTGTGTGACACTCCCCTTGCCATTGAGGCTCTTGACGGGAGACCTTTACAGCCTGCCCATGTGACTCATGAGACGGTTCCATTGTCCATGGTCGTAGGGGCTCTTCACCATGAGATAATCCAATTTAAAGTTATTTCCTCACCCAGGTTTCCGCTGGTTATTGGTTATCCTTGGTTACAGAGGCACAACCCCTCTTTTGGCTCCGTGCTGAGGTTCTCTCCTGGTCACCACAATGCAATGAGACATGCTTCCTGAAGGTAATCAAGGTCCTGTGCACCTCTTCACTTCCCTCCCTGCCGGAGGAGTACCATGATTTTAGCGATGTCTTTGATAAAGGTCAAGCCGGTAATTTGCCTCCACACCGCCCTTATGATTGTGCAATTGACCTTCCACCTGGTGCCATACCTCCTCGTGGCCGGGTTTACCCTTTGTCGGTCTTGGAGGATAAGGCCATGGAGGAGTATGTTGCTGACGCACTTTCTCGAGGTTTCATCTGCAAATCCTTGTCTCCTGCTGGTGCTGGTTTCTTCTTTGTAAAAAAGAAGAGCAGTGAACTGAGACCTTGTATAGATTATAGGGGTCTCAATCGTGTCACAATTAAGAATGCCTACCCGATTCCATTGATTACAGAGTTATTTGACCTGCTCAAGGGAGCAACGGTTTTCATGAAGCTTGACTTGAGAGGGGCATACATTCTCGTGCGTATTAAGGAGGGCGACGAGTGGAAAACTGTGTTTAATACCAGAACAGGCCATTATGAATACCTGGTAATGCCTTTTGGCCTTTGTAATGCCCCGGCAGTTTTCCAAGAATTTATTAATGATGTCCTTCGAGATTTGTTGCAGTTGTGTGTGCCGGTTTATCTCGATGATATCCTCATATTTTCCAAGTCCCTGGAGAGCCACCACACAGATGTCTGTCGTGTGCTTCAGAAACAAAGAGACAACAATCTCTATTGTAAACTGGAGAAGTGCGAGTTCCATCGTGAACAGGTTACATTTCTGGGCTATGTCATTTCCACTGCTGGTTTTTCGATGGACTCAGAGAAACTTTCGGCAGTCGTACAGTGTCCTCGACCCATGGGTTTACGTCCTCTGCAGCATTTCCTGGGCTTTGCCAACTATTATCGGAAGTTTATTCGTAACTTCTCGTCTCTGGTCGAGCCCCTGACTGATATGACCAGAAAGGACGGTAACCCACAGAGTTGGTCTCTGGAGTCCATTAAGGCCTTTGAGACTCTCAAGGCTGCCTTTGTTTCTGCTCCTGTGTTGGCACATCCTGATCCTACGTTGCCCTTTATCCTAGAAGTTGATGCTTCTGAGACTGGAGTTGGTGCCCTTCTGTCTCAACGTCCTAACTCTGAGAGCGCTATACATCTGTGTGGCTACTTTTCCAAGAAATTGTCACCTGCTGAGTGCAATTATGAGACTGGTGACACAGAGCTGTTGGCGATAATTTTAGCCCTGAAAGAATGGAGACATCTCCTTGAAGGTATCACTGTGCCCGTTCTTATTCTTACTGACCATAAGAATCTTCCATTCTTGTCTGAGGCTAAGCGACTCTCTCCCAGAAGGGCACGATGGGCTCTTTTCTTGTCGAGCTTTAATTACATTGTCTCATTCTTACCCGGTAATAAGAATGTAAGGGCTTTGTCACGACAATTTTCCTCCACTTCCAAGTCGGAGTCGGTTCCGGTTCCTATGATTCCTCCTGATCCTATCTTGGCTATAGTTCGCACCAGTCTCACTTCTCCTTTGGGTGACAAAATTCTTGCTGCTCAGGTCCATGCTCCTGCTGATAAACCTCGTAGGCATGTGCAAAAGGAAAAAATGTGTTTAGTTTCGTTTCGTTTTAATTCGTTAATTAATTAATTTTGTTTAGTTATATTCGTTAAATTTGTTAAATTCGTTTTCGTATTTCGTTTAGTTTTCTGCCGAATTTGAAAAATCAGTCACATTTGAAAATATTTCAACCAAATTTGAAAATATTTCTACCGAATTCGAAATGATTTCAACATGATTCGAAATTATTTCAACCGCATTCAAAACTATTTCAACCGGATTCGAAAATATTTTGCGACCCGACTTTAGGGCCATGTATCTCTGGGTCACTTGGTGCTAGAAAGCCCAAATTTGTATATGTGCTAGTTCTATTGTGTTTGCTTACCAAATTTGGTGTTTCTAGCTATAAGTGACCCCAAGATATGTGGCCCCAAATTCGGGTCGCAAAATGTCATTCTCTGCTGCAGAAAAGTACTTTTATATTGCCCATATCTGGGGTCGCTTGGTGGCAGGTGACGTGGCAAGTGGACAATCCACAACTTGGTCACATGGCACTCGTGTCAAGTCACGTGGCACTCGTTTCAGGTCACGTAGCACTCGTGGTAGGTCACGTGGCACTAGTGGCAGGTGTCGTGGAAAGTGGACAATACACAACTTGTGGCAGGTGACGTGGCAAGCGGACAAAACACAACTTGTGGCAGGTGACGTGGCAAGTGGACAAATACAATACACATCTTTTGGCAAGTGGACAATGACATACAGCATATGCACCTGCCTTGCGATCGACATCTGTGACTTCTTCAATCAGGCATGCTTACAACTTAATTGATACCATAATATGAATGAAATAAGATGTGTGTGTTTTTTTCACACTGGAACACTGCAAGTATGAAAAGTTGATGTGACAGATATATATAAGTAAGTATAAGTAACTAACCATCTGCCAAAATTTCTAATTCAAATCGAAAAGATTAGAACAGAATAGAAAAAAAATTATTGAATAGAATAAAATAGAAAGAATATACAACCATCTTCTGAAATTCAAATCTGAATAGAATAAATTAGAATTTCGAATAGTATGAATTCAAATTTTTAAATTAATTAACTTTAAATTTGGATAGAAAAGATTATAATAAAATAGAAAATAGACTAGAAAAATGATAGAACAGAACAGAATAGAATATATTATATTTTATTCTGCTCTGTTCTATTGTTTTTCTAGTCTATTCTTTTATATTCTATTAAAATCAAAATCATTATATACTAAATTCGAATTTCGGAAGATGGTTATATATATATATATCTATATATATATATATATATATCTATATATATATAGATATATATATATATATATATATATTTCCGACTTTTGAATTTCGTATAGAATGAATTTGAATTTGAATAGAAAAGATTAGAATAGAAATAGAGAATAGACTAGAACAATAGAACAGAATAGAATATAGATACTATCTATTTCATTTTTAATTTTTTTGCAGATTACCATTTGTTTTAATAAGATCTCCTGCAGACTATTAGCATCTATTTCATTTTGCAGCAGATCTCCTGCAGACTATTAGTATCTATTTCAGTTTTTCACCAGATCTCCTGCAGACTATTAGCATCTATTTAATTTTTTTTTTGCAGATCTCCTGCAGACTATTAGCATCTATTTCTTTTTTTAGCAGATCTCATGTAGACTATTAACAGCCATTTCACTTTTTTTGCAGATCTCCTGCCGACTGTTAGAATCAATTTCATTTTTATTTTTTTGCAGATTACTATTTATTTCCATCAGTTCTCTTGCAGTATATTAACATCTATTTCATTTTTCTGCAGATCTCCTGCAGACTATTAACATCTATTTCATTCATTTTTTATATTTTTATATTTTTGCATTAGAACAGCAATTTCCTTTAGCAATAGATGCTAATAGTCTGAAGGAGATCTGCAAACAATGAAACATATGTTATTATACTGCAGGAAATCTGATGGAAATAAATAGCAATCTCCCAAAAAAAAATTAAATTGATTCTAACAGTCTGCAGGAGATCTGCAAAAAAAAATAGATGCTAATGGTCTGCTAATGGTCTGCAGGAGATCTGGTTAGAAAACAAAATAGATACTAATAGTCTGCAGGAGATCTGCAAAAAATGTAAATAGATGCTAATAGTCTGCAGGAGATCTTATGGAAACAAATAGTAATCTGCAAAAGAAATTAAAAATGAAATAGATAGTATCTATATTCTATTCTGTTCTATTGTTTTTCTAGTCTATGTCTCTCTATTTCCATTCTAATCTTTTCTATTCAAATTTTAATTCATTCTATAAGAAATTCGAATGTCGGAAAGAAATATATATATATATTATAAAACCACCATCTTCTGAAATTTGAATTTAGTATGTAATGATTTTGATTTTAATAGAAAAGATTTTAATAGAATATAAAAGAATAGACTAGAAAAACAATAGAACAGAACAGAATAAAATATAATATATTCTATTCTGTTCTGTTCTATCGTTTTTCTAGTCTATTTTATATTTTATTATAATCTTTTTTATCCAAATTTAAAATTAATTAATTAAAAAATTTGAATTCATACTATTCGAAATTCAAATTTATTCTATTTGAAATTTGAATTTCAGAAGATGGTTGTATATTCTTTCTATTTTATTCTATTAAATTATATTTTTTTCTAATCTTTTATATTTGAATTAGAAATTTTGGAAGATGGTTAGTTACTTATATATATCTGTCACATCAACTTCTCATACTTGCAGTGTACCAGTGCAAAAAAACACACCTCTTATTTCATTTATATTACTTTTCTGCAGAAGAGAATGACATTTTGCGACCCAACATTGGGGCCACGTATCTCGGGGCCATTTATAGCTAGGAAAAAATTTGGATATGTTGTAGTGCTAGTTCTACTGTGTTTGCATACCAAATTTGGGTTTCCTAGCTATAGGTGGCCCCGAGATACGTGGCCCCAAAGTCGGGCCGCAAAATGTCATTTTTCGAATTTGATTCGAATTTCATTTGAATTCGTTAGCATTGTAATTCGGTAATTCAGATGCATCCGAATGTCCGAATAATGAAAATTCGTCCGAATTTCGATTCGGAACGAAACGAAATGCACATGTCTAAAACCTTGTGACCGCTGCTTTGTCCCTGAGAGTCTCCGTACTGCTGTGCTCCAGACTTACCATTCTCCCAAGGCAGCTGGCCATCCTGGGAAGAATCAACTCATTTGGGCCATTTCCCAACAATTCTGGTGGCGTAGTCTATGGGCTGATGTTACTGCTTTCGTAGCTGCCTGTCCCTGGTGTGCTCAGAGTAAGACTCCACGACACCTTCCTGTGGGCCTCCTACAACCCATACCCAATGGAGAGAGGCCCTGGACTCATCTATGGATTTCATTGTGGAGTTACCCAACTCCCAAGGCAATACTGTTAGCCTTATGGTGGTTGACCGGTTCTCAAAGATGTGTCATTGTATTCCACTTAAGAAGTTGCCTACCTCTAAGGAACTGGCTTCCATTTTTGCTCGGGAGATCTTTTGCTTACATGGGCTACCCAAGGTGATTGTCTCGGACAGGGGCAGTCAGTTTGTCTCCCAGTTCTGGCGAGCCTTTTGTGCACAGTTGGGAATCCAGCTTGCGTTCTTTTCTGCGTATCACCTGCAGTCTAATGGGGCCGCAGAACGAGTCAATCAGTCCTTGGAGCAATTCCTACATTGCTATATTTCTGACCATCATAACAACTGGTCTGACCTATTACCTTGGGCAGAATTTTCTAACAATAGTGCCTTGAATTCTGCCTGCCGATTGTCTCCATTTATGGCGAATTATGGTTTCCAACCTTCCATGTTGCCTGACTCGTTTTTCCGCAGAGTATTCCTGCATTAGAGGAGCATCTCCGTGGTCTTCGTTCCACTTGGGTACAAGTCCAGGAGGCTTTGCGTCATGCTAATGATAGGTACAGACTCCATGCTGACCACAGACGCCTGCCTGCGCCTTCCTACCAGGTTGGGGACAGGGTCTGGCTGTCATCTCGCAACCTCCGGCTTCGTGTTCCCTCACTGAAGTTTTCACCTCGGTTTATTGGGCCTTTCTGTATCCTTTTGCAGGATTAACCCAGTGGCTTACGCGTTGGACCTTCCTCCTAGTATGAGCATCTCAAATGTGTTTCATGTCTCCTTATTGAAACCGTTGGTCTGTAACCGATTTACCACCTCTGTGCCATGTCCTCACCCTATTCAGGTTGAGAACCATGATGAGTATGAGGTACAATCCATTGTTGACTCCCGTAGGTTCCATGGGTGCATACAGTACCTGGTACATTGGAAGGGGTACAGTCCGGAGGAACGCTCCTGGGTTTCATCCTCTGACGTACATGCCCCTGTCCTCCTCCACGAGTTCCATAGACGGTTTCCCCTCAAGCCTGGTAGCCCTCTGAGGGAGAGGGGTCATTGAGGGGGGGTACTGTCAGGGCTGGCTTAATCCTTCCTTCTCTGGGCTGGCCGCTCAGCTGTCGGATAATTACCAGCTCTCTTCTCTCTCCACAGTTACCAGCTGTTCCTGATGATGCTCGTCTGACCTGCCTACTTAAAGTCTTCTAGCTCACTTCACTGCTTCCTTCCCCTTGGTCATATCACAATAAACCATCTCCTGTGCTTTGTTTAAAGACTGGCTTGCTGACATCCCTTCTGACTCCTTATCCTGCTTGCTGTGCTCTACTTGGATCCCTGACTTCTGGCCTGGCTGACTACCCGATCTGGTTACTGGACTCTGGCTATGCTTGACTACGCTTTTTCTATTTACCTTTTTATTTTTTATTAATAAACAAGTGTGATTTAATTGTACTTCTGTCTCAGCCTGATTCATGGTTTCTGACAGATGTGTGCTATGTGTCCCTCATAAGCCCTGAGGAAGCAATTTGGCGAAACGCGTCAGTACATGAGGCTTGTTCTATCAGCATTGAATCTCATTTTCTCAATTGTATAACTCTTTAGCACATTTGGTTTTATCTATTTTTGCTACTTTTTAATTCTTTTAATTTAATAAAATTTATATTATAACAAAATATCATAACTCCCTTTTTATGGCCGGCATGGTGCGATAATCCAGTCACTTCTTTTCCTTTCTATAAACCCAACAAACAAAACATAATATATTGCAGATTACCAGTTATTAGATGCAGTAGCTGCATTCCTTTTCTTTTTCAGGCTTATTTCCATTTTTTTCACCTTCTAATTCTGCCAATAATACACTTTGTTTTTATAAGGTGAGAGCGCTAATTTAATGTACTGTATGTGTGGAGGAGGAGCGTTGTCATGTACTGTATGTGTGAAGGAACAGTGCTAATTTAATGTACTGTATGTGTGGAGGAGCAGTGTTGTCACCCATTGTCAGGTAAGCTGTGACACTGTCCTTTGCAAAAGCATGCTGGACATTGCATCTAGCAGTCTTCTCCCTTGTAAGCCCTGGGGGTGTAAACGTACTCACACTGTCCCTTGAATCCTGCTACTTTTGGAGAAGACTGTTGTTCAGGCTTCCTGCTGGCCAGGTTTTCCCATGATAGACAGGGTGTCTCCTAGAAGAGACTAATGGATAGTCTACATCTTCAGCTTCTCTCCTTCCACAGCTCCAACCTGGAGGCAGAGCCCCCCAGCCTTGGGGTCCTCACAGGCTCCACGACACAACCTCTTCCACCCGACAACAACTCACTGGCCAGATTCCACAATATTTATGGGCTGACCCAACAACCCTGCCAGGCCTCCTGCCTGGGGATTGGTCAGATTCCCATGAATATGCAGATCAGCAACTCTTCACCTCTACTCTCCATCCACTGGCCTCTAGAAACTTCTGGTAAGTTCCAAAATTGGGGGGTACCAGAGGCCTGACCTGTAGAGCCCTCCAGTCTGACCTACAGTAATCTCAGTCCAATGACTCATTCAACTGCTGTGAGTCAGAATACATTTTCCTCACAATCAAACTGTACACTGGAGGATACTACACATAGAAGGAAGGCGTGGCATAGTTCACAGAAGATGGCTTGGAAAGTTTGTTTTTGTTTTTTGAAAGTTGAGATTTCCATTCAGTGCACAGGAAGGAAACTGGATTTCTATCAGAACCATCAGGTATTTTTTCATACTTACAGGCCATGTACTTTAAGCTGAATTTATGTTATGTTTGTTCACCTTGGAGTGATCTCTACTAACTTCTGGGTTCTGTGCCAAGCAGTTGCCCAGCTGCTTAGTGAACACAGGGAGGATGCTGGGACTGTGACATCATAAGGGGGCAGGGTCACCGTGAGACATCGCCCGGTGACCCCGCCCATTGTCCCTATATAAGTCGCCGCACAATGCGTCCCTGTCATTGCGGCCAGAGAGAGCGTCGAGTCAACATCTCAAGGAAGAAGAAGAAGAGAAGAAGAAGAAGAGAAGTCGTAAGAAGAGGCGGCGGCAG
Source organism: Lithobates pipiens (assembly GCF_037356315.1). Classification (NCBI taxonomy): domain Eukaryota; kingdom Metazoa; phylum Chordata; class Amphibia; order Anura; family Ranidae; genus Lithobates; species Lithobates pipiens. The sequence goes on from NW_027507791.1 coordinate 49,503,244, forward strand.
TGACATTAGACCGGGCCACCGCTAGTGAAAGAGCTGGAAGAAGATAGTGGAGGCTTGGCAAGAAGAACCGAAGAGGGGGACAAGACCCGCGAAAAGGAGGACAAGACCCCCGAAGTCGGAAGAAGACCTCCGGCAGCAACGGCGAAGAAAAAATCTGGGCTCCTCCGCTAGTAAAAGAGCTAGCCGTGCATTCCGAGGTTTTCCATCTCAGCTTCCGGGGACAGCAGGTTCTATAATGGTTCTCGCCTTTATTTTTCTACAAACAAATGTACCTTTGATATTATGGATAGGTGAGAATGTTTGGGACTATTTATGTCCCCCTTGCTCCCCCCTTTTCATATAACCATATATATTATATATTATATTATTATTATTATATATTATATATTATCCATATACCTCTTACTTATTTGGCTTTTTTTATCTCATTATAGATACCCCCATTTTCTGCATCTGCTCCTGATGAGTGGTATATAACCACGAAACGCGTAGAGCTTACCTTTGATGTGTTGTCACAGTTTTTATTTATTATTTAATATTCATTATTTTTAACGAACCTATTTTCTACTGAGGTCTACATGCGGGTACCATTATAATTTTAGGTCTATATACTAAGGTCAAATTCTATGCATACAATATGGAATTTTTTATGTTATATTATGAAATATTCATTTTCTATGGATTTATAATTATTAATTTATATTTAATATAATTTTTTGTATGAGATTACTATATTACTATTTATTTTATACTTTTGAATCAATTATATATTATGTATTATGATTATGATTCTTTAGCTGAATTATTTATTAATTTATTAATGTACTATTTACCCATTGTATGCATAGCTTGTATTAATAAATGGAATGATATGTAAATCGAGTGGTTCAATAAATATAGTGACATGCTTCATATAAAGTCCCACCATTGCTCCTTTTTTTCTTTCTTTCTAAGTTCACCGGACTTTTGGAAAGAAAAAGTCCGCTGGAGCCCACACACGGGCGAATTGTCCGGCGGACTCTGGTCCGCCAGACCAAGTCCGCCGGATAGTCTGATCGTGTATACGCGGCATGAATAACACTCACGCTGAGTAGACAACCTCCTGTGCTCACAATGCAGCAGGGCAGCTGCTCGGCATGGGACACAGATGTTAGCAAAGATCACTATAGTATTGGTGGCTACCACAAGGATTTTCAGCTTCCATGGAGATCCCACTGATATGGCATGTACATACTTTTATTATGTAACTATGTAAAAATTGTCATGCCTAACCTTCTGCTTTAACCTGAATGAAAAAAATGGATAGTAAGCTGGTGGTTGCATTAGAAAGCATTCACATCTAAGGGCTTGTACGCTCTAATATATATGTACTTGGATTTAGATATACTCTAAGTGGTAGGGTTTGAAGGGTAAATATTAAAGGACAGGTTAAGAGTTAAAGTGAAAGTAAAGGCCTATACTTTTAGTTCAATTGTGGCAATTGTGTAAGGGGATCCAGCAAACGCAGTTATGAATATCCATATCTCCCTGGCGAATCACTAGGAGGCTCATTGGCAGTGTTGCATGCTGGAGAAGGGTATAAATATCAGTGAGTGACTTTAAAAACCACTGTTGTCTCTCAGGCTTTGCCTGGGAAGGGTGCGTTGCTGTGCGTTCCTGTCCTCTTTGGTCTGCTACCTGCAGATTGTACACTGTGCTGCAATGAAGCGCAAGTCTGGAGCCTGAAGTTTCCTGCGGTCCTCCATAAAGGTGATTGCATGGGTGAGAACACCAGGGTTGAAGACTTTGCTGCTGAAGTGTCCTGGACAGCTGTGGGGAAGCTACTGCTGCTAGACCTTGCATGAATTTCTATTGGCTCATCCAAGAGCTCAGTGTGCTGAATTGTAGCTGCTCTACAGTCTGAATACTTCAGAGCTCCGATTTCAATTAAAGGTTTTTTTTTTCATTATTGGAGTCTCTATTTTTTGACTTTGGGTATTCTGTGCCCTAACATCTCTCCCCCTGAGTTTATTTGGTTGTATAACAAACTCTGTTGGACTGTCTTAAATTGACTACCACCCAATTTCCCTACTTTACAACAAGACCGGGATCTAACCCTGAGGCCAAATGTCAGCCCACTGAGCCACATAGGGTCCCTAACTGCCTCCAGGGGGTGAGGGGGAGCTCCACACCAAAAGACTTGTCCAACTTGTGGTTTTGTAGAGACTATCACAGCTAAGACTGGGCACTATTGCTAAGAAAGTTTGAAGTTAGATATTCAGTGCTGATCCTCACAACTCTGAGTCTTCTAATTTGGGGTTATGAAATGTACAGCTGCGTACACACGATCGGAATTTGCGTCGGAAAAAGCTCTGATGGTTTCCCTGTCGGAATTTTGACGGAATTTCGCTCAAACTGTCTTGCCTACACACAATCACACCAAATTCTGACGGTCAATAACACCGCGACATACAACACATTCAACAGCACTATAAAAAGGGAAGTTTAATGCTTCAGAGCATGTGTTGAATTGTTTCCGAGCATGCGTCGGAATTTTGAGTGTCGGAATACACACAAGCAAAAAATCCAATAAAGGTTTTCCGTCTGAAAAATTAAGAACAGTCTCTCAATCTAAAGACCGTTGGAAATGCCGACAGAAAAAGACCAATGGGCGTACACATATTCAGAATATCCTATGAAAAGCTCCCATCGGACTGTTTCCATCGGAAATTCCGGCCATGTGTACGCGGCATTACTCAATCCCTTGGTTAGTCCTGTGATTGACTCACCATTTATCTTGACCAATATCTCCTGACTCAATTTCTTTACACTGTTGGTTGCGGTTGACACGTCACAGGAATATTTCCCAGAGTCCTTCACCTGAGCGGACTGAACTTCATATTGATTATATGAAGTGGATTCTAGGACATTTCGTCCATCTTTGTGAAAAGCGAATTTCAGTTCTGTCCTCGGTCTGAGTGGACTGAGAATAGTCTCACATGTCAGGGTCATCTCATCACCTTCTACCACTGGATACTTGGTCACTTTTATCTTCGGATTTTCAAATAGATCTAAAAAAAAACAATCATATAGACATTCTGTAACAGTAAATAATCTCTTGTATATTACTGCAGGTGCAATATTTTGTACTTAGCACCTTTCTCCTTGTACTGTTTTTTTTTAACTCTTTTCCAGTCATTGGGCTTAAATACCATGTCTGGAAGCCAAGGTCTGACCCAAAACGCCCTCCATAGTCACATCGGTTGGCAGCATCCAATCAGATAGCTTCCCCAGTGAACCAGTAAACCATAGAGGAACCATGTTTATTTTGACTTTCTCTTCAACTGGAATGTCGCTGCTGATGAGCGCCACCTACAGTGGAGAAAATAGACTGCACCTGCCTACAGGACTTTATCATTAATTTTTACCTTCTAATCCTGTTAATAATACACTTTCTTTGCTAACTTGACAACTTGACTAACTTTGTTTTTTAAGCACGTGATTAGAATCTGAGGCTTTAATAGGCTTCAAAAAAAAAAGGGTGAGCTTGGGGCGCAGTGCACAGGAAGCAAACTGGATTTCTATCAGAACCATCAAGTATTTTTTCATATTTACAGATTTTCTTTGGTGACAATGTACTTAACCTGAGTAAAGAACTCAACATAGCTTTGGCTATACTTCTCTTTAACTCTAAACTGATGACCTGTAAAGAATTGCATCGCCTGTACCCACGTCTGTTGTCATTTCACGGATGCAAGCTTAAAGAGGAAGTAAACCCTGATGTGTTTTATTTCCTCTTTATTTCCCTGATGTCACTCCCGCGCATGAGCGTGGGACCCGCCAGTCACAGCATGACCCCTTTAGAAACGGCACGATCTGCCCCTTCTAAAGTGCGCATGCGCCATAGACATTGGAGCACGGCTTTATTGCAAATATCTCTTAGCCCTTGTACACACGGTCGGACATTCCGATCAGAAAATGTCCGATCGGACCGTGTTGTCGGATAATCCGACTGTGTGTGGGCTCCATCGGACTGTTTCCATCGCAATATCCGACGGACAAAGTTTTATAGCTGGGCTATAAAACTTTCCGACAACATGATACGATCGGACTTTGTCCGATTGTGTGTAGAGAATTCCGATCGGACAAAGTGCCATGCATGCTCAGATCAAATTCCTAGACCAAAGCTATTGGCTACTAGCCTGAACATAGTCCCGTCGTAATGAAATAACGTCATCATGTTCTGATCGATCGGATTTTCCGACAACTTTGTCCGACCGTGTGTATGCAACAGTTTCGGACAAAATCCGTCGGACAAAATCCGTTGGACAAAATCCAACGGATTTGGTTGTCAGAATGTCTGACCGTGTGTACAAGGGCTTAAACAGTGGAGGTTTAGGAGATATTTCCCGCCCCTACAGGTAAGCCTTAATATAGGTTTACCAGTAGGTACAACCACTTTAAGACTTGATATGTTTGGGATCTATTTACTTGATGCAACTCTTCTATATTTTTCCAAAAATTGGATAATATATTGTGTTTGTGTGCACTAAAATAAACTTTTGCGGGTTTGATAAACCATTGTGCTGACATTGCGTAATGTAAAAAAAAATTGCAACTACCACCATTTTATGGTCCAGGGTCTCTGCTTTAAGAAATAAATATATTAAACACGTGTGCATAAAAGCATTAAATGACATTAAAGGCTTTAATTAAAAACCTTTGGCTATATTAAAGCTTAGATATGGAAATATTCTATGACTTACTTTGTATGGAGATAAAAATGTCAGCTGTGGAATATTCATATTTGTTAAAAGTTATTCCCTTTGCACATTTGTAATTCCCAATGTTCATCATGTTTGCAATTCCTACATGAAATTCAGGTGTGTCACTCCAGCTTTGAATGACAACATTGTCCTTGTAGAAAACTGTATATTTTGCCATGTAGCCAGAACGATGGTGACATCTCAGAGTCAGATCATCTCCTTCATGAACATGGAGAGGTGCCTGCAGGATGACCAGGTCTGGAACACAGAGACACATCACATGAGCAGATGAAGGTTACAGGACAGACATACAGTAGCATAGCCTCCACAACCAAGTATATTTGTAGTATAGCCAGGGCTGGGTCTAGGAGGGGGTAGGAGCCTGGGGCAGCTTCCCTGGGCACAGTGCCTTCATGTATTTTGGTGGGGCACAAGGTTGGGGTCATCCATATCAGGGAATGGAGAGAGCACAGTTTGGCATCTTTGCCCTGGGCACTGGATGACCTTGTCCCGGCACTAAGTGTAGGTTTACAGTTGATGCCTTTTGCCCTGCACCTCCATGACTTCTCCTCTTTTTATTTATCAATTAGGCTGAAATAAAATAACCCCATCACTAGAATAAAAATAAAGAACTCTGTAAGACAAAAACTGTTAAATACTTTACCTGTCTGGCAGATAATGGATCCAGTTTTCTCTTCTGGGTATTTTAGATAGGATGTTGCCCCTGGGTACTGTGGTTGCACTTGCTATGTGTTTTATTAACTAGCAGAGGGAACACTAGTGTAGGAGTACCCCCGTAGGGGTTGCTGAGTGATGTGGCCCATCTGTCACCCTGCCCAGCCCGACATTCACTTTCATACACTCCAAGACAATAAACAAGTCCATCAGCTTTGTTTTTTGTATTTTATTAAGGGATTAGAACTTGGATGGGTTTAAGAAAATCTTCTGGAGGCCAGAGGGAGGTAACCAAGGAGTGGCACTGCCTATGAGTCACCACCCTACTCTTGGCCACTTCCAGACCCACAGATCAAAACAAACAGGCCTATCTGACAGCTAGGCCTGATTAAATTTACCTGCAACAAAAATCCTACTTCTAGCACCCATCTAAAGTAGAGAGTGATACACTAGAGTGCAGCAAAGGTCACTACCGGACACCCTCAGAATTGTTGAAGAACAGTGGTATCTCTACAACAGCTAAGTATTCAGCCTCATCTTTTACAGGGTTCTTCTGTGTCAAATGTTTTATCCTAGTTAGAGGGTAGTTTTAGGGGCTGCATCTGTTGTAATGCAGAGTGATAAATGAAGGTTCTGAAAATGTTGTCATAATCTTTATATCTGAACTGCAGGCAACTAACAAAAGGCACAACTCAATGCATCTACCTTTTCATAAATATATCAATAAATTAATTTGTTAAAGGCAAGCAGTGTAGGTGCCTAGCAAAAAGAGCTAATCAGTTGTGCTGCAGTGCTAATATGCTTGTGACGGGAGTCACTTTGGACAGAGGGCCCGTGGAACTCAGCTTACTTTAGAGGGGTCAGGAAACCCCTAATTCAGCTCCCCCAGGCCCTTCTTATGTGTAAGTAACCCTGTGTCTATTAGGGACACAGGGTGTCCTGAGAAGCCCAGTCTGATCTGCACTAATCAGACTTAGTACAACCACCCTGGCATCAGAGTTCGAGGGGGTCCCCTTTCAGTATACCAATTTGACGAACCCCCATACTCCTGAGGAGTATCCCACCCTTATTAGCTTCCCTTGCCCGGTACTAGCACAATCCAAGGTCCCTCAGAACACCCAGTCACTAGCCGTAACTCAGTTTTCTAAGCATAGTGTAGACAACCTGGCTGGTTCCGGGGTAAAAGGAAATGCTGAGTCCAGGGTGATTGTACTGAGACTGATTAGTGCAGATCTGACTGGGCTTTTCAGGTCACCCTGTGCCCCTAATAGACACAGAGTGACTTACACATAAGAGGGTCCTGGGGAGCTGAACCAGGAGTTTCCTAACCCCTCTAAGATAAGCTAGGTTCCACGAGCCCCCTGTCCAAGGTTGGATCCCGTCACATTGCTAACAAAGATCTTGCTAATAGGAGGAGATAGTAGAGCGACTTATAGATGAGCTCATCAGGGGTCTTTTAATTGACGTAATTGACCAAATATGGACCTTACCAAATTTGGTCGGTGTCGTCATGGGGGTTGGACAAAGTTCAACCCTACCGCTTGATAATATTTCTGTAATTTTGTCTGGAATGAGCAAAGAACACATTCACTTTGACACTTTTACATATATGAGATAATTAACTAACCCCCAACGACGTCCAGTCTGGCAGTGTTGCTTCTTTCTGAACTGGCCAGGCAGCTGTAGTCCCCGCTATCCATAGTTTTTGCAGATCTAATGGTATAGATTTTTCCTGTATGTATCCATATACCATCTCTGTACCAGATGTAGATCAGATCTCTTGCTCCAGTGGACCCCACATCACATGTCATTGTTATAGACTCTCCTATTAAGATCTTTCTCCAGTTTGGGGTGAAGGTAGCCACAGGGCTCACTGCTGATCCTGAAGTGGAATAAAGTGAAATTCTAAATTATGCCATGGTAATGTCACACAATAAAATGTGATATGGTCAACTGAACTTCCAGTTATACAGTCAGGTCCATAAATATTGGAGGAATTACAACAGTTTGTATATGTGCCTCCCATTTTTTAGTTGTGGGGGTACTCGCTCTTCCCCTTCCTTTAAGGATCTGCACCAGGCTCTTATGTTTGGTATGAATTTTAAGAGGGACCCCACAAAAAAAAGCATGGGGTCCCACTTAAAATTCATACCAAGTATAAGAGCCTGGTGTAGATTGGGGGGCACACATTTTTTTTTCTTGTAAAGTGAGGTCCCCCATAAAATCCATACCAGACCTGAAGTACCTGGAATGGATCGGTAAGGGACCCCAATGCTGTTTTTGTTTGTCAATGTTTTTCAATGATGGCTCTTTTTTTGACATCGTTGTTAGAAAGCCGTTGGGTACTGACTCCTTAACAATCGACTAACCCTGCTGCTGACAGCAACAAAGTTAGCTCAGCAACAGCCCACTAAAGGCTAGGAATTTGCCGTCCCTTTTGGTAAAGTAGCACATGTGGAGTGAATAGCATCTCTCATCACCTTCTGCTTCCCCATAGACACTGAGCCCTGTTCTACTACTGCAGAAATTATGGCCCACTTGGCTGCCACCAGCCCATCTGGCTGCTATCTTCTCCCAATCCTCCCAAATTAACACACACAGAGATCTACCAGGGCAAGGTTAGTGAAGACTTGGCACACCACTGTCTTCAAGAGAGCACTGCTACAGCTGGCATTCTCTCCCCTTGTCTATCCCTGCACTGTGCTGATCTACTCACTATCCCTCTTTGATGTCTCCCCTGCCTCTCTGGCTTGAATCCCTCCAACTGCCTCCTGTGGTGGTATTCTTCCAGGCCAGCCTCCCAAGCTCCAGCCAATGGTAAAACCCCTCCATAGCAGGGTTCCATCAAGCACAATCAGCATATATTTATTGTTTTGAGCAAAAGTTATAGCTTCTACAAAATAGGAGATAGATTTATGGTATTTTTTTTTTTTTTTTACTAGTAATGGCGGTGATCTGCATTTTTTAACGGGACTGCGACATTGCGGTGGACAGATTGGACACTTTTGACACTTTTTTGAGACCATTGATATTTATGCAGCGATCAGTGCTATAATAATGCACTGATTACTGTGTAAATGTCACTGGCTGGAAAGGGGCTAACACTAGGGGGTGATCAAGGGGTTAAATGTGTTCCCTCATTATTGTGTTTCTAACTGTGGGGTATGGGACTGACTGGAGGAGGAGACATATCGCCTTTTTTGAAATTCCAACAAACAGTAGATCTCTCTCTTCTTTCCTGTCAGAACGAGGATTTGTGTGTTTACATACAAAAATTCTCATTCTGGCTCTCGTGCTCGCGTTTGCGGGTGGCTGGTGGCGGTCGCACCCATCGGCCACGGGAATCGGGTTCCACGGCATGTGCGCACCTGCTGTGGCTCCTAAAGAAGCCTCCGTACATATACAGTGATTCGCAGGAGGGAGCCACATTGCTGCCGTATATGTATAGGAGCTGGTCGGCAAGTGGTTAAGCATCCCTTATAGGGGTAGCGCTACACAAGGGCTCTACTAACATTTTCATTAGGCAGTTGGCTGCTATACATTAGAACCATGATGTACAAATCACACAATCGGGAGTATGCAGAATTTGCAGTGTAAATAAGATGAACTGGAATATGTAGCTTATGGAATTCCCGCTACACTTCTGTTATATCTGGAATTTATTATAGTGATTGATTGATTAATTGAATGAATAATGGATCTAAAAATAAAGACTCACCCGTGTGTCCCAAGATTGTGGCTGCAAAATAAGACAAAAAACTGTTACATGTCTGGAATACAAAATGCAGTCTTTGCAAAAATGCTGTATTTTTTTTTGGCAGATGCCACTTTAATCACCGTATTCATGTGTGCATTAATGCCTGATAACAGCAGGGTTAACTACATACAGTGGTGCACTGGCCATGGGCAAGGCCACTTCCTTTTGTGAGGGTGAATAGGGGAGCGTTCCCCAGGGAAGTAGTACTTGTTGGTTCTATGAGAAAGGAGGGAGGGCCATACATCCTTTACCTCCTAAGATTTGATCGTTAGCACAGGAAAGAGTCCACCCATGATGGGGCCCGGAGGCCGGAAGTGTATGGGAGGTGTCTGAGCCAAAAGGTTTGTGCACCATTGTACAGCCTTTGTAATCATAATGTAATCATAATGCCAATACCATTGGCTCGGTCTAAGGAACCTCTGGGAAATTGTGTACAAAATTACATCAATTAACTGCTCACACACACTACTTAAAAATAAAAAGTAAACTTCAATATCAATGGAAATAAAGTTGCCAGCACAATAAAGTGTTTCAAAGTGTTTACCCCCTGAGGAAGCCTTTGCTGGATGTGTAGTACCCTATAGGGTGCTAGATGTAGATTTTTTGTAGAATAGTCTGTTAGTTTAGAAATATTTGGCTTGGCTGTGGGCCTCTATATATCTATATATCTATATATATATATATATATTTTAGACACAGATTGCGTTAAAAAAAATGTTTTTTTTTACTATGTTTTTTTTTTGTAGCCTGGGCTGTCATTCTGGGACAGGGTTGAGTGACTCAGGGCTGAATGACTCATCCTAAGAGCTCTTCTGGTGCCTCCCTCTGGAATATTGGAGAATGTTCTAGATGTAGTGGGTGGAAGCGAAAGGGGCTGTTTAGAATATCTATGAGGGCCTCAGCCAATCCCCAGCAAAGAGGGCTGACAGGGGGCAGATTAACCTCATAAATAGGTATGTGTTATGCCAGCAGGTTCAGTCAGGAGGAAGATGGACATGATGAGCTGAGGAGGCTGTCGGTGGCCCTTGAGGGTGCCCCCTAGTCTAGGCGGGTTATCTCAGGCCTGGGTGCTGGAGGGATCCTGCCACAACACATGGAGGAATCCCTTCCTGGAGGCACAGGAGCAGATCAGCACATCTGGGAGATCTCCTGAGAGTCAGCCGGGTGGGCTGGTGAGTGTCAGTCTGGAGGATTGTGGGAGAAGTTAGCCTGGAGGGCTAGTGAAAATGGCAGCTGCAGCCAGGTGGGTTGGCAGTACCCGAAGAGGTAGTGCTGGGATCAGTAGCCACAGGAGTTATGCAAGCTGGACACTGAACCTTGCTACACAACCAATGGGCCTCAGGTTCCTGCCTGTAATGGATTTTGCGTTTAATCTAACTGAGTGCAAGTGAGTGCTGGAGTAACAGAGGAGCTGTATATAAAGATTGTATACAGGAAGAGTTGTCCCTGAAGTTGTTCCAGAAGTCAAGTGGACATCCCATAATTTCCCATTCCCAGATATCTCAAGTTTCCCAGCATTTCTGCGCCGGCTCCCGCACACCCGCAAGAGCTTCCCGATCTCCCGGGAATAATCGGTGTAGTGGGGAACAGCTGTGATCACTGATCTCCTTTGTATCGATTTTTAGCTGGCAGCCGCTTCTCCTTCTCCCCCCCCCCCCAGCGGCTGTTAACTAAAAAGCTATACAGGGAGATCTGTGATCACAGCTGTCCCTCCAGCCGCACCAATCATCTCCAGCTGCTCTTTGTGCTCCTCCCCCAGCCCCCTCCATGTCCTCCCCCCCCCGTTCTCCTCCCGCCCCCTCCATGTCCTTCTCCACCCTCGTTCTACTCCAGCTCCCTCCATGTCCTTCTCCACCCCCGTTCTACTCCAGCTCCCTCCATGTCCTTCTCCACTCCTGTTCTCCTCCGCCCCCTCCATGTCTTTCTCCGCCCCCCCCTATTCTCCTTCGGCCCCCCTCGTTCCCCCGCAGCCGGCTCCCATCCTCTCCTCTCCTGCCAGCTGCAGGGGGGACTAGTAATTGGACACAGTGACTGAGATCGCTCCTGTGTCCCTTGATTACTGAGCAGAGTAAACTGTGTGTTACTCTGCTAAGTTTATGAATGGACAGGAGCCTCTCTGAAATTAGTTTCTACAAGTTATTATCCCTCAATAAACAAAAGAAAACTTTTCTCTGACTCAGGAGTGAATTTGGTGCGCAAATTCAGCTCCTTAGGGGGTGCGCTAAAGACTTAGTGCATATGAGGTGGAGCTTTACAGACAGTAGGGGTTATTTACTAAAGGAAAATCCACTTTGCACTACAAGTGCACTGCAAGTGCATTTGGAAGTGCAGTCGCTGTAAATCTGAGGGGTAGGTCTGAAATGAGGGGAAGCTCTGCTGATTTTTTTCATCCAATTATGTGCAAGCTAAAATGCTGTTTTTTATTTTCCTTGCATGTCCCCCCTCAGATCTACAGCGACTGCACTTCCATGGTGGATTTGTCTTTCGTAAATAACCCACACTGTGTCATATACTAGCACACTTCCGGCTGTGGATCTCTGCTGTTGCCGGTGTTTCGTCAGATTAGGCGACCCATCAGAATGTGTAACGGAAGTGACGTTTTGTCACCGCCATCTTGCTACACCCCGCACTCCTCCACAATAAAGATACACTGAGAAGGGGGCAAGTGGGCATCCTGTTAAACCCACTGGAGTTTTGCATTTTACACTTATTTTTAATAGAAAACTGAGTTTATATAGTGATATACAGTACTTAGAACTCCATCTGACTGTTTAGATGTTGAATTTTAAAAGCAGAGGCAAGCCTGCTGATTTTCACAGGTTTGCTAATGAGACAAAAGTTTGCTGCTTTTAAAATACAACATAGTAAAACAAAGGAATACCGCGCTAACCTAATACAACACTAATATAAAAAATAGCTGCAGTTCAAAATTGTGAGATACACACAAACCAGTAAATATAAGAGAAAAAAAATGCTGCGCAAAATAATAGAAATAAAAATAAAAAAGTGAGTAAATACCCATGGTACACTAAAAGTGATCTGAATACCACAAAAAATGATGAATAATGAGAAATATATAAAAATTATAAAAATAAGTATGAACAGTCCTAAGTAAGTATTAGTCCAATATTAGTGATCCAGTGATTAACAGCGAAGGTGAATAAAAATCCTTGATACACAGACACTACCCTCTGATGTGATCCACCACCACATAGAATGCACGCTTACCGGAGGGCAAGCTTTAGCGAGCCTATAGAATTAGTCAAAGTCCAGACATAAATCCAGCAGCAGCACCCCTCTGCGGTTACACCAAAGGCAAGCCAGAATATCTCAGTTTGACAGATATATGGGGCAAGCAGCAATCAGAGACCCAGAGAGATGGAGAGAGGCTCTCACCATAGTGTGAATCAGTATAAAAAAAGTTTATTTAAAAATAAAATTGCACTTACATGGAACTGCAGGTAAAAACATTGATAGAAAAATTGTTAGCCAGTTTGCAGACATCCGTCCGCATACGAGGTACACCACAATGACATTAGCACGTCAACCTCCCAATGTACGTTTTGTCTCAAAAAGATGTCGTCTGGGGACCTTGTTGTGAAACCTGAGCGGTGGGACCTCATCATGTCATTGCAAAGTAGAAATAACAGGTATTGTATTAAATATAAAAAAAGTAAAAAAATGTAAAATATATAAAAAAAATTATATAGAAAGCTAACTGACAAAGGACAGGAGCAATTCAAGTTCTATATAAAAAATGATGCAATTTTTTTTATCTGTGGCCATATTAGGGTAAACACTTGAGTGTTAGTCCCGCTATGCCATCTAGCGGGGAAAGAAAAACATAACACCCAAAAAGATATGTATGTTTCAAATAAATCACTACTGGTGTCACATAACATGATAGTGCTTCCAGAGCACATGAGCTGGAAGGGTTTGATGTACCTGCCTACCAACCAAAAAATACACCTCCCATATTAGTAATAAAAAACCAAATTGTGCACATAAAACTCAGTGACATCTAAATCATGAGCTAAGAAGACCAATAGGGACCAAAAAATGACCTCCAATAATCAATAATGGTCAGATGACATCAATTAATGACATTAAACCAATACCAGAAAAAAAACAAAAATTACAGGTGTGGCCACTAAGGGTTCACATCAAGTGCACATAAATAAAATAGCATAGCTTATGAATCATCGATAAATGCATTTAAATCGTCCTCCAGATTTAACCCAAAAGGGCTATAGCATTTTATTTTATGTATCCACGCCATCTCCAGCCTCAAGATATCACGCACCAAGGACCCACCCCTCCAGTGGGGGGTGTACCTGTCAATCCCCAGAAAGATGGTCCTGGCAGGATTTTTGTTGTGAACTTCTAGGTAGTGTCTGGAGACTGGATGCTTAAGAAAGGCATTTTTTATATTCGTCACATGCTCATTGCGTCTGACCGAAAGGGGCGTTAAGTCCTGCCCACATAGTGTAGTCCACACGGACATTGGAGCAGGTAAACAACTCCCTCAGTGGAGCATGTGATGAATGCCTTAATTTCTAATTCTGCCAAGGTACTTGTAGATATGAATTTATGAGTTCTCCTGTGTGGACATCCACTTAGGGAGCACACTCTACACCTCCTACATTGGTGGAACCCAGTCAAATTCTCGAAAAACCCCCTCTTTATGGAGGGGGATCAAGAACATTGGGGGCCACTCTTCCTCTAAGGGAAGAAGCTCCCTTGTAAATCACCTGTGGTTTGGCAGGAAGGACACTGCTCAAAGTCTGGTCATTGGTGAGAATATGCCAGTGTTTTCTGATAAGTTTTCCAAAATTTCTATGTTGTATGAAATAAGTGGAAATAAAAGAGACAGAAGGTACCCTATCCCTGTAGTGTGTTCTTTCCCTAAGCAGGGCATTCCTATGAAGTAGCGACACCTCCTCCAGGATGTTTTTAAGGGAAGCGTCTGTGTAATCTTTTTCTATAAAGTGTTTAGTCAGGATCTCAGCCTAAAGCAAAAATTCTCTATTATCCGAGCAATTTCACTTCGGCATATATACTGGCTCTTTGGCACTTATCTAAGCCAGGCCTCATGGTGGCAGCTATCACTAGGGAAGTAGGCATTACGATCAGTGCTCTTAAAAAAAGTAGCAGTTGCAAACCATCCTTCACCCCAATTTTCAAGTCTAAAAAATTTATTTCCATTTCACTGGCCTCATAATTGAGAAAAATGCCTCTTGTATTGGCATTTAATTCACCAATGAAGAGGTTCAAATCAACTCGGCTGCCATCAAATAGGAGGATGATGTCGTCTATGTACCTAGCCCATAGCACCACCTGAGGTCTCTAAAAAGGTTTGCCAAACTCAGGGCATATTTGGTCCTTATGGCGACCCCTCTATCCTGTCTATAAAACTGCCCACCAAACTAAAAATAACTACAGGTTGCCACAAATTGAAGTAATTCCATAATAAAATAAATTTGTTAATCAAATAAATCAGAATCCCATCTCAAAAAATACTCAACAGCAAAAAGTCCCAGACCATGCAGTATCACTGTGTAGAGTGATATGACATCCGCCATTACTAATCCCAACCCTGAGCTTGGGGTATGCTCAGCCAGCAAATTAATCACATGACGCAAATCCTTTATATGTGAAGGCATTTTAGTTCTCAATGGCTGTAAATAGAAGTCTATATACCTGCCCATGTGATAGAATCAATGCCACTCACAATGGGACGTCCCGGGGGGCAGGAAGGGTGTTTATGAATCTTCGTAGATAATAGATTACTGGTGTACGTGGTGCTTTAGGCACCAGGTACAACTTCTCCTTCTTATTTAAGATGTCCTGTTCAAAGCCTCTCTGAACCAAAAGCTCTAATTCTTTTTGATACTTAACCTTAGGGCCTGACCGGAGTGTGGAGTAAGTATCAAGATCACCAAGGATCCTATGCATTTCCATCAGATAGTCTTTCCTGTCAAGGATTATAATACCACCCCCTTTATCCGCCGGTCTAATGACCAATTCCTTATTCTCACATAAGGAATTTAGGCCGGACACCATTTCTTTATTCGATCTCACCCTTTTAATGGGCATATGATCGATATCCATCAACACTAAATCCCTAAAAACCTTCAGGGAGGGGGCTAAAGCCCCTGGTGAATTGAATAGGGATGTGTTTGAGAGCTCTGAGTGTCAAAATTCAGTAGATAGGGTCGTGTCAGTCTGGATTGGATTAGAAGCCATATATCGTTTAATACTCAGCCTACGTGTGAACTTATGCACATCCATGTAGGTCTGAAATTTATTCAGCCCACGAGGAGGTGCAAACTTCAAACCCTTATTCAACGCAAGCTTTTCAGAGTTGGTCAAGACTACTGAGCTCAAGTTGAATATCCGGTCACCTCTTTTTAGCTCGTAACCGCCTCCTCCTTCCAGATCCTCTCTTTTGCCCACCAACCTTTTGGTGCCCTGATTGGGTTTGTGAAAACCCCAATGCTGGTAATCCTGGTTGGATGGACCCGGGCTGGCAAACCCACCGGAATCTCTGGGCATAGGGTATTGGGGTGCATTAAGTAGGCCATCGCCTTCTCTATGTTCATATTCACCCTGAGGGCCCTCTATGTCACGTAATGGATAAAAAGTTATTATATGTGCTGACATTATAGTCAAAATCATTTCTCCTATCAGACATGCCTATAGGGTCAAACTGATGAGATTCTCTAGGCCTGGGCCCATAATCAGGGCCATACCCGTAGTGCGAATTTGTCCCATAATCAAGGCCACGGGAAGCTGGGAAACCCCCACCACTGTTATTATACTGCCCTTGAGCCCTAATAAGGGGAGGACGACCCTGAATTGACCCAGTATTGCCATGGGTATTGCCGCGACCGCATCCACCACCAGAGGTGTTACCCGATCCACTGGGATGCCATGTGGCAGTGGTATGTAATTATGTGGTAGCCCACCTCTACCTCCCCCACCCTGCCTATAGGGGGATTGGTATGGTCCTTGTCTCCCTCTCAGGGGAGGCCCAAATTGGCCACCTGGAGGATTTTTTTTGATTGTTGGGCTGTGCCCCCCAAAAGGGGAGGACCTATATTAACATCAACAGGTACCCCAACGTCCATATCACAATTGGATATAAGGGCCTGTTCAGCCAATAATCTTTTTTGCCATTCAAAAACGACTCCACCTTGGTAGTCGATCAAATCTTTATTATTTCTTTTTTTTCTTAATTTTTTGCTCTCTGTCCTCTTTTTCTAATATCTTTAAAAGTGATAATGATTTATCTTTAGGCCCCTTTCACACATGCGGACCGTATGTCTGTATTTCAACCATACGTTTGCGGATGAAATACGGACATACAAGCATCCCTATATGGGATAGCAGGTGTCTGTGGATGAACATCCACAGACACCCGATATCGTCTGCCTCCGCTATTGTCCGATTCTGCAGACAGAGGAAAATCCTATTTTTCTATCCATCTGCATAGTGGATCAGATGAACACGGACAGACGGTCCATGTTCATTCGATCCCCCATAGAGGAGAACGGAGAGCTGACAGGGCGCTCCCTGCACAGTGTGCCAGGAGTGCCCAGTTATACGCCGGCTCAGCGGGGACAAACGGAGCGATCCCCACTGAGCAAGCGGATCATCACGGGGCGGATCATTACTCCGTCCCTTGTGAAAGGGGCCTTATACTCACTTTTTATTCATTTTAAAATTCAACATCTAAACATTCACATGGAGTTCTAAGTACTGTATTTCACTATATAAACTCAGTTTACTGTTATAAAAAAGTGTAGAATGCAAAACTCCAGTGGGTGTAACAAGATGTCCGCTTGCCCCTTCTCAGTGTATCCTTACTGTGGACGAGTGCGGGGTGTAGAAAAATGGCGGCGACCAAACGTCACTTCCGTTTTATGATGGGTCGCCTAATCTGATCAAACACTGGTGCCTTCCAGCTGACAAGCTCTGACAAGCTCTGATAAGCTCTGCAGTTATCAACACTTTCTGGCTGGCAATCTCTGCAAGTATAATCTCTGCAAGCTGCATGAGGCTAGGCTACTGGAGCTGGATGGATGGATGTTTTAGTCTCTTAAAGCGGCTTATGTATTTTATTGTGTATGTTTTTTTAAGCGCTGTCGGTCACCTTTTAATAAGAACAGAGAACACTATGGGGGCTGATTTACAAACGGTTTGCGCCATGAGTTGCGGCACATGCTGATGCGCAACGGCCGTTTTCGTATTCACAAAGTATTTGCGCCTGTAACACAGTGAAATTCCCCATTTACTATCATGTTGCCAGCGCACGGGAGGTGCGCAGCTATAGACATGGCACATGCATTCTTCAACTCAGAATTAAAAGAAGGTGGAAGTGCCAATATTATGGGGGTGATGTGAGGAAGTATAGTTATAACTGTCCAAGTAACAAATATGCCCAAAATAGAATGGAAAAGTAACTTTCTGTGAACAAGCCTGCTGTGCCTGCAAATACACTTAGAACTGCGAAAGGTCACTTTATGCACTGCGCATGCGGCATTTGTTCATTCGCAAGCGGCATTTGCGCACATTCAAGTGCTTTGGTTCACTGCGCCGGCAAAATCTTAGTAAATGTCAAGCCATGTAGATGCATTTGCATAAATTGAACAGGCGCACCTCTCAACTTGCCTTTTTTTTTTTTGCGCTGGTTCACTTCTATGGGTTTTTTTAAGGCTATTTGCACACAGGTCATGTTAGCATTAAGAAAAAAAATGCGTGGGGGTCCCCCGAAATTCCATACCAGGCCCTTCAGGTCTGGCATGGATTTTAAGGGGAACTCCGCACAAAAAAAAAATGGGGTGGGGGTTCCCCTCAAAATCCATACCAGACCATTATCCGAGCATGCAACCTGGCAGGTCGCATAAAAATAAGGGGGGATGAGAGAGTGCCCCCCCTCCTGAACCATACCAGGCCACATGCCCTCAACATTGGGAGGGTGCTTTGGGGTACCACCAAAGCACTTTGTCCCCATTTTGATTAGGACAAGGGCCTCATCCCCACAACCCTGGCTGGTGGTTGTGGGCGTCTGCAGGCGCGGGGCTTAACGGAATCTGGAAGTCCCCTTTAACAAGGGGACCCACAGATCTCAGCCCCCCGTTCACCAAAAAAGTGACAAAGGTGTTAAAAATGACAAGAGCCAGTTTTTGACAATTCCTTTATTAAAGTCTTCTTCTTTTCATCTTCTTCGGGTCTTCTTCCTTCTTCTTTCCTTCATCCTTTGGTTTCTTCCTCCATCTTCTTCTTCCTCCATCTCCTTCTTCCTCCATCTGCTTCTTCCTCCGATCCTCTGCTTCTTTTTTTTTCGTTTGGCATCTTCCTCCGCGACGTCTCTTTTTCCTCTCTTCGTTCTCGGGCCGCTCCACACAATGGGAGTCTCCCGCTGTGTGTGACGCTTCTCTTCTTCTGACAGTTCTTATATAATGACGCACGGTTCCATAATATAAGTGTCAGAAGAAGAGAAGCATCACACAGCGGGAGCCTCACATTGCACGGAAAACGAAGCTGGGAAGAAGAGATGACACGGAGGAAGATGCTGGATGAGAACACCGGAGCAAGAAGCAGAGGATCGAAGGAAGAAGAAGATGGAGGAAGAAGAAAATGGAGGAAGAAACCAAAGGATGAAGGAAGGAAGAAGGAAGAAGACCCGAAGAAGATGAAAAGAAGAAGACTTTAATAAAGGAATTGTCAAAAACTGGCTCTTGTCATTTTTAACACTTTTGACACTTTTTTGGTGAAATGGTAGGGGTACCCCTTACCATTTCACAAAGGGGGAGGCCGGGATCTGGGGGTCCCTTAAAGGGGGCTTCCAGATTCCGATCAGCCCCCCCGCCCGCAGACCCCAACAACCACCGGGCAGGGTTGTGGGGATGAGGCCCTTGTCCTCATCAACATTGGGACAAGGTTCTTTGAGTGGTACCCCAAAGCACCCTCCCAATGTTGAGGGCATGTGGCCTTGTATGGTTCAGGAGGGGGTGGCTCTCTCATCCTCCCTCTTTTCCTGTGGCCTGCCAGGTTGCGTGCTCGGATAAGGGTCTGGTATAGATTTTGCGGGGACCCCCAGGCATTTTTTTTTTTTTTGGTGCGGGGTTCCCCTTGAAATCCATGTCAGACCTGAAGGGCCTGGCATGGATTTTGAGGGGGTCCCCCACGCCATTTTATTATTTATTTTTTTGTCCGTTTTTTTTTATTATTAAAGTCGCCTGGCCTGGGTGCAACTTAAAGTCGTGTTGTAAGTCGCCCCAAGTCGTGTTGTAAGTCGCGCTGTGATTCATACTCAAGTCGTGTCCAAGTTGCCTCCCAAAGTCGCGCTGGAAGTCGGGTTGCCCCTGTGTGAATGGACTGTTAATGATATGGTGTGCAATATTATCAATTGCATATTATTATCGAGTGCGCCGGCATATTATTGCTGCGCTTATGCGCGTGCCGGTTCATACGCTCAATTAATAATTGATCTGGCGCACAAATTGAGGTATGAACCAGTGCAGCGCATTCATCTTAGTAAACTACCCCCTATGTGTTCTGTCACTGCTATGTACCCATCTTGTGAATTGCACCTTGTGAAATTCTTTTTTTTGGTCTTTCTGACTTATGCACATGTGTTTCTTTCACTGAGGTAAAGTTGTTTATTAAAGGTTAAATGCACATAAATGGTGCTTCCTGCATGGTGGACCTCTCTATGTGGTCAGGCTGTGTAAAAGACTCACACATGTGGTATTATCATATTCAGGAGGAGTAGCAGAATGTATTTTTGGGCATAATTTGTGGTATGCATATGCTGTGTGTGAGAAAAACCTGTTAATATGAAAATTGTGTGAAAAAAAAACAAGAAAAAAACATTTTTTTGCAAAGAATTGTGGGAAAAAATCAAAACATCAAAAAACTCACCATGCCTCTTACTAAATTCCTTGGAATGTCCATTATATAATGTGATTATGGAGAGAGGTTTGGGACTTTGTATGGAGCATGCAACCAGGGAGAATACCACAACAAAAATGTGTCTGGCAAGTACATATTGAGCTAGAACCATGAACATTCAATGGAGGAATATTGCACAACAACAATATATAATTAGTATAATTTATTACATACAATTTGCATCTCCACAGGATAATAAACATAGGCTAAATTAATTGGTACAAACCAAATATGCATTCAGGGTAGAATAGTAAAAATCTTGCAGTGTAAAACACAGGGGGCATCTAATAGCTTGACGCGTTTCGTGGCTACTGCCACTCTTCAGAAGCAGATGTAGGATAGAAATAATTACCCAGTAGTACTGGCAGATATGTCAATGAGTCTGGGTGCTGGAAAGACCATGACACAAGATGGTGGAAAACGAATGGGAAACCGCGGTCCTAGGGAGGAAACCCCTATGGATATAAAAGATTGATGTGATCCACTTCACCGTAACCATCTATAAAAAAATTATATATTGTAATATAAACTATCATAGAGCTATAAAGAGAAGTAACTAATAAACCTACAATACCTGCAGAAGCAGTTAAGGTCAAAGGGTGCATAATGATCACCGGGGTGACATGTCAGGATCAACTGGGGGGAGTATAAGTACTTCCAATATGGCCGTGGTTGTCCACCTATGACACGCTAGCGGCCAATGAGGAAGAAGGCATCGACAGCCAAGCAGTAGCACTGCTCGCCATTCCTTGTGGGGGACGTTAAGCTGGAATCATGCAGCGTTGGCACGCTATC